>NC_064623.1:43445939-44070939 GCF_023898315.1 Schistocerca nitens | reverse complement strand
CCGATTAAACATGGCGCAAGCATAAACATGAAGGCAACGTTACAAGTCAATCTATTACCACAAATTTTGTCTGGCACTGGTATCCCTTGGCTATGCCATTTCACAACCACATTATCGCCTTCAACCAAACCCATACCTCGGGCTACGCTAGAGATCCGTTTGTTACCACAACCAAATAGAATGATTTCAGACCGAGCGAGGTGGCGCAGTGGCTAGCACACTGGACTCGCATTCGGGAGGATGACGGTTCAATCCCGTGTCCGACCATCCTAGATTTAGGTTTCCCGTGATTTCCCTAAATCACTGCCCGCATCTCGTGGTCGTGCGGTAGCGTTCTCGCTTCCCACGCCCGGGTTCCCGGGTTCGATTCCCGGCGGGGTCAGGGATTTTCTCTGCCTCGTGATGGCTGGGTGTTGTGTGATGTCCTTAGGTTAGTTAGGTTTAAGTAGTTCTAAGTTGTAGGGGACTGATGACCATAGATGTTAAGTCCCATAGTGGTGAGAGCCATTTGAACCCTAAATCACTCCGGGCAAATACCGTTATGGTTCCTTTGAAACGGCACGGCCGACTTCCTTCCCCGTCCTTCCCTAATCCGATGAGACCGATGACCTCGCTGTCTGGTCTCCTTCCCCAAACAACCCAACTCAATTGGAGTAAAAATACCAGTTGTAACGTACTTATTTTAGCGACTTACATCTCTGACCCGTAGTCGAGATCAGTATGCAGTAAAACAAAAATTTTCAAATTAAATAAATCGGTATCTTCCGTGGAAGAAAATGCCAACCCTCATTTGGTAAGAATTGGTCTGGTTATATTTTATGTTGTGTTTTTGAATGCACAGCATGCTGGTAATACACTCTGTGATCAAAAGTATCCGGGGAACTGGCTGAAATTGATTTGCAAGTTCGTGGCGCCCTCCATCGGCACTGCTGGAATTCAGTATGGTATTGGCCCACCCTCAGCCTTGATGACAGCTTCCACTCTCGCAGGCACACCTACAATCAGCTGCTGGAAAGTTTCTTGGGCAATGGAAGCCCATTCTTCACGGAGTGCTGCACTGAGGAGAGGTATCGATGTCGGTCAGTGAGGCCTGGCACAAAGTCGACGTTCCAAAACATACCAAAGGTGTTCTATATGATTCACGTCAGCACTCCGTGCAGGCCGGTCCATTACGGGGATATTATTGTCGTGTAACCACTCCGCCACAGGCCGTGCATTATGAACAGGTGCTCGATAGTGTTGAAAGATGCAATCCCTACCCCCGAATTCAAATTCAAAAATGGTTCAAATGGCTCTGAGCACTATGGGACTTAACATCTATGGTCATCAGTCCCCTAGGACTTAGAACTACTTAAACCTAACTAACCTAAGGACATCACACACAACACCCAGCCATCACGAGGCTGAGAAAATCCCTGACCCCGCCGGGAATCGAACCCGGGAACCCGGGCGTGGGAAGCGGGAACGCCACCGCACGACCACGAGATGCGGGCAATTCAAATTCAACAGTGGGAAGCAAGAACGTGCTTAAAACAGTAATGTAGGCCTGTGCTGTGATAGTGCCACGCAAAACAATAAAGGGAGCAAGCCCCCTTCATCAAAAACACGACCACACCATAATACCATCACCTCTGAATTTCACTGTTGGCAGTACACAAGCTGGCAGACGACGTCCACCGGGCATTCGCCATACCCACACCCTGCCATCGGTTAGCCATAATGTGTACCGTCATTCATCACTCCACACAACGTTTTTCTACTGTTAAATCGTCCAATGTTAGCGCTCCTTACACCAAGCGAGGCGTCGCTTGGCAAATACCGTCGTGATGTGTGGCTTATGAACAGCCACTCGACGATGAAATCCAAGTATTCTCACGTCCCGTCTAACTGTCACAGTACTTGCCGTGGATCCCGATGCAGTTTGGAATTCCTGTGTGAAAGTCTTTATAAACGTCTGCCTGTTACACATTACGACCCTCTTGAACTGTCTGCGGTCTCTGTCAGTCAACAGACGAGGTCGGCCTGCACGCTTTTGTGCTGTACGTGTCCCTTCACGTTTCCACTTCACTATGATATCGGAAACAGTGGACCTAGGGATGTTTGGGAGTGTGGAAATTTTGCGTACAGACGTATGACACAAGGGACACCGAATCACCTGACCACGTTCGAAGTGCCTGAGTTCTGTGGAGCGCCCCATTATGCTCTCTGATGATGTCCAATGACTACTGCGGTCGCTGATATGGAGTACCTGGCAGTAGGTGGCAGCACAATGCACCTAATATGTAAAACGTATGTATTTGTGGATACTTTTGATTACATAGTGTAAGTAGTGCCATATTTACCGCCCGTATATAAGGCGAGGCGTCTAGGAGAGACCACCCGAAATATCCTCAGAATCAATAAATATATTGAGGATCTGATACAATTTTTCTGTGAGATGTGAAAGAAGATTTTGAGGCAAATTCAACAACATACTGTTTATGGGACTTGATTAAATAGTATGAAGATAACAACGCCGCAAAGCACTGTCCCGCCGTAAGGAGAAGAGATTCTTCAAACGTCGGCACAGTTATAGCATATAAGTGGACATGTAACTCTGGCATGTTTCGTGTTGAAGCCCATCAGTCTGTGTTCTTCTGTTGTAGAAGCGGATACTTGCTGGTAACTGTACTGAGATATTTACAGTGTACATGACACTCGAAAAAGTGGACATCGTTTTGGGAGACTAATAGACCAGCAGTGCGGTTCTATGCTGAAGAGTATCCAGATCGTTCCAAGCACTCATTATCTGTCTATGCACAGTTCTACAAACTGGAAATGTGGATAACAGAGTACGCCAAGGGTAGATAAGAGAAGCTGAAGAAAGAAACGAAACTAAAATTTTAGCAGCAGCAGTAACGCACAACGGAAATGTCACCATGAGGCAACCCGGAAGTAATAGAGGTCCATGTTCTGTGAACACTACATTCCATCGCATTTCACTCTGTTCTCACTTCGCTGCATCTATAGCTTCACGGCAATTTTCTCGTGTGTTACAATAACCAATGTTCCGTGTGGCGTGTCAGCCCGTTCTTGTCCCTTGTTCCGATCCGAAGACTCGCCGACCGCTTCCTTTTGTGTATCTTCGTCCTTCCTTTCGGTCTCCTGTATCTTTCTCGGCCGCTCTCTTAAAGGAGGAGCCAAATTCTCTGCAGCTTGATGTGCTCTGCGTCCCTTTTTATTTTTTAATGATTTCGGTGAAATCGTCGGTGAAACCTTTGGTGAACTTCCTGGCGACTCCATGAAGGTCGAGGAGAAGTCACCTGTCCCTTCATCGTGGCGGAAGATTTTTGAGCTCCGTTAATTTCGGAGTCGGCCGTTACTGCTGTTTCTACGACACGTGAGATGGGTGGTGCCATTGGTTCGTCTTCTTGCCCCCCCCCCCCTTTCCCTTTGACGTTTCCTGAACCTGTCTGTGGTGTCCTGTCATCTGTGTGGTTGTCAGTTTTTTGTTGTATCACTTCCTCTTTATGTCCATCCACTGTAGTTCCCTCTGGGATGTTGGCCCTTTCGTGTGTAACTACCGCTTTGTACTCTACCATGTCTACATCGGGTATTATCGATGAAGCTTGTCGCTCGTTGGAAGAGTTGTCAGACTCAGAGGGCAAGCGCGGTGCGTCCTCAGTGACGTCATTACTGGCCAGATTCTGATTGTCATCGTTAGTCAACTGCGCGGTGCTCCCCGTTTCCGTGCGCGCGTCGGAAGGTCCCGCCTGCTCGGCCATATTCTGTTGATAGGGGGCCCGACTAGCTGCCGCGGCAGCGTACGTCACTTGCATGCTAACAACTTGTCCTGGGACAGCCGCCTCGTGGATCGGTAACTGAGGAACACGCCTTCCACTGCACTCACTTCTGACGTGCCCTGTGGCGTTACATAACGCACAAGTCCGTGGCTGCCCATCATAAATTATGAGAGCACGATGGCCACAAATATTCAAGTAAGATGGGATATGTCGTAAGAGCTCAATCTTAATCTGTCTAACTCCATTCAAAACCGGAAACATGCATTGCTCCGACCATTTTTCTGCAATATTAGATATAACCCTACCATAGGGCTGAAGAGCAGCATTGATTGCTCCGGCAGGGACCTCGAACGGCAGTTCGAAAACTCTCTCTGTTCGAATACGTAGCCCAGCATGGGAAACAACAACGTCACTAACGGTTTCGTCTGCATTAATTAAATTTCATTTTGCCACCACACTTGTCAAATGGCTCTGAGCACTATGGGACTTAACAGCTATGGTCATCAGTCCCCCAGAACTTAGAACTACTTAAACCTAACTAACCTAAGGACAACACACAACACCCAGCCATCACGAGGCAGAGAAAATCCCCGCCGGGAATCGAACCCGGGACCCCGTGCTCGGGAAGCGAGAACGCTACCGCGAGACCACGAGCTGCGGACACACACTTGTCAACTATCGAGGAGCACAAATCACAGGAAATCCATTTCAAAAAGACAGAATTGGAAACAAAAGAAAGATGAACGCCAATAATGTCTCCCGTGATCTTAACTGTTTCTGAAAGCCACCTTTTGATCTCAAAAGCCTTTGGTCTTTTACAAAAAATGGCTCTGAGCACTATGGGACTTAACATCTGTGGTCATCAGTCCCCTAGAACTTAGAACTACTTAAACCTAACTAACCTAAGGACATCACACACATCCATGCCCGAGGCAGGATTCGAACCTGCGACCGTAGCGGTCACGCGGTTCCAAACTGAAGCGCCTAGAACCGCACGGCCACACCGGCCGGCTTTGGTCTTTTACAGGTCCAATCAAAAATGAATCTAACCGTATCTCAGAATGAGATTTTCACTCTGCAGCGGAGTGTGCGCTGATATGAAACTTCCTGGCAGATTAAAACTGTGTGCCCGACCGAGACTCGAACTCGGGACCTTTGCCTTTCGCGGGCAAGTGCTCTACCAACTGAGCTACCGAAGCACGACTCACGCCCGGTACTCATAGCTTTACTTCTGCCAGTACCTCGTCTCCTACCTTCCAAACTTTACAGAAGCTCTCCTGCGAACCTTGCAGAACTAGCACTCCTGAAAGAAAGGATATTGCGGAGACATGGCTTAGCCACAGCCTGGGGGATGTTTCCAGAATGAGATTTTCACTCTGCAGCGGAGTGTGCGCTGATATGAAACTTCCTGGCAGATTAAAACTGTGAGCCCGACCGAGACTCGAACTCGGGACCTTTGCCTTTCGCGGGCAAGTGCTCTACCAACTGAGCTACCGAAGCACGACTCACGCCCGGTACTCACAGCTTCACTTCTGCCAGTACCTCGTCTCCTACCTTCCAAACTTTACAGAAGCTCTCCTGCGAACCTTGCAGAACTAGCACTCCTGAAAGAAAGGAGAGCTTCTGTAAAGTTTGGAAGGTAGGAGACGAGGTATTGGCAGAAGTAAAGCTGTGAGTACCGGGCGTGAGTCGTGCTTCGGTAGCTCAGTTGGTAGAGCACTTGCCCGCGGAAGGCAGAGGTCCCGAGTTCGAGTCTCGGTCGGGCACACAGTTTTAATCTGCCAGGAAGTTTCTAACCGTATCTCTTCTTTCACAGTTAATTTCGTTCATTTTGTCATTTTATATCACTGAAAGATGCAAAGTAAACAAAGCGCTCTACTGACCTTCGTAACAGCCACACAGACGCTGTTTACGCCAGCCCTCCTAGCGCTGCCGTCACACGTCCGTCCGGCTCGGCGGCCGAGCAGCGAATGCCAACTGAGCTACCCAAGCACGACTCACGCCCCTTCCTCACAGCTTTACTTCTGCTAGTATCTCGTCTCCTACCTTCCAAGCTTTACAGAAGCTCTCCTGCGAACCCGGCAGAACTAGCACTCCTGAAAGAAAGGATATTGCGGAGACATGGCCTAGCCATTCTGGATGTAATTTCTATAATTGATTTTTGGTAATTTGTGCGTTTCGGATTATCTGCTGGTAACTTATAAATCAAAGAAGACTGATTTCATAGGGTAATTATCTTTTCCGCAGATAAAGCGAAATATACTCGATTATGGCCCAATAAGTAACAAAAGGTTCAATTGACTCTGAGCACTGTGGGACTCAACTGCTGAGGTCATTAGTCCCCTAGATCTTAGAACTAGTTAAACCTGACTAACCTAAGGACATCACACACATCCATGCCCGAGGCAGGATTCGAACCTGCGACCGTAGCGGTCACGCTGTTCCAAACTGAAGCGCCTAGAACCGCACGGCCACTTCGGCCGGCCCAAAAAGTAACAGAAAATATAAAAAAGATAAAGGAAATAATAAGCGAATGCGGCCAAAGAGCATAATAATCCAGAAAACTCCCTTTTAGGAGATGAAGTATGCAAATTCAAGGAAACATCGTCAGAATAAGAATGGTATCGAACGGTTTATTTGAAAACGATGTATTATCAGCGTCTCCTGAGCGGCCGTCAGAAATGTATAGATTCGTTTCATCGAGTAGTGACTGCCGATCTAGTGACTGTTTGAGGTGCCTTTCCATTCATTTATTTCAATGGTATCAAAGCACGTGATTCAATCAGCTCCTTGAATCTATATGTGACGGTATTTTCTTTGTATTGGTTGGGCAAAATACAACTCGCAAGAGAAGTGAAGGGCCACTCTTTTGAAAACCACCGTTATTCTCCATTCCGACGCAGAAGTTCAAAATTTGTCCGAAGGTGGTCACAACCTTTGTCTGTAATTGTGAAGCACTGCGCACTGCGATGTCGTCCTCGGGCGAGGAGACGCTTCGAACAGCAGAATGTCGACACATGCGAATAAACAACCAGAGCTGAGAAGCTGATGTGAGTTGTAAGGTTTGTTGATGACGTCACATTAGCACAAAACTGCACCACAATTCTGCCAAACACCATCGTGAACGTTTCACATGAGTGGGAGATCGTCAGACCCTCTCATACCGACATTTCTCCTGTTGTGACTGACAATTCGCAATTTTTCACAAACACAACTTTTATTGAAGTAAGTTCACAAGGTTGATGACAGAACAACAAACGAAAGGTAACAATATCGATGCCAGTAAAAGTCTCCTAATTTAGGCACACTAAACTTCACTTTTGTTTTGCCACAAGTGTTCATGGTAACACACACACACACACACACACACACTAGTAACAGTCCAATTCAGAGACGAGGACGTAATCTTCTACGGTCGCAGTAGACGAGGTCGGCATCCGGCGTGAACTGAACTTCGGGGATGGTTCTAGCCCCTAAATAGCTGTCTCCAGCCAATCAGGTTTTGGCGTAGTGACACTTCCAGCAGGCAGTGGCTCGAGCTCCCCCAGCAGGAAGTAGTTCTCGGAATGTCTGTTTCCGTTATCTTGTATATAAATAGTCGGTATTCACCAGGGTGCTTTTGGTACGCCTTGGGCTTAAACAACGTCGTCCTCTGTGGTGTAATATGGGTTGCCGGACGTCAGGGGATACCTTGGCTCCGGTATAACATCTCCCGTTCTTCTGACGCCTCAGGGAGGAAGTCACAACAGCGACGCGCAGTGTTGAAATCACGCGGTTTTCTTATGGGCAGCCGAAGAGCACATTCCACAGCAAAAACCCCCACTCACTATCGACACGAAAAGGCCGGAGGAGGTGGCATAAAGAGCGTCAATGAAAGCACCCCTTCCTTGGGGCGTACATTCACTCACATCTGGGGATCGAAAATGACAGATTGCAGTGCGACGACAACACGACAACATTCTTGTTATTCATTGACACTGCTGACAACCTGTGCACTCCTTAACTCTTCTGTGAAGACATCGTGTAGCTGCAACCGCAATGAATGTGAACATATTTGGGGTGTAGAATCACCGCTAATTTTGCTCAATCTTCTTACTTTTTTTGTTCTCATTTCCGTCTGTGGCAAGTTCCAAAATTTATTTTTCTCTGGTTTTACTGTTCCGCTTTAACACTTTCACTGTCAATTACCTTCGGAGTGGAAGAAATAAATCTCTTTTTTAAATTAATATCGTCGTTAGAAATAACATTGTGAGGAAAAAAATTTGCTGCGCTTCGTTTGGTGACACGGGGAAGTGTGGGGCGTACTGGTTCCTGTGCCAGGCACTTTATTGTGGATAGCAGAATTGTCACGTAGATGTATATGTAATCTACGTGACAATTCTGCTATCCACAATAAAGTGCCTGGCACAGGTTCAATGAACCATGTTCAAGTTGTCTCTCTGCCGTTCAACACTCAAACGGCGCGGGACAAAAACGAGCACTTAAATTTTCCTGTGCGAGTCCTGATTTATATTATTTTATCGTGATGATCATTTCTCCTCTGTAGCGGGGTACCAACAGAATGTTTTCGCAATCGAAGGAAAAAATTGGTGATTCAAATTTCATGAGAAGACCCGTCGCAACGAAAAACGCCTTTGATTTAGTGATTGCCACTCCAATTCATGTATCATGTCTGTGGCACTATATCCCCTATTTCGCGATAATACAAAACGAGCTGCCCTTCTTTTAACTTTTTCGATGTCATCCGTCAGTCCCACCTGATGTGGATCGCACAGTGTTCTAAATGACTTATATATCCTAGTGGTAATGAAACGAATACTCGTCCTGCAATTTCACTTACGATATACGTTTTCTGAAAAACCACTTGATCTTATTTTTGATTACAAGTATCTGAACTTCGATAGACTATAGCCATATTATTATACCGCTAACCTTTTTATCAATATATGCGTCTCTCGTGAGAGTCTTATCGGTGTTTTCACGTTGTGAAACAGTTTTTGCAAACGGCTATTCTACATATCGCTCATAGAAAATTTCCACTGCTTCTCTGATAACCTTTCACGGGTCACATATGTCCTAGTAAGGTAATGCACTTTGCTGCAGAGAGCAGGTGCAGTTTTATAACTATTTCGTAGTGTCTAATTTTAGTATTAATCGAGTTTTTTTTTAGGTTGTCCTTCGAAGCTTTATATACCGTCTCCATTTTATATAAATATATTAATTTTTTATCGCTGTTTCCGAGTTGTTGTACTCACAGCTGTGGAATCACAGTTGAGAATTTCGCTGTGTCTGCCGTGATTTTAAGCCCGCGGAAACTTTCACGGTCTTATCGTCGGCTGACATCCGCCGAGTAGCGAGGAGTTCGTTCCGTCGCTGTGGGAATATTCAGACACGAAGCAGATGGCGAGAGACGTCGCATCGCTGTCAAACCGCGCAAAGTTACGGAGCACTGATGGTGCAGAAACTTGGCGATTTCCGTCCTCCGCGACCGTTTAAAATGCATTTTGTCAGTCGGGTTATTAGATTTTGAGAACTGTGGCAGACGATTCAAGCGAAATGACCCACTACCTTGACAAATTTGGGACTTGAATGGCAGTAGTGAAGAACTGTCATCACTTGTTTTGGCAATTTGTCAATAACTATTAGTACCAGTGACGGCTGCTGTGGAAGACTCCAGGAGCTGTAAACACCCTAACTTTTGACACCTTGCCGATTTATTGTTTTTTTTATGCTATTAAATGTGATATAGTTGCGGTAATCTTAAACAAACGCCACTTAAATCTACCACGGTATGCTACATAGCTGCTAGTAGTATAGGGGTCGGTATAGGACAAAACCGCCAAAATGTTGTGCAAAAGTTGACGCTTCCCTGAACCCGTATCTTTTTGGCAAAATATGGTAACCACTTTTTGGCGGTTTCCCTTTTCTGCGAAATGTAAGGGCGTCGGTTCAGGACAAACTCTCAACATTTCGACCAAAAGAGAGACAGCACTTTAAAGCGGCCAGTTTTTGGCGACCACTTTTTGGCGACCACTTTTTCTGCAACGACATTTTGGTGGCGACTTTTTCTGCGATGAATTTTTGGCAGCCGCTTTCTTGCGAGCACTTATTGGCAGCCGCTTTTTCTGCAACGACTCTTTTGCGAACACTTTTCTTGCGAGTGTTAATTTGCAACTTCCAGGTGGCCCCAGCCAGTCGCCGGTCAGCAAGAACAAGTTCGAAATTTTATAGGCCTTGGCCTATAAAATTATCCTTAGTATGCATTTTTACCGTATTCCTATTCACAGTACACTCGTGAAATGGTCGTACGGGAAAATCCCCACTTCATCGCTACCTCAGAGATGCTATGTCCTATCGGTCGTGCGCCGACTATAACACCAAGTTCAAACTCACTTGAATTTTGTTAAGTTGCCATTGTAGCAACAGTAACCGATCCAACAACTGCGCCAGACACTTGTCGTCTTATATAGGCGTTGCCGACAGCAGCGCCGTATTCTACCTGTTTACGTGTCTCTGTATTTGAGTACGTATTATTATACCAGTTTCTTTGACACATCAGCGGAATTAACAGTTTTGGCCAGAGATAAGTGTTAGAAATTGTATAAAGTTACATATTTTCGAACGACAAGGGACTGAAGGTTTCATCCTCATGAAAAGGAACCACTTCCTTTGTCTGTGCAGTTCTTGGGTGATTTTTTCCTGGCTGCCTGACCAAGCGTCAACGTGAGCCGCGTCGCTGCTGAACCACAAGATTCGCAGGCCTGTACACTAATCCGCATCATGCTCCATTCGGGCGCCACCCTTAAGCCTAGGCTGAATTACGCTGCTGGCCTACGCGCAGCGTTTTCAGTAACGGGTTCACATTAATTATGGCGCGAGTTCCATTATCGTTACAGCATTGTCGCATTAACGGATATTGTTTGCGAACACACGACAGCATTATCGAATAGCCGGAAATCAATTTTCTGCTTTGGATCACACGTCATTTTATGACGCTATCGTTACTCCGTAGGCTTTCGCATCACGGCGAAATAACGCCTGAGTGCCCCATTCACTACTAGCATGACATAGTACTGGGTATCCACGAAGCCCCGCGATCATTTCAAAATCTCGTTACTCTATTAGAGATAGAAAATCGTGGTTTGTTATCAGTGTTTTACAGCTCTTATTCTTTTCCCGTTAGTTGCAGCTTTGACTTGGAGTGTATCAGATTAGGCAGAGACCACAAGACGGCGAAACGTATCATCTGATATTAACAATCCGAATCTGTGACTACACTACTGTGGAATTATCGATGCCAGTGTGAGAGGGCTGAAACGATTGTAACTCCTTCTTCTTTGCTTTGATTGCGATTTTCTACTACTGTACTTCCACCTTGCCAGTTATCTCTTAAAATTTGAAACTGGCCTAATGTACGTTACATGTAATAGTTTTGTTCCAACAAATTCACCAAAATACCTCATAAACTGTTGAGATTAAAGCGCCACACACCCGTCGATTTAATGCAACCCCCAGACAGTCTGTTTCGGTCCTGAACTAACATGCCTCTTACATTAACTGGCACAGAGCGCCTATCCCTAAGAAAGATTGACTTAGATCACAGATACTGGACACAATCACACTTTAATCATACACAAAATAAATTACAATACTTATAAGCAATACAGATAACAGACAAAATACAAGGTGTTTCAAAAATGACCGGTATATTTGAAACGGCAATAAAAACTAAACGAGCAGCGATAGAAATACACCGTTTGTTGCAATATGCTTGGGACAACAGTACATTTTCAGGCAGACAAACTTTCGAAATTACAGTAGTTACAATTTTCAACAACAGATGGCGCTGCGGTCTGGGAAACTCTATAGTACGATATTTTCCACATATCCACCATGCGTAGCAATAATATGGCGTAGTCTCTGAATGAAATTACCCGAAACCTTTGACAACGTGTCTGGCGGAATGGCTTCACGTGCAGATGAGATGTACTGCTTCAGCTGTTCAATTGTTTCTGGATTCTGGCGGTACACCTGGTCTTTCAAGTGTCCCCACAGAAAGAAGTCACAGGGGTTCATGTCTGGCGAATAGGGAGGCCAATCCACGCCGCCTCCTGTATGTTTCGGATAGCCCAAAGCAATCACACGATCATCGAAATATTCATTCAGGAAATTAAAGACGTCGGCCGTGCGATGTGGCCGGGCACCATCTTGCATAAACCACGAGGTGTTCGCAGTGTCGTCTAAGGCAGTTTGTACCGCCACAAATTCACGAAGAATGTCCAGATAGCGTGATGCAGTAATCGTTTCGGATCTGAAAAATGGGCCAATGATTCCTTTGGAAGAAATGGCGGCCCAGACCAGTACTTTTTGAGGATGCAGGAACGATGGGACTGCAACATGGGGCTTTTCGGTTCCCCATATGCGCCAGTTCTGTTTATTGACGAAGCCGTCCAGGTAAAAATAAGCTTCGTCAGTAAACCAAATGCTGCCCACATGCATATCGCCGTCATCAATCCTGTGCACTATATCGTTAGCGAATGTCTCTCGTGCAGCAATGGTAGCGGCGCTGAGGAGTTGCCGCGTTTGAATTTTGTATGGATAGAGGTGTAAACTCTGGCGCATGAGACGATACGTGGACGTTGGCGTCATTTGGACCGCAGCTGCAACACGGCGAACGGAAACCCGAGGCCGCTGTTGGATCACCTGCTGCACTAGCTGCGCGTTGCCCTCTGTGGTTGCCGTACGCGGTCGCCCTACCTTTCCAGCACGTTCATCCGTCACGTTCCCAGTCCGATGAAATTTTTCAAACAGATCCTTTATTGTATCGCTTTTCGGTCCTTTGGTTACATTAAACCTCCGTTGAAAACTTCGTCTTGTTGCAACAACACTGTGTTCTAGGCGGTGGAATTCCAACACCAGAAAAATCCTCTGTTCTAAGGAATAAACCATGTTGTCTACAGCACACTTGCACGTTGTGAACAGCACACGCTTACAGCAGAAAGACGACGCACAGAATGGCGCACCCACAGACTGCGTTGTCTTCTATATCTTTCACATCACTTGCAGCACCATCTGTTGTTGAAAATTGTAACTACTGTAATTTCGAAAGTTTGTCCGCCTGAAAATGTACTGTTGTCCCAAGCATATTGCAACAAACGGTGTATTTCTATCGCTGCTCGTTTAGTTTTTATTGCCGTTTCAAATATACCGGTCATTTTTGAAACACCCTGTATCTACAAATACACTCCTGGAAATGGAAAAAAGAACACATTGACACCGGTGTGTCAGACCCACCATACTCGCTCCGGACACTGCGAGAGGGCTGTACAAGCAATGATCACACGCACGGCACAGCGGACACACCAGGAACCGCGGTGTTGGCCGTCGAATGGCGCTAGCTGCGCAGCATTTGTGCACCGCCGCCGTCAGTGTCAGCCAGTTTGCCGTGGCATACGGAGCTCCATCGCAGTCTTTAACACTGGTAGCATGCCGCGACAGCGTGGACGTGAACCGTATGTGCAGTTGACGGACTTTGAGCGAGGGCGTATAGTGGGCATGCGGGAGGCCGGGTGGACGTACCGCCGAATTGCTCAACACGTGGGGCGTGAGGTCTCCACAGTACATCGATGTTGTCGCCAGTGGTCGGCGGAAGGTGCACGTGCCCGTCGACCTGGGACCGGACCGCAGCGACGCACGGATGCACGCCAAGACCGTAGGATCCTACGCAGTGCCGTAGGGGACCGCACCGCCACTTCCCAGCAAATTAGGGACACTGTTGCTCCTGGGGTATCGGCGAGGACCATTCGCAACCGTCTCCATGAAGCTGGGCTACGGTCCCTGACACCGTTAGGCCGTCTTCCGCTCACGCCCCAACATCGTGCAGCCCGCCTCCAGTGGTGTCGCGACAGGCGTGAATGGAGGGACGAATGGAGACGTGTCGTCTTCAGCGATGAGAGTCGCTTCTGCCTTGGTGCCAATGATGGTCGTATGCGTGTTTGGCACCGTGCAGGTGAGCGCCACAATCAGGACTGCATACGACCGAGGCACACAGGGCCAACACCCGGCATCATGGTGTGGGGAGCGATCTCCTACACTGGCCGTACACCACTGGTGATCGTCGAGGGGACACTGAATAGTGCACGGTACATCCAAACCGTCATCGAACCCATCGTTCTACCATTCCTAGACTGGCAAGGGAACTTGCTGTTCCAACAGGACAATGCACGTCCGCATGTATCCCGTGCCACCCAACGTGCTCTAGAAGGTGTAAGTCAACTACCCTGGCCAGCAAGATCTCCGGATCTGTCCCCCATTGAGCATGTTTGGGACTGGATGAAGCGTCTTCTCACGCGGTCTGCACGTCCAGCACGAACGCTGGTCCAACTGAGGCGCCAGGTGGAAATGGCATGGCAAGCCGTTCCACAGGACTACATCCAGCATCTCTACGATCGTCTCCATGGGAGAATAGCAGCCTGCATTGCTGCGAAAGGTGGATATACACTGTACTAGTGCCGACATTGTGCATGCCTTGTTGGCTGTGTCTATGTGCCTGTGGTTCTGTCAGTGTGATCATGTGATGTATCTGACCCCAGGAATGTGTCAATAAAGTTTCCCCTTCCTGGGACAATGAATTCACGGTGTTCTTATTTCAATTTCCAGGAGTGTATTATTTAGCAAAAGATGCTGTAACAGTAAAGAACTCTGAGTTTTAAACTGCTATGTGGGTAGGCAGTTCAATTTTGTTACACGACAACATCTTTGAGAAAACTAGTAAATTTGATGTGTATTCGTTTATTACTGCTAGAAATTTACATTTGTTAAAATTTAGACTTTCCTCGGTGAGAAAGTTTATTTATTAAGTACTGCTGCCAACAAACAAGTACATGATCCCTGTTTGGAATACAATCAATGTCAGTGTTGTGACTTGGCAAGACAGCCAAGCCACTAGGAGGTAGCCGAAAGGCACGCGCTTAAACTCACGCAGGCTGGCGGGAGGTCTGGAACATTTAAAGGAGTTGAGTCTGGTAAAAAAGTACGTAGCTTCTGGAATACTTAACTTTAATCCATAATTGGTGAACATCGGTCTGGCGGTACATGCATCACAAGATAAATAGCAAATGATAATGGCGCCTTGCTAGGTCGTAGCAAATGACGTAGCTGAAGGCTATGCTAACTATCGTCTCGGCAAATGAGAACGTAATTTGTCAGTGAACCATCGCTAGCAAAGTCGGCTGTACAACTGGGGCGAGTGCTGGGGAGTCTCTCTAGACTAGACCTGCCGTGTGGCGGCGCTCGGTCTGCAATCACTGACAGTGGCGACACGCGTGTCCGACGTATACTAACGGACCGCGGCCGATTTAAAGGCTACCACCTAGCAAGTGTGGTGTCTGGCGGTGACACCACAGTCAGCACTAAGGAATGTGTGCTAACAAGGATTGAAATAACGCAGCTGTAAACAGTTTCGACTTGAAGATGTTGTTAACTGGTTATGAAAGACTCTAATGTTTCTACATCTACATCTACATGTATACTCCGCTAGCCTCCAAGCGGTGTGTGGTGGAGGGTACAATTCGCGCTAAAGGCATGTTTCCCCCCCCCCCCCCCCCCCACTGTTCCACTCGCGGCTCGAGCGAGGGAAAAACGAATGTGTGAACGCTATAATTTCCCTTATCTTTGAATGATGATCACTCCGCGATTTGAAAGTTGGTGGTAATAATATATGCTCTACATCCTCGGCGAAGATCGGCTTTCTGAATTTAGTGAGCAGCCTCTTCCGTTTAGCGCGTCCTCTATCTGCAAGTGTGTCCCAATTCAAACTTTCTTTGAGATTTGTAACGCGCTCGCGATAGCTAAATGTACCAGTCACGAATCTTGCCCCTCTTCTTTGGACCCTCTCAATCTCTTGAATCAGACCCAACTAGTAAGTGTCCCACACAGACGAACATTAAGACTGCACGAGCTAACTTATTTTAAGGAATTTCCTTTGTTGAAGGACTGCATCGCTTCAGGATTCTACCAATAACCCGCAATCTAGAGTTCGCCTTCTGTAATCTGATCATTACAATTGAGATCATTTCGAATAGTCACACCCAGGTACTTGACAGATGTTACCGCTTCCGAAGACAAGCACTGTCTTTAATAATGCGAGTTCGCAGCATCAATATAACAGAATTGTCAAATCTTTATCCGTTTTGTCTTCAAAGTATGCTTAGTTAACTTATAAGCGTTAGGTCAAGACAATTTCTTATGTGGCAACTACGTTAAGTTCTGACGCTGTCATTACGACTAGCATCATAGATGTAAGAGGGGTTTTTAGTAAGTAATGCAACACTTTTCTCCCTGAGAGCGGCTTGTATTATTCAGGATTCTAATACACCCTATTATTCCCAACTCGTCTGGCGAAAAATAGCCCTATTCTTCCAAGTAATATCCTTTTAATGCGGCGGTCTTGCGGTACCTTACTGGAAGAGCCTGTATTGTAGCACATAGTACCATTCAACTGGTGGAACTCGGAGCTGACTTCTTGCTGTGTCAATAACCTCCCCATCGTCCCCATAGGTCTTCCCGCGAAGTACATCCTTCAGTCGGCTAAACAGATGGAAGGTGCGAGATCCGGACTCTAGGGTCCCCCAACGATTCGACGTGCTTTTGTTCACTGCCAGTTCTCTGCACACGTACATACTGCAGGCGCCTATGAATGTCTGCGATGCTCTGTGCTCAGGTTTTCCTGGCACGACTGCTCCAAGTTATCTTGTGCCGACGCTACGCTGTCTCGCAGTCAGAAGACGTCATAAATACACCCTCACTGGTCCAAAAGATGAACGAAACTCGACCACTCAAGTTACTTTAATAGTAAGACCGCAGATTTCCAGAAACAACAGTGGGCGCCCGGCAGAGCATCGTCCCCGACTCGCCGTTCGCCCATTCATTTCTTATTTCACCAAAATTAAACCGTTAGGAAACTCGGCCCTGACATAGATTCCAATACAGTTTTAGTATATCAGAAACAGTCAACAGACAGCTCACATCTTGCTTAACTTGTATTTGTAACGGAACATAACTCACCATCGCTCCTCCGTAGTTTTATTCGCAAATATTGATTTTGCTATCTTTTCGAAGTTCCTAAAATTCAACGAAGTGACATGCATACGTGGAATTAATATTACACAATAAAATACCAATATTAATTCTACGTAATATATTACATTGCATCTGTAGACACATATGATTACAATTCAAGATAAGCAACGTTAAGAGAGGAAAGACAGAAAAAAAACACAGAAAAAAGTACATACTTACTTCGTTTAGTGTTTTACAGAACTCTAAACGATTAGCAGTAGTATATGTACAATGAAGTAACATGAGCGGAATAGTCTACCTCCTTACCTGAATAGTCTTTGCGTTTGATTACCGCCCGCATCTCGTGGTCGTGCGGTAGCGTTCTCGCTTCCCACGCCCGGGTTCCCGGGTTCGATTCCCGGCGGGGTCAGGGATTTTCTCTGCCTCGTGATGGTTGGGTGTTGTGTGCTGTCCTTAGGTTAGTTAGGTTTAAGTAGTTCTAAGTTCTAGGGGACTTATGACCACAGCAGTTGAGTCCCATAGTGCTCAGAGCCATTTGAACCATTTTTTCGTTTGATTACCAGGCAGCGGACCAGGTTCGATTCCCCCCTGAGTCGGAGACTTTTCCGTTCGGGGAATGGGTGTTGAGTTGTCCCCACCATCGTTCCGTTATCATCGACATGCAAGTCGCACAGTGTGGTGTCAACTGAAAAGAGTTGCAACTCGGCTGCCGAGGTTCCCCATGTGGGTACTCCCGGCCATCAGTACCATACAATCATTTCATTTCACAACCTAATTAAACCCGTTAAGGGGCATCATCCTTGTGAGTGTGTGGGTGTTATGTTGACGAGTTGCGCAACGGATTGATCTGACAAGTACACTTTGGCTCCTGCAAGAAGCAATTTCCATCCCACACTACTACAGAAGTCAGACAGACGCTCCTAACGTACCAAAAAGAAATGCCTGAGAAACTTTCAGCTCTAAATATATTCTGGAGTCGTCTGTTGTAAGGAAAAGACACAAAAGTATTCTATTTTCTTACGTAACTAGTGGGATACATGGGTAATGGAGTATTGCTAGTTAGAGTAAGAGAAAAATTAAACTAACGGAAAATATTATTTATTGCTTTGATTTTATCCATACTGGATAAGAGGTCGAGGTTGTGAATGTCAACGTTAAAAATATATCGTCTCAACCACTTGTTTATAGTGTAAAACACTAAGATTGACCCGTTTCGGAAGTCAAACTTCCATCATCAGACGAATAAAAAGTAAAAGATCCTGCTAAAACTCGCTAAAATGGAACATGCACCAGGCACAATAAAATTGATAATAAAATTAAAACATCGTGGCTATTTCCCTTGTTGCAGCCGTGTCTTCCAAGGTGCATGTCCACATAGTCGTCAAAATATAAAAAACTCAAAAATGGTGTCGCCTATGATGTTCAACATCTAACCACATGGCTCTCTCCTCTATCGTCGTAGCCTGGAACCGCGCGACCGCAACGGTCGCAGGTTCGAATCCTGCCTCGGGCATGGATGTGTGTGATGTCCTTAGGTTAGTTAGGTTGAAGTAGTTCTTAGGGGACTGATGACCATAGCTGTTAAGTCCCATAGTGCTCAGAGCTATTTGAACCAAAAAAAAAAAAAATGGTTCAAATGGCTCTGAGCACTATGGGACTTAACATCTGTGGTCATCAGTCCCCTAGAACTTAGAACTACTTAAACCTAACTAACCTAAGGACATCACACACATCCATAGCTATTTGAACCCATAGTGCTCAGAGCCTCTATTGTCGTAAACCGCCCGTGCGTCTTCGTTGATACCACACACCACGTAGCCAAACACGACACTGAAACGCGAGTGAGCTCCCGCGCAAGTAACCAAGGAAGTCACAGAGATGTCTATACGAACCTGCTAGAGTAATTGTGAATTCTAGAAACATTCCTTTATGCAAAATTACTAAAATGCTCAATAAAATTTTAAAAGAATCTTTCGTGTTCGAGGTTAAGTTTTCAATCACTAATAATTCAGCTTTGATAAATGAAATTAAGGATAAGCCTATCGCTGACACGGCCCGCCTAGTATCTCTAGACATTAAAAACCTTTATGCGAATGTGCCGGTAAATGAGGCCGTTAAGGTCATCAAAGAAAATTTGCTTCAGTACGAAACACTGTCTCAGCAAGAAATAGTCGAATTCATCGAACTGTTAGAATTCGTTCTGAAATATAATAATTTTCCTTTTAACAATAAATTTCATATGCAAAAAGATGGACTGGTTATGGGTTCCAGTATATCTGGAACCATAGCAAACATCTTTATGAATCATTTGGAAAAAAGACTCCTCGTTAACCCGCAACATCCCGTGGATAAAGTTGTATATTACAAACGCTATGTAGATTATACGCTGCTTCTTATTGATGGCCAAGAAAAAGAAGTTGCAGAAATAGTAAATAAATTTAAGGAGTTACACGGTAAAATTGAATTCACTGTGGAAGAAGAGAAAAATGGTGAACTGCAGTTTATCGACCTAGGTATTAGTAAACAAAATGGTAGGCATGTTTTTAAAATATTTAGGAAATCAACCACAACTGATGCGTTGATACAAAATAATTCTTGTCATCCTAATAGCCAGAAACTTTCTACTTTTAGATCTTTGATAGATAGAGCCCTTAGTGTCCCTATGAATGAAGAAGGCAGAACGGCTGAGCTGAACATCGTGAAACAACTAGCCAGAGCTAACGGATATCACCAAAACGCTGTCAATAAATTAATACGACAGAAAAAGCGCGCGAATGCAAGGAAGAATAATATTACGAAAGTGACAATACCATACTTCGGTGATATTTCGCTAAAAGTGGCTAATATTTTCAAACCTGTTAAAGTTGATACCGCTTTTCAGACCAATAATACGCTGCGGTTTAAACTACGAAATAATTTACAGCAGGAAAGCGATAAATATGAGAGAGCTGGGGTCTATAAAATTCAGTGTAACGCGTGCAAGGCAAGCTATGTAGGCCAAACTGGTAGGTCGTTTAAAGTACGTTACGAAGAACATAGCGATGCTTTCCGGCTTAATAATTTCGAAAAGTCAGCTGTAGCTACGCATAATTAGGAAACGGGACACCCCAAGTTGGGAATAGATCAGGATCTCGTTATTTTACAGAGACAGGACAAAGGCAAAAGCTGGATGAACAGCTGGAAATTACGATACGTAGCGTGGATAATCAGAACACACTGAATGAACAGCTAACTTGTGATACAGATAACTTTTTCAAACATTTCACTGGTTTCATTTTGTAACTACATTTTGTTGCAATTGTCAGGATACCATAATTTCATGAGGTCCTTGGAACATGTATACGTTATCTGTTTGTGTAGACACCTCTGTGACTTCCTTGTTCACTTGCGCGTGAGCCCACTCGCGTTTCAGTTTCGTGTTTGGCTACGTGGTGTGTGGTATCAACGAAGACGCACGGGTGGTTTACGACGATAGAGGAGAGAGCCATGTGGTTAGAAGTTGAACATCATAGGCGACATCATTTTTGAGTTTTTTATATTTTGACGACTATGTGGAGATGCACCTTGGAAGACACGGCTGCAACAAGGGAAGTAGCCACGATGTTTTAATTTTATTACCAATTTTATTGTGCCTGGTGCATGTTCCATTTTAGCGAGTTTTAGCAGGTTCTTTTACTTTTTATTATTCTGATGATGGAAGTTTGACTTCCGAAACGGGTCAATCTTAGTGTTTTACCCTATAAACAAGTGGTTGAGCCGATATATTTTTTTACATTATTTACTGCAAAATTTAACCAAATGATATGAATCTTTTGTTGATAAACTGATACACAAATTTCCGGGTCCTTTTCGGTATAGGAGGTTACCTCTTATGGATAGGAATCCTGTTAATGACATTTATACACAAAGTGTGGGAAAACTCTTTTATTCATTTTCCTTAAGAATAATATTTACTCGGCCGAATGGCTGAGAGCCGCGCCTACTCAACTTGAATAATTATCCGATCGAATTTTTCTAAGTATGGTGGAGACTGTCGCGTGAGAAATGTAGTGGAGTGACATAAATGAAGTACGTTATTTCTAATGGAGGAAATATGGGGACCGCCTACGCTGTAGCGCACAATACCGTGAGCTGCGACGACTTCTGCCTGCGTCGTTCGCCGCTGAGAAATAACAAAACTATATCTTTCTATCTGGTTCGACTATCGCCAATCTAACTCTCACTACGCCTTCATGAAGTCAAGGACTCCTATCTGCCCTAGTCTAGTTACTGGCATGGTCAGTCAGATAACTAGTCAGATAACTAGTCAGATAACTAGTCCACGGCGATGCCACTCAGAGTTCGCTCGCAGGCGCTAACTAATACTCTGTCTGTATTCACACCGCACAACAAGTGTCACGGCCAACACAGTAAACACACACTTAGTCACGAGTGACTCAATATAGAGTATCACTCCGATTCGCTCTCGACAGAGGTGCTCTCCCAGTAAAGTACTGAGTAGAAACTTTGTTCCTCGCTCTCTGCATAAACGCACGAGCACACTTGCTCCCGCTACGTGTTCCTGCTACAAGAGCATCACCGGAACGGCTTCCCTAGCCGTAAAAGGGTGTATCATCTGCTGGCTTTCCCTCACTCCTCCGGGTCATTGCATCAGAAATTGTCCTCCAATAAGCGTTACTCTAACAAGCGGGAGAATGGCCCTCCATTTAAGCTGACCAATCCGGAAATACACTACTGGCTATTAAAATTCCTACACCAACAAGAAATGCACGTGATAAACGGGTATTCATTGGACAGATATATTATAATAGAACTTACATGTGATTACATTTTCACCCTGAGAAATCAGTACCCAGAACAACCACCTTTGGCACTAATAACGGCCTTGATACGCCTGGGCATTGAGTCAAACAGAGCTTGGATGGCGTGTACAGGTACACCTGCCCTTAAGCTTCAACACGACACCACAGTTCATTAAGAATAGTGACTGGCGTATTATGATTAGCCAGTTTCTCAGCCGCCATTGACCAGACGTTTTCAATTGATGAGAGATCAGGAGAATGTGCTGGCCAGGGCAGCAGTCGCACATTTTCTGTATCCAGAAAGGCCTGTACAGGACCTGCAACATGCGGTCATGCATTATCCTGCTGAAATGTAGGGTTTCGCAGGGGTCGAATGAAGGGTAGAGCCACGGGTCGTAACACATCTGAAATGTAACGTCCACTGTTCAAAGTGCCGTCAATGGGAACAAGAGGTGACTGAGACGTGTAACCAATGTCACCCCATACCATCACGCTGGGTGATACGCCAGTATGGCGATGGCCAATACAAGCTTCCAACGTGCATTCACTGCGATGTCGCCAAACACGGATGCGACCATCATGATGTAAACAGAACCTCGATTCATCCGAAAAAATGACGTTTTGCCATTCGTGCACCCAGGTTCGTCGTTGAGTACACCATCGCAGGCGCTCCTGTCTGTGATGCAGCGTCAAGGGTAACCGCAGCCATGGTCTCCGAGCTGATAGTCCATGCTACTGCAAACGTCGTCGATCTGTTCGTGCAGATGGTTGTTGTCTTGCAAACTTCCTCAACTGTTGACTCGGGGATCGAGACGTGGCTGCACGATCCGTTACAGCGATGCGGATAAGATGCCTGTCATCTTGACTGCTAGTGATGCGAGACCGTTGGGATCCAGCACGGCGTTCCGAATTACCTTCCTGAACCCACCGATTCCTTATTCTGCTAAGTCATTGGATCTCGACCAACGCGAGCAGCAATGTCGCGATACGGTAAACCGCAATCGCGATAGGCTACAATCCGACCTTTATCCAAGTCGGAAACGTGATGGTACGCCTTTGTCCTCCTTACGCGAGGCATCGCAACAACGTTTCACCAGGCAACGCCGGTCAACTGCTGTTTGTGTATGAGAAATCGGTTGGAAACTTTCCTCATGTCAGCACGTTGTAGGTGCCACCACCGGCGCCAACTATGTGTGAATGCTCTGAAAACCTAATCATTTGCATATCACAGCATCTTCTTCGTGTCGGTTAAATTTCGCGTCTGTAGCACGTGGTGTAGCAATTTTAATGGCCAGTATACAGTGTCTACGTTAGGTAATTGCCGTCCTCCTGTGAGAACTGTGAAACTGCGCACTAGGTCCATCAAAAAATGCGTATTCTGGGCCTCTCCCAAACAATACAGCGGGTTTAGCTTTCAAGGTGAACACGCAGGCCGTTATCCCTTTTCTCTGGCAAAAACTGGTTTGGTCCGTGGGCGGTTGGCCGGCTGGTGCAGCTGCGTGCTATCTCACCCTCCTACGGACTTTCTAGCAGGCTGGTTGCCTCCACGGAAGAAAAACTCCTGTGCCTATCGTGTGTTGAATGTTTGTGTACGCCAGTCTTGACTTTTTAATCTCGGTGCGCACTTTAGATTTATTTATTATATTTTCATATCGATTAAATGGAAATGTGTGTGAAATCTTATGGGACTCAACTCCTAAGGTCATCAGTCCCTAAGCTTACACACTACTTAACCTAAATAATCCTAAGGACAAACACACACACCCATGCCCGAGGGAGGACTCGAACCTCCGCCGGGACCAGCCGCACAGTCCAGGACTGCAGCGCCTCAGACCGCTCGCCTAATCCCGCGCGGCGATTAAATGCAAATATGTAAAACTGACTCTACCGCCCGCATCTCGTGGTCGTGCGGTAGCGTTCTCGCTTCCCACGCCCGGGTTCCCGGGTTCGATTCCCGGCGGAGTCAGGGATTTTCTCTGCCTCGTGATGGCTGGGTGTTGTGTGATGTCCTTAGGTTAGTTAGGTTTAAGTAGTTCTAAGTTCTAGGAGACTGATGACCATAGATGTTAAGTCCCATAGTGCTCAGAGCCATTTGAACCATTTTCTGACTCTACCCTATCGAAATTGGGCTGGAATGAAACATCTTGATACGCAGAATACGATGGTGAGGTCGGAATATGTAAGAAATGAAGGGCAGGAGACCACTCCACCTTACACTGCGAAAAACAAGCATTATTAGGTGGTTCAAAACCGTTGAAGGTACAATACTCTAAAAAACCTCCCTTAAAGTGATCTCCCCCTGTATTACATGCATGTGGTGTGGAAGGCAATCTGTATAACCGTGCAGCCACCATAAATCAAGTGAAATGCAGGAAGTGATAACTATCCATAAAATCCAGAATGAGATTTTCACTCTGCAGCGGAGTGTGCGCTGATATGAAACTTCCTGGCAGATTAAAACTGTGTGCCCGACCGAGACTCGAACTCGGGACCTTTGCCTTTCGCGGGCAAGTGCTCTACCATCTGAGCTACCGAAGCACGACTCACGCCCGGTACTCACAACTTTACTTCTGCCAGTATCTCGACTCCTACCTTCCAGACTTTACAGAAGCTCTCCTGCGAACCTTGCAGAACTAGCACTCCTGAAAGAAAAATGTTACATAATTGGTTACTCCTTTCTTGCGTACAAGGAGCAGACGTTCCAAGCACTGCAGCCAAACGAGCGTCCTATGCGGTATGCATTCGCGTGTTCCATTCTGCCTTCAGTACTTGCTGACAATGACTGCCTCGAAAGATAACTTTTTTCAGGTGATGCAATTTTTCTTATTGCTGGACACGTAAATCTCCACGCGCCTTGATAAGACATCCATGATTGTCCAAAGGCTTATTTTTAGTGAGTCCTAATGCACGATAAAGTAACAGGCCCATTTGTCTCCGCAGAGAACACTATAACGGGAAATGTTTACATTTAAGTGTGGTAAAAGTTCCTGCTACCACCGATCTAAGGACTGTAGCCTTACATCATTTTCAAGCTTGATGGTGTAATCGCACACTGGAGTTCGAACTTGTGGGATGAGGTGAACGGCACATTTCTAGAGTTCTCCCGATATCACACGGTTACACTTCCTTTTTTGGGCTTAGTTCATGGATTGGTGCACACAACACCGTTCTGTGTCACTCTCACCAGTCATTGAAATAAACAGTACTGTTAATGCTGTAGTCTTCGCGTGGGCAGAACTCGATTATCGCCTTGATGTTCTACAGGCAGTGAGTGGAACACACATTGAAGTACCGATGTAACAGGAAAAAAGTTCACATCTGCGAAACGATTTGCAGCAAACCACAATTATCTGCCTCTAATAGTTTCCACGTTATGGTTTTCTTTTCAGATGACAGTGGGATTTGTTGCATACCCTGTACATCCTGCGACGAAACAGCTGGTCGGCATGTCTATTTCATCGTTTTGGCCACGACTTTCACTTACTAATTTGTATACAATAGGTTTTCTCATACTTCACACCTGACGTTAAAATTCTGTCGCAGATAGCAAAGGACATGGTAGATGAGTTGGAAAATTAAACTAAGTGTAATGGAATATAGCTGAATCAAGAGACACTAGAAGTAGTTAACCAGGTCTCTTATATGAGTAGCAAAAAATGACGATGCAAGAAGATAAAGGTATACAAAATGACGATCCGCTCTACCAAGAATACAACCCCAAAAGGATGCCTATGTTAACATATAATTTAAATTCTGGTGCCAGAAAGTCCCATCAAAGAAATAAGTATATGAAAACTGAAGTTGTAGAGCCGACACAAGTCGCATGTAACTCTTTCTTTACTTTACATGTTTCACTCGACCAAAGCATCTCCAGACTTTTGGAAGTACTATACGTATACCATCATACAGTGTGATAAATTCACAGATTCAGCTTGCAACGTGATAACTTAGATTACAGGGACAGAAGTTACAAATATCGGGTTGTGTATGGCGCCACCATACGTAAAATGGAATAAGGTGGTGGTTTTCAGTTAACAAAAACTCTTTGTCCAGGTTCATTGTAAGTTTTAACAGCATCACATACTATTTCATGCTGGGCGAGTCAAAGCTCTATCACTGTGCTCTTTGGCTGCAATTACCTCATGAATCCCTATGTGAAACAATGTAAGACAAAAAACTTTAATGTCAGTAAACTATGGCAAATGTACACCACATTTTGTGATGTTCACATATACAAGTCTAAAAACCATTCGCATTCATCAAAGTGATTTTAAAAAGACATAGTTAATTCGCAAATTATAACTGACAATTTTACACACGTTAATATA
This sequence comes from Schistocerca nitens, assembly GCF_023898315.1. Classification (NCBI taxonomy): domain Eukaryota; kingdom Metazoa; phylum Arthropoda; class Insecta; order Orthoptera; family Acrididae; genus Schistocerca; species Schistocerca nitens. The sequence continues at coordinate 44,044,947 of NC_064623.1, read as the reverse complement.
GATAGGTGATGTAGATAACGAGTTATTATACCACCATGTCTAAATTATGTACTTAACCTGCGTTAATATAGATTAGTTTTAATAGCATAAATGACATGATATACAGGGTGAGTCACCTAACGTTACCGCTGGATATATTTCGTAAACCACATCAAATACTGACGAACCGATTCCACAGACCGAACGTGAGGAGAGGGGCTAGTGTAATTGTTTAATACAAACCATACAAAAATGCACGGAAGTATGTTTTTTAACACAAACCTACGTTTTTTCTAAAGGAACCACGTTAGTTTTGTTAGAACATCTGAACATATAAACAAATACGTAATCAGTGCCGTTTGTTGCATTGTAAAATGTTAATTACATCCTGAGATATTGTAACCTAAAGTTGACGCTTGAGTACCACTCCTCCGCTGTTCGATCGTGTGTATCGGTGAGCACTGCAACATACATCGCGTTTCTACAGAATGATCTGCCAACGTTGCTCCAAAATGTCCCACTGGAAACGCGTCGACGTATCTGGTATCAGCATGATGGTGCAGCTGCACATTCCGCAATTAACACTAGGCTGACCCTTGACAGGATGTTTGACGGGCGTTTCATAGGACGTGGAGGACGCATAAATTGGCCAGCCCGTTCTCCTGATCTCACACCTCTGGACTTCTTTCTGGGGGTACGTTCAAGGAGAATGTGTACCGTGATGTGCCTACAACCCCAGAGGACATGAAACAACGTATTGTGGCAGCCTACGGCGACATTACACCAGATGTACTGCGGCGTGTACGACATTCATTACGCCAGAGATTGCAATTGTGTGCAGCAAATGATGGCCACCACATTGAACATCTATTGGCCTGACACGTCGGGACACACTCTATTCCACTCCGTAATTGAAAACGGAAACCACGTGTGTACGTGTACCTCACCCCTCATGGTAATGTATATGTGCGTCAGTGAGAAAGACCAATAAAAAGGTGTTAGCATGTGGACGTAATGTGCTGTTCCAGTCTCTTCTGTACCTAAGGTCCCTCACCATTCCCTTTGGATCCCTACGTAATTCGGTGCTCTCCGATACACACGATCCAACGGAGGAGGAGTGGTACTCAAGTGTCAACTTTAGGTTACAATATCTCCGGATATAATTAACATTTTACAATGCAACAAACGGCACTGATTACGTTTTTGTTTATATGTTCAGATGTGCTAACAAAACTAACGGGGTTCCATTTTAAAAAACGTAGGTTTGTGTTAAAAAACATACTTCCGTGCATTTTTTTATGGTTTGTATTAACCAATTACACTAGCCCCTCTCCTCACAGTCGGTCTGTGGAATCGGTTCGTCAGTATTTGATGTGGTTTACGAAATATATCCAGCGGTAACGTTAGGTGACTCACCCTGTATACGTGTATTAACGCCTTTAAAAGTGGGAATAATAATTTTCATTCGTAATTCTACTATCGTTTCTTAAAACCATTTTAAGAAACAGGTACGCTTTTGCGACTTACATATGTGAACGAACGAAAACGTGGCAATGGACGCTACAGTTTAACCTATGTCCATTTTCGAACCATCCATGCTGTGAGTGTGACAAATAATAGCGATAGGCCACGTACAGAGACTGCCCCTGCAGTGATCAATGCGGTATCCTTTCAATGAAACTTATGTCGGGGCTACAACCATTTGTAAGACAAGCTGCGCACCTATTTTTCAGCTGCAGCATGCTACAAGTTCGTAAGAAATGTTATGTCTTGCTGTTATATCTTGAAATGTACCTGCCCAGAGAGTCTGCATTACTTGTAGACAACTTACTCCATTTTATGTATGACAGCGTCGCTATGCACAGCCCGGTATTTGCGACGTGCGGCCCTCGGCTACGTGATGAAGACTACCCCGTTGTAAGTTAATTCCGTGAATTTAACATATCCTGTGGTGGTGCAACGCATTGTACTTTCACAGTTCTGGAGATACTTGCTGTGGTCGATCTAAATAATGCATGTGTTTGATTACGTTCCGTATCTCGTCCAAACCACTAGACCATTTTCAACCAAGCTTTGCATAATTTCACTTGCAGTGTGGAAAAAATCACTGTGGATGATAACCACCCATAAGGGGATGGGGTGAAAAAGCATTTTAGGTTACTACGTGAGAATAGCTATATTTTATATAGCCCTCGGTCACAAATATTAAGTCAAAATTGACCAGGTTTCGACGCCACTATGAGCGTCGTCTTCAGAATTAAATTAACTGTTCTAAAACATAATAAGTATACAGGGTGAGTCACCTAACGTTACCGCTGGATATATTTCGTAAACCACATCAAATACTGACGAACCGATTCCACAGACCGAACGTGAGGAGAGGGGCTAGAGTAATTGGTTAATACAAACCATAAAAAAATGCACGGAAGTATGATTTTTAACACAAACCTACGTTTTTTAAAATGGAACCCCGTTAGTTTTGTTAGCACATCTGAACATATAAACAAATACGTAATCAGTACCGTTTGTTGCATTGTAAAATCTTAATTACATCCGGAGATATTGTAACCTAAAGTTGACGCTTGAGTACCACTCCTCCGCTGTTCGATCGTGTGTATCGGAGAGCACCGAATTACGCAGGGATCCAAAGGGAACGGTGATGGACCTTAGGTACAGAATATTACGTCCACATTCTAACACTTTTTTTATTGGTCTTTTTCACTGACGCACATGTACATTACCATGAGGGTTGAGGTACACGTTCGACGGGCGTTTCATAGGACGTGGAGGACGCATAAATTGGCCAGCCCGTTCTCCTGATCTTACACCTCTGGACTTCTTTCTGGGGGTACGTTATAGGAGAATGTGTACCGTGCTGTGCCTACAACCCCAGAGGACATGAAACAACGTATTGTGGCAGCCTGCAGCGACATTACACCAGATGTAGTGCGGCGTGTCCGACATTCATTACGACAGAGATTGCAATTGTGTGCAGCAAATGATGGCCACCAAATTGAACATCTATTGGCCTGACATGTCGGGACACACTCTATTCCACTCCGTAATTGAAAACGGAAACCACGTGTGTACGTGTACCTCACCCCTCATGGTAATGTACATGTGCGTCAGTGAAAAAAACCAATAAAAAGGTGTTAGCATGTGGACGTAATGTGTTGTTCCAATCTCTTCTGTACCTAAGGTCCATCACCGTTTCCTTTGGATCCCTACGTAATTCGGTGCTCTCCGATACACACGATCGAACAGCGGAGGAGTGGTACTCAAGCGTCAACTTTAGGTTACAATATCTCCGGATGTAATTAACATTTTATAATGCAACAAACGGCACTGATTACGTATTTGTTTATATGTTCAGATGTGCTAACGAAACTAACTGGGTTCCATTTAAAAAAACGTAGGTTTGTGTTAAAAAACATACTTCCGTGCATTTTTTAAGCCTTGTATTAACCAATTACACTAGCCCCTCTCCTGACATTTGCTATGTGGAATCGGTTCGTCAGTATTTGATGTGGTTTACGAAAAATATCCAGCGGTAACGTTAGGTGACTCACCCTGTATAAGACATTAATAAAGTGTGTACTGACTGGAAAGAGATGCGCTTATAAAGCCAGCGGATGGTGGCGGGGTACTCCAACTTCCCATGTGTCTGTGAGGCGACCTCTGCAGAAAAAGGTTCGCATTAGTCTCTAGCAAGTTCTGTTTATTTTGAAGAATTGTTTTCATCTTGGTTGCCCCTGCAAGTGCTTGTGTATATTATATGGTACACAGGGGTGTCTTGCGTGTAGTCTGACTGGCAGGGGCCGTCTGTGGCAGACGTAACAACAGAAGCTGTCAGGTTTATCAACTAGCGAAAATAAAGGGAAATGAAAGTTACATGCGGATTGTGGCTGCTGTACAATTTTAGTTTCTAATGATATCTGTTCCCCTGCAGGCAAATGCCTACGCCCGCAAAAAGTAAAAACGTAAACGATAAACACAAGGGGAGAATCTAAACTTTTGAAAGGTAGGTAGATTTCATTCCCATAGCTGGTGAAATACTGAATAGAACCGCGGCGAAAAGAGTTTAATGAGACATTCATGTAAAAAATTGGATAGGTTGATAGGAAGTATTCTGAACAATTCATCTAACAGATTATATAGGTTGATAGGACACATCCTGAACCATGAAGGAATAGTTTGGTACTGTACGGGGGTGTGGGGTTTGAAAGTTTTATAGGACGACGGAGGCTTTACTAAGCATGCAGATTCAGATGAAAGGTAACTTGCAATAGTTGTACAGAAATGAGGAGCCTTGCACACGATACCCGGGAGTGGAAACCTGCTTGAAACTTGTTTCCAGATTGAAATTCACAACAACAGCACGTTATTCCCGATATTTGCGTCTACTTGGTAATTGTCTGTGAGAGAAGCAGATAATTCAGGGTATCTCTGTCTCTGTTCAGTACTTAATCGTAAACTGGGGAGTAAGTCGCACGATTTCAAATTACAGCGGTACGCGCTAGAGAAACGTGAATCACTTGCAAATCCCTTGATTCTGCCCTGCTTTAAATTCAATTAGTACTGGCAAATTGTTTCCCCATTTGTCCCGAAGGGGGCAGCACCGGATATGAACGTTACACGCGTCTTCTGTAAGGGGTGAACCTTAGCGGGTAAAGTATGTACACGGAATACCTTTGATACTACACTACTGGCCATTAAAATTGCTACACCACGAAGATGACGTGCTACAGATGCGAAATTTAACCGACAGCAGGGATATGCTGTAATACGCAAATGATTTCCTTTTCAGAGTATTCATACTGGTTGGCGCCGGTGGCGACACCTACAATGTGCTGACATGAGGAATGTTTCCAATCGATTTCTCATACACAAACAGCAGTTGACCGGCGTTGCCTGGTAAAACGTTGTTGTGATGCCTCGTGTAAGGTGGAGAAATGTGTATCATCACGTTTCCGACCTTGATAAAGGTCGGATTGTAGCCTATCGCGATTGCGGTTTATCGTATCGCGACACTGCTGCTTGCGCTGGTCGAGATCCAATGACTGTTAGCAGAATAAGGAATCGGTGGGTTCAGGAGGGTAATACGGAACGCCGTGCTGGATCCCAACGGCCTCGTATCACTATCAGTCGAGATGACAGGTATCTTGTCCACATTGCTGTAACGGATAGTGCAGCCACGTCTCGATCACTGAGTCAACAGATGGGGACGTTTGCAAGACAACAACCATCTGCACGAACAGTTCGACATTTCGAGCAGCATGGACAATCAGCTCGGAACCATGGCTGCGGTTACGCTTGACGCTGCATCACAGACAGGAGCGCCTGAGATGGTGTACTCAACGACGAATCTGGGTGCACGAATGGCTAACCGTCATTTTTTCGGATGAATGCAGGTTCTGTTTACATCATCATGATTGTCGCATCCGCGTTTGGCGACATCGCGGTGAACGCATATTGGAAACGTGTATTCGTCACCGCCATACTGGCGTATCACCCGGCTTGATGGTATGGGGTGCCATTGGTTACACATCTCGGTCACCTCTTGTTCACATTGACGGCACTTTGCGCAGTAGACGTTACATTTCAGATGTGTTACGACCCGTGGCTCTACCCTTCATTCGATCCCTGCGAAACCCTACATTTCAGCAGGATAATGAACGACCGCATGTTGCAGGTCCTGTACGGGCTTTTCTGGATACAGAAAATGTTCGACTGCTGCTCTGGCCGGCACATTCTCCAGATCTCTCACCAATTGAAAATGACTGGTCAATGGTGGCCGAGAAACTGGCTGGTCACAATACGCCAGTCACTACTCTTGATGAACTGTTGTATCGTGTTGAAGCAGCATGGGCAGCTGTACCTGTACACGCCATCCAAGCTCTGTTTGACTCAATGCCCAGGCCTATCAAGGCCGTTATTACAGCCAGAGGTTGTTGTTCTGGGTACTGATATCTCAGGATCTATGCACCCAAGCCGGCCGCGGTGGTCTCGCGGTTCTAGGCGCGCAGTCCGGAACCGTGCGACTGCTACGGTCGCAGGTTCGAATCCTGCCTCGGGCATGGATGTGTGTGATGTCCTTAGGTTAGTTAGGTTTAAGTAGTTCTAAGTTCTAGGGGACTTATGACCACAGCAGTTGAGTCCCATAGTGCTCAGAGCCATTTGAACCATTTCTATGCACCCAAATTGCGCGAAAATGCAATCACATGTCAGTTCTAGTATAATATATTTGTCCAATGAGTACCCGTTTACCATTTGCATTTCCTCTTGGTGTGGCGATTTTAATGGCCAGTGGTGTATTAATGACTCCAGTAAAGTGCGTCAGATGTAAGATGTGCTTGATTTGTAAGATGTGCTTAATTTGAATTCACGTTGGTGAACTCTGTCGAGAACTAACAAAGTTGGTGGCTTACCTCAGGGGAGCGGGCCACTGCGACCGAGCAGTTCTAGGCGCTTCATTCCGGAACCGCGCTGCTGCTACTGTCCCAGGTTCCTCTGGCATGGATGTGTGTCATGTTCTTAGGATAGTTAGGTTTACGTAGTTCTATGTCCAGGCGCTGATGACCTCAGATGTTAAGACCCGTAGTGCATAGAGCCACTTTTTTATCTCTGGGGCTGATAGGTCAGCGGCGCGGCCACTGGCAAGTTATAAGTTGTGAGAAGGGGAATCACTGTTTGTCTTCCAATCCTGACACTTTTCAGACGTGTGTACCTCGAACCGGTCAGCTGCTAGGGGATAAATTTCAGATGGAAGTAACAAGGATTTGTGACAGCGCGCCACAGGGATGCTCGTCCTTTAAAAACGGTAGCGTTACTGTTGTAGTAATTCAAAGCAATAAGTAGAAGAAAACTGATAATCAAATCATTTCGTAAACATTTGTGATCATGTCTCATATGCATTTAGATATGTGTACAACTACTGTTACTGATCAATTAATCACACAGACAACACAACAACATAGTAAACGTAAACATGGTCCGTAGTAGACTGTAATGGGATACTTACTCAGTCGCGTGTTTAGCTAATTTAGACTTATCGTCATTGTCAAGCACAACGTGGTGTCTGTATTCCACGTCATTTTCAAATCAATCTTAATTTCAAGTAAAGAGTAATTAAGAGTGATCTGAAAATGACATGGAATGCAAATGTTATATTGTGCTTGACAATGACGCTTAGTCGAAATTAGGTAATCGCACGATTAAATAAACATCGCGTTACAGCCTACTAGCAACCATGTTTACGTTTATTAAGCATATGGTGGTTGTGGATCGGCACTTTTTTTTTCGTCCTCAGTCTTCTAACTGTTCTAATGCGGCCCCCCACAAACTCCACTTCCGTGCCAACCACTCCATCTCAGAGCAGCACTGGCAAACTACATCCTCAATTATTTACTGTATGCATTCCAGTCTGTGCCTCTGCAGTTTTTGCCCTCAGAGGCTCCCTACAGTACCATGGTATTTATTCCCTGATGTCTTAGAAGATGTCTTATCATCCTGTCCCTTCTCCTTGTCAGTGTTTTCCAAATATTCCTTTCCTCTCCGATTCTGCGCAAAACGTCCTCATTCCTTACTCTAACAGTCCACCTAATTTTCAACATTCGTCTGTAGCATCATATCAAATGCTTCGATTCTCTATTATTCCGGTTTTCCAACAATCCACAAATACAAAGTTTTAAACACAACAATACTTCTTGAGCCATTTCCTCTTTCAAAACTTTGAGGTCGATGAGGGTTGCGGCAATGTGAAGCGTAGAAGAGTCTACACGACTTTTAACGATTAATACCTGCGGGCTGGCGACCAACTCCTCCCGCATTTACTATAGCAGGTCTGTTGGGACTTCATTGTCAATTAATAACAAGAGCGGTACGTATGCGCCGCGAAGTGCCTCGGCACAGTATCAAAAATGGTTCAAATGGCTCTGAGCACTATGCCACTTAACTTCTAAGGTCATCAGTCGCCTAGAACGTGGAATTAATTAAACCTAACTAACCTAAGGACATCACACACATCCATGCACGAGCAGAATTCGAACCTGCTGTCGCTCGGCTCCAGACTGTAGCGCCACAATGTCAGTACAGACGCTTGAGCAAAGAAGATTGACGCCCACTGCTCAAGCATCAGAGTGAATACTGTACACGAAGAACTTGCGCTCCTCTAAGAAAATAACAACTACACTACATTAAAATTGCTACACCAAGAAGAAATGCAGATGAAAAACGGGTATTCATTGGACAAATACATTATACTAGAACTTACATGTGATTACATTTTCACGCAATTTGGGTGCATAGATCCTGAGAAATCAGTACCCAGAACAACTACCTCTGGCCGTAATAAAGGCCTTGATACGCCTGGGCATTGAGTCAAACAGAGCTTGGATGGCGTGTGTAGGTACAGCTGGCCATGGAGCATCAACACGATACCACAGTTCATTAAGAGCAGTGACTGGCGTATTGTGACGAGCCAGTTGCTCGGCCACCTTTGACCAGACGTTTTCAATTGGTGAGAGATCTGGAGAATGTGCTGGCCAGGGCAGCAGTCTAACATTTTCTGTATCCAGAACGGCCAGTACAGGACCTGAAACTTGCGGTCGTGCATTATCCTGCTGAAATGTAGGGTTTCGCAGGGATCGAATGAAGGGTAGAGCCACAGGTCGTAACACATCTGAAATGTAATGTCCACTGTTCAAAGTGCCGTCAATGCGAGCAAGGGGTGACCGAGACGTGTAACTAATGGCACCCCGTACCATCACGCCGGTTGATACGCCAGTATGGCGATGACGAATACGCGCTTCCAATGTGCGTTCACCGCGATGTTGCCAAACACGGATGCGACCATCATGATGCTGTTAACAGAACCTGGATTCATCCGAAAAAATGACGTTTTGCCATTCGTGCACCCAAGTTCGTCGTTGAGTACACCGTCGCAGGCGCTGCTGTCCGTGATGTAGCGTCAAGTGTCAACCCAGACATGGTCTCCGAGCTAATAGTCCATGCTGCTGCAAACGTCGTCGAACTATTCGTGCAGATGGTTGTTGTCTTCCAAACGTTCCCATCTGTTGACTCTGGGTTCGAGACGTGGGTGCAGGAATAAGATGCCTGTCATCTCGACTGCTAGTGATACGAGGCCGTTGGGATCCAGCACGGCGTTCCGTATTTGCCTCCTGAACCCACCGATTCCATATTCTGCTAACAGTCAATGGATCTTGACCAACGCGAGCAGCAATGTCGCGATACCATAAACCGCAATCGCGATAGGCTACAATCCGACCTTTATCAAAGTCGGAAACGTGATGGTACGCCTTTGTCCTCCTTACGCGAGGCATCGCAACAACGTTTCACCAGGCAACGCCGGTCAACTGCTGTTTGTGTATGAGAAATCGGTTGGAAAGTTTCCTCATGTGAGCACGTTGTACGTGTCGCCACCGGCGCCAACCTTGTGTGAATGCTCTGAAAAGCTAATCATATGCATATCACAGCATCTTCTTCCTGTCGGTTAAAAGGGATAGAAATGTTAAGTTTCGCTGATGACATTTCTATCCTCGGCAAAAGTGAAGAAGAGTTACAGGATGTAATGAATGGAATGGAAATATCTAATGGGTACAGAATACTGACTGAGATTATATGGAAGAAAAACGAAAGTAATGAGAAGTAGCAGAAATGAGGAAAGCGAGAGACATCAGAACTGCTGATAACGAAGCAAGTGAAGTTAGAGAATTCTGCTACCTAGACAGAAAAATAGCCAATGACGGACGGACCGAGGAGGACAAGGACAGCAAACTTGCACTGGCAAAAGGACTTGCCTCGCCAAGAGAAGTTGTTAGTATGAAACATATGTCTTGGTTTGGGGAAGAAATATCTGAGAATGTACATTTGGAGCAGAGTATTGCAGGTTATGAGAAATGGACTGTGGGAAAACTGGAACACAAGAGAATCGCAGCCTTTTAGATGTGGTACTATAGAATAATGATGAAAAACGGGTAGACTGAGAAGGGAAGGAATGAGGAGGCTGTCCGCTGAATCGGCGAGGAAAGGGTCATGCCGAAAACACCGATTACATGTTCCATAGATCATGATTACAACACTGCATAATGATGTGGAACGTGTCAGGTTAATAAAAGGTGTCTATCCAAGATATCACATTACACAAAAAGTTACATGACACTTAATTATTTTGGGGGGGGGAGGGGGTAAATTACCCACTTACTATATCCAAAAATTCATCTAATAAGTAGACGGAGTTGCCATTCATAAATTCTTTTAATTTCCTTTAAAATGCTATATGGCTATCTGTCAGACTTTTGATACTATTATGTAAGTGACCAAAGACTTTTGTGGCAGCATAATTTACCCCTTCTGAGCCAAAGTTAGATTTAACCTTGAGTAGTGATATCATCCTTTCTCCTAGTGTTGTAGCCATGTATGCTGCTATTACTTTTGAATTCGTTCGGATTGTTAACAACAAATTTCATAAGTGAGTATTTATGTATTGTGAGGCTACAATAAAGATCCCTAGCTCTGCAGGATGATCTTCGATAAGCTCCAGCAATTATTCTGATTACACGCTTTTGTGCAATGACCACTCTTTTACTTGATGATGAGTTACCCCAGAATATGATGCCAGACGAAAGCAGAGATTGAAATTAGGTAAGCTAATTTACTGAGATGTATATCGCCAGAATTTGCAGTGATCCTAATAGCATAAGTAGCTGAACTCAAACGTATCAGCAGATCTTCTGTGTGTTTTTTCCAGTTCAACCCCTCATCAATGCATACACCTATAAATTTTCAAAATTCTAACCTAGTTACCGATTTCTGATCGAAGTCTATATTTGTTAATGGTGTCATTCCATTTACTGTGTGGAACTGTGTATACTGTGTTTTGTTAAAGTTTAATGAGAGCCCATTTGCAGAGAACCACTTAATGATTTTCTGAAAAACATCGTTTACAATTTCATTAGTTAATTCTTGTCTGTTGGGTGTGATAGCTATACTTGTATCATCGGCAAAAAGTACCAGCTTTGCATCTTCGTGAATATAGAATGGAAAGTGATTAATATACGTTAAGAAGAGCAGAGGACCCACGACCGAACCTCGCGGCACCCCATTCTCGATTCTTCCCCAGTTTGGGAAATCACCAGTTTTTTGCATATTATGTGAACTGCTTGTTTCAACTTTCTGCACTCTTCGAGTTAGGTATGATTTAAACCATTTGAGAGCTGTCCCATTCATACCACAGTACTTGAGCTTATCTGGAAGTATTCCATGATTTACACAATCAAAGGCCTAGATAAGAAGGGACAGAATGACAGGACATTTTGTCAGGGGATAACTTCCAGGGAATACCTTCCATGTAGACGATAAAAACTGTAGAGGAGGACAGATTGGAATACATCCAGTAGATAATTGAGGACGTAGGTTGAAAGTGCTACTCTGAGAAGAAAGGTTTGGCACAGCAGAAGAATTTGTGGCAGCAAAAACAGGAAATGCACATTTCCTCGCAGCAGCCGTATGTGGACATGTGATGCCCTCCTCAAGAAACACGTCACCTTCCTTTCGAGTAAATGGCAGCAGCACAGACAAACAGCCTGTGCAACGTAGCGGGCATTGGTTACTTTGCCCTACTCAAATACCGAAACGTGACCGAAATTAATAGTTGATGGCTCCACACATTGTGAAGCCTGTGTATGGTGGGCAAATGCAGTCTCGAATAGGCAGCTTACCTGGGGGACGCCGCACACGTGAACATCAGTCAATCGCATACAAAGAACCTACTCTGATCGTTGACAACTCTGCAGTCGACGCTTTCACGCCACCAGAGTAGCCATGCTAGGTCAGTGGCAGCCTCGCCAGAGGCGCAAGCGTTCTTAAGCCTCCTGCACGCAGGCAAATCCCAATGGTTTCTCATGACACAGAATGTGCTACAGATTTGTTCCGTGGACGATGTACGTTCAGCCACTGCTACTAACAGACTTGATCGGTATTGACATGCGTCTGTACTACGCACAAGTCCACAATCTGGTCTACAAGTGTGGAAATGTTCCATAGCACCACGCAAGCGACACATTGTGCCCGACATGTGCAGCAGTGCATCGATTCTTCCATCTGACCCTTCAGGCCCACAGTTTGACCCCGTACAAATGACTCTAGCTGTTCAAGATGAATATGTACTCGTTGGTGGGCATGATTGTACGTCAGAATAAATGTTGCAAACACTGTTGACCTGTGCTTTTGGCGCAGTTACTACCTGCAGAGTGAGAGGGTGGAGGGGTAGGCTTCCTGGGCGTCTTCTGAACACCGATCAAAGTTGCAAATGAATCACTAATAACATCATCTGATGCGCTGCTGAGTGGTCAGCGCGACAGAATGTCATACCTAATGGCCCAGGTTCGATTCCCGGCTGGGTAAGAGATTTTCCCCGCTCAGGGACTGGGTGTTGTGTTGTCCTTATCATCATCATTTCATCCCCATCGACACCCAAGTCGGCGAAGTGGCGTCAGCTCGAAAGACTTGCACCAGGCGAACGGTCTACCCCACCGGAGGCCCTAGCCACACGGCATTTCTATTTCCACTTGTGGGGCGGCGTTTAAGAAGGGAAATATTTGTTGTTGCTGTACAAATGTTTGTTTGTTGAATCAGTTTCTGGCTATTAAAATGTTGTTAATGCTGTCTTTCGCCGTTCTCAACACTGGCTCTCTATTTACTTTTTAGGCACCCAGAAAGTGATTTAACAAAACGTGAAGCCTGTAATTAGAGTTCCTAGTGCCCACTTCATCTGAGAATCCCATTATAGCTGCAGCTTATAGCTCTGAGGAATTAGGAGATTGTCCGGGATTTCTAATCAAAAACGATTTTCCAAAATAGTTGAGTATATTCTCAAAGTCACAAATAAAAACACACAAGTATCCCTACAACCTAACTAACAGAGCAGTTCAGAGTCTAATGCGCTGATGCAACTATAAATGTCCGAATTAATTGTTAAAAAGAATGCTCGCCATAATTTGATGAGAGTATTTCATCAAACGCCACGCTAAATTATTGGTAGAATGTCTGTCCCGCGACGGCACGTGAAAATCCGACAATACGCAAACTGAAGCTAGATAATGAAAATCATCCCAGAATTAACACTTCACTTGAAATGATTTCATGGTTACGCGTATCTCTAGTAACTTAATACGGCATCCGAGGCTGTTTGTAGCAGTGATACCGACGCGACGCTACTCCCGACACAGATGGCGTGTTATTCAGCGTCTGGAGAGAACTGGGGCCTTCCTTCATCGCGCAGCGTTCTTATATATAAAGCCGCGGTGCGGACGGCTAAGGGAACGCCTGATCAAATCGGCTCTCCCGACTAGCCGCTGGGCTAGTAACGCACCACTTTAAGTTACATAATAAATTATAGCTTCTTTTGCTGATGGCCGATGAAGCTCTTAATTTAAATGTGCATTCACCACGCAGGTAAGTATTGATAATAAATTTTTTGACGTGGCTAAGTTAAATATTTTGGGCGAGAGAATTAATTTAATTGCCCTGCATGCAGTAGATGAGCTCTGAACTGTCCCTTTTGAGATCCGCTATCGCTATAATTTTATAGGTATTCAAAAGAAACTTTTCACATCTTCATAGTCATAGCGGACCTCCAACCTATTTAAATCTAAACATCCTAGCCTTATTTATTAGCCTACTTAATCTATCTTGCTTCCTTCAGTTTTGAGACGAAAACCAGAAAATCATGAATTTCCACTAAAATCTTAATTTGTGAAATCCAAAGTACTGTTTTTATTAAATCATTATGAAAGATGAATCTAAATATAAATTTTGAAGTCTCTAGCTCTTTTCTGTTGCGCCAATGATTTTTTCAGAAAAACGTCCAAATTTCGAAAATGGCTGAAGTTATCGAACTGATATTTAACACACATTAATTTAGTATTACTTCTGACATGCTAGAAAAGCTTTAGGTCATTTGCTTGATTTTTAAGGTATTGCGCAACATTTATGACGTCAGAGCTAGTTACAGCAGACTGGCTGGCACACAATGGAAACTGATGTGAATTTACTACAGCGTGAGTAGGTTGCTTCCCTACACACTGACGAGCCGAAACATTAAGACCATCTGCTTAACAGCTTGTTTCTCCTTTATTGGAACATCGCTGATGCTGCGTATAGCGATCCGACACTTTGGTGGTAGGGTTGTGGAGGTGTGTGGCATTAGATGTTTACTCACCAGTCATGTACAGGGCTATTACAAATGATTGAAGCGATTTCATAAATTCACTGTAGCTCCATTCATTGACATATGGTCACGACACGCTACAGATACGTGGAAAAACTCATAAAGTTTCGCTCGGCTGAAGCCGCACTTCAGGTTTCTGCCGCCAGACCGCTCGAGAGCGCAGTGAAACAAAATGGCGACAGGAGCCGAGAAAGCGTATGTCGTGCTTGAAATGCACTCACATCAGTCAGTCATAACAGTGCAACGACACTTCAGGACGAAGTTCAACAAAGATCCACCGACTGCTAACTCCATTCGGCGATGGTATGCGCAGTTTAAAGTTTCTTGATGCCTCTGTAAGGGGAAATCAACGGGTCGGCCTGCAGTGAGCGAAGAAACGGTTGAACCCGTGCGGGCAAGTTTCACGCGTAGTCCGCGGAAGTCGACGAATAAAGCAAGCAGGGAGCTAAACGTACCACAGCCGACGGCTTGGAAAATCTTACGGAAAAGGCTAAAGCAGAAGCCTTACCGTTTACAATTGCTACAAGCCATGACACCCGATGACAAAGTCAAACGCTTTGAATTTTCGGCGCGGTTGCAACAGCTCATGGAAGAGGATGCGTTCAGTGCGAAACTTGTTTTCAGTGATGAAGCAACATTTTTTCTTAATGGTGAAGTGAACAGACACAATGTGCGAATCTGGGCGGTAGAGAATCCTCACACATTCGTGCAGCAAATTAGCAATACACCAAAAGTTAACGTGTTTTGTGCAATCTCACGGTTTAAAGTTTACGGCCCCTTTTTCTTCTGCGAAAAAACGTTACAGGACACGTGTATCTGGACTTGCTGGAAAATTGGCTCATGCCACAACTGGAGACCGACAGCGCCGACTTCATCTTTCAACAGGATGGTGCTCCACCGGACCTCCATCATGATGTTCGGCATTTCTTAAACAGGAGATTGGAAAACCGATGGATCGGTCGTGGTGGAGATCACGATCAGCAATTCATGTCATGGCCTCCACGCTCTCCCGACTTAACCCCATGCGATTTCTTTCTGTGGGGTTATGTGAAAGATTCAGTGTTTAAACCTCCTCTACCAAGAAACGCGCCAGAACTGCGAGCTCGCATCAACGATGCTTTCGAACTCATTGATGGGGACATGCTGCGCCGAGTGTGGGAGGAACTTGATTATTGGCTTTATGTCTGCCGAATCACTAAAGGGGCACATATCGAACATTTGTGAATATCTAAAAAAACTTTTTGAGTTTTTGTATGTGTGTGCAAAGCATTGTGAAAATATCTCAAATAATAAAGTTATTGTAGAGCTGTGAAATCGCTTCAGTCATTTGTAATAACCCTGTAGTTCGCGCAAATAACCTGCAGCAAATATACGTACGTGTTGGTGGAGCACGGTAGCGACCCAGATGGGTTCCATAGGACTTACATCTGGCGAATTCGGTAACCGACACAGCTTGGGTTCACTATAGTGTTCCTTAATTACATTGCTGAAAAATGACACCGTCGTCGGGGAAGACGTCAAGCATGAAGGGATGCAGGTACCTACAGCTGTCGCTATGTCTTAGATTACGACCACAAAGCCCACGCCACACTTGAGAATAATACTGGCCCCACGAGCCAGTTACTCCCGTGGGCTGCACGTTTGGAGCCATAGTTTACCTCGATGGCGCCGTTTGTGGAGACAACCATTGACCTAGTGTAGCAAGAACGTGATTCATCCGAACATCCGATAAGTTTCCATTGATCGACGGTCGAATCCCGATGGTCCCGTGCCCACTGGAATCATAGTTGACGATTTCGTTGGGTCAATAAAAAAAATGTTTCAAATGGCTCTGAGCACTATGGGACTTAACATCTGAGGTCATGAGTTCCCTATAACTTAGAGCCACTTAAACCTAACCAACCTAAGGAGATCACACACATCCACGCCCGAGGCAGGATTCGAACCTGCGACCGTAGCGGTAGCGCTGTTCCAGACTGAAGCGGCTAGAACCGCTCGGCCACACCAGCCGGCCGTTGGGTCAATTTGTGAACAGGTAGGGGTGTAGGGGTGGTCTGCTGGGAAGCTCCATGTTCAGCAATGTACGATGAACGGTGTGCTCCGAAACACTCGTCAGCACAGTGCTCTTTCGGTAGAGATACCACAGTTCACCATCTGTCCAACTTTACAGAGCATACAAGCCTCCGACCCCACTTTCTGTGAAGAGGCGCGGACGCCTAACCATTTAGCGCCTGCTGGTAGTTTCACTGTACTTCTAGCTCTCTCTGTAGATGCTCACGATATAGCACGTGAAAATTCGACCAGCTTCACCATTTCAGAGATACTTGTTCACAGCCTCTGCGTAATAGTTATCTGGGCTTCGGCAGAGTCTTTTATCTCAGTGGATTCTCTCATTTGCAGCCCATATGTTCGCCCGTGTGATGCCCCGTCCGTGTGTGTTCCGATTACATACCTTTAGTACAGCGTGATATGCCTGTAACGCCGCCAGGCGGCATTGGAAGTCGCACTTGGTGGTGGTCATAAAGTTTTGTCTGACCAGCTATACCGCTATACCGCTGGTAGAAGCCGACCTCGGGGAAGATCAGTTTGGATTCCGTAGAGATGCTGGAACACGTGAGGCAATACTGACTCTACGATTTACCTTAGAAGAAAGATTAAGGAAAGGCAAACCTACGTTTCTAGCATTTGTAGACTTAGAGAAAGCTTTTGACAGTGTTGACTGGAATACTCTCTTTCAAATTCTAAAGGTGGAAGGGGTGAAATACAGACTATTTACAATTTATACAGAAACCAGATGGCAGTTGTAAGATTCGAGAGACATGAAAGGGAAGCAGTGGTTGGGAAGGGAGTGAGACAGGGTTGCAGTCTATCCCCGGTGTTATTCAATCTGTATATTGAGCAAGCAGTAAAGGAAACAAATGAAAAATTGGTAGTAGGAATAAAAATCCATGGAGAAGAAATAAAAAGTTTGAGGTTCGCCGATGCCATTGTAATTCTGTCAGATACAGCAAAGGACTTGGAAGAGCAGTTGAAGAATGGTCAGTGTCTTGAAAGGAGGATATAAGATGAACATCAACAAAAGCAAAACTAGGATAACGGAATGTAGTCGAATTAAATCGTGTGATGCTGAGTGAATTAGATTAGGAAATGAGGCACTTAAAGTAGTAAAGGAGTTTTGCTATTTAGGGAGCAAAGTAATTGATGATGGTCGAAGTAGAGAGGATATAAAATTTAGACTGGCAATGGCAAGAAAAGCGTTTCTGAAGAAGAGGAATTTGTTAACATCGAGTATAGATTTAAGTGTCAGGAAGTCGTCTCTGAAAGTATTTGAATGGAGTGCAGCCATATATGGAAGTGAAACAAGGACGATAAATAGCTTGGACAAGAAGAGAATAGAAGCTTTCGAAATGTGGTGCTACAGAAGAATGATGAAGATTAGGCGGGTAGGTCGCGTACCTAATCAGGAGGTATTCAACAGAATTGGGGAGAAGAGGAGTTTGTGGCACAACTTGACTATAAGATGGGATAGATTGGTAGGACATGTTCTGAGGCATCAAGGGATCACCAATTTAGTATTGGAGGGCAGCGTGGAGGGTAAAAATCGTAGGGGGAGACCAAGAGATGAATACACTAAGCAGGTTCAGAAGGATGTAGGTTGCAGTAGGTACTGGGAGATGAAGAAGCTTGCACAGGATAGAGTAGCATGGAGAGCTGCATCAAACCAGTCTCTGGACTGAAGACCACCACAACAACAACTGCTGTACACAGTCGTTGAGAGGGATGCATTTTTTCTGTGAGTATATATAACGAGTTCAAATTATCTGATAATGGCTCATTAATAAGTCAAAGCTGGAAATGGTACTAACCTTAAACGGAGAATACCGGAGTAAAACGATTTTGGTGTAGTTCCCATGAGACGGCACGGACTGTACTATAGCTTACAGCTAAAATGCGTCGTTGAACATCTACCTGGATAACACGAGACAGAACTATAAGTCCTAGGGGATCAAAAAATTATTATAGTTTATGAACTGGAACACATTTTCTTCTCATTTCAACGAGACTAATTTAGTGTCCGTCTATAATTTCGAAATTGGTACCTGAACGCAACATCCTGTTCAGGCATTACTGAGAAGTCGCGTCCAGAATTCAATTAGAGTGGGCGTTCGGCGGAAGATCGTTCGGACACAGCTGTGCACAGCATAAATGCACGCGCGGAGCTAACAGCAGTAAAGGAAGAATGCCCCTTTTGCCAGCAGACACAGCCAATGCCGTTGAACCGTGCGGAGAAAGAACACACGTGGCGCGATGTGATGAGAGCAGAAACTCTCAGTGAATCTGGGCGGACGTGAATATAATAAAGCGGACAGAGGGATGCGGCAGGAGCCGTTCGTGTATGCGGATGCGTGTGGAAATTAATTTTGGCCTTTCGCTGGGCCCCCAGGCGTGATGGTGAATGTGTGGGGATAACAGAGGAGCAGGGCGTAACAAACGGCTGGCGACAGAACGAGGCCACATGGGCAGATGAATTCGAAAATCAAATGCGCTCTGTACCAAAACCAGAACAAAGAATCCACACAGTCACGAACGCCCTTTGAAGACTTAACTCTGCCGAAACTAACTTTAAATAACATATCTCTCTTCACCCCCCTCCCCCCCAGCCCCATCACCACCACCCCCACGTACAACACACACACATTAAAAACACAGTCCACATACAGGACAGAGTATTGGACACATTTTCATTAAGTATTCGCGTGCTTCAAATATCCTTTCACAAATGTCTAAATTATGGCACGCGTAATGGCATGCGTTGGAAGTGCTGATAAATATGAGCTGAATGGAAATATCTCTAGCCTAGAGGACGAAGTATTACACCAGTGCCAACACAGTTTGTGATTGGTGTACTGGTGTAGCGCAAAACACTGAAATACATTAGGTATCGGATTACTTATGTAAAAACACGTAACGAAAGTGATCCACCAGATGCTATCCAGCCCACTTTCCTTACGTTGCCCATTCTGGTGCACTTCGTTAGCATCATGTCACAGTGGTCATTGACCTAATGACGTCATCAGTCTTAAAAGTGGCGTCGTAAGTCTAAAGGGGGGGGGGGGGGGGTAGGACGTCAAACGGGCGACTTCGAGAAGGAGAGGCACCAAATGACATTTTAATTTGCACTGTCTATGCTTTTACAAATAAATTCATAAAACTTTGTCAGCATGACCAGGAAAGACTCAGGATTCACACTCATAGTAGTGGAAGTTCAAATGGCTGGTTCAAATGGCTCTGAACACTATGGGACTTAACTTCTGAGGTCATCAGTCCTCTAGAACTTAGAACTACTTAAACATAACTTACCTAGTTCGGGAGGACGACGGTTCAATCCCGTCTCCAGCCATCCTGATTTAGGTTTTCCGTGATTTCCCTAAATCGTTTCAGGCAAATGCCAGGATGGTTCCTTTGAAAGGGCACGGCCGATTTCCTTCCACATCCTTCCCTAACCCGAGCTTGCGCTCCGTCTCTAATGACCTCGTTGTCGACGGGACGTTAAACAACACTAACCTAACCATAACTTACCTAAGGACATCACACACATCCATGCCCGAGGCAGGATTCGAACCTGCGACCGTAGCGGTCGCTCGGCTCCAGACTGTAGCACCTACAACCGCACGGCCACTCCGGCCGGCGGTGGAAGTTCAAAACCACGAAAAAATAATATTTTTTACATGTGAAATTCATAATTTTTTCACTTACTGTAGGCTGCATTTGTTGCTATAGGTACACTTTTCTTCGTAAGTAAGAGAGATTCTTCGATGAATTTTGCACAGCTTCCAAACCATACTTACAGGTGTATGAAACTCTAGAATTTATTTAATCTATGGAAAACTGAATGGGCTGTTACGTTTTAAACTTCGTCTTTAGAGAAAACTCGAATTTTATAGTTAATTATCTCAAATTTTACCACAGTTTTTAACAGATTTTGGAAATTCTAGAGTTTCATATACCTGTAAGTATGGTTTGTATGCTGTGCAAAATTCATCGAAGAATCTCTCTTACTTATGAAGAAAAGTGTACCTACAGCAACAAATGCAGCCAATACTAAGTGAACAAATGATGAATTTCCACATGTAAAAAAAAATTGTTTTGTTATGTTTTTGAACTTCGTCTGCTATGAGTGTGAATCCTTCCTGGTCATGCTGACAAAGTTTTATGAATTTATTTGTAAAAGTATAGACAGTACAAATTAAAATGTCCTGTGGTGCCTCTCCTGCTCCAAGTCAGCCCGTTTCACGTCCTAGCCCCCCCCCCCCTCCCCCCACCCCACCCCACCCTTTAGCCTTTAGCAGTGATTTCGTCAGTGATGTGGTCATCCTTACGGGTGTGAAGCCACACCCACTTTCCACCTCCCCTCCTCACCCCCTTGTTACTTCCAATCTTGGCACAGTATTAAAAATGAAACAGGTGAACAGAAAAGTGCCAGCAGCAGAACTGAACCAAGTGTGTTATTGGGAAATTACAAACCGCCTCTCCGTCCCCCACCTCCATCCAATTCTAAAATCCATGATGTAGAAACTAGCTGAATTGTACAGAGTACTTCATGCGCCGCCACTCCTGTTCGTTGCAACCAATTCCAGTGAAGTATTAAAAATGAAAGAGCCAATCAAAAATTCACCAAGGACGAACTAGTTCAGTTGTGCACGATGCTCCACTCAATCCTAAAGTAATAAAACGGTACATTCAGTCAGAATATGGAAAATGTTAAACATCTCTATGTTGACAAATGCAGGTTGCTGAACGATCAAATGATTAGCAGTAATTAAATGCATTATGATAAAATGTTACCAGTGTTTTTAATTTTACTGCAAAGATTATTTTAAGTCGACAGAACCACTCTCAATTTTTTGGTTTATGTGCATTATGTTGGGGAACCATATTTTAAAGGGGGCTTTTTAATGAATTTTTTTTGTAGATGCTGTACCTCTTTACATTTTAACTTACATTCCATTATTTCAACAACTAAGAATATTTTGTCTCTTGTTTCAGGAAATAAATTTAGAAAAATATAAGTAGCTTAATTCTGCTTCAGACACCCACTACCTCGCCCCCTCCTCTTTCTAACTAATCAGAGTGCAAAATTAAAATGATTCGTGAAAATAACACCATGTCGCATTATTTACACTACGCTTACATAAACATACATGTACAATGTGCCACCTCCCTTCACTCTCCTCGAAGCAGACCCTAGTATTTTAGCAAAACGACGTGGCATGGACTCGATTAATGTCTGAAGAAGTACTGCAGAGAACTGACACCACGAATTCTGCCGGTCGGTCCATAAATCTGTAAGAGTACGTGGGGGTGGCGGTCTCTTCTGGAAAGCACGTTGCAAGGCATCCCAGATATGCTGAACAATGGTCATGTCTGTAGAGTCCGGTGGCCAGTGGAAGTCTTTAAACTCGGAAGAGCGTTCCCGGAGCCACTCTGTAACAAAATGGTTCAAATGGCTCTGAGCACTATGGGACTCAACATCTGAGGTCATCAGCCCCCTAGAACTTAGAACTACTTAAACCTAACTAACCTAAGGACACCACACACATCCATGCCCGAGGCAGGATTCGAACCTGCGACCGTAGCGGTCACGCGGTTCCAAACTGTAGCGCCTAGAACCGCACGGCCACTCCGGCCGGCACTCTGTAACAATTCTGGACATGTGGGGCGTCGCATTGTCCTGCTGGAATTGGCCGAGTCCGTCGGAGTGCACAATGATCATGAACGGATGCAGGTGATAGACAGGATACTTACGTACGTGTCACCTGTCAGATGCGTATGTAAACGTATCAGGGGCCACATATCACCCCAACTGCACACTCCCCACACCATTAGAGTGCCTCCACCATCTTGAACAGTCCCTTGCTGACATGCAGGGTCCATGGATTCATGAGCTTTTCTCCATACGTGTACACGTCCATACGCTCGTCACAATTTGAAACGAGACTCGTCCGACCTGGCAACAAGTTTCCAGTCATCAACAGTCCAACGTTGGTGTTGACGGGTAAAGCTTGTGGCATGCAGTCATTAAGGGTACACGATTGGGACTCCGGCTCCTAAAGCCCATATCGATGATGTTTCGTTGAATGGTTCGCACGCTGACGCATGTTGACGGCCCAGCACTGAAGTCTACAGCAATTTGCGGACGGGCTGCACTTCTGTCACTTTGAACGGTTCTCCTCAGTTGTCGTTCGTCCAGTTCTAGCAGGATCTTTTTCCAGCCGCGGCAGTGTCGAAGATTTGATATTTTACCGGATTCATGATATTCACGGTACATCTGTGAAATGATCATGCGAGAAAATCCCCACTTCATCGCTACCTCGGAGATACTGTTTCCCATCGCTCGTCCGCCGACACTAACACCATGTTCAAACTCACTTAAATCTTGATAACCTGCCATTGCAGCAGCAGTAACCGATCTAACTGCACCAGACACTTGTTGTCTTATATAGGCGTCGCCGACTGCAGCGTCGTATTCTGCCTCATAACATACACTCCTGGAAATAGAAATAAGAACACCGTGAATTCATTGTCCCAGGAAGGGGAAACTTTATTGACACATTCCTGGGGTCAGATACATCACATGATCACACTGACAGAACCACAGGCACATAGACACAGGCAACAGAGCATGAACAATGTCGGCACTAGTACAGTGTATATCCACCTTTCGCAGCAATGCAGGCTGCTATTCTCCCATGCAGACGATCGTAGAGATGCTGGATGTAGTCCTGTGGAACGGCTTGCCATGCCATTTCCACCTGGCGCCTCAGTTGGACCAGCGTTCGTGCTGGACGTGCAGACCGCGTCAGACGACGCTTCATCCAGTCCCAAACATGCTCAATGGGGGACAGATCCGGAGATCTTGCTGGCCAGGGTAGTTGACTTACACCTTCTAGAGCACGTTGGGTGGCACGGGATACATGCGGACGTGCATTGTCCTGTTGGAACAGCAAGTTCCCTTGCCGGTCTAGGAATGGTAGAACGACGGGTTCGATGACGGTTTGGATGTACCGTGCACTATTCAGTGTCCCCTCGACGATCACCAGTGGTGTACGGCCAGTGTAGGAGATCGCTCCCCACACCATGATGCCGGGTGTTGGTCCTGTGTGCCTCGGTCGTATGCAGTCCTGATTGTGGCGCTCACCTGCACGGCGCCAAACACGCATACGACCATCATTGGCACCAAGGCAGAAGCGACTCTCATCGCTGAAGACGACACGTCTCCATTCGTCCCTCCATTCACGCCTGTCGCGACACCACTGGAGGCGGGCTGCACGATGTTGGGGCGTGAGCGGAAGACGGCCTAACGGTGTGCGGGACCGTAGCCCAGCTTCATGGAGACGGTTGCGAATGGTCCTCGCCGATACCCCAGGAGCAACAGTGTCCCTAATTTGCTGGGAAGTGGCGGTGCGGTCCCCTACGGCACTGCGTAGGATCCTACGGTCTTGGCGTGCATCCGTGCGTCGCCGCGGTCCGGTCCCAGGTCGACGGGCACGTGCACCTTCCGCCGACCACTGGCGACAACATCGATGTACTGTGGAGACCTCACGCCCCACGTGTTGAGCAATTCGGCGGTACGTCCACCCGGCCTCCCGCATGCCCACTATACGCCCTCGCTCAAAGTCCGTCAACTGCACATACGGTTCACGTCCACGCTGTCGCGGCATGCTACCAGTGTTAAAGACTGCGATGGAGCTCCGTATGCCACGGCAAACTGGCTGACACTGACGGCGGCGGTGCACAAATGCTGCGCAGCTAGCGCCATTCGACGGCCAACACCGCGGTTCCTGGTGTGTCCGCTGTGCCGTGCGTGTGATCATTGCTTGTACAGCCCTCTCGCAGTGTCCGGAGCAAGTATGGTGGGTCTGACACACCGGTGTCAATGTGTTCTTTTTTCCATTTCCAGGAGTGTATATCTGTATTTGAATACGCATGCCTATATCAGTTTCTTTGGCGTTTCAGTGTGGTTGTAGCGTTTCATGCGTATTTGAATGCTATGAAAATTTTGCTTAAAGGCGTCTTAGATGACATTATGAGCATTGTGAATGTAGTTGTTTCGTTAAATATTCAGTTGATTACTCAACACCTTGAGCGAAAACTACAGAAGTTATGGAAAGTTTACAGATGCAACAATGATGGTAATACGCAATTCCCATTATCCGAGCGTATAGCAAATCTGACGGATACAGACTTCAGCACACATCAGTGGGACTTATTAAATGATGGGTTCCAACCACCCAGCCTCGGCTAGATGATGCGACGGTTGCTTCTCTGGTGGCAGATTTAAAAACTGCTCTAGATGCGACCACACGTATCAAATACGAAACACTAAAAATGACGTGTAAAGCCAGTGATCCTATTGAAGAGACTACCCATAAAACTTCTACTACTAAAGATGTACTGGTTTAAATTTTGTTAATAAGAAGTTGAGGTCAGAAGACGCATTGATTGTACGGGACGATAATGGAAATACAGCGGTCGTTGTTTGTAGGAGAGATTATATCGCCAAAACATTGTAACTTATTGAGGAGAACAACATCCAACAGAAAGATTACGATCACACTGAAAAATACGCGAATGGGCTCAAGACGTGCATAGACGGTTGCTCCAGTATTCTTTGTCTTGACGTTGTACGAAAAATGAAAGTGATGAATCCTAGGGAACCGGCACTTCGCGCTCTATTTATCACTCATAAACCTGGATTTCTGATACGTCCGATAGTTAACGGTATAGGAAAGCAACGTGAACCTGCCTCTAAATACAGGCTACAGTTATTACGAAAAAAATTTGGTCTATGAAGAAAATTTTGCAACCTCCAACAGAAAATATTTGGTTTGCCGTCTAAATGGTAAAGTGTTTCCAAATGATTCTACTTTGCTCTCATTGGATATTAAAAATCTGTATGAAACGGACCTCATCATAAAATAAAATCTCCTCGGGCATTGGCGTCTGAGCTGAGACAAAACCGCAGAGTCAGTCACCTTACTTAGGCTACTTACATCCTAAAATTATTTCGCTTGTAACTACTACAAAGAGACTGATGGTCTTCCCATGGGCAATTATTTAGCAAGGTGTCTCGAGGATATTTCTGTTAATTACGTGGGATCTCAATATTTTAGACAGTACACTGGTCTCTCTCAAGAGGTACTATTTAATCGTCGTTGTGTAGATGACATTATTATTGAAACTTCCTTGATGATTAAAATTGTGTGCCGGACCGAGACTCGAACCTGGGTCCCAAGTTCGAGTCTCGGTCGGGCACACAATTTTATTCTGCCAGGAAGTTTCATATCAGCGCACACTCCGCTGCAGAGTGAAAATCTCATTCTGGAAACATCCCCCAGGCTGTGGCTAAGCCATGTCTCCGCAATATCCTTTCTTTCAGGAGTGCTACTTCTGCAAGTTTCGCAGGAGAGCTTCTGTAAAGTTTGGACGGTTGTAGGCGAGGTACTGGCGGAAGTTAAGCAGTGAGGACGGGGCGTGAATCGTGCTTGGCTAGCTCAGTTAGTAGAGCACTTGCCCGCGAAAGGCAAAGGTCCCAAGTTCGACTCTCGGTCCGGCACACAGTTTTAATCTGCCAGGAAGTTTCATATCAGCGCACACTCCGCTGCAGAGTGAAAATCTTATTCTGGACATTATTATTGTCTTCATCGGCCTCATTTCTGACATTACGATTCTATTTTTAGGAATTTAATGCCTTACAAGAAAAGACGATGTTCACTCACGAAGCGATGGATCATAATAGAACGCTTAACTACTTAGTCTTGCAGGTTCAGTTTGTTGTGGGGACTATTCGGTTTGACGACTATCGCAAACCGACGACTAGCGATTCTATAATCCACGCTTCCTTCTGTCTTCTTCATTAATAAAAGTTATGTGTTTTCATATCTATGATGCACTGCATTACTGAGATACCTCTCAGCCAAACCTCTACAGAAAGAGAGTTGGCCAGTTCGAAATGCATAGCTCTAAACAACGCATAAAGTCCTGGAATAGTTGATAAGCTATATAAAGAAGAGAAGCAGAGCACGGAGGTCTTCCCATTTCATGAGTTCTTATGTCGAAGTTTCCGAAGATCCCGTTACGATTTAGCTAAACTCCTTAAAACCAGGGTTTTTGTGTTGTTTACATTACTGGTAATAAGCTTCAGTATATATATATATATATATATATATATATATATATATATATATATATATATATATTCACAATGAACGCCCCCAGAGAGACAGATACGCAAGGTCGGGCGTACATAAACTGGAGTGTAGCTATTGCGAAATGTCATATGTAGGCCAGAGTGTAAGAAGGTTCAATACCAGGTTCAGGGAGCACTTGTTAACTAAGAAAGGTTAGATTAGCAAAATCCCGCATTTTCTGAGTATATAAGGCCCAGCGGGCATCAGTTCCCCACACTAGAAAAGCTGAGGATACTACACCTTGTTCAGAAGGGGAAGAAGTTGAATCTGCTAGAGGGGTTGGAAAATGTTAAACATCTCTATGTTGACAAATACTGGTTGCTGAACAATCAAATGATTAGCAGTAATTAAATGCATTATGATACAATGTTACCAGTGTTTTTAATTTTACTGCAAAGATTATTTTAAGTCGACAGAACCACTCTCAATTTTTTTAGTTTATGTGCATTATGTTGGGGAACCATATTTTAAAGGGGGCTTTTTAATGAACTTTTTATTGTAGATGCTTTACCTCTTTACATTTTAGCTTACATTCCATTATTTCAACAACTAAGAATATTTTGTCTCTTGTTTGTGGTGCTTAAGACTGCAGCAGGTCCTGGTATTTTCAAGTTTCATTGATTCAGAATGGATACGCTATGAAATTACGGTGTTCTAATGATGTATTTGATTAGTTGGTTTTCATTTAATTATTTTACGTATTCTTCGTGTTTTATATGGAGGCTTTTATTTTATTTTTCGGTTTTGTGTGCCTGCATTATTTGCTTATATGAATTTTACTTACTAGTTTTAGGTGAATTTGTTGTTCGAGAATGTGCATCAAGCCGGTCACGCCCGCCATTTGGGTGCTTCTTGCCGCACTAAACGCGACACCTGTATCTCAATTTGTCATAGTAACGTTTGTGTCTATTGCGTCCACGCCAGTACAGACATTGTGCCGAATGAGGCTCGTACTGCAGTTTTGTTAACGTGGCCCTTTCTTGCACTACCATGACAGAGCTGGCTGGTGTGCTCAAGCTAACATACAATAACGGTGAAAAATTTTTGTGCCACATATTTGCACTTACTCGGTGTTATTCTGGCTGTTTCTCTCCTTACACTGGGTCCAATGAGCTGTGTGCGGCTCGCGTTCTTGCCGTTCATAACTTGGCGTCTTGTAATAGGAGTGTTCAAATGTGTGTGAAATCTTATGGGACTTAACTGCTAAGGTCATCAGTCCCTAAGCTTACACACTACTTAACCTAAATTACCCTAAGGACAAACACACACACCCATGCCCGAGGGAGGACTCGAAACTCCGCCGGGACCAGCCGCACAGTCCGTAACTGAAGCGCCTAGACCGCTCGGCTAATACCGCACGGCGGCGTCTTGTAATAGCGGTAGCGGCGTCTCGTTTCCTTCTTGTGTTAATGGCGTTTGCTAGTATTGCTTGTCTGCGAGTGGCAGCAGCAGTGGTTATCGATAGCCAGTACTGTGGTACTATCTTTGGTGCCACGGCTAGTATTTTCGCGTCGTCGTGTGTGTCAGGCAGTTTGGCTTTGGACGGAGCAGCGAGGAGGTCTGCATCGCGCTGCCTGGCCGGGACCGCTGGCGGCGTGCAGGCGCTGTCGGATCGAGGGGCTGCAGCCGACGACCGAACCCAGGACGTTTGGAGTTGAATGGACCGTTTCCGGTAGTGAAACCTCCACTGTTTGAGATCTCGCTGTTGTTTGCGTGTTGCTGCTCCCACAGTCGATGAGACCAACCGCAACAAGTGGAGTCTGTTTGGCGGAAGCTATGAACCTTCTATTGCTTGATGTTAGTTTTGAAACTATGAAACGTCCCCTTATGAAAAATTATACAAGACTATGCTTAAACTGACACACAATATTTTTTTTTAGCGCAACGCAATCTGACTTTCAAAAATCTCTACAAATAATGGCCCTGACTAACATTAACCTATACCTTTCACAAATCACTTACCTCACCAAAAATCTTCGTTACTCGAACTACTGCAATACAGCGAGCGCCACTACTGCCAGCTAAATAGAAGATTCAAACTACTGAAGGCACTAACTACTGATAGGCATAGTTAGCAAATGAAAGATTTTGATAGAGAACAAACAATGTACAGGGTGATTCAAAAAGAATACCACAACTTTAGGAATTTAAAACTCTGCAACGACAAAAGGCAGAGCTAAGCACTATCTGTCGGCGAATTAAGGGACCTATAAAGTTTCATTTAGTTGTACATTTGTTCGCTTGAGGCGCTGTTGACTAGGCGTCAGCGTCAGTTGATGCTAAGATGGCGACCGCTCAACAGAAAGCTTTTTGTGTTATAGAGTACGGCGGAAGTGAATCGACGACAGTTGTTCAGCGTGCATTTCGAACGAAGTATGGTGTTAAACCTCCTGATAGGTGGTGTATTAAACGTTGGTATAAACAGTTTACAGAGAATGGGTGTTTGTGCAAAGGGAAAAGTTCTGGACGGCAGAGAACGAGTGATGAGAATGTAGCACGCATCCAGCAAGCATTTGTTCGCAGCCCAGGAAAATCGACTCGCAGAGCTAGCAGAGAGCTGCAAATTCCACAATCAACTGTATGGAGAGTCCTACGAAAACTACCTGAATATCAACTACCCGAGGCGATGGATCGGCCGCCAGGCAGCCCGTGACAGAGCACTTCATCACTGGCCTCCAAGAAGCCCTGATCTTACCCCCTGCGATTTTTTCTTATGGGGGTATGTTAAGGATATGGTGTTTCGGCCACCTCTCCCAGCCACCATTGATGATTTGAAACGAGAAATAACAGCAGCTATCCAAACTGTTACGCCTGATATGCTACAGAGAGTGTGGAACGAGTTGGAGTATCGGGTTGATATTGCTCGTGTGTCTGGAGGGGGCCATATTGAACTACTCTGAACTTGTTTTTGAGTGAAAAAAAAACCTTTTTAAATACTCTTTGTAATGATGTATAACAGAAGGTTATATTATGTTTCTTCCATTAAATACACATTTTTAAAGTTGTGGTATTCTTTTTGAATCACCCTGTATTTACCTTAATAGTCATAATTGACATCCAGTTTTACAAATTTCAAAACTCCGCCATCTCTCTCCCCACATCCACCACTGCTGGCGGCTCACCTCCAACTGCGCAACGCTACGCGCTGTTAACATCCAGCTGCCCAACACTACAATGGCGAGTATTACAACAATGGAAAGCAGTCACAGGCTGCACACAGCACAGCCAGTGATTTTCATACAGAGCGCTACGTGGCGTTACCAATAAGAAAACCTAAACAGCCTACTTACATAGCCCCCATGCTCCCAATATAATTTCCGTCGACATTAATGGAACAATAAGAAAGCTCATAGAGAAGCTGTGGCTTTGACAAAAGAATTCTAAGTTGGTTTGTTGGCGTACATCTACACTTTTTCCAAAGATTGCACCTTGTAATTTAATCTTACGTAACGGAAGTGTGGGACAATCGTTCAATTTGTTGCATTTGCTAAAGGCTGTTTCACTAATTACTGAAATGCGACTGCCAGAGTCTAGTACAGCCATAAATTTTACGTCATTTACTGTAATGTGAATCACAGGATATGCAATGTTGTTATGTTTTACGTCGTGTTCTTGGAGTAAGATGTCCCTAATGTCTTCCATTTTTACGTAATTACTAGCTACGGCAGCTGCGTCGTCAGTTTCATACGTACGTTTTGTGGCTGCCACCGGTATGAGTCATTGCCTATTGTCTCTTTGTTGGCGCGCGCCGTTATTGGGGTTTGGAGACCTAACTTCTACAAATTCACCTTGTCGAGAGGGTCCTGCTCTGTTTGAATCCCGCCAGTTCTGATGCAATCCAGGTCTGTCGTTACGATCATATCGTCTGTCGTCATGTCGGTAGATTCCATAGTTACTTTCTTGTCGGTCACGTGGTGGAGAACTTCTCCCGGAATCATAACTGCGCGCTGAACTGTTGCGTCTGAAGTTATTCTGTCTCCCTTGATAATATTTATTTTGGTTCCCATATTGTCTGTTTCTCTGATTGTCTCTGTGATAGTCACTACCGCGGAGAGGTGATCTTTCCCTGTAGTTATTACTACTCTGCCAACGGTTGTCATATGGGTGGTGTCTGTTTTGGTCACGATTTGTGTTGTGACAATAGCCTTGTCGTGTCCAGTTATTATTTCTTTCATCGCGGAATTGCGACGGATGTGACCTGTAATTGTTGTGTTCCTGTTTTCGCGTTCCGCGATTGTCAGTGTCAATTTCTAATTCTTGTAAGAGTCCCTGAAAAGCTTCAATGTCGTCTTTGCAACGTCCTGCTAAAATAATATGTCGTAAATGTTCAGGTAATTTGATTAAGCAAATGCGGATGAGTTCTGGGGGGCGGTATGGGTTTGACAGGTACTGATTCTTGTGCAAAATGTCTTCAAAATAATTCACAAGACTGGAAAATTCAGATTGTTCGAAATGTTTCATCATTATGATGCTATGTTTTACTCGGTCTTGTGTAGCTTGAGACCAATATGCTGAGAGGAAGGCATGATAAAATTCTCCTTCACTGTGACAATCGTGAATGACCAATCGCATTCTTACAGCTGGTTCATTCTCTAAGTAGCCACACATAAATTCTAATCTGTGCTGCAATGACCAGTTGGGAGGAAAACAATGAAAGAATTGATGAAGCCATGCTCATGGATCAATGTCGTTGCCAGAATTCTTAAATGTTTTGAATTTACGTGTAGTAATGAACAGCTTATAGTCAAAATCATCGTGTCGTCGAGTCGCACAACGCTCAGTGTTACGTCCTTTCGGCGGTTCCATCTCAAAATTCAATGCGCCTTGCCAATTTCTTTCATAATTTCCGAAGTGTCCTGTGTTATTATTTTGTGGTTGTTCCGTATTTCTATGTCCCTCTTCCCGTACTGGAGCGCTAGTGTCCTCTGAAATATGTAATTCTTGTATTACTTGTGCCAACTGATCTTGTACTTCCCGGATTTCTCTTTTGTACTGTGTATTTATTTCATTTTGATTTTGTTTGAATTTTCTAATTTGTTCATACTCTTCAGTGTCCATGAAGGCTACAGGTCTTGTGTCATTCAGATCATCATCTACCTTTGTAGATAAGTTAGTGAACTGATCTGAAAGTTCGGCTACTTTATCCGATAGTGAAATTATTTCCTCTGTGCGTTTTTCTGAACCAAGTTTCAGAGTGTCCATTTGTGTTGAAATCGTATCTACTGTGTCTTTTAAGTTTTCCTGAGTTTTTGCAAGTTGCGTAACCGAATGGCTAAAATGGCTCTGAGCACTATGGGACTCAACTGCTGAGGTCATTAGTCCCCTAGAACTTAGAACTAGTGAAACCTAACTAACCTAAGGACATAACAAACATCCATGCCCGAGGCAGGATTCGAACCTGCGACTGTAGCGGTCTTGCGGTTCCAGACTGCAGCTGCGTAACCGAATCGGTAGATGCAACTGAGTCAATTTTAGCTTGCAAGGTGTCACGATTTTCATGAACAATTGTTTGCAGTTCTTTTATGGCTGCTTCGTGATTCTGTAATGCATTTTCATGACGCGAAAAAATAGGTTGGAAATGCTCACAAATTTGTGTTTTTCGTCGTTACAGACTTTTTGACATTTAGATTCGATTTGATGTAACTCAGTAGTTAAATCTTCACGTGTTTGTTCAAGAGTTTGTTCCAATGAGTCTAACTTTTGAAGCTGTTGCTGTGTTTGTCTCTGGTGTTGTTCCATTGTGTCTAACTTTTGAAGATTTTGTTCCATTGTGTCTAACTGTTGCTGTGTTTGTCTCTGATTTTGTTTCATTTGCTGCATTAATTGCAATAATAATGTATTAGTGTCTGGAATGTGTTTCTCGATGCTTTTTGGCAGTGCATTTTGACCGGCAACATTCACGTTTTGACAAGCAGAAAATGTGTCTTGACTCATTTGAGAAAACGGTGAAGACCCAAAACCTGAGTCTACAGTATTTGCAATATTGTGTTCTGTCATTTCGGATTCCTGAGGCGAGCTGTTGCCAACCGATCGATCGATAAAGCTTCCCTGTTCACTAATTGTTTCACTGCCTACAACATTAATTGCAGCCCGCTCCATTACCCTATGCACAATTACCAAATTATTACTTTGAACATTAGTTACTTCATTACACAGTGGCGCTAACACACTGCTTTCGTCTTCACTGTCATTTCTCAGTTTACTTTGAAGCCTAGTATTACGTTTTTCACACGCCATTATTGTCACAATATTTCACACGACAACACAGAAAAGCACAATTTGAAGAGCAAAATAACAAAACACATTAACATAGCATTGAAAATAATATCTAGTTAATTGCAAGCGCAGCTGCGAAATACTTGGTGCAAATCTACATGCATGCCACAACTGTGTACAACAATGAAAAACTACAACTACAAAGGAAATTCTCTCTATAATTACGCGCCAGCAATAAACAAAAGCTACACTAATTACACAAACTACAAGAAAAATCAGAAGATTCCAGTGAGGTATCCTCGGCTAAGGGTCGACATATGAAACTATGAAACGTCCCCTTATGAAAACTTATACAAGACTATGCCTAAACGGACACACAATATTTTTTTTTCTTTCTTTTTTTTTTTTTTTTTTTTTTTTTTTTTTTTTTTTTTTTAGCGCAACGCAATCTGACTTTCAAAAATCTCTACAAGAGAATGGCCCTGACTAACATTAACCTATACCTTTCACAAATCACTTACTTCACCAAAAATCTTCGTTACTCGAACTACTGCAATACAGCGAGCGCCACTACTGCCAGCTAAATAAAAGATTCAAACTACTGAAGGCACTAACTACTGATAGGCATAGTTAGCAAATGAAAGATTTTGATAGAGAACAAACAATGTATTTACCTTAATAGTCATAATTGAGATCCAATCTTACAAATTTCAAAACTCCGCCATCTCTCTCCCCACATCCACCACTGCTGGCGGCTCACCTCCAACTGCGCAATGCTACGCGCTGTTAACATCCAGCTGCCCAACACTACAATAGCGAGTATTACAACAATGCAAAGCAGCCACAGACTGCACGCAGCAGAGCCAGTGATTTTCATACAGAGCGCTACGTGGCGTTACCAATAAGAAAACCTAAACAGCCTACTTACAGTTTTGATTTAGCGTTATTATTGCTGCAGTGCAGCCAGCGGTATCTTACTGCCTAGTGGCCTCTAACGCCCCAGTTACCTGCCCTGGAGATTAGTGTGTTTTGCGGCAGTGTATGTACTTTCCCTCGTCTTGCCGATGCTGTCCAGCAAGGCGTGTAATTTGAGACCTTCCTTGATTGGGGTATCGATAATTGTTTTCCTTGTCTACCTAGGTTATAATGGTTCCATCTGAGTTTTGATGTTTTAAACACTCTTCACTCTCGCCTGAAATACTCCATCATTGTACTGGTTATATGGCGTTATGTGGATTTGGTAAGAAGGTTTATCGATGTGTAAACCGTCTCTAGTTTGAGTTGCCCAGCTTAGATGAAAATTACTCTTGGCTGCCTGTCTCACCGCTTACACTTCTGTAGTAACATTCCTCAGGTCGATTCAGGGAGCACTGTCTGTGGATCACTCCGTCTCACTTGGTAAAGTTGTCATAATTGTTTGAGATTTACCCCAATGGTTTAACATGTAATAGCCTGCCTCACTTGTAACTCAGGCCTTCAGCCGTTAATTGTTTGCAACATTGCTCGTGGCCTTCAGCTGACAAATAATTTTCAATTCTGTCTTGATAAGGCCTTCAGCCATCTCTATAGCTTGTTACAGTTGGTTAAGATTGTTTAAAAGGGTATTAGTATTTTTAACGTGTAACTGCGTTCCTCACTTGTAGTTCAGGCCTTCAGCTGTTGAGTATTCTGAAGTTGCTTGTAGCCGTCAGCCATCAAAAAAATTGAATTCCTTCTTAGTAAGGCCTTCAGAGGTCAGTGTTGTAAAGTCTTTTAAAATGATTGTTGAAAGTTATTTCTTCAAATAAGGTGTACGTATTTACTGTAGCCAACGGTAGCTGATAAGGGCCTTGCCTCTCCCTGACTACCAGATTACATTCACTTGATGGTTTAGATGCTTCATGAAGGATGGATTATAAATCCGTTTACCTTGGTGTTCAATAGCTCTCAGCACTATGGGACTTAACATCTGATGTCATCACTCCCCTAGAACTTAGAACTACTTAAACCTAACTAATCTAAGGACATCACACACATCCATGACTGAGGCAGGATTCGAACCTGCGACCGTAGCGGTCGCGCGGTTCCAGGCTGAAGCAGCAACAACCGCTCGGCCACAATGGCCGGCCTAACCTGGTGTCTATTTTACATTTTATGTGGTTTTATGACGATGGGTCACTATCCAGCTACTCAACTAAGTTTTTATTACTTTTAGTTCACGTGCCCACATAGCTCTGCAAGGTAGGACCATAGTCTTTTCCTCCAATTGAATGTAATTGATTGGTTTCTGGTTTTTGTAGACAATCTTATAATGCCCCGAAACGATGGAACTGAGAATGAATAATGTCGCATCCGAGTCAGATTTTGTTCTGAAACACTTTTAGACCGATTGATGTACCAGCCTGCCACGATGGAATGGGAAGATTTATACATCACCTGAAAAAAAAAAGAAAAAAAAACCTCTGTTTATCTCAGTATTACGTAGCAGAAGTTGAACTCTGCCCCACGAAAGATACGATGCGCGTGATAGGCTTCTAAAACCTTAGTGGGAGGGGTTATAACAAGTATGAACGCTTTGGTTGGCCAGGAAGAAAACGCGTGGCCACCAGCTTTAATACAGGCAAACTATAGCGAGAAAAATTCGCTCTTTCTCTTGCAGAAAATCTTTGAGTGTTTGAGCAACGTCAGCCGCTGTGGTCGAGCGGTTCTAGGCGCTTCAGTCCGGAACCGCGCTGCTGCTACGGTCGCAGGTTCGAATCACGCCTCGGGCTTGGATGTGTGTGATGTCCTTAGGTCAGTTAGGTGTAAGTAGTTCTAAGTCTAGGGGACTGATGACCTCAGATATTAAGTCCCATGGTGCTCAGAACCATTTGAATCATTTGTTTGAGCAAGGCGACTCGTGCTGCTCTGAGACGATTGCGAGAGTCATTATGTGAACTCTAGTTCACAGACTCGTCTTACCCCATAAGGAGTTAAACTGCAAAGTCTCCTCGTACGGAGAATCGCACCGAGCACTGACAGTTTACGCTTTCGAGTGATTTGAGGGCAACTACGTACGCGCTATTCCAGTCAAATAGTATGTACCATGCCAATTAACTTAGCTAGGGAACAACTAGGAGTCTCAGCTTCTCCGAAGACGTAAGAAATGTATCAGACCGGGGTTTAACAGTCGCGAGAGATTTAGAATAGATTATGATGTTCACAGCTCGCGCCGACAGCCGCCACTGCCTTCGTCGACGAAAGGTAAACATGCACACTCGTGCTACGCCAGCAAGCAATATTCAGTTGACACTCAGAACTGCGGTCGTCTCTGTCTCTCCTAGTTTTTTTTTTTTTTTTTTTTTTTTTTTTGTACTCAACCATGACCAGTAGTTAAACACATTCACGACTGTCGAGCTTAAATTAAGCAGAAAAGCGAGATATCCGATCTAATGAAAAGGATAGATCAGCCACTGTAGAGCGCTTTATATCCTGAACTTATTAAATTGTTTTAACTGTGCACTTCCTTCTGATGGCTCTTTACCAACCCAATTAAATTTTGGGTATTTTCATAGTGCATTTTGTTATAACTGATATCTCTGACCTCAACTGTATTTAATTTCTTTGTATTTTATCGACCCCCAGACAAGGTCGTCAACCATCTTACTATTAAAGAACCTTAGAAAAGATAGGAATATCGCTTCAAAGTTGTGAACATCCCATATCAATATTTTACCATCCTGTACGTATTATAATATGTCATGAAGTTACACTTAAGGTAAAAATAAACCTTAATAATGAAAATCTAAGATGTTAACTTTTTGCTAACATATAGTTACATCTGAATCCGTACTCTAATTTCTGTTAGGGGTAGCATTTCCTTTACAGGGAGTGTAGTGCAACCGACATTGAGATCATTGTCTGAGAACATCACTGTCCATACTGCTGCACTCTTCCGAACTCTGCATACGTAGATGGTATATTCACACCTTGAAGGCCGTAGGTTCAACACCAAATTTCTAAAACGCTCGCAGAGCGTCATTGTGCAGCTGTGGTAGGAAGATAGATCAGAACCATTGTCACACATGTTAGACCTGTCTTATAACCTCTATAGAAATTTAGCGATCCATTGTAACCACTTAGATAGTGAAAACCTTCCGAATGCAGTCACGATAGGTACTCTACTAAAGTACTGTTAAGCTGTTAGGTAGCCGGCCGGTGTGGCCGTGCGGTTCTAGGCGCTTCAGTCTGGAACCGAGCGACCGCTACGGTCGCAGGTTCGAATCCTGCCTCGGGCATGGATGTGTGTGATGTCCTTAGGTTAGTTAGGTTCAATTAGTTCTAAGTTCTAGGCGACTGATGACGTCAGCAGTTAAGTCGCATAGTGCTCCGAGCCATTTTTAAGCTGTTAGGTAAATTTGAGACTGTGGTAGGCAATAGGCTGTAGACATGAGGTATTAGGATTTTCATTCATTAGATATTTTCTGTTACTGGGTGTTAAATAGTATTTCAACACCAGATAGGTGTCCATTATTGGGGGAGGGGGGGAGGAGGGAAGAGTATTCCCTCTGTAATATAACATGATTTTGTTGTCTCAGGGCATTGTGTGTTATATATTACCTATTACCCGTTACCTGTTAGGTGTTAGCTGTTCGCGGGCCTGTATATTATTCTAAAACCAGACTTCTGTCAGTTTGTACTGTTTGCAATATATTACTTTCTAAACAGTGTGAAACATTATGCAGAATGTAAATTAAATTCGTTTATTTCTACTCTGTGTAACTGTATAAACTGTTGGATACAATGGAGCTACACAGTTGGGTGGATGTTGATTGCTACGATTCAGTCACTATTCCAAAAGTCAAAGACTTTTTTGCGGGGTTATAGTATGTTAGTCGAGTGAGACTGAGTGACTGATGTGAAACTTCCTGGCAGGTTAAAACTATGTGATAGAATTGAAACTGTGAAGACGGGTAGTGAGTCGTGCTTGGGTAGCTCAAATGGCGCCAGCACGGTAGCTCAGCGCGTTCGGTCAGAGGGCTGTTTGCTCTCTGTAATAAATAAACTGAGTAAAGGAATCAAAGATCAACTTGCATGGATGTCTTGTGACGTCCACCCAGACGAAACGCTACTAACAACACCGACCAAAAACAGAAAAAAAAAACAAAAAAAGAAAGATGGTAGAGCACTTTCCCGCGAAAGGCAAAGGTCACGAGTTCGAGTCTCGGTCCGGCACACAGTTTTAATCTGCCAGAAAGTTTCATATCTGCACGCCCGCATCTCGTGGTCGTGCGGGAGCGTTCTCGCTTCCCACGCCCGGGTTCCCGGGTTCGATTCCCGGCGGGGTCAGGGATTTTCTCTGCCTCGTGATGGCTGGGTGTTGTGTGCTGTCCTTAGGTTAGTTAGGTTTAAGTAGTTCTAAGTTCTAGGGGACTTATGACCACAGCAGTTGAGTCCCATAGTGCTCAGAGCCATTTGAACCATATTTGAACCATATCTGCGCACACTCCGCTGCAGAGTGAAAATCTCATTCAGAGTGCCTGTTTTAGTCTACTGTTCATTATTTCATCTTTGTGTGGTTTACTCCTTATCCATACTTTTAAGTCATTAAGCTGTTCATTTAATTCCCTAAGTCGTCTTATTCTTCTTCACTTTCACTGATTATAGCACTCTCATCGTCGAATCTTACTACCGACACCGTCTCATCACGAATTCTGGTTCACTCTTGAACTTTACGTTTATTTCTCAAACAGCTTCTTCGATGTATCCATTTCCGAACTTGATCTTATAGTCTCACTATTCCTTTTCTATCCTTGTATGTACTGTATATTACCTATACTTCCCAATAGCTTATTCCTGTTTTTCTTGCGCCATTCTTGTGTCATTTTACACTGTCGAACGCTTCTTCTAGGTCCACAAATGTTGTTAATGTGTCTTTAGTTTCCTTAAACCGTGGTTCTATTATCAAGCGAAACGTGCACAATGCGCCTCTCGTACTTTTCGTTACGAAAACTAAATCGCATTACCGATAATAGCAGCAATAATTGATAATTTTGAAGTTAATATTCGCAAGAAATTTTGTCAAGAGAATAATTTAGCAAATTTCAGTAATTTCTCTGTGTAATAAGTAGTCGATTAATCTCTTGTGATTGCTACGATCGTTTGAATCCATGGGTTGGCTGTCAAATTTCAGGCTTCGAATAGTGATACTTAGCTTATTTAATGGTACTTATATTTCAACAGATGAATATAGAAAGCAAGAAATGGGAAATAGAAAAGGTTTGCCAACTAGAATGTGCGACAGGAGTAACGATGAGGTCATACAGCTTCATTATTATTGCAATGCATACAGCAGTTATCGACTCATTTATTATTCTATTAATCACCATAATAAGTAAATCTAAATTTTATGATGCCGAATTTTAACGTATCACTGTTTTACGATCCCCGACGTACATAATTTGTTTGCACACGGGTAGTGACTGACGTCATAATAGCGTGTTTAAATGAATGTTACATGAACCCAGTTGTAATCATAAGTAATTGATTCCAGGGCAGGTTGTTCTTTTCAGGACTGAAAACCGTGTTCGTCGATAATATGGAGGGATGCTGTGGGAACTAAGGCATTTAATGAGTGCTGGCGAAGATATAAAATACCTGCTGACTGGAAAAACTATAGAAATAATTTATGTTTTTAAAAAGGGCCAGAGATAAGGCTTACTCAAAAGTATGAACTATCGCTGGAAAGTAGTAATGGATGCGTGTTTGGGAGAAGAGAAGAACAAAGTAAGTTTATGGAAGGACGCTTGTGCATTTTTAACATCTAGAGAATTTAAAAAAGAACGACAAGTAGTCAGTTTAGAAACACGTGTTGCTTTCTTTCATTTCAAAAAAGCCTTTCACTCAGTTATTACAAAGCACTTAGTCCATCTGGGGCACAAGTTCTGTGTTTATTCAAAACTTTTCAGGACGTGGTGGACCTCATTTAAGGTTACTGAATCAACTGCCATGTTATAATAGAGTGCTACGTATTATGTACTTATTGCTGGAATTTCACAATACCACAAATTCTTGTCATGTTGTATCCAGAGCGACACATTCATCGGTATTACTGCAAGTTTTAAAAATAGCTCACACTCTTGTAACTCCTGACTCAGATATTCTCTTGATTTTGTTTCGGAGTTCATTTATGTGCTGAAGGCATAGTAAGATTTTAAAGGAAACTGGAACCGAATCATCTTCTGCATGTTTTACTATGCACCAAGTTGCAAAGATACAAATCATTCCATGAAGAGCTAAATTAATTACGCACTTTTTTGTTGTTGCTTGTAAATGGGCCACTCTGCTTATAAAGTGAAGCACTTGATTGGATGTGACATTAATGTAACTGTAAAGGGTTCCGGTTTCAACTAAAGGTGCGTCTACATGGGCGATATTTTGCAACAATATGTGCCCAAGAAATGCTGCAATGTGGCTCATTGCACAGCAATATTGCTGGCCGGGCAATACTACTGGTGGAACAGGCTGTTGCAGGTTCTTGTCAACGTATTACCGAGGTGTTGGCCACAGAGGATGGAAAATATTTCCTATATCTGTCCCTGTCCTTCTGCGTAGTAGCTTCCCTTTACTATCACCGTCAGCCATGCTACCTCTTTCTCACGCAGATACTTCTGTTGTGAATTGGCAGGAGCCAATTCACGGGGTTTGGTGGAAGCCGAAATGCACGCGTTTAAGCTCAGGCAGACTGGCATGAGGTCTGGAACAAGGTAACGTAATTATAGTAGCCAAAAATAGTACATAGCTTCTGGAATACTTAACTTTAATCCATAACTGGAGAACATCGCTCTTGATGATACATAATTACAATCTCAATATAAACTGGTAATGGCGCCTTGCTAGGTCGTAGCAAATGACGTAGCTGAAGGCTATGCTAACTATCGTCTCGGCAAATGAGAGCGTATTTGTCAGTATATCATCGCTAGCAAAGTCTGCTGTACAACTGGGGCGATTGCTAGGAAGTCTCTCTAGACCTGCCGTGTGGCGGCGCTCGGTCTGCAATCACTGACAGTGGTGACACGCGGGTCCGACGTATACTACCGGACCGCGGCCGATTTAAAGGCTACCACCTAGCAAGTGTGGTGTCTGGCGGTGACACCACAACTTCTACATTGCGAAGTCACGTGAAACGATATTGTATACACTGAAGAGCCAAAGAAACTGGTACAGCAGGCTAATATCGTGTAGGGCCCCCATGAACACGCAGAAGTGTCGCAGCACGACGTGGCGTGGACTCGACTGATGTCTGAAGTAGCGCTGGAGGGAACTGACACCATGAATCCTGTAGGGCTGTCCATAAATCCGTAAGAGTAAGAGGGGGTGGAGATCTCTTTTGAACAGCACGTTCTAAGGCATCCCAGACATGCCCAATAATGTTCAGGTCTTGGGTGTTTGGAGGGCAGCGGAAGTGTTTAAACTCAGAAGAGTATTCCTGGACACGCTCTGTAGCAACTCGGGATGTGTGGGGTGTCGTATTGTCGTGCTGGAATTGCCCAAGTCCGTTGGAATGCACAATGGACATGAATGGATGAAGGTGATCAGACAGGATGCTTAGGTACGTGTCACCTATCACTTTACAACTCACACAGGATTTTACGTTTACAAGAATTTTTGAATGTGATTCAGTGCTACAATATGTGGTCTGAGAGCCCTTCAGATGACAACGGAGACGCTTTACACGCTATTTCTCCTTGCTACGTCACCTTGTAAACTACATTTTCGCATCACTCTGAATAACACGTTTACCGGCAAGGTAACTTTGAACCTCTGCAGCGCGAAAACGGACAAATATATCACGAAAATTTTCGAAGTTATTTGAGATAGGGACTTTAGGAATAGATCGTACAAATTACACCTATTTGATGTGCATAGCAGCCTTGCAACCTCGGATCGATTTTGGTGTTTCTCGCTAACATAAAGAGCTTTGGAAACGGAAAGGTGGTACTTCTAGATAAAAGTCTAGAGATAAAGCGTTAAAATTTGAACAATTTTCTGCGGTTACTTATTATTTAAATTTCGCCTCACACCAGATTTCACGTGCGGATTTTAAGCGCACATGTGAGGTATCTCTGAACTCCTGTATTTCGGAAACGGGGAAAAGTATTAAAAACTTTTCGAGGCTGTTCGAGAACGGGATCTTAGGAATATACTGTCTAAATTTCAGCCATTTGCTGTGCGTAGCCATCTTTCAATCAGCGGCTTGGTTTGGTACAAAAAAATTGGTAAAAAGACTTTTTGTTTGGAGGGGGGGCGGGGGGAGGCTTCTAAGGAACTGTCCACGAACTTATCGTGTCTCCATAAGCTTCTCATGGACTTCCTAGAAGTACGAAGCGACTTGCTCCTTTTGCCTAAGCAAGGGGAAGTGTGTAATATTCATACTTTGTACTATATGATAGTGGCACTAAAGCGATTCTTCGGTTGGCTATAGGCCTACTAATGATTTCTTGCCATGGACTGTCCGAGATATTGACCTTAGCTATCAATAACTGAAACCGAGATGTGAGTTCCGGAATCCCATTTTTGTGCATGGCACTTGGGAACTTATTACGTATCGTATGCAGTCATAAGCGTACCGATTGCTTTAAACCTTTGACATGCATGTGGTTGCTATTTGCGTGGCCGCAATGTTGCCAGGCTATGTTTTCTGACGATACTGACTGTATTAGGTAATTTTTATTGGTTGTGTAAAGTACCATGATACCATAATATCACACGAAAATATCTTTAGGGCTCGTAATAATGACTTACCGGTTTATTAGGTAGGGGAGAGTGCTGTGTCATGAAATTATTTTCAGACTTTCGCCTATAGCCAGTCCTGTAAAAGAAGTTTAACATATTTTCTACGCGTTATGTTTTTTTTTTCCAGAGAATACAACATACCATCCGCTGCACAATTATTTAAAGTAGCACAAAATATGGTGCAGAGTTGTGGGAAATAACTCAGAGGCAGAAAGACCGCCTGCTGGCTGTCGAGACGAATTTCCAGAGACAAAGTGGTGGATATTCCAGGCTTGATCATATTAGAAATGATAGAGAGGTTATGGATGTCTAAAGCAGAATCCTAGACTACATAGAAAGGAAGCACCTACTCTGGTATGGTCACTTACAGTGTATGCCAGACACAAGATGGGCAAAACGTGTATGGCAACGGACTCCATATCAAAGAAGAAAGTTCGGTAGACCTGCTAGATGCTGGTAGGACGACCAACGAAGCAGTGGCGGCGAGTGGTCTTAATGAAGGAGACTGGAAAGACCGTGAACGATGGAGATCGAGATGCGAGAGGCGGCGGCAGCCGTAGAAACCTCGCCCATAATAAATAAATAAATAAATAAATAAAGTGGAACGTCCCCATAGAAAAATTATGAATGACTGTGCTAGTAAACTTCTATGTTATTTGGTTTTCAAGCTGAGCAAAACTCAACATACTCAAACAGTTTTCTCTTTACTTATTCTGATCATCACTAAACTGACACACAATATTTTTAGCGCAACGCAATTTAACTTTAAATAATCCCTACAAAAGAATGGCCCTGACTAACAATAACCTATACCTTTCATGAATCACTTACTTCACAAAAATATTCGTTACTCGAACTACTGTAATACAGCGAGCGCCAATACTGCCAGCTAAATAAAAGATTCTATCTACTGAAGGCACTAACTACTGATAGGCATACTTAGCAAACGAAAGATTTTGATGGAGAACAAACAATGTATTTACCTGAATAATGTTCAAGAGTCATCATATACACTCCTGGAAATTGAAATAAGAACACCGTGAATTCATTGTCCCAGGAAGGGGAAACTTTATTGACACATTCCTGGGGTCAGATACATCACATGATCACACTGACAGAACCACAGGCACATATACACAGGCAACAGAGCATGCACAATGTCGGCACTAGTACAGCGTATATCCACCTTCCGCAGCAATGCAGGCTGCTATTCTCCCATGGAGACGATCGTAGAGATGCTGGATGTAGTCCTGTGGAACGGCTTGCCATGCCATTTCCACCTGGCGCCTCAGTTGGACCAGCGTTCGTGCTGGACGTGCAGACCGCGTGAGACGACGCTTCATCCAGTCCCAAACATGCTCAATGGGGGACAGATCCGGAGATCTTGCTGGCCAGGGTAGTTGACTTACACCTTCTAGAGCACGTTGGGTGGCACGGGATACATGCGGACGTGCATTGTCCTGTTGGAACAGCAAGTTCCCTTGCCGATGTAGGAATG
The DNA here is from genome assembly GCF_023898315.1 of Schistocerca nitens. Taxonomy (NCBI): domain Eukaryota; kingdom Metazoa; phylum Arthropoda; class Insecta; order Orthoptera; family Acrididae; genus Schistocerca; species Schistocerca nitens. The sequence goes on along the minus strand of NC_064623.1, from coordinate 44,001,002 downwards.
GTAGAACGATGGGTTCGATGACGGTTTGGATGTACCGTGCACTATTCAGTGTCCCCTCGACGATCACCAGTGGTGTACGGCCAGTGTAGGAGATCGCTCCCCACACCATGATGCCGGGTGTTGGCCCTGTGTGCCTCGGTCGTATGCAGTCCTGATTGTGGCGCTCACCTGCACGGCGCCAAACACGCATACGACTATCATTGGCACCAAGGCAGAAGCGACTCTCATCGCTGAAGACGACACGTCTCCATTCGTCCCTCCATTCACGCCTGTCGCGACACCACTGGAGGCGGGCTGCACGATGTTGGGGCGTGAGCGGAAGACGGCCTGACGGTGTGCGGGACCGTAGCCCAGCTTCATGGAGACGGTTGCGAATGGTCCTCGCCGATACCCCAGGAGCAACAGTGTCCCTAATTTGCTGGGAAGTGGCGGTGCGGTCCCCTACGGCACTGCGTAGGATCCTACGGTCTTGGCGTGCATCCGTGCGTCGCTGCGGTCCGGTCCCAGGTCGACGGGCACGTGCACCTTCCGCCGACCACTGGCGACAACATCGATGTACTGTGGAGACCTCACGCCCCACGTGTTGAGCAATTCGGCGGTACGTCCACCCGGCCTCCCGCATGCCCACTATACGCCCTCGCTCAAAGTCCGTCAACTGCACATACGGTTCACGTCCACGCTGTCGCGGCATGCTACCAGTGCTAAAGACTGCGATGGAGCTCCGTATGCCACGGCAAACTGGCTGACACTGACGGCGGCGGTGCACAAATGCTGCGCAGCTAGCGCCATTCGACGGCCAACACCGCGGTTCCTGGTGTGTCCGCTGTGCCGTGCGTGTGATCATTGCTTGTACAGCCCTCTCGCAGTGTCCGGAGCAAGTATGGTGGGTCTGACACACCGGTGTCAATGTGTTCTTTTTTTCATTTCCAGGAGTGTATATATCAATTCATGACCTTCACCTTTACAAATTTCCTTTTTCTGACGGACGCACGTCCAGATCGTCCACTTACAGTAACCTCTCAAAACTACGCCATCTCTCTCTCCACATCCACCACAGCTGGCGGCTCACCTCCAACTGCCCAACGCTACGCGCTGTTCACATCCAACTGACCAACACTACACCAGCGAATATTCCAACAATGAGTCCAACCAGCCACAGACTGCACACTGCGCAGTCTGTGATTCTCATACACAGCGCTACGTGGTGTTACCAACATAAAAACCTAAACAGCCTACTTACAAAATAAATAAATAAAAACATTTTCTTATTCCAAATTGTAGCATGCACTTTATGTGCGTCGCAGCCTTCTTCTGAAATTACAAAAATTACCCCATACAAAAGTAAGGTTTTTCCAGTTGTGGGAAAGTGTTACGAGGAACAACGTAGTCAAGTACCTAGCAACAAATATTCAATTCAAATGTAAAAGCATTGCGGTGGAGGAAGTCTTGTCAGTAACATATTTCATCACGCCTCTGTTACAGGCGGGGCGGTCAATAAATGGTGCAGTTCGCTTCTTATCGACCAGTTTCGGTTGAAAAAAATGCAAATTTGTTGTGGGACATCAAGGAATTATGCCATTGCAGGCTTTCTCTGCGTATTTCAGCTATGAAATCTTCACGGGTTGTCAGCCGAGTGGCGTCGTCTTCTAGTCGCAACGTTTCAATGGGGTGCGTATCCATCATCTTCAGGCGAAGGAATATGCGCGCTTCACCATCTATAGCCTCCTGCAGTTCCGATAGGTTTCAGCAGTATACGTGGCCTTCAAAACGAGGTTTGTAAGGAAGACGCGTTCCAAGCGGAGAGCTGTTATTGAGTTTCTTTTGGCGAAAGACCAGAGCATCGCTGATATTCACTGGCGCTCGCGGAATGTGTGCGGAGACCTGGCAGCGAACAAAAGCACGGTGAGTAGCTGATCGAGACGTCTGTAATAATCGCAACGAAGTCGGGCGAAGCTGTCCGATCTCCCACGTGTCGGCCAGCCGCACACAGCTGTACTGCCATCAGGCAATTGAAGGAAAAACTTCAGCATGTTCGTCGCGCAAAGAACAAACGAACTTCTCCACGAGAACGTAAGGCCGCACACGTGGGTGCATTCCAGAGAGGAGCTCACAAAACTTCATTGGACTGTTCTTCCGCATCCACCCTCCAGCGCAGATCATACACCTTCCGACTTCCATCTGTCTGGAGGAATAAGAGGCGAACTCCACGAGAAGATGGGGGGAATGTTGATACAGCAAAACAGTGACTGCGCCGTAGATCAGTAGAGCTGTACCATGCGGGCACACAGGCCGTCTCAGTAAGGCGGAGTAAGGCCGTCGCACTGAACGGAGATTCTGTTGGAAAACGGGGTTTTGTGACCAAAAGAGTGGAAAATAATATGGTGTACTGGAATCCTGGATGAAATCAGTTTGCTTTCAGAAAAAAAAAGCATGTATGGCACTTCTTACTGAACGCCCTTCGACACTACTACACTCTCATATTGAGTAAGCGGAAACAAAAACCCAGTTACACTTTAAATAAATCTTGAGACGGAATATATTGGAAACCAACACAAATTGTTAAGACATTAAAGAAACGCAGCTGGGTTGCAAGTATCAGATGTTCCATAGGAAAACACTCTCCTCTATTTCAAGGTACAAAGTAGAGCATGATCGAAAAAGTATGGCGCAGCTGTCCGTATGTTACACAAATAGTTCTAAAACTATTCAGCAGTATACTAACCGTAAAATTCTGCACGTGAAGCTGTAGAAGTTGTATAACGGGAAACATTTAGAAATGCTACGCGAAGCCAAGGCTCATGTCGGACAGCAGCAAACGCTGTAGAAATGGTGTAAACAGTTTCTGGCGGTCTCGTGTTATTCTAAAATTACTCGCTAGTCTGAAGTAGCATACTGGTCAAAAAATCGCGCGTTCCTTGGTACCCTACGCTGTATACAGAACACTCTCCTTTACACACGAAATAAGGTTTTCATCCTGGAGTAATTTAACTATATTAGTTTTTCATATTTTAGAGTGGAGAAACCCACTGCAGATGGTAGTGTTTACCGAAACTGGGAGCACACTTAAATAAAGAAAAAAGTGGTTCGATCAAGGTCGATTCATTATACCATATCTATACACGAATGGTGAATTTGCGACACGATTGAAGTCCACATTTTCATGGGTTTGAGTTCTGAGTACAGCAGATTTCAGATACCCAACTCGTACTGTTTATACACTACTGGCCATTAAAATTGCTACACCACGAAGATGACGTGCTACAGACGGGAAATTTAACCGACAGGAAGAAGATGCTGTGATATGCAAATGATTAGCTTTTCAGATCATTCAAACAAGGTTGGCGCCGATGGCGACACCTACAACGTGATGACATGAGCAACGTTTTCCAACCGATATCTCATTGACAAACAGCAGTTGACCGGCGTTGCCTGGTGAAACGTTCTTGTGATGCCACGTGTAAGGAGGAGAAATGCGTACCATCACTTTTCCGACTTTGATAATGGTCGGATTGTAGCCTATCGCGATTGCGGTTTATCGTATCGCGACATTGCTGCTCGCGTTGGTCGAGATCCAATGACTGTTAGCAGAATATGGAATCGCTGGGTTCAGGAGGGTAATATGGAACGCCGTGCTGGATCCCAACGGCTTCGTATCACTAACAGTCGAGATGAAAGGCATCTTATCCGCATGGCTGTAACGGATCGTGCTTCCACGTCTCGATCCCTGAGTCAAGACAACAACCATCTGCACGAACAGTTCGACGACGTTTGCAGCAGCATGGAGTATCAGCTCGGAGCCCATGGCTGCGGTTACCTTTGGCGCTGCATCACAGACAGGAGCGCCTGCTATGGTATACTCAACGACGAACCTGGGTGCACGAATGACAAAACGTAATTTTTTTCGGATGTATCCAGGTTCTGTTTACAGCATCATGATGGTCACATCCGTTTTTGGCGACATCGCGGTGAACGCACATTGGAAGCGTGTATTCGTCTTCGCCATATTGTCGTATCACCCGGCGTGATGGTATGGAGTGGCATTGGTTACACGTCTCGGTCAACTCTTGTTCGCACTGACGGAATTTTGAACAGTGGACGTTACATTTCAGATGAGTTACAACCCGTGGCTCTACCCTTCATTAGATCCCTGCGAAACCCTACATTTCAGCAGGATAATGCACGACCGCATGTTGCAGGTCCTGTACGGGCCTTTCTGGATACAGAAAATGTTCGACTGCTGCCCTGGCCAGCCCATTCTCCAGATCTCTCACCAACTGAAAACGTGTAGTCAATGGTGGCCGAGCAACTGGCTCGTCACAATTCGCCAGTCACTACTCTTGATGAAGTGTGGTATCGTGTTGAAGCTGCATGGGCAGCTGTACCAGTACACACCATCCAAGATCTGTTTGACTTAATGCCCAGGCGTATCAAGGCCGTTATTACGGCCATAGGTGGTTGTCCTAGGTACTGATATCTCAGGATCTATGCATCCAAATTGCGTGAAAAAGTAATCACGTATCAGTTCTAGTATAATATACACTCCTGGAAATGGAAAAAAGAACACATTGACACCGGTGTGCCAGACCCACCATACTTGCTCCGGACACTGCGAGAGGGCTGTACAAGCAATGATCACACGCACGGCACAGCGGACACACCAGGAACCGCGGTGTTGGCCGTCGAATGGCGCTAGCTGCGCAGCATTTGTGCACCGCCGCCGTCAGTGTCAGCCAGTTTGCCGTGGCATACGGAGCTCCATCGCAGTCTTTAACACTGGTAGCATGCCGCGACAGCGTGGACGTGAACCGTATGTGCAGTTGACGGACTTTGAGCGAGGGCGTATAGTGGGCATGCGGGAGGCCGGGTGGACGTACCGCCGAATTGCTCAACACGTGGGGCGTGAGGTCTCCACAGTACATCGATGTTGTCGCCAGTGGTCGGCGGAAGGTGCACGTGCCCGTCGACCTGGGACCGGACCGCAGCGACGCACGGATGCACGCCAAGACCGTAGCATCCTACACAGTGCCGTAGGGGACCGCACCGCCACTTCCCAGCAAATTAGGGACACTGTTGCTCCTGGGGTATCGGCGAGGACCATTCGCAACCGTCTCCATGAAGCTGGGCTACGGTCCCGCACACCGTTAGGCCGTCTTCCGCTCACGCCCCAACATCGTGCAGCCCGCCTCCAGTGGTGTCGCGACAGGCGTGAATGGAGGGACGAATGTGTCGTCTTCAGCGATGAGAGTCGCTTCTGCCTTGGTGCCAATGATGGTCGTATGCGTGTTTGGCGCCGTGCAGGTGAGCGCCACAATCAGGACTGCATACGACCGAGGCACACAGGGCCAACACCCGGCATCATGGTGTGGGGAGCGATCTCCTACACTGGCCGTACACCACTGGTGATCGTCGAGGGGACACTGAATAGTGCACGGTACATCCAAACCGTCATCGAACCCATCGTTCTACCATTCCTAGACCGGCAAGGGAACTTGCTGTTCCAACAGGACAATGCACGTCCGCATGTATCCCGTGCCACCCAACGTGCTCTAGAAGGTGTAAGTCAACTACCCTGGCCAGCAAGATCTCCGGATCTGTCCCCCATTGAGCATGTTTGGGACTGGATGAAGCGTCGTCTCACGCGGTCTGCACGTCCAGCACGAACGCTGGTCCAACTGAGGCGCCAGGTGGAAATGGCATGGCAAGCCGTTCCACAGGACTACATCCAGCATCTCTACGATCGTCTCCATGGGAGAATAGCAGCCTGCATTGCTGCGAAAGGTGTATATACACTGTACTAGTGCCGACATTGTGCATGCTCTGTTGCCTGTGTCTATGTGCCTGTGGTTCTGTCAGTGTGATCATGTGATGTATCTGACCCCAGGAATGTGTCAATAAAGTTTCCCCTTCCTGGGACAATGAATTCACGGTGTTCTTATTTCAATTTCCAGGAGTGTATTTAACTCTACTACGAAACGAAATTTCATGGTTGCAGTCGTTGAAGTTGTAGATGTTTATGATTACAAAGGAAATGTCAATTCCACAGAGAAATCAGTTAAGAACGTTCCTACTGATGTAGAGGTATCGTCTACTGTTTCAACCTATATGGAAGTCTGCTTCGCAGCAGAAGAAATTGGGATCTTGTGGCAAAACGATTCATAGCAGGAATAATTCAATGTTGTTTCACCCTCAAGACAATATACCCACATATCTTAAAACTAACAACTAGACGAGATTATCGAAATGTTGTGTGTCGAGTAAATAAAAACGAAATTAACGACATACACCAATTGTTCAAGTACATTTCCGACAATGGCGAATCGAAAGGATGTTACGATAAAGTTGCAACTTGGGAAACAGATAAATGAGTAAAATTGCAATTTCGTCTTGGAATTTTTTTCTGTTTGTTTGGTTCTCTTGGTAATTTACTGTTCTCTTTATTCTGAATGTCTTTTTCACAAAACAAAATAAATATTATGTATTGGAATTTTATTACGTAGGGAGCACAAATGAATTTAGTTTGAAGAAAGACACAAGTCCTGCTATTTTAAAACAAAATTTTAACGTGAAGAGGTTACCAGGTCATATGTTTTGACGACAGTTTTATGTAATTTACTTGTAGGTACCATGCGATAATTTCAGTGAGATAATGAAAAGTTTCCGTTGTTCATGAAAATTTACCTCTTAGGACTCAAGGCATTTTGCTAATTGATGATTATTACATATTTTGGTTTCCAGTGTGGAGGTGTGAGTGCAACTGAGAGGGAGTGTACCATGGTGGCTCAGAATTACATTGAATGATGTAAAAAACAATTTAAGAAATTAAGCACATTCATCTCCTGTTTCTGCTATTTTGTCTAAAACTGACATGGTGATACCGTGGCTGTGTACAATTAATGTAGGTTAATTCTTACAAAAAAGAAGTCAGCAACCAGCGACTATTAATACTGCTATTTATTTAGCTAAATAGCGCCGTTTCCGGTTTCGAAATGGCTAGTTCATCATCAGACGGCTGTTCACATGATTTTCCAGATACACTTTACATTATCGTCCGTTTTTGATTTTTTATTCTTCCACTGTGGCGAAGTTTTTTGGTGTGTTGTTGGCCTACGGTAGAAAACAGTGTTAGAAGCGCCCTATGTGAAAATAACTACCCTCCAAACGACTAAATACAGAGCACATAAATATGTGAGTTTAAGTGGTTATGGTACTTAAGTCGAAAATGCCGCGCGATTTTGTTGTGAGTTTGCAGGATTGTATTTTTCGAATATTCCAAAATACATCCAGCACTTATGTAATTTGTTGAACACCATATTGTGCAAAGCACCACACACACACACACACACACACACACACACACACACACACACCACAAAGAATTTGCCACATGTGAAGTTACCACAAAGATTGCAGATTTACGAATACAACAGTGTCAGACACATTCTAAATGGCTTGGTTCAAATGGCTCTGAGCACTATGGGACTTAACTTCTGAGGTCATCAGTCACCTAGAACAACTTAAACCTAACCTAATGACATCACACACACCCATGCCCGAGGCAGGATTCGAACCTGCGACCGTAGCGGTCGCGCGGTTCTAGACTGTAGCGCCTAGAACCGCTCGGCCACCACGGCCAGCAGAGACATTCTCTCTCAGAGACATCACAATATACAGATTGCTTTGATTTCACAGTATGACTGTTTTTATAGAGTAACATACCGTAATGAAACATAAAACCTTACTTTATGACCATATAATATTACAGATGAAGTTGAGAGATGTAGTAGCCAGCTTGTGTGAATGCCACTTATATGGTATTACGTAAATACTGTGCTACATACAAGGAGCAACATAGAGGTGAGATAAAATGAATAATATGACAGAAACAATTATATTAACATCTATGGCGCACTGAAATTTTGAATCAAGTATAGTAGTAGTAAAGATTTTTTTACCTCCAACGAATCTAGTTAGCATTACAAGTATTTATATTACAAAGAATACCATATTCGGTGAACATTAATTACAAATAAATTGGGAAAATGTGATGGCCAGTTGTATGAATGTTACTTATATGGTATTATGTAAGTACAATGCAATAAAATGGGTGACAACATATACATGAGATACATGAATAATGCGACAGTAGTAATTATATTAATGTAGTATGGCACACCACATTTATTTTTAAATCAACTTTACAGTTGCAGCAATGTGTGATTGAGCAGGCAGCCCTATTATGATGTAATACTTTATTTGTATTGTTGATTGCATGTTGTTGTTAAAAGGAGTAGTGTTTATTTATGTTTTAGAATGGATAATAGGTGAGTGAAGTTTTATAGAAAGGTTGCATTGGCTAGATCTATCTGTTTATTAAGAATATGATGGGGTGATTTGTTTTTATGTGTATGTATTTCTATCTCTACAAGCAGATTCATGAGGCTACCTTTCTCTACATGATGCAATACTTGAATGTGGTCTTCAATGTTTTTTACTCCATGTTTACCGGGAGTTGTGTGCATTGCAAATACAGATTTTGAAGGATTGTCTGCATCTAAATGTTCATTGAATCGAATCTCAAAGTTAGTCCCAGTCTGTCCAATATAGAAGGAAGAGCAAGATCTTGTGCATGGGGGGTAATACTACCACCCCTGCCGCCTCCACGACCACCGCACCACGACAACCACAGTCCGTAATGAATAGGGTAGGTCCAGGCCAGGAAACTAGACGTCAAGTTCGGACTTCCTGAAAGGACAATTCGGCGCCGCATTGTGCCTGGCGCCTGCTGCAGGACGCGTGTCTCCTAAGCCATCAGAGCGCACACCCGCTCCCTCCCCACGCCCTCCGGCCAGAGCAGCAGACTGTAGCAGCAGTCCCAGAATCCAGCGCGCGGCGCGGCGCACAGTAATTGAATTCTGGCGCCGTCCCCCCGATACACCAGCCTGCCGTAGCCGCGGCCTGGGGCGCTGGAATCCCCCACCTCCGACTTTTACCCCCACTCCGCTGCCGAGCCCCCCAGCATGGTGGCGCCTGATTGGCCGCCGGGACGCAATCAGCCAGCTGATTGGGAGCCGAGTGGCCCTGCGGCCGCCGGCGGTGTGGATGGTTGACGCGAAGACCGCTACGTACGTAGCGAGCGGGCCAGAGCTGCGACTGGCGCGTCATGGGTGTCTGCCGAGTGCGGGTGGTCCATCTGCCCATCTGCTTTACCTCCGTCAGCTGGCGTCCGTAAAGCCAGACGAGAGCATTGTTATGAATGGCCTCACAAATACTGATACACGCAGTGTGCCACAATGCCACTGCAACTTCACGCAATCTGAAATGGCCAAGAAGTTCAGGATCCGGATTTACTTTAAGCTATGTACACTTTTAAAAGTCCATTACGACAACATAATGTGCAAGCAATAAGGCATACTGCTTATTAAACACAATTCAACAGGCAAGATCGCACTTTTTTTTTTTTTTTATTTAAGAAAACTGGTTTCAATGGGCTATGCTGTCATCTTCAGGTTTTAAAATCTTTTTTTGTAAAACATGTTCATTTTACGCTGACCTCAAGCACAAGATGTCAAGTGTGCGTGAGGTCAACGTAAATTGATCATGTTTTGCAACGAAAGATTTTAAGACCTGAAGACAGCATACGGAACGAGATTTTCACTCTGCAGCGGAGTGTGCGCTGATATGAAACTCCCTGGCAGATTAAAACTGTGTGCCGGACCGAGACTCGAACTCGGGACCTTCGCCTTTCGCGGGCAAGTGCCCTACCAACTGAGCTACCCAAGCACAACTCACGCCCCGTCTGCCTGTTAGAGCACTTGCCCGCGAAAGGCAAGGGTCCCGAGTTCGAGTCTCCGTCCGGCACACAGTTTTAATCTGTCGAGAAGTTTCATATCAGCGCACAATCCGCTGCAGATTGAAAATCTCATTCTGGAAACATCCCCCAGGCTGTGGCTAAGCCACGTGTACGCAATATCATTTCTTTCAGGAGTGCTAGTTCTGAAAGGTTCGTAGGAGAGCTTCTGTAAAGTTTAAAAAGTAGGAGACGAGGTACTGGCGGAAGTAAAGCTGTGAGGACGGGGCGTGAGTCGTGCTTGGGTAGCTCAGTTGGTAGGGCACTTGTCCGCGAAAGGCAAAGGTCCCGAGTTCGAGTCTCGGTCCGGCATCCAGTTTTAATTTTCCAGGAAGTTTCATGACAGCACAGTCTGATGAAACCAACGGTCATACATAAAGAACTATGTTATGGGATCTAGGCTGTTTAACGTATTTTAACAGTTAAACATACCATCCTTCAGTTCCTCCAGAATGAGAAAATTCAAGCATATTACTTAGACACCTTGGAGACAATCGCTGGAGAATACGTGTTCAATATACATCTGTGCGTAGCGGTTCTGAGCACGAGATGGGGGCGGCGAAGTGGTTCGCATTCGAGTTCCATAACCGGTGGATCGCAGGATCAGGTTCTGTTCCTCTTTGTTTCCAATACTGGTTGCATTATACAGGGTGCTCCTTTCATAGTGACCGGGCCGAATATCTCACGAAATAAGCATCAAACGAAAAAAACTACAAAGAACGAAACTCGTCTAGCTTGAAGGGGGAAACCAGATGGCGCTATGGTTGGCCCGCTAGATAGCGCTGCCATAGGTCAAACGGATATCAACTACGATTTTTAAAATAGGAACCCTCATTTTTTGTTAGATATTCGTGTAGTGCGTAAAGAAATTTGAATGTTTTAGTTGGACCACTTTTTCCGCTTTGTGTTAGATGGCGCTGTAATAGTCACAAACGTATAAGTACGTGGTATCTCGTAACATTCCGCCAGTGCGGACGGTATTTGCTTCGTGATACATTACCCATGATAAAATGGACCGTTTACTAATTGCGGAAAAGGTCGATATCGTGTTAATGTATGGCTATTGTGATCAAAATGCCTAACGGGCGTGTGCTATGTATGCTGCTTGGTATCTTGGACGACATCATCCTAATGTCCAACCCGTTCGCCGCATAGTTACGTTATTTAAGGAAACAGGAAGTGTTCAGCCACATGTGAAACGTCAACGACTACTTGCAACAAATGATGATGCCCATGTAGGTGTTTTAGTTGCTGTCGCGGCTAATCCGCACATCAGTAGCAGACAAATTGCGCGAGAATCGGGAATCTCAAAAACGTCGGTGTTGAGAATGATACATCAACATCGATAGCACCCGTACCATATTTCTATGCACTAGGAATTGCATGGCGACGACTCTGAACGTCGTGTACAGATCTATCACTGGGCACAAGAGAAATTACGGGACGATGACATATTTTTTGCACGCGTTCTATTTAGCAGCGAAGCGCCATCCACCAACAGCAGTAATGTAAACCGGCATAATATGCACTATTGGGCAGCGGAAAATCCACGATGGCTGCGAATAAGTTGAACATCAGATACCTTGGCGGGTTAATGTATGGTGGGGCATTATTGGAGGAAGGATAATTGGCCCCCATTTCATTGATGGCAATCTAAATGGTGCAATGTATGCTGATTTCCTACGTAATGTTCTACCGGTGTTACTACAAGATGTTTCACTGCATGACAGAATGGCGATGTATTTCCAACATGATGGATGTCCGGCACATAGCTCGCGTACGGTTGAAGCGGTACTGAGTAGCATATTTCATGAAAGATGGATTGGTCGTCGAAGCACCATACCATGGCCCGCACGTTCACCGGATCTGACGTTCCCGGATTTCTTTCTGTGGGGAAAGTTGAAGGATATTTGCTATCGTGATCCACCGACAACGCCTGACAACATGCGTCAGCGCTTTGTCAATGCACGTGCGAACATTACGGAAGGCGAACTACTCGCTGTTCAGAGGAATGTCGTTACACGTACTGCGAAATGCATTGAGGTTGACGGACATAATTTTGCGCATTTATTGCATTAATGTGGTATTTACAGGTAATCACGCTGTATCTGCATGTGTTCACAGAAACGATAAGTTCACGAAGGTACATGTATCACACTGGAACAACCGAAATAAAATGTTCAAACGTACCTACGTCCTGTATTTTAATTTAAAAATCCTACCTGTTTCCAACTGTTCGTCTAAAATTGTGAGCCATATGTTTGTGACTAATACAGCGCCATCTATAATAAAGCGTAAAAAGTGGTCCAACTAAAACATTCATATTTATTTACGTACTACACGAATATGTAATAAAAATGGGGGTTCCTATTTTAAAAAACACAGTTGATATCCGTTTGACTTATGGCAGCGCCATCTAGCGGGCCAACCATAGCACCATCTGGTTTCCCCCTTTAAGCTAGACAAGTTTCGTTGTTTGTAGTTTTTTCGCTTGACGTTTATTTCGTGAGATATTTGGCCCGGTGACGATCAATGGACCACCCTGTATAGTATATATGACAGCTGAAAGGAAACAGAATAAAATTTATTTCAGATTGAAAGTCCTGGCAGAGGTAGGCAAACATCACGACAAATACCTTAAATATTACTCTACAAATGTTTGTTGGTTGCTGAAGAAATCTCGTAGCTGTTGTTGCAGATGTTTTTTTATTTCCACGCTAACAATGTGTTGGAGGCCCAACCCATCGCTTGGTGACCATATCCAATTACATTAGCTCAAGAGGCAGTTCCAAATGAAGTACATCAAGAAATACGTACGGTATATCAAGTGCAATAACAGGTAGGAACCAAAAGAAAAAGGAACGTTACAGCACCTGACACACAACATGCCTTTCTTGATATACGGCATTTATAACTGCCTCTTCGACTTATGTAATTGAATATGGTCACCAAACGATGGGCTGTGAATGTGGAAATAAAAAATTGTCCAAAAAGAGCTACGATATTTCTTCAGCAGCTATCAAGCAACTTTAAAGTAATTTTATTACAATAGAATAAAAAATAGGAAACATGAAACTTTATTGAATTTAGAATGCTATTTGGATGTTTATTTTTTGATTATTGCAAGCCGGCCTCTGTGGCCGAACGGTTCTAGGCACTTCAGTCCGGAACCACGCTCCTGCTACGGTCGCAGGTTCGAATCCTGCCTCGGGCGTGGATGTGTGTGATGTCCTTAGGTTAGTTAGGTTTAAGTAGTTCTAAGTCTAGGGGACAGATGTTCAGTCCCATAGTGCTTCTAACCATTTGAACCATTTTGATTATTGCAACAACTACTACTACATTTACAGCAAACGACCAAATGCATAAAGTTTTCCTGAAAATGTTTACCTGTTGTGATGTGCGGAAATCTCTTGTGCCGGCAGTTGGTTAAGGTGCCAAGAAGTGCTTTGCATTTGGACGCTTCGATCTGCAGACTGGCTCCATTCGGCAGTAAACTTCCGTAGCGATGAGACGTTGCTGATGTAGGAATTACGAATAGTGTATGTGCGGTTTTTTTTTGAAAAATCACAAAACTTACATTTTCACTGCAAAAACGGAAGTGACGCCCGATCTTTCCACTAGCGCTGATGTTGACTGCCATGAAAATCCAGAGTATAGTGTAACGCAGTTGATAAACGACAGTGGAAATGAAATGAGCGTTTGGCGCCATTGGCCGGGAGGCCCCCTGCGGGGCAGGTCCGGCCGCCTTGGTCCAGGTCTCATTACATTCGACGCCACATTGGGAGACCTGCGCTCCGGATGGGGATGAAATGATGATGAAGACAACACAAAACCCAGTTCCTGAGCACAGAAAATCTCCGACCCAGCCGGGAATCGAACCCTGGCCCGTAGGACGGCAATCCGTCACGCTGACCACTCAGCTATCAGGGCGGAAGTAAACGACAGTTTAAAGGTGCGTTCGGGCAGTGTCATAGTATTCTTGAAGAAGTGGACCCTGTTGTTACAGGATCATCCGCAATGAGTTCTGCAGATGCAGTGGCGATTGGAGAAAAACCTAATCGGTCTGCCTTCGAAATATTGGGACAAAAGATACTTCTTACTGACGACTACCTCACTCATTCCGACGAAGTACTTGAGGAAGGTCTATTTCGAGAAGCTGAGGATTTTTTCCGATGTTGAGGATAATGAGTCAGCCGAAAAGAAGGCGGAAACCAGGTACATTCCGTTTAAGGTGACGAAAATGAAAGTAGTGAGATTGGGAAAAGAACACGCCACGTGGTATCTACAAATTCCAGGAAGTTCATGCAAATGCAGGTGTTCTTTCATTTTTCTAGCATTCTTGTATGTGAAATAATATGGCCAGTGTTGCAAAATGTATGAATTAAAAAAACTGAGCGGGACTCGATCTAGCGTTCCACCGATTGTGGAGCGTGAAAGTTTGTCAGTTGACTGCCACCATCTCGTGCTCAAAGCCGCAACGGGTCGGTACATACTGGAAGAGTAAAGCTACTCTTGCAATTTTTTGGAAAGTGGTTAAGTTACACGCCTTACTACTTGTACATTTTGTGATCATAATGAACCAGTAAGATGATACAGATTTTGAAATAAATTCGTAATCCCAAAATAGTGGCCTCCAGTCGTAAGTTGTAGGTGCCAAGCATGGTTGTTCAACACGTAACTGTCTCACTTCATTTAGCTGAATCAGGATGGCCATAATAATATGTGGAGGAGAGTATTGTACTCAGCGGATACTGTACATAGGAACACATGATGTTTCTTGGTCGATACTTCAGTGACTGATTTTAGAATCACCTGAAAGACTGCACACTGAAGACAACCCATAAGCGGCTTCCACTGTTTTCCAAATTTTTTGTTATTGTAAGACATTAGGTTGTGTTTTGTGCAGATCTTGTAAATTTTCGCATTTCCCACATTTAAATGCTATATAATATGTTAAAGCAATTGGGAATATGTTGCAAATTTTTCAGGTACAGAATTTTGTGGTGAGTGGAATGGTACACAATTTTAAAACTATCTATGTAACTCGTGAACAGTTGAGCCATACTTCATTAGTCACCCACCATCAAGTATTCTGAAAGAGAAGAAAGTCTTTTACTATGTAACATACGATTCCTGTAAATTAACAGAGTGTTTTTTAATGTCTTGGAAGTTTTCTTAGTATCCAACAGTGTCTGTTTCAAAATGTATTGCGCTTCTAACTGCTTTTTGACAGTACTTCTGCTTGATTTCGTTTCGCTTACTCACTGTTGGTGTGCAGTAGAGTAACAATGTAACAGATTGACTGACAAGATTTTCTCAATTACAACGATTTTAAATTTCAGTCGAGTATTTGTTCCTAGGTACATGACCATGTTATACGCAAGAACATGTTTCCACATTTGGCAAAACCTTAATTGTCTATGTGGTCAAAAGTATTCGCACACCTGGCTGAAAATGACTTACAAGTTCGTGGTAATTTTGGAATTCAGCATGGTGTTGGCCCACTCTTAGCCTTGATGACAGCTTCCACTTTCGCAGGCATACGTTCAATCAGGTACTGGAAGGTTTCTTGGGCAATGCCAGCCCATTCTTCACCGAGTGCTGCACTGAGGAGAGGTATCGATCTCGGTCAGTGAGACCTGGCACGAAGTTGGCGTCACAAAACATTCCAAGGGTGTTCTATAGGATTCTGGTGTGGACTCTGTGCAAGCCAGTCCATTACAGGGAAGTTATTGTCGTGCAACCACTCCGCCACAGGGCGTGCATTATGAACAGGTGCTCGATCGTGTTGAAAGATGCAATAGCCATCTCCGAATTGCGCTTGAAAATTGGGAAGCAAGAAGGTGCTCAAAACATCAATGTAGACCTGTGCTGTGATAGTGCGACGCAAAACAACAAGGGGTGCAAGCCCCCTCCATGAAGAGCACGACCACAACATACCACCGCCTCCGAATTTCACTGTTGGCACTACACATGTTAGCAACTGACGTTCACCGGACATTCGCCGTACTCACACCCTGCCATCGGATCGCCACATTGGGTACCGTGACTCGTCACTCCACAAAACGGTTTTCCACTGTTTAATCGTCCAATGTTTACGCTCCTTACTCCAAACGAGGCGTGGTTTGGCATTTACCAGCGTGATGTGTGGCTTATGAGCAGCGGCTCGACCGTGAAATCCAAGTTTTCTCGCCTCCCGCCTGTCATAGTACTTGCAGTGGATCCTGATGCAGTTTGGAATTCCTGTGTGATGGTCTGGATAGATGTCTGCCTATCACACATTACGACTCTTTCCAACTGTCGGCGGTCTCTGTGAGTCAACAGACGAGGTCGCCCTCAACGATATTGAGCTGTACGTGTCCCTTCACGTTTCCACTTCACCATCACACCGGAAACAGTGGACCTAAGGATGTTTAGAAGTGTAGAAATCTCGCGTACAAACGTATGACACAAGTCACACCCAATCACCTGAGCACGTTCGAAGTCCGTGAGTTCCACCGAGCGCCCTATTCTCTTCTCTCACGATGTCTAACGACCAGTGAGGTCGCTGAAATTGAGTACCGGTCAGTAGGTGTCAGCAGAATGCACCTAATATGAAAAACGTTTGGTTTTGTGGGTGTCCGGATGCTTTTGATCACATAATGTATCTCCTAATTTAACTCTACTGTTTTGTATTGCTTGATTATCAATATTGCCTTATATGTCTCTTCCTAAAAATATGCTTTTATTTTAATTTAAAAAGAGATTTGATTTTTAATTGGAAATAAAATTATATAAATGGCGGCTAATCGTCTTGTTGTCGGGCACGACGTAACCGCTATAGCAAGACCTGCATAGATCTCTTCACCGCAAGCACTGCATAGTGGTGGATTTTCTCGCCAGAATAGGACATCCATGTGTCAGTTAATAGTGTCCTCCTATCCGGAGGCGTTTTGAGGGCACTTGCTTTGGTCGTAGACGTAGGAAGGTCGTACCGCTGGTTTCACAATCCTTAGCTTGTTGTTTGCGAACCATAACCACTACGCCTCCCACAGACAAGTAATCCGTTACCTCAATGGCGAAAATGAGAGATGCACACACGATAAGATATTGGGGTAAATTTCATGATCTTTGAGATTTTGTAACTGAGCACATGGATGACATGTGAGGGCTATTCAGAAAGTATGGAACGTTTCCGTCTGACGGAGGCGCGCGCTGATCGCGTATATTTTGGTATGCACGTGCTCAGCATCTCAGTCGGCATCCATCCGTGACAGCGGGAGTGTCTCTGTGTGCCTGGTTTTTTCGATATTCGAATTTGAAATGTGCGCTACAGTCGAAAATCCCGCCAGTTGTGAGGTGCGGTCTGTGATACGGTTTCTGTTGGCAAAAAAAAACCTAAAACCCATAGAAATTTATCGTGAACTGTGCGAAGAGTACGGAAAAAACGTAATGAGTGAATTTTTCGGCCGGAAATGGTGCATTCGGTTTAAAAATGGTCGAACCACCGTTCATGATGAAGAGAACAGAGGACCGTGAGCATTGTGACAGTCGATCTCGTCGCTAGAGATGATGAAACGATTCGTGAAAACCATCGCACCACAATAACGGAGCTTTCGCTTTCTTTTCCACGGACTTTGTTGTTTGAAGTTGTCACTCAAAAGCTAGGCTACCACAAATTTTGTGCACGATGGGTGCACCCCCCCCCCCCCCCCACCCCACCCTAGAGGGCTCACGGTTCTTTCGTGAGTACGTGCGTGGCGATCACAGGGCCCCGAGGTATTGCAGCCTTCCTTCTTTCCAGGGCTGCATTTCCTTGCCCTTCCCCACCTTGCTCCTTCCTCTTCACCCTCTCCTCTCCCTCTCCTGGTGCCCTTGCTTATGTTGGCCCCCGCTGTCCTCCGGGTTCTGTTGGTTTTGCAACTTGGCTTTGCTGCGTAATCACCTCCTCCTTTTGGCATTCCCTGGTCCCCCTCTGGTGTTTGACCTCCATTACTACATTTCTATTCCGTAGTGTGAGCCATTTGGGGAAGAGTACCATACCTAGTGTCTCCGAAGTGTGCCCTCCTAGTTCATTCCACCTTTTCTTTCACGTCGTTGTCTGATGCTAGGGTGCATAGCCAGCCCGCGTGGTGGGGTCGCTATGTACCCTTTTGGTTGAGCCCCCTGAACACACAGGGATCATACTTCTGATACCTGAGCTGTGACCTCCTCATGTAAGCCTAGGAGTGATTCCTCGTCATCCTGCAGCATCAGAACTCCCAGCAATGGCCGCCGTGCCAGACGGCACTTGCTGTGGCTGGGTGGCGCCCGTGAGGAGAGCCCCTGATCAGAGTGAGTGGTATCACGGCGGACGCTATGCAAATGAAACGCACACGGGTACAGAACTCTGGCCGTTCTTCTGCGGCCGTCTCTCTGCTTGGAACTGATTCTTTTAGTACTGCTTCTCCTGCCCCTTCGGCCTTCCCTTCCGTGGCTACACCCTGGGAGGAGGATCAAGCCCGTCGGCTAGGGGCGAAACCTTTCCCCCGCTATCTGGTTTGCACCAGGACTGATGGGGATACTTTCACCAATACCAAACCTTTATTCTTTGTGGAACACATTGAAGACACGTTTGGTGAAGTGGACTCCCTGAGCAAGATGCGGTTGGGTTCGTTGTTGATCAAAACTGCTTCAGCTGCCCAGTCTGCAGCTCTTCGTTCTTGTAACCATGTGGGCACAATTCCTGTGTCCATTACCCCCCACCAGTCTATAAATATGGTTCAAGGTGTGATTTTTCACAGGGACCTCATCCTTCAAACTGATATCTTAGGGACAATCTCGGACACCAGGTTCTTCACTTTGTTCGCCGTATTCAGAAGGGTCCGAAGGACTATTGCATCCATACTGTTGCCTTTATCCTGGCCTTTGAAGGGGATAATCTCCGTGAGAAAGTAAAGATTATGGTTTATTGATGTGATGTGAAGCCGTACATCCCACCTCCTATGAGGTGTTTTAAGTGCTTGCGTTTTGGCCACATGTCTTCCCGCTGTTCACAGGCCCCTCTCTGTGGTGACTGTGGACGTCCACTCCATGTGGGGAGTCCCTGTGTTCCCCCTCCTGTGTGTGTTAATTGTCATGGCAATCATTCTCCACGTTCACCAGATTGCCCAGTATATAAGAAGGAAAGGAACATACAGGAGTATAAGTCCCTTGATCGTTTAACGTACACTGAGGCCTGTAAGAAGTATGCACGTTTCACCCTGTGTCCATGACATCTAGTTTAGTTACATCTTCACCCCTTCCTCCCCCTTCCTTACCCCAGTCCCGGGCCCCTCACTTCCTCCCCTCCCCTGCAGCTCCCGCACCTTCTCCTCTGGGCGCTGCTCCCCCTCCCCAGCTGGAGAAGTGTCCCACTCCTTCGGTGTCTGTCGGTCAAGGGCGTTCCTCCTTCCTGGCACCTTCCAGGCCAAAGGTTTGCTGAAACGCGACGACCGCAAGAACCACGACTGTCAGCCCCCAGGTCGCCCGATCTCTTTCTGTTCCCGATCTTGCTGCAGCTGGCTCCTTTATGCCACACAGCCCTCATTGATCTCAAACAGAAAAGAGGAAGAAACGTAAGTCCCCCGACAAGGTCTCATCCCTGGCTTCACAACCAGATTCTGGCCTGTTGTTCATGGATGTCGCCCCCTCCTTGTCAGTGACGGGTGGTGACCCAGTGGCATGACTGGCTTTAGCCTGTTGACCCCCATTTGAATCATCATTCTGTGGTTATCCAATGGAACTGTAATGGATATTTCTATCACCTTCCGGAGTTGAAATCCCTTATTTCATCTTACTCTGCAGCTTGTATGGTTCTACAGGAATCTCATTTTATTGATGATCACTCACCAACCCTCTGTGTGTTCCATGTTATCGATCGAAATCGGGTTGGCCCCCTGCGGGCTTCTGGTAGCGTTTGTATGTTGGTCTGTACAGACGTTGCTAGCACGTTGATTCCTCTTCAAGAAGCGGTTGCTGTTAGGGTCCACCTGGACTCTGAGGTCACGGTTTGCAATCTTTATCTCCCTCCTGACAGGAATCTTACACCTGCTGCCTTAGCTGCCCTTCTTCAGCAACTTCCTCCTCCCTTCCTCCTTCTTGGGGATTTTAATGCTCATCATCCCTTTTGGGGCAGTGCATTTCCATCTAGACGAGGTCTTCTCATACACCAGTTTATTGCAGACGAATTGTGCCATCTTAATGATAGCTCTCCTACTCATTTTAGTGCAGGTCGTGGTACCTTTTCGGCAATTGATGTTTCTCTTTCTTCTCCCTCCCTCCTCCCTTCATTACACTGTTCGCCACACGACGACCTTTGTGATAGTGACCATTTCCCGTTGATTCTCTCGGTCCCTTCCCACTCCCCGATGGACAGGTTACCTCGTTGGTCTTTCCAACGCGCCGATTGGCCTTATACACTGCACAGGTCATGTTTTCTCCCTCTTTGTCGGGTTGTATTGATAACGTCCTACGTGACGTGTCTGACGCGATTGTTAGCGCTGCTAGCCTTGCTGTACCGCGCTCATCTGGACCATTATGCCGCCGGCAAGTCCCGTGGTGGAGTACGGCCTTTGCCATTGCCATCCGTGATCGCCATCGAGCTTTGCAACACCTTAAGAGGCATCCATCCGTTGCCAAACTTATTACCTTTAAACGCCTTCGCGCTAAAGCCCGTTCTTTAATTAAACATAGCAAACGGATATGTTAGGAATGCTTTGTTTCTTCCCTCGGTTCTACTGTCCCTATGTCACGGGTATGGGCTAGACTTCGCTCTCTCCAAGGTCGCCATTGGCAGTCCACCCTCCCAGGCCTTCACCTCCCAGATGGCCTTTGTGCGGACCTGTTGATTATTGTGAAACATCTTGCGACCCATTTTGCCACGGCATCAGCATCAGCCTCCTATCCGGCTGCTTATCTTCACCAGAAACAGCTGGGCAAAGCTTCCGCCTTATGTTGTTACCCATTGTCAGTCAGAATATTTCAACGAACCTTTTACTGAATGGGAATTTCTTTCTGCACTCTCTTCAAGATATGGCCCCTGGCCCAGACTCCATGCATAATCAACTGCTTCAACATCTCAGTGCTCCACAACAGCAACATCATCTCTGGGTGTTTAGCCGTATTTGGCTCCAGAGTGACTCCCATTCTCAGTGGAGGGATAGCATCGTGGTTCCTGTCCTTAAGCCTGGTAAGATCCCCCTATTTGTTGAAAGCTATCGGATAATTAGTCTGACAAATGTTGTTTGCAAGTTACTTGAACGGATGGTAGCCCATCAGTTCAAATGGGTCCTCGAATCTCGGAATCTATAGTCCCTTTACCAGTGAGGCTTCCGAGAGGGATGGTCTCCGATCGATCATTTACTTCGCTTGGAATCCGCAGTTGGGCAGGCTTTTTCCCAGCGCCGCCATTTGGTTGCGGTGTTTTTCGACCTTTGCAAGCCTATGACACGGCTTGGCACCATCACATCTTACTTGATATCTTCTTGATATACGGCATTTATAACTGCCTCTTCGACTTATGTAATTGAATATGGTCACCAAACGATGGGCTGTGAATGTGGAAATAAAAAATTGTCCAAAAAGAGCTACGATATTTCTTCAGCAGCTATCAAGCAACTTTAAAGTAATTTTATTACAATAGAATAAAAAATAGGAAACATGAAACTTTATTGAATTTAGAATGCTATTTGGATGTTTATTTTTTGATTATTGCAAGCCGGCCTCTGTGGCCGAACGGTTCTAGGCACTTCAGTCCGGAACCACGCTCCTGCTACGGTCGCAGGTTCGAATCCTGCCTCGGGCGTGGATGTGTGTGATGTCCTTAGGTTAGTTAGGTTTAAGTAGTTCTAAGTCTAGGGGACAGATGTTCAGTCCCATAGTGCTTCTAACCATTTGAACCATTTTGATTATTGCAACAACTACTACTACATTTACAGCAAACGACCAAATGCATAAAGTTTTCCTGAAAATGTTTACCTGTTGTGATGTGCGGAAATCTCTTGTGCCGGCAGTTGGTTAAGGTGCCAAGAAGTGCTTTGCATTTGGACGCTTCGATCTGCAGACTGGCTCCATTCGGCAGTAAACTTCCGTAGCGATGAGACGTTGCTGATGTAGGAATTACGAATAGTGTATGTGCGGTTTTTTTTTGAAAAATCACAAAACTTACATTTTCACTGCAAAAACGGAAGTGACGCCCGATCTTTCCACTAGCGCTGATGTTGACTGCCATGAAAATCCAGAGTATAGTGTAACGCAGTTGATAAACGACAGTGGAAATGAAATGAGCGTTTGGCGCCATTGGCCGGGAGGCCCCTTGCGGGGCAGGTCCGGCCGCCTTGGTCCAGGTCTTATTACATTCGACGCCACATTGGGAGACCTGCGCTCCGGATGGGGATGAAATGATGATGAAGACAACACAAAACCCGGTTTCTGAGTGGAGAAAATCTCCGACCCAGCCGGGAATCGAACCCTGGCCTTTTTTCGACCTTTGCAAGCCTATGACACGGCTTGGCACCATCACATCTTACTTGCACTTCATCAGTGGTGTCTTTGGGGCCCACTCCCGATTTATATCCGCCAGTTCCTGTTACATCGGTCGTTCAGGGTTTGGGTTGGTACTGTTTTTAGTTCTCCACGGACGCAGGAGACTGGCATCCCACAGGGTTCTGTGTTGAGTATACTTCTTTTCCTCATTGCTATCGATGGACGTATGGCCTCTGTCGGTCCTTTGTTCGCCCCTGCTCTGTATGTGGATGATTTCTGCATTTGGGTTAGTTCCTCTTCGATGGCCTTTGCAGAGCGGCAGCTCCAGGGAGCTATACAGCGTGCCTCTGCATGGATCCTCTCACACGGGTTTCAATTCTCTCCTTTAAAATCGCGTGTGGTCTACTTCCGTCGCCGTACTACGATCCACCCCAATCCGGAACTCTATCTCAATGCACAACGGTTGCCTGTGGTCCCACAGTTTCGTTTCCTGGGGCTTCTTTTCGGCAACAAACTCACTTGGCTGCCTCATATCAGACTTCTGAAGGTAGGATGTTTCCATAAACTCAATGTTGTTCGCTTCCTTGCCCACACCTCTTGGGGTGCGGTCTGCTTCATCCATCTCCACCTTTATCGTGCTTTAGTTCTGTCACGCTTGGACTGTGGTTGTCAAGTTTATGGTTCGGCTGCTCCTTCCACACTGCACGTGCAGGATCCAGTCCACCATCGTGGTATCCGTTTGGCCAACGGTGCCTTCCCTACTAGCCCTGTTGATAGTCTCCTTTATGAAGCTGGGATTCCCCATCCCTCCCCCCCCTTTCTCTTCAGTGCTCCCAGCTTCTGGTGTTTTATGCAATCGCTGTCCATTCCTCTCCCACTCATCCTTCCTATGCTGTCCTGTTCCCAGACCATGGACGTCGCCCACCTGATTCCCGCACTCGGGCGGGTTTACCTGTTGGGCTCTGCCTTGTGTCTCTTCGCCGTGATTTCCTTCTTTGCCCTGTCTTCAACGCTTCCTCCCCATCACCCCTCCCCGGCCCCGAATTCGGATGGATCTCCGCTGAGGTCCGAAAGATTCCATCCCCCAGATGGTATTCCGTTCCTTTTTTTTGCTGAATTTTATGGGAGTTTCGGGTTGCTGTTGTTTTTTACATCGATGGCTATAAATCTGCTGAACGTGTGGGATATGCCTTCACATCCTCTGTTGGCACGCAAAATCATCTGCTGCCACCTACATGTGGGGGTGTTTATTGCGGAATTGATGGCAATTTACCAAGCCCTTACCTTTATTAAACAGTCCTGACACAAGAGCGTTTTGTTATGTATGGACTCAATGAGTGGCCTTCTGGCGATTGACTGGTGTTTTTCGCGCCATCCCTTGGTCTCGGCCATCCATCTCGCTGATCTTCACTGTGCTGCTTGTTCCATTGACTTCTTTAGGTCCCTGCCCATGTCGGTATACCAGGTACTGAGCTTGGTGATCTTTTGGCTGGGGGAGCAGGCACTTTCCCCCCATTCTCTGTAAACCCTCGTACAGCGGATTTACGGCTTCACATAAAATCCCACTTCGCACAATCATGGGCCAACTCTTGGGCGGCTACCTCCCTGTCTAATAAACTTCGTGTGATTAAGGTGACACCAGGCCAGTGGTGTTCTTCCTTTTGCCTCTCCCGAATGTACTCGACCACACTGTGTCGTCTTCACATCAGCCATACCAGGCTGACCCATGGTTTTCTTTTGTGTAGTGAGCCACCCCCACTTTGTGGTTGTGGAGCCTTCCAGTCAGTAGCCCACATTTTGGTAGAATGGCCCCTTCTTTTGGCTCTGCGTCGTAAGTACAGACTTCTTCCCCACACTTTACCTTTAATATTGGCTGACGATTCCCGGATAGTCTAACTGGTTCTCAGTTGCCTCCGGGAAAGTGGTTTTTATTCTCAGTTTTAAGGTTTTCAATCTCACTCTGGTGTTGGGGCAGGGCGGTGAGCGTTGGGGTATCTTCCACTGTAAGCAGTGTTTGGAGATTCCCGACTCCCCTCCCTGGCCAAGATCCTCTTTTCTTCCCCTTTTACTCTGTTTTTATCACTTTTTAGAATTGGATAGTCTCCTTCTCCCATACGCACTTCTACATTCTAGCGGTTGAACGCCTTTAAGTTGCAGATGGTCTTGTCTTTACAGCTTCAGAGGTGGGATATTTCCTGCCCCTAGCATAGCCTTGGGGTCGCTCTCTTGCTGACTTACCTCATTTTGCTATTACCATTGACGACACGACTGCACTTTTACGTTTTTTAGCCTTTTCCATTTTATCGTTCTGACTTTTCTGAGATGTCAACCTATCTGAATGAACCAAATCTGAAACAAGGGACTGATGACCTTGCTGTTTGGTCCTTTCAACCCCTATCAAAATAATAAAAAAAAAAAAGATGGTCGCCCAAACTGCATAGAGAGCATCATAAAGAACAGCGACTGGGGGCAACCATTTCTGGAGGCCTGTCACAAACATGGTGATTAATTACTGGATCGAATCATAACCGGTAATGAGACTTGGGTGAAACACGGAAATTGCGTGACAAAGTTACAGTCCATGGAGTGGGGGCACACAACGTTCCCCCAAAAACCAAGAAAATGTTTGCAAACGTTGTCAGCAAGGAAGTTGATGGCGACAGTGTTTTGGGGTGGCCAAGTTGTGCTGCTTATTGATTTTCTCGAACGTGGAGCAACCATAAATTCTGCCCGGTACTGTCAAACTTTGCACAGTCTTAGAAGAGCAGTTCAAAACAAACGCCGACAAAAGCTGACGTCCGAAATTTTGTTTTTGCACGACAATGCCCGATCTCACACGGCAGTCCGTACTAAAGAACTTCTTAACTCATTTACATGGGAAATTTTCCATCACCCACCCTACAGCCACGATCTTGCACCAAGCGACTTCCACTTGTTTCCCAAGATGAAGAACTGGCTTGCAACGCAACGCTTTGATGACGACGCGGAACTCCAGGTGGACGTGACTCTCTGGCTTAAGTCTCAGGTGGCAGAATTTTACGACGAAGGTCTTGCATGTCTTGTCCACCGCTATGATAAGTGCGTCAATATGTTTGGTGACTATGTGGACACTGCCGGCCGGAGTGGCTGTGCGGTTCTAGGTGCTACAGTCTGGAACCGAGCAACCGCTACGGTCGCAGGTTCGAATCCTGCCTCGGGTACGGATGTGTTTGATGTCCTTAGTTAGGTTTAATTAGTTCTACGTTCTAGGCGACTGATGAGCTCAGAAGTTAAGTCGCGTAGTGCTCAGAGCCATTTGAACCATTTGACTATGTTGAAAAGTACTATTCCAGCCGTTCTTTCAGATGTATATAATAAAAAGTATTTCTTGTACTTAGTATTTTTTATGCCAAAACGTTCCCTACTTTCTGAATAGCCTTGTGTACAGGTTAACACATATTTGGATAGGACTTTGTCGGAAATGAAGTATGAAAGGGGATGTGGTTGCTTGCAGGACCCGAGTGGGGGCCTGTGCGTGGTTTGACAGCTGACGGATGCGTTAATTTTTGCTACCTCCTGTGTGCTCTACAGGACAGGGGTGTTGGACTGTGCTTGTGCGCGTTAATTTCATTACTTCGCAAGCGGCTCTGTAGGCCGTGCTATGCGCTATTTGAGCAGTTTACGAGTACTGTGCATGTCTACACATCAGTGTTAAGAATTATTTAGAAGCAGTTCCCTATTCTGTATTGAAATCACGGGTTGGTTGCGTGTCTGTCAGTTGTGTATTGTGACGCAAAACACATTAGGGCGAGTCTTTTGGCTGAGTGTGATAAATATACTCGATGACTAAATAAAATGTTCCAAAATAAATAGAGTGCGTTCTTTTGTTACTCTCCCCAACAGCCCAGCGTAGCCTGAGTCATTTTCGCGCCATTTTCCCTCTCAAGACTACGATCTGGGACTAGGTCAGAGGAGGGCTGATAGTACCCTCTAGCGGCAGTAATCTGTGCGCTAGGTAAGTTGGAGTCTAGGTCTCGTGGTGGAGAAATTGCATGTTTAGCATAGGAAGAGTGGTTTTCCCGCCATTTAGCGCTGTGCACGTTAGTACACTTTAGTACACACTAGCCCGCCAGCATGGGGCAGTAAAGGGACGTGGCGGCCGGTTGAGGATCGTGGTGTAGACTTTAACTATTTCCTTTCAAGTCCAGGTGGGCGTGGCATTCGCGAAAATTCATTCCAAGTCCACAATAGCGCACTCTCGTGGTGTGAATATGTACTAGGCTTCGTGGTGAACACATTGTATATGCTGCCATCTTGAATAACGGTACTTCCGTCATCAACTGATGTCACGACAGCGCCCTCTGGCAGTGGCGATGTGTACTAAATTAGTTGGAGTCTGGAGCTCTTGGTGAATACACTGGGTGTCGCCATCTTGGATATCTGATATGAGAGCGCCCTCTGGTGTTGGTGATGTGTACTAAGTCAGCTGGAGTCCTGACTTTGTGGTGAACACACCTGCATGGAATTGTTTAAATAAAGTCTTATGTCCAAGTCCTCTCCCCACAAATCCTTAGGTGGTGGCGGTCAGCAACTGATGTTAGTACAAGTGTCTTTCCTTTCGCGCCATTTTCTTAGCTAAGTAGATATATGGTAATTCAGTTTTGTTTACCACCAAAATTAAAAGTTGGTACCAGTTCATAGGAAGAGGTGGCAGCCGGGTGACTTAGGTTAGTGGATGTAGGCCAAGTGAGCTATTTCCCCGTGATTTTCTTTGCTTAGTAGAGATCACAGTGGTGTGGTGCCTTATCCTGTTGGAATCTGAACTTCGAGCCAGTTTGTAGGAGGAAGTGGCAGTTGGGTCACTTAGGTTAGTGGAAGTAGCGCTTAGTAGAGATAACTGGAGTTTGGTGAATTATCCTGTTGGAATTAGAACTTCACACCAGGGCGTAGGAGGAAGTGGCGGTCGGGTGACTTAGGTTAGTGGAGGTAGCCCAATTGAGATATCTTCCTGCCATTTTCTTTGGTTAGTAGAGGTTGCATTGTCCTGATGGAATTTGACTTCCTGCTTGGGGGGGGGGGGGGCATGGCGGCAATCATGGCACTTTCCCACCAGTGAGGTTAACTAATTGATCAATTTAGTTAAGTAGTCAATCAAATTGATAAGAGTGAGAGGAGGGCCTTATAACTCAGAACTGAAAGTGTACCTGGAGCAGTGAGGGTCAGGGGAAGGGGGAAGGAGGAAGGGGGAGGGGGTGGGGTGACAATAAGCTAAGTACTTCTCAATCAAAAGGAAATGGGGTGACATGGAAAAGCATTTAATAGAACAATAGATTAACTCACATCTGAAAGTGTACCTGTAGCAGCGTTGTGGGTGGGGGGGGGGGGTTCTGCGAGGGAGAGGGGGTGGAAGGGGGCAATAGGTTAAGGGCAGTGACGTGGAAAAGCACTTAGCAGAACAATAAGTTAAATACCTGTCAATCAAAGGAGAACAGTAGGCTGACATGGAAAAGCACTTAAAAGGTTTTTACCCTGAGTGCATACCTGCACCTGATGTAGGCAACCTGCACTAACAAAATACGCTCGTACGAAAGTAGCTCTACTACTATTGATACTGCCAGTGACAGAGAAGTGAATACCTATAACCTCTTGGGTGTTCAGATGTAGCTCTTCGCGAATGAATTGTTCAATTTCATAAGCGTGTGGTCGTGCAAGATCGGCTTGGAAAGTTATTTTAAGTGTCACTTGTCAGCAGCAGTGCGCCATGAGGTGCAGTATTAATGGATGATTCACAACACGTAACGCGGAAGTAAACAACTGTGGTGCACTGTCCGACGCGCGGAGCCGGTCCGTACGCGACCACGGCCGAAAGCCGACTGAGCCACCAAGGACACTTCATCTCAAGGTAGCACTTGCAACCTATATCGTGATTATTTGCTGGATGTATTCCAGTCTCTTTCTTCTTCTGCAGTTATTACCCTCTACAGTTTCCTCTAGTACCATAGAAGCTATTCCTTGATGTCTTAACAGAAGTCCTACCATCCCCTCCCTTCTTTTTGTCAGTGTTTTCCATATATTCCTTTCCTCACCGATTCTCTGGAGAATCTCTTCATTCCTTATCTCATCAGTCCACCACACTATCAAAGTTCTTCTATAACAACACATCTCAGATACTTCAGTTCTCTTCTCTTCCAGTTTTCCCACAGTCCATGTTTCACACGCAGTGCTGTGCTCCAAGAATACATTTCTCGCTCCTCTGTCCCCTCTTCCCCACCCCCCTCCCCCCACCCCACCCCACCACACACACATACGCTCTCGTCTTTGTGTCTCTGTGACACTCTCGCACTTAACCAACTGAAAACCAATTGTAGCTTCCTGAAACCACCATTTTTTTATAACAATCAGTGCTTTTCTCATGAAACCACCGATGCTGTAGCAAGACGGAAACGCTTTGTGGTACAAAGAGGAACTTGTGTACCAGTCATAGCCTTCAAAGCAAGAGTCTATGGAGAGACAGCGCTACGTGAGAAGGATGATTTTGTAGGTTTTGGCCTACTAGCTCAATTTTATAAAAAATAAAATATTGCTCGTTAACACTCACAATTTTGTTATTTTTCACAAAATTGACCTAATTATCCAGAACCTACAAAATCATCATACTATCACTTTACCTATTAATTAATAATTATAATATAATACAATAATATAATAATAGCTATAACCAAAATCACTTATTTTACATACATTTCCCATAGGTGAATGTAATAAATATATAATATATACAATATATAACAAATTAAGTATATAAAATTATTAACTTTCTGCTTTAGCAGCCATAAGATTATAATGATTGGTTGTTTATATATGTTTTTTAAGATAATTCTTGTTTATAGTTCTACCATATTAATATATGTAAGAAAATCACATCGCTATGCTTTCAACTACGCAGTTTGAGCTACTTTTTTATTTTTCTATTTTTTTTAACGTTTTTCACTTCTAGCTACTTTTTTGCAAGACTAATACATTTTGATATCTCTAAATGGAAGCTGAAATTAAAATACAATCAGATTAAAGTTAAACTAGATAAAATTAAAACAACACCAAACAAGCATAAAGAAAGACATGTATTTGTTGTTTAATTTTTATATGTATATTATGGATGTTGCTGCCAACGTCGTCCAATTTGTTGTATAATTTATGTATCTATTTTAGTTGTTTCGAATTTATGTGGAATAACTATATTATTCTGTTTAAGAAAGTGTAACATCTGTCTACTTGGTTATGTAAACAAGTACATCTGTTTCCCAAGGTGCAACATCTTTAGGAACAATAGGTTTATCGACGTAATCTAATTAATTTACGTTTTTTTCATTAATTTTACTACAACTTATTAAAAATCTGTATAATAAATGGAAGAAGACAAACACTAAAATTGTAGATCTATTTTTTAAGAATAAAATGCATTACCAAGATACAAGAGAAAAGTTAAATAGTTTGTTAGACGAAGAATACCAAATAGAATGTTTGGATTTAGTTGTACTTAAAAATTGTTGTGTAAAAATTACAGTTTATGACAAACAAAAAGGTGCTTTTGTAGAATTAAAATATTTAAATAAACGAAGTAGAAACAAATATATAAACAAGATTCTTAAAGCAGTTAATAAATGTTATTTGGAAGAAAACGTTTTGTATTCTAACGAAGAAAGTGAAGAAGATAGTGATAAATATTATAAAGGTGATTTTTCATATAAAGAAGATGTAAAAGAGCACAATGGTGGATTTGCAAGTCTCTTTTTTGTGTTCGTTTGCTTGATGATAATAAATGTTAATTTTGTGAAATATTATAAAATTTTAATCCAAAGGGAAATGACATCCTTAAAATAGTTGTTTAATTTTTGCCACTTTCCTTACTATGATAACAGAGGTCAATTTCGTGAAAAAATTAAAAATTTAATTTTTTATGTTTTTGGGTGTCAAGTGGTTACCAACGATCGTTCTTCTTCGGATATTCTCTAAATTGTGTGTCAGTATTATCTGGTAAGGATTCCAAACTGAAGTAACGGTTGAACGAAATTTCTTTAGGCTACTGCGGTTACTGAGGGTTCCTGCGATGAATCTCGCCAACGAATCTGATATCGACATTTCCTACGGTTCGTTTCACGCGGCCGTTTCACATAAAAATATTAGCTTGCGTTCTGCAAGATATTTAATGTAGGTGACTGCTTCCACAGATTAGTCGGGAAGCATGCAACAATACAGTAAAACGCGGATATTCCCAAACGCGGCACGTAATATTTGCTTACCCGAGGTTAAGCCAGTGTAGTTTGATATTATTATTGATTAACTTCACCAGAGAGGGAATTCTGCACTAAGTCCTTATTTCTCGCATAGGCACTGGACGTACCCATCTGGAAAATTGCTCGTTAATACAGTTACCGACTCTGTCCCGGCCCTTTAAAAAGGAACAAGCGGAACGGACTGAATAATTCCTCTCGCCTCCTGGCCGCCTCGCTACCGCCCTGCCAGTTTAGCGCTCGGTATTAGCGCACTACCTGTGCCCGCAGTAAAACACGCTCACACGCCGGACGCAATCGAATTACCCAATTACCTGCGGCTTCCGCCGAAATACGACCGGAACAGCGGCGATGAAATCGGCCAGCTCCGCCAGTACGAGACGTGTGTGAATGCGAGTCCGCCGGCTCAACTCCACAGCGAACGCATCCAACCGCTAGTCCGCGTTAACGCATTCAACGTAAGTACTTCTTAACCAATATTCCAACTTACCTGTAATACGATGCAGGCAAAAAAAAAAAAAAAAAAAAAAAAAAAAAAAAAAAAAAAAACCGAAGAGGCGGCATGCAACAGCGCAATCAAACAAGTGAAGGGTAACGCTTTGTGTATTCTGCATACAGGGTTAACCAAATCACTCGGAAGCCACAGTGCGAATCGTTGCATACTAACAAGGGGACCGCGGCTATACGTCATCACCGGTTTCATCCAAATTTATGGTGAATGCAAGGCTTGGCCAGAAATGTAAGTGACGGAAGGGGGAGCTCCAGATGGCCACGCGGTTAGGAAAAACCAGAAACAACGCAAGTAAACCGAAATGTCAACAAAGCAACCTAATCGTATACAGTGATGATGATGATGATGATGATGATGATGATGATGTTTGGTTTGTGGGGCGCTCAACTGCGCGGTCATTAGTGCCCGTACACAGTCCAACTTTTATACAGTCTAATCTAGCCACTGCCACGAATGATGATGATTTTGAAATGATGATAACAACACAAACAACCAGTCCCCGGGGAGAGAAAATCCACAACACGGGCGGGAATCGAACCCAGAATCCCGTAATACTCGTATACAGTGCAAGAAGCTATAGCCGTTTCCGGAAAAAATATTATTACCATCCTGCTTATGCCTACGTCAGGGTACTGATTCATTTGAAACGAGTACGCTGTGAAATACACAAATGTATTTATTTCGTCAAAATTAGGGAAACTTAGAACCTCAGACAACATTTTTGACTAATTTGGTGAAGTCCTACGTGCACGGCAGCACGTTTCTTTCGTTAACTGACTCGTGGCGAAGAGAAAAAGTTCGCAGTTGTACGATATAGATTTTTCAAGATGAAAGAGGACGGCCATTGTGCAATATTGTCGGCAAATGTCTTTGGGATTATTCGTTTTGCAGTTAGATACAACTGAAGGTCATCAGCATATGTGTGGTGTATGTAGTACGACAAAACTGATGACATATCGGGTTATACACTCCTGGAAATGGAAAAAAGAACACATTGACACCGGTGTGTCAGACCCACCATACTTGCTCCGGACACTGTGAGAGGGCTGTACAAGCAATGATCACACGCACGGCACAGCGGACACACCGGGAACCACGGTGTTGGCCGTCGAATGGCGCTAGCTGCGCAGCATTTGTGCACCGCCGCCGTCAGTGTCAGCCAGTTTGCCGTGGCATACGAAGCTCCATCACAGTCTTTAACACTGGTAGCATGCCGCGATAGCGTGGACGTGAACCGTATGTGCAGTTGACGGACTTTGAGCGAGGGCGTATAGTGGGCATGCGGGAGGCCGGGTGGACGTACCGCCGAATTGCTCAACACGTGGGGCGTGAGGTCTCCACAGTACATCGATGTTGTCGCCAGTGGTCGGCGGAAGGTGCACGTGCCCGTCGACCTGGGACCGGACCGCAGCGACGCACGGATGCACGCCAAGACCGTAGGATCCTACGCAGTGCCGTAGGGGGACCGCACTGCCACTTCCCAGCAAATTAGGGACACTGTTGCTCCTGGGGTATCGGCGAGGACCATTCGCAACCGTCTCCATGAAGCTGGGCTACGGTGCCGCACACCGTTAGGCCGTCTTCCGCTCACGCCCCAACATCGTGCAGCCCGCCTCCAGTGGTGTCGCGACAGGCGCGAATGGAGGGACGAATGGAGACGTGTCGTCTTCAGCGATGAGAGTCGCTTCTGCCTTGCTGCCAATGATGGTCGTATGCGTGTTTGGCGCCGTGCAGGTGAGCGCCACAATCAGGACTGCATACGACCGAGGCACACAGGGCCAACACCCGGCATCATGGTGTGGGGAGCGATCTCTTACACTGGCCGTACACCACTGGTGATCGTCGAGGGGACACTGAATAGTGCACGGTACATCCAAACCGTCATCGAACCCATCGTTCTACCATTCCTAGACCGGCAAGGGAACTTGCTGTTCCAACAGGACAATGCACGTCCGCATGTATCCCGTGCCACCCAACGTGCTCTAGAAGGTGTAAGTCAACTACCCTGGCCAGCAAGATCTCCGGATCTGTCCCCCATTGAGCATGTTTGGGACTGGATGAAGCGTCGTCTCACGCGGTCTGCACGTCCAGCACGAACGCTGGTCCAACTGAGGCGCCAGGTGGAAATGGCATGGCAAGCCGTTCCACAGGACTACATCCAGCATCTCTACGATCGTCTCCATGGGAGAATAGCAGCCTGCATTGCTGCGAAAGGTGGATATACACTGTACTAGTGCCGACATTGTGCATGCTCTGTTGCCTGTGTCTATGTGCCTGTGGTTCTGTCAGTGTGATCATGTGATGTATCTGACCCCAGGAATGTGTCAATAAAGTTTCCTCTTCCTGGGACAATGAATTCACGGTGTTCTTATTTCAATTTCCAGGAGTGTATATTCTACATATACACTATGTGATCAAGGTACCAGGACACCCCCAAAAACATACGTTTTTCATATTAGGTGCATTTTGCTGGCCCCTACTGCCAGGCACTCCAAATGAGCGACCTCAGTAGTCATTAGACATCGTGAGAGAGCAGAATGGCCAACTCGGGGAACTTCCGGACTTCGAACTTGGTCAGGTGATTCGGTGTCACTTGTGTCATACGTCTGTGCGCGAGATTCCCTCACTCCTAGACATTCCTATGTCCACTGTTTCCGATGTGATACTGAAGTGGAAACTTGAAGGGACACGCACAGCAGTAAAGCGCATAGGCCGACCTCGTCTGTTGACTGACAGAGACCGTCAACTGTTGAAAAGGGTCGTATTGTGTAAGAGACAGACATCTATGCAGACCATCACACAGGAATTCCAAACTGCATAAGGATACACTGCGGGAGGTGAGAAAACTTGGATTTCATGCTCGAGCCGCTGTTCAGAAGCCACGCATCACGTCGGTAAATGCCGATCGACGCCTCGCTTGGTGTAAGAATCCTAGACATAGGACGATTGAACAGTGTAAAAATATTGTGTGGAGTGGCGAATCACGGTACACAACGTGGCAATCCAATGGCAGGGTGTGGGTATGACGAATGCCCGGCGAACGTCATCTGCCAGCGTGTATAGTGGCAATCGTAAAAATCAGAGGCGGTGGTGTTATGGTGTGGTCGTGTTTTTCATGGAGGGGGCCCGCACCCCTCGTTGTTTTGCGTGGCACTATAAAACCACAGGCCTACATAGGTGTTTTAAACACCTTCTTGCTTCTCACTCTTGAAGAGCAATTCGGGGATGTTGATTGCATCTTTCAGCACGATCGAACACCTGTTTATAAGGCACGCCCTGTGGCGTAGTGGTTACACGACAATAACATCCCTGTAATGAACTGGACTGCACAGAATCCTGACGTGAATCCTATAGAATACCTTTGGGTTGATTTGGAACGCCTACTGCGTGCCAGGCCTCACCGACCGACATCGATACCTTTCCTCAGTGCAGCACTCCGTGAAGAATGGGCTGCCATTCCCCGAGAAACCTTCCACCACCTGCGAGAGTGGAAGGTGTCATCAAGAGTGGGCCAACACCATACTAAATTCCAGTATTATGAATGGAGGGCGTCACGGACTTGTAAGTCATTTCCAGCGAGGTGTCCGGATACTTTTGATCACATAGTGTACATTAACATGAAGCTTATTGGATTTGTTAGAATTTTCACTATGTTTCAACACAGATACTGAACAAAAATAAACTAATTAGAACATGGTAAATCTAAAAATAACTATTATGTAATAAGAAGAATCGAGAATATGAAGACAGAAAAGAATATAGAGTTAGGGAATGCCACTAACGATGCTGTCTGAAAATGCCGTCCTAAGAAAGACATTGCGACTCTGGTTCCTGGGTAGCCACTGAGTGATCTGCTACTACTCGCCATACGAGGGCAAAAGAATACTTGGAGCGTCTCGCTCTCGGATGGCGTGATTCCAGATTCAGGTTACTTTGTTCCACACACAGGCATGTGCTGTCCCGTGTTTCTTCATTTCTCTTACAATGCAATATGAACAGATATCATACATGTTTTCGTCTATAATCTTAGTTTTTTTTATTTTGTCTACTGGCTACCAGTTTCTGCACACAGTACTGTTCTCAGGCCATCCTACGATCAAGAAATTCCATGATATAATTAGGACAACAATGCAAGAGAAACGTACAAATTATTTTCCTCTCTAAGACAGCAAAAGTATTGTATATAGGGTAACTTCAAAACATATAGGCAGCCCCTCATATCCTGGCACGCAGTCGTCACACTCACATTCCAAGTAATTGTGCCAAATATTAAAGATAAAGGTCCACGTTGACCTCTAAACAACCAGCTTTGATTCCATCAGAAACCGTTGTGCGCAACGACCGTAAACTATGAGAAAGGAGACGCACGCAGCAGTCAGACGCAATCCCATTAGCTTTTATTATTCCTGCAAAACGAGATTTCGGCAATAGATAGCTTTCTTCAGAGCATTTTCGTTATACATTGAAGCACCAGAGAAACTGGTATGCGCATCCTTATTAGAATACAGAGATATGTCAACGGCAGAATACGACAGAGCCGTCTTCTAAACCTATACGAGTATAAGACAACAGGTGTCTGGCGCAGTTGTTAGACCAGTTAATGCTATTACAATGTCAGATTACCAAGATTTAAGTGAGTTTGAACGTGGTGATTTAGTCGGCGCCCGAACGATGTGACACACCACCTCCGAGGTAGCGATGAAGTGGGGATTTTCCTGAACGACCGTTTCACGAGTGTATTGTGAATATCAGAAAACCGGTACAACATCAAATCTCCGACATCGCTGCGGTCGGAAAAAGATCCTGCAAGAAAAGTACCAACGCCGACTGAGGAGTCTCGCTCAACGTGGCAGAAGTGCAACCCTTTCGCAAATTTATACAATTTCAGTGCTGGGCTATCAACAAGCGTCAGCGTGTAAACCATTCAACGAAACATAATTGATATGGGCTTTCGAAGCCGAAGTACCACTCTACCCTTGCACGAATCAAAGCTCTACGCCTCGCCTGGGCCCGTCAACACCGACATTGGACGGTTGATGACTAGAAACATGCTGCCCGGTCGGACGAGTCTCATTTCAAAATGGATGGAGCGGATGGACGTTAACGGGTATGGGCACTACGTCATGAATCCATGCAGCCTGCATGTCAGCACCGATTTGTTCAGACTGGTGGAGGCTCTGTAATGGTGTGGGGCGTGTGCAGTTGGAGTGATGTGGGACCCCTGATGCGTCTAGATACGACTCTGACATGTAACACATACTGAAGTATCCTGTCTGATCATCTGCGTCCATTCACATCCATTGTGCATTGGGACGGAATTGGGCTATTCCCGCAGGACAATGCGACACCCCACACGTCCAGAATTGTTAAGGAGTGGCTGCAGGAACACTCTTCTGAGTTTAAACACTTCCGATGGCCATCAAACTCACCAGACATGAACATAATTGACCATATCTGAGCTGCCTTGCAAAGTGCTGTTCAGAAGAGATCTCCACCCCCTCGTACTCTTACGGATTTATGGACAGCCCTGCAGGATTCATGGTGTCGTGTCCCTCCAGTACTACTTCAGACATCAGTCAAGTCCATGACACGTGCTCACAAGGGCCCTAGACATATTAGGCAGATGTAGCAGCTACTTTGACTTTTCAGTTCATGTCACCATATGTTCTTACATGAGTATAGGCAGGTGGTCCTTCTGCATATACACCTGTAAGAACATATGGTGTCATGAACTACCGTGAGTCTATTGAAATACGAGGGCAGTTCAATAAGTAATGCAACACATTTTTTTTCTCGGCCAATTTTGGTTGAAAAAACCGGAAATTTCTTTTGGAATATTTTCAAACATTCCCGCTTCGTCTCGTATAGTTTCATTGACTTCCGACAGGTGGCAGCGCTGTACGGAGCTGTTAAAATGGCGTCTGTAACGGATGTGCGTTGCAAACAACGGGCAGTGATCGAGTTTCTTTTGGCGGAAAACCAGGGCATCTCAGATATTCATAGGCGCTTGCAGAATGTCTACGGTGATCTGGCAGTGGACAAAAGCACGATGAGTCGTTGGGCAAAGCGTGTGTCATCATCGCCGCAAGGTCAAGCAAGACTGTCTGATCTCCCGCGTGCGGGCCGGCCGTGCACAGCTGTGACTCCTGCAATGGCGGAGCGTGCGAACACACTCGTTCGAGATGATCGACGGATCACCATCAAACAACTCAGTGCTCAACTTGACATCTCTGTTGGTAGTGCTGTCACAATTGTTCACCAGTTGGGATATTCAAAGGTTTGTTCCCGCTGGGTCCCTCGTTGTCTAACCGAACACCATAAAGAGCAAAGGAGAACTATCTGTGCGGAATTTCTTGCTCGTCATGTGGCTGAGGGTGACAATTTCTTGTTAAAGATTGTTACAGGCGATGAAACATGGGTTCATCACTTCGAACCTGAAACAAAACGGCAATAAATGGAGTGGCGCCCACCCACTCCCCTACCAAGAAAAAGTTTAAAGCCATACCCTCAGCCGGTAAAGTCATGGTTACAGTCTCCTGGGACGCTGAAGGGGTTATTCTGTTCGATGTCCTTCCCCATGGTCAAACGATCAACTCTGAAGTGTATTGTGCTACTCTTCAGAAATTGCAGAAACGACTTCAGCGTGTTCGTAGGCACAAAAATCAGAACGAACTTCTCCTTCTTCATGACAACGCAAGACCTCACACAAGTCTTCGCTCCCGAGAGGAGCTCACAAAACTTCAGTGGACTGTTCTTCCTCTTGCACCCTACAGCCCCGATCTCGCACCGTCGGATTTCCCTATGTTTGGCCCAATGAAGGACGCAATCCGTGGGAGGCACTACGCGGATGATGAAGAAGTTATTGATGCAGTACGACGTTGGCTCCGACATCGACCAGTGGAATGGTACCGTGGAGGCATACAGGCCCTAATTTCAAGGTGGCGTAAGGCCGTAGCATTGAATGGAGATTACGTTGAAAAATAGTGTTGTGTAGCTAAAAGATTGGGGAATAACCTGGTGTATTTCAATGCTGAATAAAACAACCCCTGTTTCAGAAAAAAAATGTGTTGCATTACTTATTGAACTGCCGTCGTATAACGCAAACGCACTGAAGATCGTCATTCACAGTCGAAATCTTGGTTTGCAGGAATAATAATAGGTAATATGATTACTCTAAATTTTGTGTGTCTCTCCTTCCTCCGACATTGCAATATATATAAACTGCGGCCAGCTGTGAGAAAATTGCCCCTATGTACAGAGTTTCATTGGTTTGCCTCTTAAAAAGAGCCACAATGTAACAGATATCTACATAATAAAAATAGCGGAAAGTATGAAATAAAGAAATTGTGTAATAAAGTTGATTCCACTGTAATAAAAGAAAGCAAAAAAGTATATTATGTTCTGGACATCCGCAGCCATTGAAGACTTAGTCTGAAAGCTGGTAAAGTTTTTCTTCTGTTGATATACGTTACTGCGCCCTGACGCCGCATCATCACGTGTTACGTGAATGGTAAACAGTAATAGTCCTTAACTTCTTGGATTATTAAAATGAATAGAAATAATATCTAAAATATACTCACAATGTGAAAAGGTCATAGGTGTACCCTGTAAGGGTGTACCAATTGCTTCGAGTGAAGATGCATTATTCAGTGAACATTGTTTGCATCATATTGGTGAACGAAGC
This sequence comes from Schistocerca nitens, assembly GCF_023898315.1. NCBI lineage: Eukaryota > Metazoa > Arthropoda > Insecta > Orthoptera > Acrididae > Schistocerca > Schistocerca nitens. The sequence goes on along the minus strand of NC_064623.1, from coordinate 43,962,207 downwards.
GTGACAAACACGTGAGCAATTAATTTCATTAAAACTGCTAGATGGTTGATCATGTAGTTAGAGATCCTTGTTTTAAATATCCCAACAACTAACAGAAGAAAAATTATTTTATGTTGGGAAGTTCCTAAAGAACATCAACAAAAGCAAAACGAGGATAATGGTATGTAGTCGAATTAAGTCGGGTGATGCCGAGGGAATTAGATTAGGAAATGAGACACTTAATGTAGTGAAGGAGTTTTGCTATTAGGGTAGCAAAATAACTGATGATGGTCGAAGTAGAGAGGATATAAAATGTATACTGGCAATGGCAAGGAAAGCGTTTCTGAAGAAGAGAAATTTGTTAACATCGTGTATTGGTTTGTGTCAGGAAGTCGTTTCTGAAAGTATTTGTATGGAGTGTAGTCATGTATGGAAGTGAAACATGGACGATAAATAGTTTAGACAAGAAGAGAATAGAAGCTTTCGAAATGTGGTGCTACAGAAGAATGCTGTAGATTAGATGGGTAGATCACATAACTAATTATGGAGAAGAGGAGTTTGTGGCACAACTTGACGAGAACTTGGTTGGACATGTTCAGAGGCATCAAGGTATCACCAATTTAGTACTGGAGGGCAGCGTGGAGGGTAAAAATCGTAGAGGGAGACCAAGAGGTGAATACACTAAGCAGATACAGAAGGATGTAGGCTTCAGTGCGTACTGGGAGATGAAGAAGCTTGCACAGGATAGAGTAGCATGGAGAGCTGCATCAAACCAATCTCAGGACCGAAGACCACAACAACAACAACAGATGCTAAAGATACCTTTTCTTTAAAAAAAGCTGAATGGGCTATAGAATAGTCAGTACTAATGTGCCTAGCCAGGGCATAATGGAAATTGTTGTGTAGAGTATTTCTTATCTGTGTGAGGGCGGGGCAACCCGGTGTTGGGAAGAGTAGAAGCGGACCGCACAAGTGACTAAGACGTTCAGGATAGCGGTACGGAAACTATCCTATGGACAGGGTGACGTCATGTACTCAAAAATAGTAGCGCTGCGTCGCTCCCTTTACAAGCCGGTTTAACACTGAATTTTATTACTTACTAATGCTTAATCGTATGAACAATCAAAATTAGCCATGATGCTATGGTGCTTTAATTAGCTCTTTTATGAAGTACTTTTAAATTCTTTAAGGCCAAGTGACTCTCTATCGCGCTTCGCGTACTTGCGTTGTTAGTGAAGATAACGGATTATTTAAGTCAAGGTGTTCCTGAAATCATTGAATTATATGTCTCGACTAGGAGCGATGGTACATTATGAGTATATTTTTAATATTACCTTTATTCACTTTAACTGGAGAGGAGGAGTAGGCGTCGATTAGTGTTTAACGTCCCGTCGACAACCAGGTCATTAGAGACGGAGCACAAGCTCGAATGTGGGAAAGATGGAGAAGGTAAGTGGCCGCTCCCTTCTAAAGGAACCATTCCGGCATATGCTTCAAGCGATTTAGGGATATCACTGAAAACCTAAATGAGGATGGCATGGCGCGGATTTGAACCGTCGTCCTCCCGAATGCGAGTCCAGTGTGCAAAGCACTTCGCTTTCCCCGCTCAGTTAATTTTAATTGTTCACAAAGTTGAGACACTGTATATTACTCTTTACCAAGCAGGTCGCGTCTGACGATGTGGCCTTAGGCCGCGAAACCGATTGTGTGTCAATAAAACAACAATTTTACCAGCGGTCAGCAGATGTATCATAATATCACTAAAAGGAAAATAGAAAATCTATTATCCAAATTTGCATTAACAGCTTTAACAGCTTACATACGGTTTATATCATTACACGACATCGATCTGACCACGAATCTTTAAATCAAGAAAATGTTGCTACTGAAAAGAAAGGGAGTGGGGCGTGCAGCTGCTACGTTTTACTATGCAACCGTCAGCTGACGAACTCTGACGCTTTCTCCAGTTTCATGTTTATCCAGGCTACGTTCAAGTGTACGCTGGGTTCTCTGCGAATTTGCATACGACGTTCTGGGTGTTATGTCACAGTTCGTCGACCAGCCACGGCCGCAAAAACCATTCCTTGTTGGTAACGTACAACTGAGACATACTGCATCAATGGGCTTGGATATTAGGGGATCACAAAAGGCCACAAACTAATTCATAAGAACTACCGAATTGTGAATGTTGACCCATTGTGTCACTTTTATCCGATTACGCTGACGGAACAAAAAAGTCGCAACACCAAGCAGGAACTGTGCTACATAAACGAAACCTGATACGCGTGTTTCTACATCTGTAAGATAATGTCTATTCAGTTTTCGCGCCAGTCACTGGTAGTGTCACTATGAAGATGCAAAACAGGTTTGTTTGAAATGCACGCTGTATTGGTCGTGAGCCTTAGTTACGGGGGTGCTTTCCAGTAGAATAACCCTCGCCCATATACCTATGTTGAAACGTAACATGCTCTACAGGTCTACGCCACCACCAGATCCGTCTCCAATCGAGCTCATATCAGACATCATTGGACGACAACTGCAGCCTCATCCACAACCATCATTAACCGTCCGTGTATTGACCGAAAAAGTGCCGCAGGCGTGGAACTCCACCCCAGAAAGTGGCAACTGTCTCCTGTATAACTCAATGGAAGCACGTTTGCACACTTGCGTTCAACGTACTAGCGATTACACCGCTTTTCAATATGCAAGCATTTTACATTTGCTATGACTTACCCCACTCTATTAACCTGTGATCTTGCAATATTAGTCACTTAATTATGTCAACTGGACAAATGTAATATCGAAATTTCGTTGCTCTACATTGATTATTTTGAGGAGATACAGCTTTTTTCCATCAGAGTATTATACTATGAACGTGACGGTTCTGTATGTCTATAAGTGATGAGACCACTGTAAGTCCATAGTTAAGGACTTTCCGGCCAATAAAACTAGAATTCTTGTATAGCACGAGTCCAACCACGACAGTTGCTGGTGTCCGCCGCTTTCTGAAGAGGTCTTGAAGCGGTGGCGAGTGTATGTTCCATAACCCACGTGTCGTCCTCTGATATCGGGCCCGTTACTGGAGTTTTACGCGCCCCGCGATGCGGCCACTTTTTATGGTGGGACTTTGCGGCGCCTGTCTAGCCGCAGGCAGCCCGATCGGCAGTTGTATTGTTGGGCCGTAAAAGCCTGAAGATATACAAAAGGTAACCGCCCCCCTTCCGCCCCCCAGCACTTCGTCGCCCGCGTGTTGCTGAAATTCGACTCTCCTGGCACGGTCGCCACTCACATCCAGCATTTACAGTGCTTTTATGGTCCGTTTGATATGCAGTTTTGCAGGCAAAGAAAGTACAGGAGAGCGCTCTTCTTTCTATTGACTTTTGTATCAGTAGAGAGCTCTATAATGTATACAGTGGGGACTGGAACAACTGAAGAACGACATTAAACAATACAGATAACTCTTTGTTGTATAATTCCCTCCAAATGTGTGTCGAATGTAAATGGCGAGGGGGCCCAAACCAACACAGTATCATTCTGCAGCGAGGAAGGGGAGCAACGAAATGAGGTAGGAAGTGATACAGGACCTCACAAAGCAGACAAAGAAAGGGTCGCATTCTTCAATTAATTGTTTTTCATCGTGTGCATATACATACAAACACCGTGAGCTACCAAATGGTGTACGGCGGAGGGTACCTTTTACCACTACTTGTCATTCCCATTCCTGTTCTACTCGCAAAAGGAGCCTACGAATAAGCCCTAATTTGTTCTATCTTATGCTCGTTGGCAGCAGTACAATCATTCTGCAAGTAGTGGCAAATGCCGATTCTCTAATTTTGTCAATAGCGTTTCATGAAAACAACGTCGATATCCCTCAAGTGACTTCCCTCATGTTCAGGAGACTCTCCAAAATCCCCACTGTATTGATCGATCCTACCTGTAATAAATCTAGCAGCCTGCCTCTGAACTGTTGGATGTCATTCTTTAATGTGACCTGGGGATATCACACACAGGGGTTGGAACCCTTGCACGGAGTGACATTTCCACCGGGGGCTCTTGCCGGTCTAACCGGCTTTTCGAAGGTACAGGCGCACTGAGAAATCTAGCAGTTCAGGATGCTCGGGCTAGCTGGCTCACGCTCAAACCACAGCAGTGAGTGACCAATTTATTTTTGAGACTGTTGTATTAATGAGAACTGGCAACGAAATCCAGCATAATGAGAACTGACAATGAAATTCAAAATCTATTTCAATATTGTGATGATGCAAAGAACAGGGTCTAGCTAAGTGAGGATCAAGGTATTTCTTACGACTGTTGTAACCTTATGGTGACTGCCGTTTTAGGATAAAATTTAAATTTACAAATTTACGTTTCGTTATTATTTTACTTAAAAGTTAAACACAAAAAAGAGAATGTCAATGACTACTACTTGTTTTGATTTCACTAAAGTGTCAGTGGCTGGTACCACTTTTCGAATAATGCTGATTCGAAGCCAAGCGCGTAAGTTGAAGCCTGCCAATAAGCTTCTGTGGGTGGACTTCATTCTCTTAATTGCTTAAAAAAGCAGCATGTTAATGTAAGCCTAAACATCGACATAATCGTAGCTACAGACATGATAAGGTCTTGACCATTTAAACTGAAGAAATAGAAATCTACGAGACGAATTTTGCTATTAAATTAATCACGCCGACGTGACAATGTATGTGTAAAATATCTAGCTGTAGCCGATTTTTCACACTGTCTGCACAACATTAAAATCAGTGAAAATGTGCAACCATTTTCAAGCTGAAAAACAGTATGGTAACTTGATCTAATTGCAGATTCATTCATTGAGTGTTCCTCCTCTAAATAAAAATGCAATTTCATAGTGAAAATTATTGATACGTTTATTTCTCTGCTCCCATATGATGAATACTTTCTTCACACGTATCGATTAAAAGCGTTTTTTTTTTCTTTTTTGTTCACATCGGTTTCTCGCTGTTCGCCTTCCAAGTGTCCATAATCGTTTGCGTGAAGTCTATTGTAATGTTGCTATAAACTGAATTGTTTCATTGCGTTCAAAGTTTTGAACCACACAAGACGTCATTGCAGACAATAAACCCATAGACAAACAATAAACCCACAGAGTAGGCATCCTGCACTGATAAGTTGACATAGAGGTGTCTGACCGCATGGAAGTTCCTAACCCGACCATCATGATACTTTTCATCCCTTTAAAAATAGCTACCTTCCATTTTATTTCAAAATAAATTTATTCACATCTTTGGAGTGTTTAATCCTAGATCCCAAAATGATTTCGCTATATACGAATTATCAGTACGTCTGAGAAATGTTTGAAATGCTGACTGCGTAAAGGGATGTGGCACACCGAAAGATGCCAAAGGTTAGCTGTGATCTCTATCACTGTCAAAGTGAACCATCTTTACTCCGAGCTTTGCATAAGCTCAAACTGGAAGAAACAAGTTTCAAGTTATCCAGAAGAACTGAAGCAAAACAATCGGCAGCCAGTCGTCGGAAATCGATTACTTTGCCTGTTGACTGTGTAAACACGAATTTGGGCAATATACTGAAGTCCTGTTCCATACAATCAAGAAGCCCCAAGGAGACGGGGTAGGCTTACTATCAGATGTTTCTACCACTGTACCTCCTCGAGAAGGCTGTGAGTAGATTTTTGTATAGAAAACTCAAAAAAACTCTACCCAAATCTTGAAATTACAAGAAGAAGCCTCATATAAGCTGGAAGGGAAAACGTTATGATGCTGATGAATTTTAATGTGTATGTGTGTTGCAGTAACATCCATTTTTTGATGTAATGTTAAAAACCATTCTACTATAAGTTTGTTTTTCTAAGTTCAGTGCCACCTTTTTTTGTCGGAAATATTACCAATGCAAATGAAATTTTTGCAAGAAGTAGTCTTGATGTGTTTTCATACTTCTACGTATTAATACTACCGAAAATATAATTTGTTTGTGTTGGTCATCACATCTATGTACCGGCAAGTAAAGAAAATTTAAGGGTGAAATTTGAAATAAACACTGCAAACAAATTATTGATGTTTCCCATAAAATGAATGCGAGAACTGTCTGTTGTAAATGTTTCTGCAAAACCCGCCATGTGAATATTGTGGTATGAGTGCCAAAATCTTGTTTTCAAGAGTACCATTAGAAGCGTATTATAATTCAGAACTCGAAATCGGATAGGGTTATGGACTTCAAAACTTAGATAATTCTACAACTTAACATAATAGATACAGCTGCAAAATTAGGTTGCTGTCGGCAAAGCAGAAAAAAAGTTAAATTATTGTGGTGGAGTCTCCTCTTAAGCAATGTCCCGTACACTGATGAGCCAAAACATTATGAACATCTGCTTAATGGCTTGTTTTTGTCAGTCTTTGGAGTGAAATACATCAGTGATACTAAATATCAGGGATCCTAAAGTTTCTTGGTAGATTTTTGGAGATATGTGGCATTATATGTCTACTCACAGGTCATGTAATTCGCGTAAATAACGGGCCGCTGATTTGCATACGCTGTCGCTCGATAGCGACCCAGATGGGTTCCATAGGGTCTACATGAGGCAAATTTGGTCGCCGAGACATCGGCGTTAGTTCACTATATTGCTCCTCTAACCACGGTAAGTACGGTTCTGGCTCCGAGACGCCGACAATTATGCTACTGAAGGATGGCATCGCCATCGAGTAAGACATTAATCATGAAGGGATGCAGGTGGTTCGCAGCTGTCAGCGTGTTTTCGATTACTACCAAAGGTCCCGTGGAAGCGCAGCACAGTGTCTCCGGTACCACTGTACTGCTCCCACCAGCCTGCGTCCATGGCGTGCTGCACATTTTGAGCCGACGCTCACGTCGATGACATAGTTTGTGGAGACCATTGACCCAGTGTAGCAAAACTGAAATTTACATCTACATCTACATCTACATTTATACCCCGCAAGCCACCCAACGGTGTGTGGCGGAGGGCACTTTATGTGCCACTTTCATTACCTCCCTTTCCTGTTCCAGTCGCGTATGGTTCGCGGGAAGAACGACTGTCTGAAAGCCTCCGTGCGCGCTCTAATCTCTCTAATTTTACATTCGTGATCTCCTCGGGAGGTATAGGTAGGGCGAAGCAATATATTCGATACCTCATCTAGAAACTCACCCTCTCGAAACCTGGCGAGCAAGCTACACCGCGATGCAGAGCGCCTCTCTTGCAGAGACTGCCACTTTATTAAACATCTCCGTAACGCTATCACGGTTACCAAATAACCCTGTGACGAAACGCGCCGCTCTTCTTTGGATCTTCTCTATCTCCTCCGTCAACCCGATCTGGTACGGATCCCACACTGATGAGCAATACTCAAGTATAGGTCGAACGACTGTTTTGTAAGCCACCTCCTTTGTTGATAGACTACATTTTCTAAGCACTCTCCCAATGAATCTCAAACTGGTACCCGCCTTACCAACAATTAATTTTATATGATCATTCCACTTCAAATCGTTCCGCACGCATACTCCCAGATATTTTACAGAAGTAACTGCTACCAGTGTTTGTTCCGCTATCATATAATCATACAATAAAGGATCCTTCTTTCTATGTATTCGCAATACATTACATTTGTCTATGTTAAGGGACAGTTGCCACTCCCTGCACCAAGTGCCTATCCGCTGCAGATCTTCCTGCATTTCGCTACAATTTTCTAACGCTGCAACTTCTCTGTATACTACAGCATCATCCGCGAAAAGCCGCATGGAACTTCCGACACTATCTAATAGATCATTTATATATATTGTGAAAAGCATTGGTCCCATAACACTCCGCTGTGCTACGCCAGAGGTTACTTTAACGTCTGTAGACGTCTCTCCATTGATAACAACATGCTGTGTTCTGTTTGCTAAAAACTCTTCAATCCAGCCACACAGCTGGTCTGATATTCCGTAGGCTCTTACTTTGTTTATCAGGCGACAGTGCGGAACTGTATCGAACGCCTTCCGGAAGTCAAGAAAAATAGCATCTACCTGGGAGCCGGTATCTAATATTTTCTGGGTCTCGTGAACAAATAAAGCGAGTTGGGTCTCACACGATCGCTGTTTGCGGAATCCATGTTGATTCCTACAGAGTAGATTCTGGGTTTCCAAAAACGACATGATACTCAAGCAACCGACAGGTTTCCATCGATCGACGATCGAATCTCTAAGCTCCCATGCCCACTGCAATGGTAATTGACGATGTCGCTTGGTCAACATGTGAACACGTATGAGTGGTCTGCTGCGGAGCTCCATGTTCTACAAAGTACGAAGAACGGTGTGCTTCGAAACATTTGTACGTGTACCAGAGTTGTAGTCTTTCGCCAGAGATGACACAGATCACCAACTGTCCCACTTGAAAGAGGAGCTACGCCTCCGAAACCCATATTCTATGGATAGTCGTGAAGTTCAACAATTTAGCGCCTAGCAGTAGTTTCACTGTCCCACCTCGTTCCATAGATGCTCAAGACAGTAGCCAATGAATATTCTACCATCTTCGCCGTTTTCGGAATACTCGTTCACAGACTTTGCATAATAATAATCTGTTGTTGTTGTTGTGGTCTTCAGTCCTGAGACTGGTTCGATGCAGCTCTCCATGCTACTCCATCCTGTGCAAGCTTCTTCATCTCCCAGTACCTACTGCAGCCTACATCCTTCTGAATCTGCTTAATGTATTCATCTCTTGGTCTCCCTCTACGATTTTTACCCTCCACGCTGAACTCCAATACTAAATTTGTGATCCCTTGATGCCTCAGAACATGTCCTACCAACCAATTTACAGTATTTACAAGGTTTACAATGATATTACTAAACTTCTTTTTATATTTATAAAGTTTCCAATTATTCTCACGTTTTCTTCGTCACTTTAACTTCTGTGCGTAGGCCACAGAAGTCACAAATGATCTTCAACATTCAATTTCTTTAAAGCCTTTGCAATCGTTTCGTCAGTCTTCATTGCTGGTTTTTTCCTTGCTACTAAAGTTAAAATATTCTGAGTTGTTAGGCCACGTCATTTCGGTGTCCACTCAAATTTTAAAATTTGTGGGTCAAACTGTTGGCCTTGGTACTCCGCATTTTCTCGTGAATTTTTCGCTAATGAGTAAACATTCCGATGAAAGTTTGTTATTAATGTTTTTATTCTTCGGTTTCATCCTTCTGAGAAGTTATTAGTGCAATGGCGTCTTCCACAATAGTTCCGTGTATCTCTTAACATTTGTTCATGATCGATTCACTGCTTCACAAAATAGTCGCTCCTGAACACACAGCCAACCATCATCCAGCTTTTCCAGGGGAAGATGTGCTACAGCAGAACGCACTCTTACGTGGCAACATATTTCCTCGCTTTCCTTATAAGATGTAACGAGGCCGCAACACTGAACTTATTTCCGCAAACATTGATTAAAGTGATAATTGCAACAATTGCTCTCTGTTCCAGGAAACATAATGTTAGCTGCTTGGACGACGGCAATTTCGAAGTCCGTCACAGAGATGCGGGATTCCATCCAGGCACGTTAGTTTTAATAGCATTTTATTTTGCAGCAAAGCGTAAACAGCTGGAACGTAACAAGTAGGAACCGTATGACAGTTCTGTAATGTGGGCTGCATAACATCAGGCGAAATCTCTCACCAGGACCTCGTACTTGGCGGGACACACTATTTACTACGCATCTTTATGTGCTCACCATGCGCTCAGAACTGAAAAGAGCGAAGTGATATAACCGACAGGCATAGTAACTGTCGAGCACATATGTACAAAGCTTTATTAGATTTTCACCGTGGTTTCCATTTCTTTACCTACAGGAACTTACTTTCGCGATATCCCTCGTAAGTTCGACGAGGAGTATAAACAACTTTCAAAACTACTTGCCCGAACGCTCGAACTTTCCATCCACTTTGAATGATTCGCAGTTCGATAAACAAGCTATTCCCTTTTCGCTGGCGAACACCAGTGTTCCGTTATTCGGTACCCTTTATCATCTCCAACTAGAAAATGGCTACCATCATTCATCAGTAAATTATTTCCTTGCAAGAATTTTCCTCCAGAATCGGTGGGATCTTGTGTAGTTACCAGATATTTTCGTCTAATTCCATGCAACCACTGTTTTACACCTGATTACGATGGGGCTAAGTTGTAGCCCCGATTGAAGAGCTGCCGCATTTCTTCAATGTAAAGTGACGAAACTGTGTTGTTTGTTGCTTTTTACCGCTTCTTTGCGTTGACAAAAAGTTTTCTAACTTCATTTGTTCCTTCACCTGGAATATAAAGATGGCCACCTTCCACTAAAACTGTGTTAATAATGTGTATAGCCTTCATTTGCACTTGTTCTGTTCAAAATTTACACAACGCCAGTAAGTCAATTATTGTTTGTTTGTGTAGTCCACTATATACTAGTGCCAGTTGTGAATAAGTTTCGACACGAACCACTAGTTGCCAGTCAGAGGCCGACTGCAGCACTGAACTCTGGGACAAAGCCACGTACACTACTAATTGGTTCGGGGACAAGGGACTCAGTCCAGGAACTGTGCATTGGCCTTGCCCAGAATACGTTGCAGCTAGCGGTGGGCAGGATGTTGTATCCTACTTATGGAGCGCCCTGTCCACTACCTAATGTGTCCTGGACTCCGTGCAAATGTTATCACATTCACTGTCCGTACAAGTGTCACTTCATGCAAATGCCACAAACTCATCCCAGACCCTCGAGCGGTACTCATGAAAGATTTCCACAAGCGTTTTTACAGATGTGCTCCACTTTCCTAGAACTTCCCAAGAAACCGAAGCCGACCGTTTCCCTTCCGTACTTCCAGTTTTTCCTGCTCATTCCATTTTATATCGCCTTGCGACGTTACAGTGAACTTTGTCCAGGAATAGTAATTTGGCCTTGCCAAGATATTTAACAGGTATCGCTGTGTCAAACAGAACAGTAACAATACTGTTATTACATGATTACCGGATTGTTTTTCCTACTCATCTGCATATATTTATATTTTTCTACAGCAGAGCTATCTGCCATTCATCATACCAAACAGAAAATACGAGGGCCGTTCAGAAAGTAACCTCCGGTTGATTTAAAAAAGTACACCAAGTTAAATAAAAATATTTTAATATGTACATCTTACAACTACATCTTTGCACTATTTTTCTACATAGTCTCCATAACGATTGAGGTACTTACCGTATCTCTTCACAAGCTTTGAAATTCCTTCTGCATAAAAATCACCCGCTTGTGCCTGGAGCCAGCCTGTGACCGCATCTTTGAGCTCTTCGTCGTCATCAAACCGCTGTGACCCGAGCCATTTCTTCAAATGCATGAAGAGGTGATAATCACTTGGCGCCAGGTCTGGGCTGTAAGGTGGACGGTTGATAACGTCCCACTTGAAGGACTCAAGAAGGGCCGTTGTTCTGCGAGCAGAGTGAGGACGGGCGTTATCGTGCGAAAAAACGATACCGGAAGTTAGCATACCACGGCGTTTGTTCTGTATAGCCCGTCGTAACTTTTTTATTGTTTCACAGTACACGTCTTGATTAATGGTCGTACCACGTTCCATGAATTCAACCAACAACACCCCTTTGGCATCCCAAAACACCGTTGCCATCAATTTTCTGGCAGAAAAATCTTGCGAGGCTTTTCTTGGTTTGGTAGGCGAATTTGAATGTGCCCACATCTTTGATTGTTCTTTTGTCTCAGGGTTCACGTACTTAATCCAGGTTTCGTCACCGGTCACGATTCTGTTTAACAATGGTTCTCCTTCGTCCTCATAACGTGACAGAAAGTCTAATGCAGAGGCCATTCTTTGAGTTTTGTGGTGGTCGGTAAGAATTTTGGGCACCCATCGTGCACAGAACTTACGGTAACCCAATCTTGCTGTCACTATCTCGTAGAAGAGAGTCTTAGAAATCTGTGGAAAACCAGTAGACAACTCCGACATTGAGAAACGTCGATTTTCACGAACTTTTGCATCAACTGTCTGAACGAGTTCGTCAGTCACCAATGATGGTCTACCACTCCTCTCTTCATCATGAACGTTTTCTCGTCCACTTTTAAATAAACGTACCCATTCACGGACAACTCCTTCACTCATAACTCTTGGTCCGTACACGGCACAAAGCTCACGATGAATAGCTGCTGCAGAATATCCTTTGGCTGTAAAAAACCTTATGACAGCACGCACTTCACATTTGGCGGGGTTTTCTATTGCAGCACACATTTCAAACTGCCACAAAAACTAAACTAGCGCAGGTACGACGTTCACTCGACCACGGCTTGATGCCGACTGACCTGTTGAGTGCGTGAACGCACAGATGGCGTCGCTACTCCCCCCACAACCCGCACTGTGACCAATCGGAGGTTACTTTCTGAACCGCCCTCGTATGTCTAAATCACCCTGCATCCTAGTCACTCAACGATGATGTTTCCCCATTATACCACAACGGCATCAGCAAATAGTCTCACACTTTCTGTCAGATTATTGATATACACTCCTGGAAATGGAAAAAAGAACACATTGACACCGGTGTGTCAGACCCACCATACTTGCTCCGGACACTGCGAGAGGGCTGTACAAGCAATGATCACACGCACGGCACAGCGGACACACCAAGAACCGCGGTGTTGGCCGTCGAATGGCGCTAGCTGCGCAGCATTTGTGCACCGCCGCCGTCAGTGTCAGCCAGTTTGCCGTGGCATACGGAGCTCCATCGCAGTCTTTAACACTGGTAGCATGCCGCGACAGCGTGGACGTGAACCGTATGTGCAGTTGACGGACTTTGAGCGAGGGCGTATAGTGGGCATGCGGGAGGCCGGGTGGACGTACCGCCGAATTGCTCAACACGTGGGGCGTGAGGTCTCCACAGTACATCGATGTTGTCGCCAGTGGTCGGCGGAAGGTGCACGTGCCCGTCGACCTGGGACCGGACAGAAGCGACGCACGGATGCACACCAAGACCGTAGGATCCTACGCAGTGCCGTAGGGGACCGCACCGCCACTTCCCAGCAAATTAGGGACACTGTTGCTCCTGGGGTATCGGCGAGGACCATTCGCAACCGTCTCCATGAAGCTGGGCTACGGTCCCGCACACCGTTAGGCCGTGTTCCGCTCACGCCCCAACATCGTGCAGCCCGCCTCCAGTGGTGTCGCGACAGGCGTGAATGGAGGGGCGGATGGAGACGTATCGTCTTCAGCGATGGGAGTCGCTTCTGCCTTGGTGCCAATGACGGTCGTATGCGTGTTTGGCGCCGTGCAGGTGAGCGCCACAATCAGGACTGCATACGACCGAGGCACACAGGGCCAACACCCGGCATCATGGTGTGGGGAGCGATCTCCTACACTGGCCGTACACCACTGGTGATCGTCGAGGGGACACTGAATAGTGCACGGTACATCCAAACCGTCATCGAACCCATCGTTCTACCATTCCTAGACCGGCAAGGGAACTTGCTGTTCCAACAGGACAATGCACGTCCGCATGTATCCCGTGCCACCCAACGTGCTCTAGAAGGTGTAAGTCAACTACCCTGGCCAGCACGATCTCCGGATCTGTCCCCCATTGAGCATGTTTGGGACTGGATGAAGCGTCGTCTCACGCGGTCTGCACGTCCAGCACGAACGATGGTCCAACTGAGGCGCCAAGTGGAAATGGCATGGCAAGCAGTTCCACAGGACTACATCCAGCATCTCTACGATCGTCTCCATGGGAGAATAGCAGCCTGCACTGCTGCGAAAGGTGGATATACACTGTACTAGTGGCGACATTGTGCATGCTCTGTTGCCTGTGTCTATGTGCCTGTGGTTCTGTCAGTGTGATCATGTGATGTATCTGACCCCAGGAATGTGTCAATAAAGTTTCCCCTTCCTGGGACAATGAATTCACGGTGTTCTTATTTCAATTTCCAGGAGTGTATTTAACAGGTATCGCTGTGTCAAACAGAACAGTGACAGTACTGTTATTACATGATTACCGGATTGTTTTTCCTACTCATCTGCATATATTTATATATTTCTACAGCAGAGCTATCTGCCATTCATCACACCAAACAGAAAATATGTCTAAATCACCCTGCATCCTAGTCACTCAACGATGATGTTTCCCCATTATACCACAACGGCATCAGCAAATAGTCTCACACTTTCTGTCAGATTATTGATATATGTGTAGGAAACAAGAGTGGTCCTGTCACATATTATATGGTATCGCACTTTTGGTATGTCCTTTAGCCAGTCTCAAATACTCAGTCTTCTAAAGGATGTACTTAAAAGTACTTCTGGTGTGAATTGCTGTAGATCAGAAGATATCTGTTCAAGTGATAGACAGCATGTTATTGATTCGCATTACATTAATTGCTTGATGAAAAAAATACACCACAAGGACTTATGCTGGAGTAATAAACTGTTGTCGAGATACTTCGTCCTTCATAATATGAAAGGATTCTATTGATATATCTGGGTAACAAAGAAACTAAACCACATACTGTGACTAACCTCCAAACAACATGATCATGGATCCTTGACGCTCTTTTTCTGGGATCTCCAACGATAGCACGAAAGTTCCTCAGAGGTACTTGCTATCTCTGAAATGAGCTCAGTCCAGGCACACATTCCTTCCTCGTAGTACTAGCTGCTGATATCTGAACATCAGCATGATAAAACGATAAAATTTTAGTATCTCCAATACGTTACATGGGATGATACAACCTAGAAACATCTAATGATCTCCGACTGTTGGCATTACAGGTAGTTAGAGAAACCATGCACACAAATAAAGAAATTCTCCACAGTTTCACGACTGGATAAAAATTAACAAAAGAGCACATGCGACTGAAATGAACTTCGTGCCAGAGACTGGGTGAATAGCAATACGCGAACTACGAGGGTAATCCCAAAAGTATAGTCTCCTATTTTTATAAGTACATAGACCTGTTTATTTCTACAATGGTTTACATCAGTTTACAGCTTAAACATTTAGCAATTTTTTGACATAATCACCATTTCTGTCGATGCAATTTTGTTGACGGTGGGCTCCGTGCAAATGTTAACACATTCCCTCTCCGTATAAGTGTTACTTCATGTAAGTGTCACAAACTCACCATGCCCGTGTCATACCAGTTCACCTCCGTGCTGTTCAGAAAGTTATGAACCTCTTCTTTCATCTCGTCGTCGGAGCTGAATCGCTTTCCCGCCAAATGTTGTTTTAATCTAGGGAACTGGGCGCCAAGTCAGGACTATAGGGTGGGTGGTGATAATGTTCCACTGAAAGTGTTGCAGGAGAGCAACGGGTTGCCGAGCGATGTGTGGGCGAGCGTTCTCATGGAGAATGTGTACGCCCTTGCTCAACATTCCACTTCTCCGGTTCTGAATTGCCCCTTAGATCTTTTTTCAGAGTCTCACAGTACCTGTCAGAGTTAATTGTGGTCCCAGCGATCAGCTCCGACGACGAGGTGAGAGAAGAGGTTCATAACTTTCTGAACAGCATGACGGCAAGCTGGTATCACATGGGCATACAAAAACTGCCACAGCGTCTACAAAAATGCATCGACAGAAGTGGTTATTATGTCGAAAAATAGCTAAACATTCAAGCTGTAAACTGATATAAACCATTGTACAAACAAACAGGTCTACGTACTTATAAAAAAATAGGGGACCTTACTTCTGAGATTACCCTCTTACAATCAGATGGTCTGAATCTCGTAGTAGGGCATCAGAAATCTACTGGATACTTTCCTAGGCAGCCACCATCGACGTATTCTGTGTGATTGTCCACAAAGAAGCGACAATGGTAACTGTACGACGAAGACGGTTAAATTGTAAGCCATACTGCAGATACGATGGATGAGAGACATGTAAAAACAACGTGTTGTCCAGATAGTTAAAGATATTACTCAATCTTTCATGAAGGCATTCACTTAACTCACCACAATGGGTCCTGTGATATGCTAATGAGCCACGGACTGTGAAGCTACCTGCAGAAGAGGTCTGAGAACCTTTGCGATACACTGTTTGTAGTGAGGTTGCTTTCAATACGAGATTGTCGAGATAGGATGTCTAAATTATTAGACTTACATGTGTGTTTGCTGTGCTTTTGAACAATGACGCTATAGGGTGGCATAGATCACAAGCTGAAGCTGGTCTCGGCAAAAAGGGATGTGTTGACGTTTCACTCTCAATTTCTCTAGTGGCAGTACTCACTGGTTCAGTACAGTCCGAGGTCTTCTGTGTCTATGTACAATGGAAGCCAACAACGTGTTACCTACGTAAGCAGTCCAATTCCTTGGAAAAAAGACTTAAACTGACAATATACTCGGACTAACTATAGTCTAAGGCCGACATACACTCACAACACATTGAGACTCATGACAATCTGAAAATATACTTAAACCGATAGCAGACTCAAATGGACGATAAACTGACCAAATCTCGAACAGGTGAGGGACTTAATCTAATAGTCTGAAACTGACGGTAGACTCAAACTGTATACAGACTGCAACTGGATACGGACTTGACTTCATTGCTAACAAGTGGTTATGCACTAGAACCAACGATAGATTTGGACAATGACTAGATTTTCGAATGGACGACTGGTTACACTGAGATGACGAAGTCAGCAGATATCTCATAATTCGATCTTGGAACTACTTTTGCCCAGCATAGTGCAGCTACTCGAGGCTGCATGAACTCAGCAAGTCGTTCAAAGTTGCTTGCAGAAATAATGAGTCATGCTGCCTCTATACCTGGCAACGGCCTTGCCGCAGTGGATACACCGATTCCCGTGAGATCACCGAAGTTAAGCGCTGTTGGGCGTCGCCGGCACTTGGATGGGTGACCATCCAGCTGCCACGCGCTGTTACCATTTTTCGGGGTGCACTCAGCCTCGTGATGCCAATTGAGGAGCTACTCGACCGAATAGTAGCGACTTCGGTCAAGAATACCATCATAACGACCGGGAGAGCGGTGTGCTGACCCCACGCCCCTCTTATCCACATCCTCCCCGGAGGATAACACGGCGGTCGGATGGTCCCGGTAGGCCACTCGTGGCCCGAAGACGAAGTGCTTTATATTCTCGTCCAAGAAGGACATATTTATTGAGAAGTGAGGGCCTGGCATTGACAAACAAACACGAAATAGCGGT
Source organism: Schistocerca nitens (assembly GCF_023898315.1). Lineage (NCBI taxonomy): Eukaryota > Metazoa > Arthropoda > Insecta > Orthoptera > Acrididae > Schistocerca > Schistocerca nitens. Next base: position 43,945,085 of record NC_064623.1, on the reverse strand, counting down.
GCCTGTGTTATTACTCAGAAGTACATTGCAATTTTCCTTTGAACACACATGTACGTCCGAAGGAATGGCACCATACTTCTTGAGGGGGAAGTTAGTGCAACTCGTGAACAATAAGTTCCCAAAATTTCAATGTTGAAACCGCATCCAAAGTGCGTGAAAATTAATTAAAACTGTAACGCGACCTCCCTGTCACGCCCACATTTTGAAGCAGCACTTCAGTACCAGCTCAGTGAACAACCCCTACATTCAGAAGGAGAGGCTTTCAAATTCTATCCTGGATCTTGTCAAGCCCACTTACAGGTTTCTGGTCGACCCTGCACTTCTCTCAATTGGCATCACGAGACTGAGTGCACCCCGAAAAATGGCAACAGTGCATGGCGGCCTGGATGGTCACCCATCCAAGTGACGACCACTCCCGACAGCGCTTAACTTCGGTGATCTTACGGGAACCGGTGTATCCAATGCGGCAAGGCCGTTGCCTATTCGACGAGAATATACGTAACACAATAGTGCAGGTCGTGACACATAGACAACGACTTACGGAAGTGTGGGTGTGGTCATGATTCGACCACAGACGATGTGTTTAAGGCGTCCGCTCGTGTAAAGCAGGAAATCTAGCCCAATTTTTTGCTGTCGTCATTTCAATATACAGCTCATATTCAGATTTTCGAATACATTTCTACAAATAAGAAGACTCAACTGATCGTATACTTAACTAATTTTGCCACAGTGTAAGGCATCGTAGTCTCGTGACCTTCATTGCTTGCATATTCCGTCCTGACAATCATATTCCGCACATCAAGACGCTTCATTCGAACCCAAACTCGATAAGACAAAGTCAATGTTGTATGAATTCATGTAAACGATATGCAAATAACTAATAAATCGCAAATGCGCTCTGAGATTGAAATACTCGAGGCTGGTGTACACACACACATATTCAACACACGACGGGCGCAGGGGCCTTTAGTTCCGGAGACGCAAATCGAACAGTGGTGGATATGAGTTTAGAAATCAAAATGCCAACGGTCAAGGGTACTTTGAAAGAGGTCACGATGTTAGAAACAGCATCTGGTGAGACCAGGGCGCGAATAATTACCGGGGAAATTATGGTCCACAGAGACAAGAACAACACAGCAAAGCGAAACCAGACGTAGAAGTTAGGCCACCGAATACTGCAAAACGTAAAGATTGACGTGAAAAATGCGGAAGAGGTTAGGCAAACTAACGTCCACCCTATCTTATCAAAAAAATAAATTAAGAAGCAACAAAATAACACATTAATTAAAAGAAAAAGAGACACAATACACACTAACAATGTCTTGTAGTATCAAGTACACTACAACATGCACACAAACAATGAATGGCACACAACAAGTAAAGGGCTGAAGAAATGGTAGGACATAATTAGAAGAAAGAAAAGAAATCATATATATACAATATTTTTTGCCACTATCAGAAAATTCTTGCATTATATAAAATCAGAGTTTTTTGTAAATAACAAATATATGTAAAACAAAAATTGTAAATATTTCTACGCGTCAGAGGGACACCGCCACCAACACCAATCACCAGCTCCCTTAACACCAGATGCTTCGAGATAGCGACGAAGGGGGTACAGACATGTTGAGAAAGCACTTAGGGCAATAACAACAACATGAAGACCAACGCCACACTGGAAATGCAGGTAGCAACCAAGTTGGACTTCAGGAGGACAACGCACAGCATGGACATTTCATATGTCACGACACTGCTACACAACGGAAGAGCATGGGGAGAATCATAATACGACGAGACGACAATGAAGGTACAAAAAATTACTAAGATCTACAAACTCATCAAGTAACATTAGGAAAGACAGTCAGATCCTACAAATCCTATATCACTCCTACACTAAAATTCACATATTCCTAGCCCAAGAAGAGCAGAAGAATGCAAGAAAGAAGAGAAGAACAGAAGATGCAAGATGAAGAAGGGCAGAAGACAGCAAGATACCTCTCTCTCCTATCCTACAAAGCTAATTGCTACAAACGTCTTTCCATGAACTTTGAGGCATGGCAACTACTACAACCACCTCTCCGAAAACAAGCCTTGAATCGTCAAACAAATACAAGCCAACGGCAAACGGAATATTAAGCAGTACCAACCAACATTATCTAGAAATAGATTCAGCAAAATGAACAGTATTCTCCCTACCACATCATCAAATTGCCATACCGAACCACGTGTGAAGCACCAAGACGTCACAGCACAATATTTGGTGACGATCGTCGGTAGTCAACTACAATAATCGAACTGCCATACCGCCCCAGGTGTCACAGCAAAGGAGTACCAAGACATCACTGTTTATGCAGTAAACCACAGTCATCATCTTCGGTTAAAAATACCACTCCATGATCACAATGTCAACAAGTAAGACCCGGCATCGCATGCTAGAGTGATTCTCTCATGATTTGTGACACCCATACAAATGAGTCGACGCCTTGTAGTGTTTAAGTGGGGATCATCGAGCACAGAAACTGACGTAGCACAATACGAGAAGCCTGACAAAATACGAATGTAGAGTTAGGAAAATGACATATTTGTAAAAACATTTTTTTCTTTTTTGTAAAAGTAATTATTTTATCATATATGTAAAGTCCATAATGTGATAGAGACCTTCAAATATTATGTAAAGAAAATTGATTAGTATAAGTAGATAATCTCAAAAATCCCTGTAAAGCCAAGTTTGTTTTTTATATAAAAAAGGTTTTGGGTTTTGATTAATAATATGTTGAAAGACGATAGAATAAAGAAAAAACACTTATTCACTCTTAAAACAGTGACACAAATAATGCCTAAAGCAGTAAAACGAAGTCACACAACAGAGCCTTTGCGAACATTCACGCGAGGCTTAACTAAAGCCCGCATCTCGTGGTCGTGCGGTAGCGTTCTCGCTTCCCACGCCCGGGTTCCCGGGTTCGATTCCCGGCGGGGTCAGGGATTTTCTCTGCCTCGTGATGGCTGGGTGTTGTGTGATGTCCTTAGGTTAGTTAGGTTTAAGTAGTTCTAAATTCTAGGGGACTGATGACCATAGATGTTAAGTCCCATAGTGCTCAGAGCCATTTGAGCTTAACTAAAGAAAAGATATAACCACACTAAAACATGATACACTGTACACTAACGAGTTTAGAAAAATTAATACTGTAAAAACAATTTTTCGGAATGAAAAAGAAAAACAGAGACATGTACTGGCAACGACAAAGAATAACAACCTTTGTATAGTCTATATTTACCTAACAACAAAACACAAATTGTAGAATTAGGAAATAGAAACAATAGCTATAAAGAAATCATTAGAAAAAATTTTTAAGAATGACTGAGAAAAGTTTATTGTAAATCTATAAGAACAGTTTTTGCCTGACTTTGTCAATGTTTTCCTCGGCACTGACAAACCAAAGACAAAAACTCTGTCAGAAGGAGGGAGGTGTGTAAGACATCGTGGTCTCCTGACTTTCATTCCTTACATATTGCGCCCTCACAATCATATTCCGCACATCAAGACGTTTCATTTGAACCCAAACTCGATAAGATAAAGTCAGTGTTGTATGAATTCATGTAAACGATATGCAAATAACTAGTAAATCGAAAATACGCACTGAGTTTGAAATATTCGAGGCTGGTGTACACAAACGCATTGAAGACACGACGGACGCAGGGGCTTTTAGTTTGGGAGACGCAAACTTCGCCAGGGGCTGGTCCCGTTGGAGGACGACTCAGACTATCTATGTCAGCCGGTGACCACCCATAGAGCAGACAGCGTTTGTGCGAGTGAAAGGAAGAACGACCCCCTGTTCGGCTTAAAAGCAAAATACGCTACATTGTGTGGGAGCACCCAGCCTACTCATTCTTTACAAAAATAGCACGCAGTTACAGAGATTTTCAAAGGGAGACAGCAAACGCCAAACGCCGATGCTACGGATAACCGGATTGGTCGCCATAAACGAAAGGTCATTCTCCCGTTTTAGAAGAGTAATGCTGATTGGCAGACGATATATCTGACGCCGTGAGCTGAAGGAGTAATGGAAGAGACCAAAAGATATACCTCTTCACGTCTGGCGGGGAGAGGGGCCGTTCCGTTGTCGCCCGTGGAGTGAGAACACGTAACGAGAGCGTGTGCACTCGTACCTGTACCCAAAGAGCGAGGAACAAGTCTCTCCTCAGTACTTTACTGGGAGAGCACCTCTGTCGAGAACGAATCGGAGTATGACTCTATATTGAGTCCTTGTGATTACGCGTTGTTCACTGTGTTGGCCGCCACAGAGTTATATTTAAACGCCTGACAGCAAATTTTTGAGACGCATTGTGGTGGATTGGTTATCTAACCAGTGTACCACACCAATAGTTAGACTAGGGACGAATAGGAGTCCTCGAATTCATCAAGGTGTAGGGAGAGTTTGATTGGCGAAGGTCAATCCAGATAGAAGGAGAATAATCTTATTTGTCAGCAGTGAGCAGCGCAGACAGCAGTAACCGCAGCTTACAGTATTGTGTGCTACAACTCTTGCGGGCCCCATATTTCCTCCAAAACAGTACACTGCACTGCATTTCACACACGAAAGCCTCAACCATACCTAACAACATTCTAACATGTAATTATTCAAGTTGAGTAGGCGCAGCTCTCTGCCATTCTGCCAAGTCAATAACAATCTTAAACTTTGTATAGAAATTTCATTAGCGAATCTTATCGTTGAGAGTTAACTTCACATTCCGAAAAGAACCCGGAAATAACTTGTTCACTTCATAACTAAAGGTGCCATTGCGATTTCTCAGAATTTTAGCAAAATAAATAATAATTTCCGTTAGTTTCATGTTTTTCTTACACTAACTAGGACTACTCCAGTACTCAAGTATCCCACTAGTTAGGTAAGAAATTTTGTGAAATTTTGTGTCATTTCCTTACAGTGGGCGACTCCAGAAGATATTTATTGCTGAAAGTTTTTCAGGCATTTCTCTTTAGAACGTTAGGAGCGTCTGTCTGACTTATGTAGTAGTGTGTGGGTGGAAATTGCATCTTGCAGGAGCCACAGGGTACATCCCAGATTAATCCGTTGCGAAGAATGACAGAATAGCACGTCGCCGCTCACAACAGTATTAGTGTCTTTTTAATGAAACACTATCCTTACCGTCATCAGACTTCCAATTTGTTTTGGCGACTCTAATTCTAACAAGGATTACCGTACTGTGGCAAGGGAAGCGTGACTATAGCAATGTTTACAGTAGCACTTTAGAAATTAGTCCAGATCTCCTTATAATTCCTACCAGTGCTGGTGGAGACCAGTGCTTGTGGAGAACTACATCCGATTAGTGTCATTTGTGGGCACAGTACCAAGCACAGGAAAAAACAAATCTCGCCAGCGAGACCTGCCGGATGGGGCGGGCGTGCGCGATTGGCTTCAGGGGCCGCTCCGGAGGCGCTGATTGGTCGGCTATGAGGCCGGAAGCTCGTTAGGCCCCGGTCGGCTATTGCAGCCCCGGGCGTCGTCCGGCGTCGCCAGCCCGGTAGCGTTCATCCCATCCGCGGCGCGCCTGATGCACTGTTAATGCGCCGCCGATATTGCCTGCCGGCGGTGCATGGCGGGGGGTGGCTTTCAGGACGGATAGGGTTGCACGTTCGGGGCACGGATCATCGCCCCTTCTGGCACATCGCCGGTGAAACTTGCACTTCCAAATCAGGGAGTCTTTGCTGGTGATCACACTCGTGCAATACCGTTCGTAATTAAACCGACAGGGGGGAAATCAACCGTACTGGCTGCCAAATAGAAGCTTAGAATAATTCCACGTCTCGACACTCCGCAAGCCAAGACATACACTACTGGCCATTAAAATTGCTACACCACGAAGATGACGTGCTACAGACGCGAAATATAACCGACAGGAAGAACATGTTGTGGTATGCAAATGATTACCTTTTCAGAGCATTCACACAAGGTTGGCGCCAGTGGCGACACCTACAACGTGCTGACATGAGGAAAGTTGCCAACCCGGTGAAACGTTGTCGTGATGCCTCGTGTAAGGAGGAGAAATGCGCACCATCACGTTTCCGACCTTGATAAAGGTCGAATTGTAGCCTCTCGAGATTGCGGTTTATCGTATCGCGACATTGATGCTCGCGTTGGTCAATATCCAATGACTGTTAGCAGAATATGGAATCGGTGGGTTCAGGAGGGTAATACGAAACGCCGTGCTGGATCCTAACGGCCTCGTATCACTAGCAGTCGAGATGACAGGCATCTTATTCGCATGGCTGTAAAGGAACGTGCATCCACGTCTCGATCCCTGAGTCAACAGATGGGGGCGTTTGCAAGACAACAACCATCTCCACGGACAGATCGACGACGTTTGCAGCAGCATGGACTATCAGCTCGGAGACCATGGCTGCGGTTAACCATGACGCTGCATCACAGACAGGAGCGCCTGCAATGGTGTACTCAACGACGAACATGGGTGCACGAATGGCAAAACGTCATTTTTTCGGATGAATCCAGGTTCTGTTTACAGCGTCATGATGGTCGCATCCGTGTTTGGCGTCATCGCGGTGAACGCACATTCGAAGCGTGTATTCCTCATCGCCATACTGGCGTAACACCCGGCGTGATGGTATGGGGTGCCATTGCTTACACGTCTCGGTCACCTCTTGTTCGCACTGACGGCACTTTGAACAGTGGACGTTACATTTCAGATGTGTTACGAGCCGTGGTTCTACCCTTCATTCGATCCCTGCGAAACCCTAAATTTCAGCAGGATAATGCATGACCGCATGTTGCAGGTCCTGTACGGGCGTTTCTGGATACAGAAAATGTTCGACTGCTGCCCTGGCCAGCACATTCTCCAAATCTCTCAACCAATGAAAACGTCTGGTCAATGGTGGCCGAGCAAGTGGCTCGTCACAATACGCCATTCACTACTCTTGATGAACTGTGGTATCGTGTTGAAGCTGCATGGGCAGCTGTACCTGTTCACGCCATCCAAGCTCTGTTTGACTCAATGCCCAGGCGTATCATGGCCGTTATTACGGCCAGAGGTGGTTGTTCTCGGTATGATTTCTCAGGATCTATGTACCCAAATTGCGTGGAAATGTAATCACATGTCAGTTCTAGTATAATATATTTGTCCATTTAATACCCGTTTATCATCTGCATTTCTACTTGGTGTAGCAATTATAGTGGCCAGTAGTGTAGTCTCCGACATAAGGTTACCATGTACCATCAGTAGTCGTTCCTGTTCCTCTCACAAATGGAGCGAGGAGGAAACGACTGTCTACATTCGTCTTTGAAAACGATGCGAGATATGGCAACGAAAGGATAATCCAAGCTGGTGTGTAGAATCTACGATACTGGTGTCGTATCATGACTTTTGTGGAAAAATATTATCCACACAATTTGGAGGGTAGGACCGAAAGGTATCGCAAAATTAGCTTAACATTCGGTGTATGTTGGTAAGTACCGTGTCTTACCTTATCTGTTCCACTCGCAAATGGAGCGAGGAAGAAACGAGCCCAAATTTGTCTTACCTTCGTGGTACCTAACCGAAAAGTACGTTGGCGGCAGTAAAATTGTTCTGCAGTAAGCAGCAAATGAATTTCAGCTAGATTTTGTGTACTGTTGCTCGACCGAACCTACTGATAACACATTTAACAGCACGCCTCTGAATTCCTCCGACGTCTTCCATTAATTCTAACTTATAGGGATCAAAAAGACTTCGGCAGTATTCAAGCATAGATCTCACTAGTGACCTATATGTGGTCTCCTTTGAAGATGAGCTACACTTTCCTAGGAATCTCCAATTAACTGAAGCCAAGCACCTTCCCTATTACGTTCCAGTTCATATTGCCCTGCAGCGTTACATCTAGGAATTCAATCGGTGTGACAGTGTCAATCAATACATGCCCAATACCGTATTTGAACATTACAAGTGTGCTTGTCCTACTCATCTGGGTTAACTTCCGTCTTTATCTATGCAGAGCAACCTGTCATTCGTTACACGAAACAGAAAACTGTCTGTCATCCTATATGCTAGACAATCAGCGAACACGATGCTCTCTCGTGTACTGCAGCGTTATCAGCAAATTGCTACATTTTACGTCGGAAGAGTTATGTACGTAAAGAAGAACAGCGGTCCTATCACATTTGCCTGGGGCACTACTGATGACCACTCGCCCTCCAAGACAACGTACTGTGTTCTATTACTTAAGAAATCTTCGAGCCAATCACATATCTATTAAATCTTTTAACTTGGTCAACAGTCTGCAGTGAAATATTGGCCTCCATCCATGGTTCACGGAAGTTCGTGTGTGAAAGGTACAACCTGAGTTGCGCACGATCATGCATTCTGATTCCCGCGATGATCTGTGGGCAGAAGCTTTTCTGTGTTAAGGAAAGTTATTATGTTCGAACTTAGAATATGTTCAAAAATTCTGCAGTATATCGACTGTAAGGGTATTAGTCTGTAATTTTGTGGGTCCGTTCTTTTATCCTTCCTGCATACAGGAGTCACCTGCGTTTCTGTCTAGTTACTATAAGCCCTTCATTATGTGGATAAATTACGTGCAGAGTTTAGTAAATTAATTGTAGGGATGGACGCGAACGGAAACATTTTCTTTCATGTGTACAGGCTCCACAAGCTCCGGATACACAGGGAAATCTAGTAAACTCAAATAAATATTCTATATTCTACAAATATTAATAAATAAATAATAATGAAATAAATTCTAATAAGTCTAAAAAGAGAAATTTGTGGCATAACTTGACTAGAAGAAGGGATCGGTTGTTAGAACATATTCTGAGGCATCAAGTGATCACCAATTTTGTATTGGAGGGCAGTGTGGAGGGTAAAAATCGTAGAGGGAGACCAAGAGATGAATACACTAAACAGATTCAGAAGGATGTAGGTTGCAAGGTACTGGGAGATGAAGAAGCTTGCACAGGATAGAGTAGCATGGAGAGGTGCATCAAACCAGTCTCTGGACTGAAGACCACAACAACAACAGCAAGTCTAATAAGTTTTGTTTCTTTCCAGATTGAATGATGGCTGTGTCTAAAGAAGAACGAATGGAGTTGATACTTTTAAGTCAATGAGAAGGATGGTTGTATAGCAAAATTGCAGAAGAATTTAACCTTCGACACTCTCATCGTTAACCTATTTGTTTTACTGCCGTCGGGAAATTAATCACCATGTTTAAGGAAACGGACAGTGTATTGGGCAACCAACTTTCAGTACGACCAAAGACTTCAGACGAAACGAAAGAGGTTGTCTTGGGCAAGGTTTATGCTAGCCCAAAGAAATCGCTTCGTCGGACATCGACGAAGTCGGGTGTTCAAAGGTCAACCATCCACAAATCCTGACAGATATCATCCGTACAAACTAGAGATATTGCATTACTTAAACGAAGGTGACCCAGATAGACGCAAGGAGATTTGTGAATGGTTTGTAGATAAATTGGATGAAAATATTAATTTTACTAAGGTCTGTGTGTTGTTCAATGATGAAGCCGTGTTCTATGCCAATGGTGGAGTGACCAGAAAAAAAATCTTCGATATTGGTATCAAGGCAGTCCGCATTCGGGGAGCCCATCCAAACAATATGGCTGCCAAAGTGTTGGTGATGCGGTGTTGTTTGTGGAAAGCTCATGTCCTAGTACTTTTCCGCTTTGATGAACATGTAATGGGTGAGACCTACCTGAACATGCTGAAAGAGAAATTGATGTCCCAAATTGAACTTTTGGGTGAAGGGCATCCAGACTTTTTCCAGAAGGATGGGGTCCCTGCCCATTTTGCTGCAGCTGTTGGAGATCGGTTGAATGACAGTTTTCTCTCACTGGGTTGGGAGGAGAGGTCATGTGAAGTGGACTCCTCGTTCGTCAGACCATTCTCTTTTTTAATTTCTTTTTCTACAGTATGCAGAAAGATTACTCGATGAAGATTACACATTTAAAATACCTGGCAGAACTGAATATCATTGTGCTAAAGTCGACCGAATTTCAGACGTATTTCGTCGAATTCACCTTTATGTTTCAAAGCGCATGAAATTATGTATTGAAAAGCACGAAGATCATGTTGAAATTGTTATTTAACAGTAAAGTGACTTGAATGTCCTTTGTTATTATTTATGAATTACCTAAGGTTCAAATGGCTCTGAGCACTATGGGACTTAACTTCTGAGGTCATCAGTCCCCTAGAACTTAGAACCACTTGAACCTCACTAACCTAAGGACATCACACATCCATGCTTGAAGCAGGATTCGAACCTGCGACCGTAGCGGTCGCGCGGTTCGAGACTGTAGTGCCTAGAACCCCTCGGCCACTCCGGCCGCCGATTACCTATGTACCCAGACTTTATCCACAACCTGTGGTCCTCAGCGATGAGTCTACGTTTCACATAAGTGGAAAAGCGATACGCACAGCAGCCTCACACTATACCAGGTGTAGAAGTATAAAACCTCAACTTCCCTATAGATGGTGCTAGCCGTCAGTGTAGGGCCGGTGAGACCGCGTCTGCAGCGCCATCTGCTTCCTGCAGCGGCTGATGACGAATTTCAACACACAGTAAACCGACCCCCGTACATCTGTATCTGTTCCAAACCCGTAAACACGTCGAGTTTTGTGCCGATTTGCGGACAGCATTGGTTTTCTGTTATCACTTGAAGAAAACTGCTGCAGAATCGCATCGAATGCTTGTCGAAGCTTTCGGCGAACACGCTCTTGGGAAAACACACCGTGTCGGGTGGTTCAAATAATTCAAAAGTGGTGATGTTGACGTGAGAAACGATGAGCGCGGGAAACTACCGAAGAAGTTGGAAGACAACGAATTGCCGGCCTCATTGGAATAAGATGATACTCAAACAGGAACTAGTGGAACACTTCAATATGAGGCAAAAAGCCGTTTCTCTTAGGTTGAAAGCTATGGGAAGGGTGCCGAAAGTGGAAAAATGGGTTCCACATGAATGAAAGACAGCATGCAAATAGAAAGACCACTTGTAAAATGCTGCTCGCCAGATACAAAAGAAAGTCGTTTCTCCATCGAATAGTGACTGGTGATGAAAAATATTTTGAGAAACCTAAGGGTCGTAAATTATGGTTGAATCCAGAAAAACCATCGACGTCCACTGGTAGATCACATCTCTTTGGAAAGAAGACAATGCTCTGTTTTTGGTCGGATCAGAAGGGTGTCATTTGCTATGAGCTGCTAAAACCTTGAGGAACTGTTAACACTGATCGCTACCAACAATAAATGATCAATTTAACTCGAGCATTAAGCGAAGAACACCCGGAATATCTAAAAAGGCAACTGCTCCATGATAACACCTCATCACAGAAAGCAAAACGGCTCAGGGAAACGATCGAGGTCAGTTGGGAAATACTAAGGTATGCGGCTGGTTCTCCAGACTTGGATTCGTCCGATTATCATCTATTTGCATCTCTGGGGCACGCTGTTGCTGAACAACGCTTCCATTCGTACGAAAATGTACGAATGTGGATCGCTGACTGGTTCGCTTCAAAAGAAGAACTGATTTTTGGCGTAGCGTCCATAGTCTGCCAGAGACGTGGAAGAAATGTATAAATAGCAATGGAGATTATTTTGAATAAAATATTGTTTATGGGTTTCAAACAGCAGACGTGTAGTTATTGCAACCAAATTCCGGTTTCACACTTTTACACCTGGTAGCACGTAAGAGCCTCTCCAAACCTTCATGTCTTTTTCGGCACATCCCGAGAAATACGGATATGTCAAGTGAATTCCATACCTAGACTTTTTGCGCAGCTGACGTGTTGCCACAATAACGAGAACACGACGAAAACGCCATTTTTCTGCAGGCACCTGCATATGAAAGCATTTCATAACGATAGTTATACAAGCCCAGATTCTTTGAAGATACTCTCGTGGATAAATGTAGTCCATGTAACTTGCATTCCATTTCAGTAAAACCTAGATTTTTATTCATTTTAGTCAAATTCCCTGGAACTAGTTGTCGTACAGTAATATAACGAGCGGATTAATGTTCCTGTCGGAGCACAAAAAAGCTGAATGCGTTCTTCTTCAAAAGACTGACACAAAAGTGGGGTACCAGCTGCCTCAGCATTGATTCCGCCTTCCTCACCAAAAAGTTTTGCATGCGGTCATGTTACGACCCTTTTAGAGGATGAATGACACAGCAGGAACACTTGGTCCATATTTGTATATGCACGAAGTGCGCTTTATAGAGAACCAGCACGTCATAAACTTGGTGAAAAAAATGCTGAGTAAAAACGTAGTTCGCTAATCACAAAACCCTTAGGATGGCACCTGAACCCTTTCAGTGTCTTCACTTTACCATTTAAAATGACATTTACGCCTCGACCAGTTATTACGTACACAGATGCGGTTAATATGAACAGCAGATTCTCGGTAACGGATAATGATATCGAAAAAAATATCATGGTTCATCTAGAACATCATCTTAAGAAGATATGGTAATAATTTCGACGATTTGCCATGAAACAGGACATACAAAAATGAGCATCACGGCAACTGGTTATTTTGCTACCAAAAACATAATGGGGCTGTCATCAGCACACCAATCGGCACATTCGGGAGGACGACGGTTCAATCCCGTGTCCGGCCATCCTGATTTAGGTTTTCCGTGATTTCCCTAAATCGCTCCAGGCAAATACCGGGACGGTTCCTTTGAAAGGGCACGGCCGAATTCTTTCCCCATCCTTCCTTAATCCGATGAGACCGATGACCTCGCTGTCTGATCTCCTTCCCCAAACAACCCAACCCCAACCAATAGTAGGAGGTGGATCAGGCGCGGCTGAGAGAAATGAGAATGAAATCAAGACGCTACGCTAGCGACAGTCGTTAGTATACATAAACGGGGACAGTTGAAAATGCGTGCCCCGACCGGAATTCGAACCCGGGATCTTCTGCTTACATGGCAGATGCTCTGGATAGAGAATCCGAGGGTACAGAGGATTGTGCGACTGCAGGGATTTATCCTTTGCACACTCCCCGTGAGACCCACATTCCGAACTTAATGTCAACACACTACGTTCGTAGTGGCCCTGCCCATTACACTCATTACTCGCGGCAGACAATCATACCGAGTCCCGTAAGAATTCTGGCAATATGTGTGCATCCGCACAGGGGAAGAATGTCAATAGCCAGTTAGCCTTAACTACGAGGGTGAGTCAAATGAAAACCTTGAATTTGTAATAAGAAATCGAAATTTCCCACCATTATCCTGTAAGTTGGTAAGCGTGCTACAAACAGCGTGCAGAATGGCCTGTAGGTGGCAGCTTAGTGCAGATGCACACATACCGTCGCAGATGTAGAAAGAGGATACTGACCTCCCATAACAACATCCTTTCCCTTGCACCTTTGGTACGTGACTACAGATTTTCCTGTGTATCTTTATAAGGGACACAAATTAAAAAAAAAAAAGGACTATGTCTTTCGTCTGTGTGTCCATGCTTGCGGGACGTCGGCTGTTCAGTACAGAAAGGCAAATCAAACACCTTCCAACCATCTAAATTTCCATATTCTTGTTTTATTGGGCTACCAGTTTCGGTGACGTATTACGCCATCTTCAGGCCTCCTGACCGACGTGTACGAAGAACGACAGGTGATCGCTGTCTCAAAAATCTACGAATACCAGTAGCTAAATGCTGGTCCCTATTTTGACAGGACCAGAGGTGGGCATCCTGCTACATGCGGCCGGATATCTGCAAGTTGCTGCAACGATATTTCGGCACAGAGTCTTCTGGCCAACTTCAGGTTAATGCTGAGTATTCAGCTTAAGATGGTCAGCAGACACTGCGTCGAAATATCGTGGCAATAACTTGCAGGTATCCGGCAGTTCGCCCGAAATTTGGTGTGGCCACTGGAGATCGTATTTAGTTCTACAATATGATGCGGGAGGTTGTTCCAGAGACGGGTTCCCGCTTGTGAGGTGGCCCGATGATGGCGTATGACAGAAAGGATTTTGCTGTGTTGGAAATGTGTTTTTCTGTCGTGTTGTTCAGACAAGAGCGGTAATGTCGAGGACTGATATGAGAGACAGTGTTCGTGATAAGACAGTATAGAAGACTGTGGGTAAGGAAATGATTTCTGTGACCACCGAACTCGATCATCGATCAATAGAAACGTATCGGCTGTTCGGATGATTCACATTTTTGTTACACTAGGTCTCCAGAAACGCCGTCATCGAAGCGTTCAGCGCACCACGTACGAACGCTGATTTGAGCGGTATTATGCTATGAGAGACATTCTCCTTCGCTTTCATGTGATCTGTGCTAGTAATTGACAGCTGCGAACCACCTGCATCCCTTCATACTCGATGCCTCCCCCGACAGCGATGTCATCTTTCAGCAGTACAATTACCTGTGTCTCGCAGCCAGAGCCGTGCTACAGTTGTTTGAGGAGCGTTATAGTAAACTCCCTTTGATGTGTGAACAAATTCGCCTGATGCAAATCCTATGGAACCCACCTGGGTCGCTACTGCACATTATCGCAAACGAAAACCAGCAGCCCATTATTTACGCGATTTACATTACCTGTGCGTAGGCATCTGATACCTCATAGCTCCACAAACCACCAACAAAGTGTGATACGCAGAATAAGTGACTTATTTCGTTCCAAAGACGGACAAACAAGCTCATAACGTTTTGGCTCATCAATGTATACACTGTCTGCAAGAGCTTTAAATTCGGAACAGATCATGAAAAAACAAAGCCAGTAAATATATAGCTGATGATGTTATACCTACTATTTACGACTTAAAGTAGCAGATGCTGATGTAATATCTCCCAGAAGACGGATGTACAGATCGTTACAAATAACTTGACTGTATTCGGCAATTAAAGTAGTTCTGTTTATGTTTATGAGCAGGCAATTTCATTGTATACTAAGATAAACAGGTACTGCAAAGATTCAACAACTAACAAAGAAAATAAATTGATCCTAACCTTTCCTATCCTACCGGACACATTCAAAGGTTAATAGAAAACGTCACCTGCTTGTAACAGGAATTTCTTTGACCAAGACAATTTGACAGCCAACTGTCATTCAGTCAAAACAGTATACTCAGTGATGAAACAAAGCAGTAGGCTCTACCAGAAATATCGACTCTTAGACAATGTGTCTAATAGTGTATTTTAATACGACAATACCCCATCTTTGGCAATGTATAACACTTGTGAGTAATAAATAGGGATTCTTATATGGTTATATCACTTGTTATGTATTTCACTGCTATTGCCCAATCTGCTTTCAGAAAAGATTTAATAATCTCACTTTGAAGCCGAAATCATGATTGTGCTATAAACAACAGTCTCATGGCGGTACTGACTTTAAAGGGCTTTATATATACCTCGCTTACTTGGAGTTCTGCAAGACGGCCCTAAGTGTCACCTACCCTGTCATAGGCAGCCTTACAGGTTCCAGAGACAGTGGTGGGAGTCGCTAAAACGAAAAAGCTGTGTGCGCGGCGTGTGACATCCAATTTTAGGTGCGGCGCCATGTAGGGTGCCGGGAGAGCCGATGAATATTGCAGCAGCCGTCCCAAACCTCCTCCGCTACCTGCCCTGCCTCCTTCCTCCAGCTCCTGCTAGGCGGCAGGGCGTGTTAGCGCCCCGCCGTGACACAGTATCGGTGCGCCCTGAATAATACATGAGCCGTCTGGGGCGATTATCCCGCGGCACGCGTCCCCTTCCTGCACTCTCTACAGCTGATCGTCTGGCCCGGACGGCACGTGTGACGTCACACGGTGCCGGGACGGTCGCTGCAGTTTGCTGCGAAAAGCGACCTTATCGCCTCCATCTCAGCTGCCGAGACCACCAGCAGGTGGCGCTGCTCTGACTCACAACCTGTTGGTTGTCAGTCCTAATATTTACATAAGTAAATGGTGTCTGTTGTTTCGGTGGGAGTGTGGGTAGCCCAAGAGGCATGCTGAGATAGTCCGCGTAGTTCCGATAAGCACAGTGTCTGTGTCTGGGTCGCACAGTGCTTAACACAAATGCGTGATAATCAGGAGATCCCGGGTCCAAATCTCGGTCCAGCAGACATTTTCACTCGTCGCCGCTGATTCTGTGTATTATCCCGACGAAGCTTACATCAGTAATCCCTTCCCTTTTCATTCCTTTCTCCCACCTCCAATTTACACCAAATATCTACAGCCACATCTGTACAGCCTGTATGGCGTATATTTACTGTTGGGCAGAGAGGGTGCTGGTGTTCCTTTCTACAGTAATAGCACAATTGTGGTGTGGGGAAGGACTACAGGTATTGGTTTCCTTTGTTAGGGATATATTACTTACTATTTTTTTCTACATTTTTATTTAAGCATAAGGACTAGTCACATGTTCCTGCATGATATCCATACATAATGGCGCTCAGGTACCTACCGTGTTTGGTACTGGACTCAAGACTTACCTGCAGGTAGAATTGAAGACGTCTCTCTCAATGGAATAAAATCGACAAATGTAGAGGTAATTTCTGGAGTACCTAAAAGAAGTATGATAGGACTGTTTTCAGTTTGTATATATGATCTAGTAGAAAGCGTCAGAATCTCTTTAAAACTGTTAGCAGATGATGCGGTTCTCTATAAGAAAGTAGCAACTCCAGAAGGCAGTACCCTTTTGCAGATTGAACTGTAGAGGTTTGATGAATGGTGCAGACTGTGGCAGCTGACCCTGAACGTGAATAAATGTAGCCTTTTCCGCTTATATACGAAAATAGCACTGCTATACCACTACACTATTGATGACAAATGCTGGAAACAGTACCTACCGTAAAAGATCTATGAGTAACTACCGAGAGCGATCTTAAGTGAAAGACCTCACAAAGCACATAGCAGCAAAATCAGATGCCAGACTAAGATTCATAGGAAGAATCTTAACGAAATGAAAAAGGGGCTTAAAAGGCACTTGTTCGTGAGATTGTTGCGAATTGTTCACCAATCTGGGCTCCTTTCAAGGTAAGACTGATAAGAGGGCTAGAGAAGATTCAACAAAGAGCGGCACATATCGTCACGGGATCGTTAGACGTCGCTAGAGCGTTACGAAAATGCTTGACAAACTTCAATCGCAGATGTTACAAGAGACGTGTTGGGGATCATGCATAGGTTTAATATTGAAATCTCGGTTGACCACTTTCCGGGAAGAGTCGGACAACGTATTGCTTTCTCCCACATACATCTCGCGAAGTGGAAACGGCGAGAAAATTCGAGAAATTATAGCGACTAATCTGTTAAAGAGTGACAAGAGGAGAACGTATATTTGGAAAAGTTTGGGTGATACGGGAAGATTTCAGTTAGATTACATCGCGGTCAGACAGAGGCTCCGAAATCAGATACTGGATTGCAAGGCGCGCCCAGGAACAGATATAGTCTCAGATAAGTATGTAGTAGTGATGAAGAGTAGGCTAAAGTTTAGGAGATTATTCATTAAAATTTTTCTAGGGCTATCCCCGCATTGTCAATATGTATATAAAACTATCGAGGTCTCGGTCATCTTCCAAGCGATTTTCTTCAAGGTGTTTTTGTTTACAACAGGGCCCGAAACGACGGTAGTTTAATGCTATCACAAACCCAGAAAAAGTTTATTGAATGTGACAATGGCTGCGGAAGCCCACGTTTATATTTAAGAGCTTAGCCAGGAAGAATCAATACGCAAAGAAGTGGGATACAGTAGTAGTAAGGAATGACATGATACGCTTTGAAGCTCTCTAAGGCTACAGATACAGCAATAAGGAATAGCTCAGTAAGCAGTATAGTTGGAGAGGAATGAACATCTCTAAAAAGGGCCGTCACAGAGAAGGTAGAGGTACCAGAGAGGTAATTCTGTAGTTGCGGTTGATAATGTAAGCAAGACTAAGGAAAAATCAAGACACGTTCATCGGATTTGTCGACCAGGAAAAAGTATTCCTCAGTGTAAAATGGTGTAAAATGTTCGAAATTCTGAGAAAAATAGGTGGTAGTTATAGGGAGAGACAGGTAATACACAATCAGTACAAGAGCGAAGAGGGACGAGAAAGAACGAAGCGCTCGTATTAAAAAGGGCGTAAGACAGGGATGTAGTCTTTCGCCCCTTCTGTACAATCAGTACATCGAAGAAGCGATAATGGAAATAAAAGGAAGGTTCATCAGCTGATGACACTCCTCCCCTGAGTGAAAGTGAAGATGATTGACACTCTCTGCTGAATGGAATGGGCCATCTAATGAGTACAGAATATGGAATGAGAACAAATCGAAGCAAGACGAAAGTAGTGAGAAGTAGCACAAATGAGAACAGCGACGTGATGACTGGGTGTTGTGTGTTGTCCTTAGGTTAGTTAGGTTTAAGTAGTTCTAAGTTCTAGGGGACTGATGACCATAGCTGTTAAGTCCCATAGTGCTCAGAGCCATTTGAGAACAGCGAGAAACTTAACATCAGGATTGACGGTCATGAAGTTATGAAATTCTGCTACCTAGGCAGCAAAATAACCAACGTCGAACGGAGCGAGGCGGACATCAAAAGCGTACTAACACTGGCAAAAAGGGCATTCCTGGCCAAGAGAAGTCTACTAATATCATAGATATCAATTTGAGGAAGTAATATCTGAATATGTACGTTTGCAGCACAACATCGTATGTCAGTGAAACATGGACTGTGGGGAAACCGGTACACAAGAGAATCGAACAATTTCAGATGTAGTGCTACAGACAAATCCTGAAAACTAGGTGGACAGATAGAGAATGAATGAGGAGGATCTGTGCAGAGTCGGAGAGAAAAGGAATATGTGGAAAACACTGACCAATATAAGGGACAGGATGATAGGACGTCTGGTACTAGAGGGAGCTGTAGAAGGCAAAATCTGTAGACAAAGGCAGTGTTTGGAATACATCCGGTAAATAATTGAGGATGTAGGTTGCAAGTGTTGCTCGGGGATGAAGAAGCTGTCACAGGAGAGGAATTCAGAGCGGGACTCATGGAAACAGAAGACTGATGACAAAAAAAAAAAAAGAGTCCTACCGACAGTCATTCTTCCGATGCGCCATTGGTGATAGGAACAGGGCGCATCAGTTATCGGCACCTTCGCTTGTGGAGTGTGATGTGAGTGTAGATGTTACGATGTTTTAATCAATACATTAAAAAACCTAGCTTGGACAGTGAGACTTGCAGATGGTGTACATATTCACCATCCATTGTGATACATTTTCCTCAGTCATGACTGACTTGGCGTAAAAGTGTGTCTTTTGTCTGTTCCACCTCTTAATATCACCTTATTGTCATTCAAGAAATTCCGGCGATGTACTGATTTCTGAGGAAAGACGAAGAAGTTATAGTAACTTTTCTTAGGGGAATACAGGAGTGAGTGTATAGCTGACACCAATAACTTTGGTGTGAAGAATTTTTCTCCACCGTTAATACTGGAAATATATTTGGAGGTACACAACTTAAAAGAAACTATCATATATATCATTTGCTATATTCAAATGATGCAGTTTTAACACAGAAATAACGAATCAGAATTGGAACATACAATGTATAGATTGTGTTAACTATGAAGATAA
Source organism: Schistocerca nitens (assembly GCF_023898315.1). NCBI lineage: Eukaryota > Metazoa > Arthropoda > Insecta > Orthoptera > Acrididae > Schistocerca > Schistocerca nitens. Next base: position 43,925,518 of record NC_064623.1, on the reverse strand, counting down.
TGCTACAACGTAAAAACATCCATCACTGACTGTGGAAAAGTTCTTGTTAAATAAAAAATTATTATTGAAGACAACACACCGTATTATATCTCCAGTTTTAGATATTTAGGATGTGACATCAATTCCAACAACGACAATGATATACAGAATAGAGCCGATAAATTTCTACATGTACATCGAACTATAAATAAAAATATAAGTAATTAAGTGAGAAAAGAAACGAAATTAAAGTATTGGAAAACACTGGTTGTGCCTGTGTTGGTCTATGGCAACTAGAGCGTCTTTTTTTCTTTTTTTTTTTAAGGAAAAGAGCATACAGCTTAATGAACCGAAATTTTTGAGATGTGTCAGAGGCTCTTCACAGAGGGACTTCATAATAAATGAGAATATACAAGAAGAATAAGAAACATTTAACTTCGAGAAATTGGAAGAATAATTGGTGAAACGGTAGCAAAATCTTCAATGTATAGATGAAGACATAGTTCCAGTTTTTATAAACTCACGAAAAAGATACATCGAATGACCGAGAAATCTACGGTTTTAAAACTGCGAAGTCGGAACAGGCAGGATTCTTGTAGGGAAAGAAGAGGAAAGAGAACTAGAACAAGAAGAAAAAACTAAAAAAGGCGACCCTGTAATCCTATTCCTTACTTCATATCAGATAAAATCTGGAAGATATTCCGGTTTGTAATTATCAGCGTAGGTGTTGAACATATAAATCTAAACTGCGGATCTGAAGGCAATTCCTATTATGTTAGTGGCATCACAATTCCTTGTTCGAAATAAATTCAGAGTCGCCAATTTTTACTTCCAAGTAACACCACTAAATTTATAGCAAAGTTTTTCAGTATAGAAGAAGCACTGAGGATTGGGACGCACGCGAATTATATGAATCTGCCAGTCATGACTGAATCTTACGAAACGGTGTGGAAAAGTAATGCATCTGGAAAAATCTTAAATCGTTTTAGCCGCTAGATGGCTCCGACTTGTAGCATGTGTGTAATATAACTATGTCGATGCCTGAGAACACACTGTAATCGAGTTCTGAATTCCAACAGTTCGTCCACTCATGGGACACCTACGTCTTCACCGCGGCAATGCCAGACCACACACGAGCGCTAAGAGATCATCACCACTGTCATCGATCATCCTCTGTAGAGTCACGACTCGGCCACATATGACTTTATCTGTTTCCAAAACTTAAAGAACACCTTTGAGGACTTCACTTTGATAGCGATGAAGTAGTGCAAGCAGAGGTGGTTATGTTTCACCGGCAACAAAGTCCAACATTCTACAGCGACGGTATAAGCAAGCTGGTGTCTCGTTGGGAGAAATATGTTCGTAACCGGGATGACTACGTTGAAAAATAAATTTATAGATGTGCAGAACTATGCTTTAGAATGTTAATAAGATTTCTTGTATTTGAACTGCTTAACAGTTTTCACGTAAAAATTCGGATGCATTACCTTTTAGCACGTCCTCGTAAGTGCAATCTGCCGCCTCCATCCACGTAGTCCCTGAGTCCTTGAGCGCTGGCTGGCCAGTCGAAAACAGCTCCTCACAGGACTCTCATGAAAATGGTTCAAATGGCGATAAGCACAATGGGGCTTAACATCTGAGGTCATCAGTCTCCTAGACTTAGAACTTCTTAAACCTAACTCACCTAAGGACACCACACACATCCATGCCGGAGGCAGGATTCGAACCTGCGACCGTAGCAGCAGCGCAGTTCCGGACTGAAGCGCCTAAAACCGCGGCCGGCTGGTTCTCATGCAATAGCAGCTGGGTCCTCCTCTAGTCTGGGCATTTACAAAGTGTCAGGGATATTAGTGGAGATGTAACTCAGTACCGACTGTGAAAGGCAAACAAAACATTACTACCACATGCCCAAACCGTGAGGAGGAGAGAAACTTTAGCATGATGTGTTACTGCGAAGTAACATAGCTTGTCGAAACTTGGGCATCGAACAAAGTGCTATAGTATGCTACAGTACAGAAGGTCAGCTGGAGAACAAGGCATGAGGCGAGCAGGAACGACATTTTTATTCAAAGGTAATAATTACAGTGTGGTCATCGTGATTTATGATGGTAGCATGGACAACACAGAAGGCGCGACATGGATCTTAATACAACGTGTGAATACCATGGATAGCAATGTATGCGCTCCTATGTTAGCCACAAGATTGGTAAAGTGTTCTTACGGTGGGTCTGTCCACTCCTCCACCATGGAAGCTGAAAGTGGTTCAATGGTTGGCTGTGCATATGGACGTGATGTAAACGTCTTCCAACGCATTCCATAAGTGCGCGATGGGAATTGCGTCTGGGGAATGGGCAGGCAAGTCAATTTCCCGAACGTCCTGAGGGGTATGTGCTAAGGTCTGATAAGGGTGGATCTAGAAAATAAAGTCGATAGTTGCCAACCACAAAGTGGTAGGAGGATCTTTGATGGTAAAGAGAGCCGAGCGCGCGCAGTAAAATACTCGGTAGTCGCAGCTAGGTGCCCCGAGGAAGCAGACGTATGGTGACAGCTTTAAGGTAGGATTCGCGGTACGCATTTTTCAGGTTGTACACTGAGCAAAGTTTAGCACGTTAATGAGAGAAGCTACAAAATGATTTCAAAATGGTTTTTGTTAGATAATGTACAGAGTTAGGATTTATATGTCCAAGTTTGACGAATTAAACGTTTTGAATAATTTTGTGACAGTGATTTGTGCTACAAAAATGTTGGAAATGGCAGTTTTTGTATAGGACTTAAATTTTTAACAATGTATATAGTATAATGAGATCAACATTGTGTTTAAATATAACAGCCTGAATCATAATCCACATCCTTTGCTTGTATTGAATATGAAAATTAGTAGTAAAGTAAAGTTACCCACCAAATGAAAGAACGTAAAAAAATGAGGCCTCTATACAATAAATATGTGCAGTTCATGGTCTGAAATCGATTTTGGTATAACTAAAGTTACCAGAGCAAAGTTATTTCAAATAACTAATATTATCCCATTGCACAACTGGCAGTATTCAAGTCAAGATATAATTTCATTAAGTAAATATCAGGGTCAAAAGTTAATTTTTCAGTACCAGCTTAACGCCATTGCACAAATGGCATTATTCTCATAAACTTGATTGCTGAGTCAAATACATGTTTCATTACTGGCAGAATGGAGGAGTACACGAAAGAAGTTAGCAGACACAGTTAGATGCAGGTTTGTTGAATAATTATTTTAGAACAATTTTTTCTTTGATACTTCAGTCCTTTTTTTCCTACAGCCCCTCCACTTGCGCCGTACGTTGTGGTAGCGCATTCTCACCCGTAAAATTAAAAATTAAAAACACAGCCCTGAAAACGTGCACATGAGGAAGGAACACAGCGTGCCATTTACGTTGCCACGTTGGGTGTACAGTGTTAAAAAATTTGGAGATCAGCAAGCCCATGCAATATTGTGCCTCCCCAAACCAAACTACCTGGGCCACTAGAAAGATCATGTTCGGCAATGTTCCAATGTGAATAACGTATCATCAAGAGTCGAGAGGAGCGAACACGTAATGTACCCAAGAACGTTGACGAACACGATCGTTTTGGTGGGCCAGGTGGTATGATGTGCGGGGGCGTAATGTTGGAAGAGTGTACTGACCTCCAAATCTGCGAACACAGTACTCCGACCGGTCAACGTTATTATGACACTGTAGTTCTTCTCTGCGGTGTATTTGGCCATCATTTACACACAGTCGTCAGGCGCATTTTCTCCGGAGTTTCGCCAGATATTTGCAATTTCTTTTAGCAGTGTGTAGCTGCCGTCACTTACAACTACTGTCCAGCATGTCTTTCAAGCGACACCCCAGCGTCGGTTTGCTCCCCGTTAGGGGCAAAATGGTCTTTACAGAGGAATTTTACATGCCCCTTCGATAGTACGGTTCGAGATTAGTCTAGTGCGGTATTTGTTTTGTGGATATGAATTAACAGGGACAGTAAAACACGAAGAATAACCCATACTCAAGCAGTAACAGCATCACCCTCAACCATTCTGAGTGTTACAGCCATGCAGCAACGCGCTGTTCATTGGCTGCTGGAGTACTTTTTAATCTTGGCGTTGTACTGTCACCATTAGTAAATAACCGCAAAATAAACACCGCACTAGACTAATTTGGGGCCGCATATATATTACTGGCCATTAAAATTGGTACACCACGAAGATGACATGCTACAGACGCGATATTTAACCGAAAGGAAGAAGATGCTGTGATATGCATGTGATTAGCTTTTCAGCGCAATCACACAAGGTTCGCACCGATGGCAACACCTACAACGCGCTGACATGAGGAATGTTTCCAAACCATTTCTCATACACAAACAGCAGTTGACCGCCGTTGCCTGGTGAAACGTTGTTGTGATGCCTCGTGTAAGGAGGAGAAATGGCTCTGAGCACTATGGGACTTAACATCTGGGGTCATCAGTCCCCTAGAACTTAGAACTGCTTAAATCTAACTAACTTAAGAACATCACACACATCCATGCCCGAAGCAGAATTCGAACCTGCGACCGTAGCAGTCACGCGGTTCCGGACTGAGGCGCCTAGAACCGCTCGGCCACTACGGCCGGCAGGAGGAGAAATGCGCACCATCACGTTTCCGACATTGATAAAGGTAGGATTGTAGCTTATCGCGATTTCGGTTTATCTCATCGCGACATTGCTGCTCACGTTGGTCGAGAACCAATGACTGTTAGCAGAATATGGAATCGGTGGGTTCAGGAGGGTAATACGGAACGCCGTTCTGGATCCCAACGGTCTCGTATCACTAGCAGTCGGGATGACAGGCATCCGCATGGCTGTATCGGATCGTGCAGCTGAATCATCAGCTGGGGACGTTTGCAAGACAACAACCATCTGCACGAACATGTCGGCGACGTTTGCAGCAGCATGGTCTATCGGAGACCATGGCTGCGGCTACCCTTGACGCTGCATTACAGACAGGAATGCCTGCGAAGGTGTACTCAATGACGGACCTGGGTGCACCAATGGCTAAACGTCATTTTTTCGGATGAATCCAGGTTCTGTTTACAGCATCATGATGGTCGCATCCGTGTTTGGCGACACCGCTGTGAACGCACTTTGGAAGCATGTATCCGTCATCGCCATACTGGCGTATCGCCCGGCGTGATGGTATGGGGTGCCATTGGTTACACGTCTCGGTCACCTCTTGTTCGTATTGACGCCACTTTGAACAGTGGACGTTACATTTCAGATGTGTTAAGACCTGTGGCTCTACTCTTCATTCGATCCCTGCAAAAACGTTTTACTCTGTGGACAGGCGCTGGAAGGAGTACTGTGCATATGTGGCACCTCTATGATTTAGTGGTCGTGGCCGACCGTCCACGTACAGTGCGGATGACGAACAAAAAGTGTTACAAATTGTTGCGGAGGACCGAACAATAATCACTAGGTCTCTCGCCACTGCGGTCGGAATGTCACAATCTACTGTTATGCGAGTACCCCATAGAAACCATTATCATCTCTTTCGCATGCAGAAGGTACAGGAATTATTGCCAGAAGACTGCCAGAGGAGGCTGGACTTCTGCAACTTTATCCTACGGCGTCAGACCCACGACCAGCATTTTTCACGAACAATACTGTTCCCCGACGAAGGATATTGCACGAAGAAGGGTATAGTGAATTCGAATAATTGGCACGAGTGGGCGGAAGGAAACCCCCACAGCACAGTGATACAAGAGTACCAACAACGATGCGGTGTCAATATCTGGGCTGGTATTATTGATCACCATCTCATAGGGCCACATGTGCTGCCACAAAGGCTTACAGGAGAGCGGTATCTGCGTTTCCTGGATGCTACATTACCGGAATTGTTGGAAGACGTTAGTATGGCCTCTCGTATGAACCTGTGGTACATGCATGATGGTGCCCCCGCTCACTTCTGTGGCTCAGTACGACGCCACCTGGACAATGCCTTCCCTTCGAAATGGATCGGTCGTGGAGGCCCTGTAGCATGGCCAGCAAGATCACCAAACCTGAATCCACTGGATTCAGGGTCATCTGAAATCTGTGATTTATGAAGGAGAGGATGCTGTTGTCAACACCCTTCGACGCAGAATACAACATGCCTGTGATATTACGCAAAGAGATACAGACATGTTGGATCGTGTTCAGCAATCCTTCCAACTTTACCTCACACATCGTGGCTATCATTTTGAATAGTGCTTATAAACAGCCACTGCAGCTTCTGGTCATGTGTTTCTACGTTTCGATTTGTACAGCTGTATTGAATTCGTTTGTATTAACTGCGACATACCGGTGTAGTTGTATTTTGTATTCTTCATCTATGTACTCGTTTCTTAAAACTAAGTCTGGGACCACCACTCCGTTTACAGGTCACAAGTGGCCCATCGGGACCATCCGACCGCCGTCGTTATGATGGTATGCTTGACCGAAGCCGCTACTATTCAGTCGCGTAGTTCCTCAATTGGCATCACGAGGCTGAGTGCACCCAGAAAAATGGCAACAGCGCTTGGTGGCCTGAATGGTCACCCGTCCGCGTGCTGACCACGCCCGACAGCGCTTAACTTCGGTGATCTCACGGGAACCGGTGTATCCACTGCGGCAAGACCGTTGCCTAATTCTGGGACAGAAAAACAAAATTATAAAACATGCATGTACAGTAGTGCAGCCCCCTTCCTTTCCCTACGCCAGCTAGCCACGATACATAATACCGACCAGCGTAAACGGTGCGAGACAGATGTGGGCGCTGTCGTTGCTCGCAGTGTCACGCAAACCGTCGCTTGACGCCGCATGCCTCGCCTACTCGTGAGCGGACAGACTACCTGCAACACTCGCATGTTGTGCCATGTTGCCGATCAGTGCCCTTGGCCAATGTCGGCGCACAGTAACACCCAAAAAGTCCACTTAATATTTCTAGATTTTTACCATTCAATTGCATTGTCATTATTGACATTGGAAAATGCGGAAGACGAATTTATGTTTGTAGATCAGTGTGTGACAATTTGCGCGACATATTTTTCCTCATTTATGAATCACCCTGTATATATACAGGGTGTTACAAAAAGGTACGGCCAAACTTTCAGGAAACATTCCTTACACACAAAGAAAGAAAATATGTTATGTGGACATGTGTCCGGAAACGCTTACTTTCCATGTTAGAGCTCATTTTATTACTTCTCTTCAAATCACATTAATCATGGAATTGAAACACACAGCAACAGAACATACCAGCGTGACTTCAAACACTTTGTTACAGGAAATGTTCAAAATGTCCTCCGTTAGCGAGTATACATGCATCCTCCCTCCGTCGCATGGAATCCCTTATGCGCTGATGCAGCCCTGGAGAATGGCGTATTGTATCACAGCCGTCCACAATACGAGCACGAAGAGTCTCTACATTTGGTACCGGACCTGCGTAGACAAGAGCTTTCAAATACCTCCATAAATGAAAGTCAAGAGGGTTGAGGTCAGGAGAGCGTGGAGGCCATGGAATTGGTCTGCCTCTACCAATCCATCGGTCACTGAATCTGTTGTCGATAAGCGTACGAACACTTCGTCTGAAATGTGCAGGAGCTCCATCGTGCATGAACCACATGTTGTGTCGTACTTGTAAAGGCACATGTTCTAGTAGCACAGGTAGAGTATCCCGTATGAAATCATGATAACATGCTCCATTGAGCGTAGGTGGAAGAACATGGGGCCCAATCAAGACATCACCAACAATGCCTGCCCAAACGTTCACAGAAAATCTGTGTTGATGACGTGACTGCACAATTGCGTGCGGATTCTCGTCAGCCATGTTGATTGTGAAAATTTACAATTTGATCACGTTGGAATGAAGCCTCATCCGTAAAGAGATCATTTAAACTGAAATGAGGATTGACACATTGTTGGATGAACCATTGCAGAAGTGTACCCGTGGAGGCCAATCAGCTGCTGATAGTGCCTGCACACGCTGTACATGGTACGGAAACAACTGGTTCCCCCGTAGCACTCTCCATACAGTGACGTGGTCAACGTTACCTTGTACAGCAGCTACTTCTCTGACGCTGACATCAGGGTTATCGTCAACTGCACGAAGAATTGCCTCGTCCATTGCAGGTGTCCTCGTCGTTCTAGGTCTTCCCCAGTCGCGAGTCATAGGCTGGAATGTTCCGTGCTCCCTAAGACGCCGATCAATTGCTTCGAACGTCTTCCCGTCGGGCCATCTTCGTTGTGGAAAACTGTCTCGATACAAACGTACCGCGCCACGGCTATTGCCCCGTGCTAATCCATACATCAAATGGGCACCTGTCAACTCCGCATTTGTAAACATTGCATTGACTGCAAAACCACGTTCGTCATGAACACTAACTTGTTGATGCTACGTACTGATGTGCTTGATGCTAGTACTATAGAGCAATGAGTCGCATGTCAACGCAAGCACCGAAGTCAACATTACCTTCCTTCTGTTGGGCCAAATGGCGGTGAATCGAGGAACTACAGTAGATACTGACGAAACTAAAATAAGCTCTAACATGGAAATTAAGCGTTTCCGAACACATGTCCACATAACATCTTTTCTTTATTTGTGTGTGAGGAATGTTTCCTGAAAGTTTGGCCGTACCTTTTTGTAACACCATGTATATATAAGTAGAAACAAGGCCCCGGGTTGGTTGGATGGTTGCTTGGGGAAGGAGACCAGACAGCGTGGTCATCGGTCTCATCGGATTAGGGAAGGATGGGGAAGGAAGTCGGCTGTGCCCTTTCAGAGGAACCATCCAAGGCCCCGGGAGTAGACAGCATTCCATTAGAATTACTGATAGCCTTGGGAGAGCTAGTCCTGACAAAACTCCACCATCTGGTGAGCAAGATGTATAAGACAGGCGAAATGCCCTCAGGCTTCAAAAAGAATATAATAATTCCAATCCCAAGTAAAGCAGGGGCTGACAGATGTGAAAATTACCGAACTATCAGTTTAATAAGCCACGGCTGCAAAATACTAATACGAATTTTTTACAGACGAATGGAAAGACGTAGAAGCTGACCTCTAGGAAGATCAGTTAGGATTCCATAGAAATATTGGAACATGTGAGGCAATACTGACCCTACGACTTATCTTAGAAAATAGATTAAGGAAAGGCAAACCTACGTTTCTAGCATTTGTAGACTTAGAGAAAGCTTTTGACAATGTTGACTGGAATACTCTGTTTCAAATTCTGAAGAGGGCAGGGGTAAAATACAGGGAGCGAAAGGCTATTTACAATTTGTACAGGAATCAGATGGCAGTTATAAGTGTCGAGGGGCATGAAAGAGAACCAGTGGTTGGGAAGGGAGTGACACTGGGTTGTAGCCTCTCCCCGATGGAATTCAATCTGTATATTGAGCAAGCAGTAAAGGAAACAAAAGAAAAATTCGGAGTAGGAATTAAAATCCATGGAGAATAAATTAAAACTTTGAGCTTCGCCGATGACATGTAATTGTGTCAGAGACATCAAAGGACCTGGAAGAGCAGCTGAACGGAATGGACGGTGTCTTGAAAGGAGGATATAATATGAACATCAACAAAAGGAAAACGAGGATAATGGAATGTAGTCGAATTCAGTCTGGTGATGCTGAGGGAATTAGATTAGGAAATGAGACATTTAAAGTAGTAAAGGAGTTTTTTTATTTGGGAAAAAAAGTAGCTTATGGTGGTCGAAGTAGAGAAGATATAAAATGTAGACTGGCAATGGCAAGGAAAGCGTTTCTGAAGAAGAGAAATTTGTTAACATCGAGTATAGGTTTAAGTCTCAGGAAGTCGTTTCTGAAAGTATTTGTATGGAGTGTAGCAATTTGTGGAAGTGAAACGTGTGCGATAAATAGTTAAGACAAGAAGAGAATAGAAGCGTTCGAAATGTGGTGCTACAGAAGAATGCAGAAGGTTAGATGGGTAGATCACATAACTAATGAGAAGGTATTGAATAGAATTGGGGAGAAGAGAAATTTGTGGCAGAACTTGACTAGAAGACGGGATCGCTTGGTAGGACATCAAGGGATCACCATTTTAGTACTGGAGGGCAGCGCGGAGGGTAAAAATCGTAGAGAGAGACCAAGAGACGAATACACTAAACAGTTTCAGAACGAGCTGACTGCAACTACACACTGAAAAGAAAGAAAAGAAAATTGTAAATATCCATCAAAACACTAGATAAAATGCACCTGATGACTGTTAGGAGAGAGACCCTTTTGGATGACAATGCGGAAATGTATAGAACAGCTTAGGCGGGGGGGGGGGGGGGCTCTTTAACGAGTGAATTTTCGACGAACGGATTGGTGACACATAAGAGGATGTAGCAATCAATACAAAATCCGGACTGAAAACTACAGTTGCGTGATACCTAGAATAGCGCAGTGGCAAATGATTGTAGAGAAAAGAAAGTCAATTCTGGGAGTAACAGTTCACACAGGAATGGCTTTTATTGAACTTGTAGACAATTTGGCAAAAGATTAATCAGTTATTTTTCTCCATAAAAGGATTATCAATCCGGAGTCAGACTATGTACTGCGGGGCTGCGGCGCCGTCTTTTTCGAGAGCCTGAAAACTATTCTTGTGGTCAGCCAGAAAGCGATGGAGAATATACTGACCATAGTTTCCAGCTTGCAAGTTCACATTCTTGTCTTGCACACTGAAAGAAATGTTTCTACTCTCCGGTTACTCAGCGGGATCGGGCACTAAAATTATAAATACAATTTTTAGTTGTAACTGATTCTATTATATCTATGAAAAGTTCAACGCAATGCATTGTAATATTCTTGATAATACTAATAATAATGTTCTCTATCATGAACAGGACTATGGGCAGTTCATAGGCGACTCTTCACATTAAATGGTCTTTCGCCGTGACTTTTAATAATCAAAGTTAATTGCTCGCCATAAAGTGGAAAATAATATCACCACTTGCCACGCGATTTTGTTAACACTACGGGCGGCACACAAACAGTTGCTTCCGCGAAATCTAAGCAATCCAGGACGGTGTACAGTCCTCGCGATTTCACTTTTTATTTGTGCCAGAAACATGCGTTTAGCATCAACATAGCTCTGACGTCATCCGAGGCAGCGCCTAAGCCGGCGTTTGATTGACGCGGACCGATTGATAGCTGGGTGCGAAGTGAAGTCCCGTCACTGCCTCTCGGGCCGTATTCATATATGGGAGCAGCGGACGGTCAAAGGGAACACCTGCCGTCATCCCCTCTATACCCAACTAGCAGCATCTAAATGGCCGCTCTCCCGGACACATACCATTTTAGAATACTGTTGTCTATCAGTTTACAGTTTTCGTAATTTTAGTATGAATGGAATAAAGTTGGCTTCAATTATATAAAAAATTTATGCTTGACTGCATTTAAATCGTGCTGGCTAGAATTTTTAGAGCGGCACCGACAGTAGAACATGATCTCTGAACTACATCTTTAAGAAATCTTGTATTGATTGTTATTTACATCAAAGTCTTCAAACTTGGTATATCTTCATTTTCTAATGGGTTAATCACGTGCTGTAATCAGAACTTTCTAGCATTGATACAACTGATACTTAATCTACTATAAATAAGGACGTTTTTGTTCCAAATTTAGTTTTCAGTAAATTACTCGAAAAGTGTTAGAGGTAGCTCAGTGGCGTCACATAGTTAAGGTTTTCATATCAAACTGATCTTTCTAAGTCTATTATTTAGCGTCTTCGTTTTTAGTAAAGAAAAGCCGATTTTTAATAAAATAATGCACCGATCAAGTTGAGACTTGTCTTAGGTAATTTTGACATACAATTGCACATTCTGACCGATTTTTGGCTTTATAGCTTTATTGTTTATCGCCACTTGTCTTTTATTTAGAACCATATATTTAGGGAAACATATTCATCTGATCGCTCTGAGATTTAACAATTTGAACTTTAATATACTGAAGAACATGTTGAAACAATTAGATGAAGCTACTTTAATTTTTAATTTCATCCTTACATTACGGTGCAATACTTGTATGCTACGCATAGACGCATAGACGCGTTATGGTGACATGGCGCTAGAAGGAACTGGATAAGTCCCGGGACACTCGGTCGCCTCTGCATCTCGCAAATGGTACAGTGCATGGTTCGCCACAGTACCATGGATGAAGAGAAAACCTTAATGACGATAGTGTCATAAAAAGCAATTCATACGCCACTATTCAGCCGCAAATTAATGAAAAACTTCGTTTAACTTACCAAAATTTCAGCAGATTTCTCGTCATAAATATAACAAGAATTAAATACAGACACACAGTTTTCCGTCTCATCTCTTCAGAAGAGGTGTTTTGAAAAACCCCCAATATGGAATCAACCATAAACCTGTTGGAGACGTAAACCATAAACGAGCAAGACGAAAGTTATGAGAGGTATCAGAAACAAGAACAGCGAGAAATTTAACATAAAATTGGTGGTCACGAAGCTAGTGAATTTCGTTTCCTTGGAGCAAACTAACCATGGCGGATGAAGCAAGTAGAAAGTGGAAAACCGTCTAGGACAGGCAAAGAGAGCATTCCTGGCCAAGAGAAGGCTACTGGTTTCAAAAGTAGGACTTCATGTGAGGATGGAAACACTAAGAATGTGCGTTTGGAAGACAGTGCTGTGCGGTGGTGAAACATGGACAGTTGGAAAAACGAAGCAGAATAAAATCGAAGCGTTTTAGATGTGAAGCTACAGAAGAATACTGAAAATCGGGAGGACCAACAAAGTAAGAACTGAGGAGATTCTCCACAGAATCGAGGAGGGAAGTAACATATAGAAAACACTGACAAAAAGACGGGACAGGCCATGTTTCAAGGCATCAACAAATAAACGCATTGATACTAAGAGAGAATGCAGGCAGTAAAAACTGTGCGGGAAGACAGATCTGGGATATGTCCAACAAAAATATGATGACGTAGGTTGCAAGTACTCCTCTGAGGTGAAGAGGTTGTGGCGGGAGAGGAATTCGTGACGGGCCACATAACACCATTCACAAGACTGCTGAGTCAAAAGAAACTGAACTTATTCTTCACATGCTCTAAACAGTAAATGTGTAGAAGGAAACAAGTCCGTCCACTGAAGAATGAGTCCAATTTCCTTGTGGTACGTCTTGCTTGCTATTCGGTAACTTTGTACACCTATATCTGAGTTTGATTTTATACGTAACCACGATAGTCAGTTTTGGTGCACACGTGACCACGTAACATTGATCTACGGAGAAACAGGGGAGAGAAGTCGCATATATTCCTACGTATTTTGTATCAACGCGAGCCTCAATGTAACCGACAATTTTGCGGGGTAATAAGGAATTGTGGGTCGACTTGATACAAAACACTTCGGTTTATTCCCCAAGTTACCTTCAGTGAAATATCGCTGTCATCAATTGGTTTCATTACTACCATGCAAAATTAGCGTAGTTAGGAAATATTAGTACACAAGTTTTTACATGCATACTGTTTGGTTCCAGGTACTGCACTGTGGGAATAGTTTTATAACACCGTTTGCCTTTTTTTGACATTGCATGATTTCTGTGTTTTGTTGCCGTTATTTCGTCATACGGCACGTCATCAGCAACGGTATTCGTGGCTGCTGTTAACAAATTAGAAAATCTGAACTTACACAGGGTGCTTCTGTAAGGACGTGCAAAAATTTAACAGGACATAAAGGTTACTCCATTGAATAATTATAAGTAGGGAACCTGGGGTCGGAAAAGCCAGCTCAAGGAGGTAATAGGGACAAAGTCACATTACTGTGTGCTTTATTATTTACGTTAGCTACAGTTAACTGCAAATACCATTACTGGCACAATGAACGTACCACATGTACTCTACCTTAAAAAATGTACTGAACTGACGGCCATTAACCTCAATGGAAGCATGACTTCAGCGAAAAAAATTATGAATCGCCCTGACAATATCCCTGGTGTATTTAGATTCACATCAGAGGCAGCTAAAATTCTGATTCCGTCTCCGTATCCACTGGGCTCTCGTACGCAAGGTTCAAATGGCTCTAAGCGCTATGGGACTTAACATCTGAGGTCATCAGTCCCCTATGACTTAGAAAATGGCTCTGAGCACTATGCGACTCAACTTCTGAGGTCATCAGTCGCCTAGAACTTAGAACTAATTAAACCTAACTAACCTAAGCACACACATCCATGCCCGAGGCAGGATTCGAACCTGCGACCGTAGCGGTCACGTGGTTCCAGACTGAAGCGCCTTTAACCGCACGGCCGCACCGGCCGGCTATGACTTAGAACTACTTAAGCCTAACTAACCTAAAGACATCACACACATCCATGCCCGAGGCAGGATTCGAACCTGCGTCCGTAGCAGCAGCGCGGTTCTGGACTGAAGGTCCCCAGTACCGCTCGGCCACAGCGGCCGGCCATACGCAGGGGACTTTAGATATCCCTGTAGGGGATTCAGGCTACGTGACCTCGCAGGCCATGGAATAGGACTTCCAATCCAGTGACCTGGAAATACTGTACCGGTACTGCTCCACTGTATTGTGCTGTACGTCTCTGATTAGCATTGAGCAATGAATGGGCCTGTCATTGATCCGTAGCACGTTCTGTCATGAGACAATGTAAATACGATACGACAGAGCCACCTCATGGACAATTAAAGTAAACACAACCTGTATCGTAACTTCCTGGCAATCAGGCTCGTCCTTCTCGTTCCCTCGCTGGAAATAAAGACTGTACATGTAAATAAACAGCATAGTGCCTGTAAACTTGTACGGATGTTAGTTATAAATAAGCTGGAAAACAGTAATGCTAGACAAAGCGGAAGACAAGTTTACTTCCATATCTTCTTAAGCTGGCTTCTCCTTACCACACATTTTGTAAATTTGTGGCAAGATCTTACGGGACCAAACTGCGTAGGTCATCGGTCCCTGAGCCTACACATTACTTAATCTAACTTAAGCTAAGCACGACACACACACCAGTGCCCGAGGTCTGACTCGAACCACACACGGTGTGACCCGCGCGGACCGTGGCACGACGCCTTTGACCAAGCGGCTACCCCGCGCGTTGACCCCACATTCCCCATCTCGATTCATTCAGTGCAACATTCTCTATGTCCCGTTACATTTTTGCACGTTCTTACGGATACACCCTGTATACGTCAGTGTTATGCTATTGGGCATTGTGGTAGTGTTGTGGATACAATTTTGGTAGGCACTAGGGTGTAATGTAATCTGTACGTGGGTTCAAATGGCTCTGAACACTACGGGACTTAACAGCTATGGTCATCAGTCCCCTTAGAACTACTTAAACCTAACTAATCTAAGGACATCACACAACACCCAGTCATCACGAGGCAGAGAAAATCCCTGACCGCGCCGGGAATCGAACCCGGGAACCCGGGCGTGGGAAGCGAGAACGCTACCGCACGACCACGAGCTGCGGACTGGACGTGGGTTGTTCGGCTTGTAGTTACTCTAAGAACGCAGCCAAACGTAACTTATCTTCATAGCCGTAATTCACGCCATTCTCTTCTCCGCTTGTGTCGCGATAAAGTTTTAAAAACTGTAGCGGGAGTTCTGACGGCTTCTATTCATTACTTGGGTCTCTGTGTGTGATGTATGTGATACTGAATATTGCTGTACGCCGAAACAGGCCAACACAAAAGTATAGAAGTTGCAATGAATATTCCAGATGGTGTTCATGGACATTTTCTGAGTAACTTTATTCCGGCGATTCTTGGTCTTGGCGGTTCAATACAGAGTTATTGCATTTAGTTTGACCCCTTACCTTCATTTATCTTTCCTTCTGTACTTTACTGATACTATCTGGACAACAGTGCAAATGACGGCGCTGTGCGCTGTTTGTCATGTCTGCAAGCAAACTCGTCCCGTTTGCTCTCCGTTCTTGCTGTTTACAAAACACTAGCGCCCACTTTACTGTTCGCGTTGAAGCTTGCATTGAGTATTGCTCGGTTCTCTCTCGTGTTATTTGTACTAACAGTGATTCACAGTAGTACTGCGGATAGGTTTCCTGATAAACATTTCGCCGACATGCCCCTCATGTGTGGATTCACTAAACGCAGTGCAAAAGTGGCACGACGACTCAATGCCGAGTTAATTACTGTTGTATGCATATGTAGGCGACTACGGGAAACCGAGAACTTGTGCGCTAGTATGATTGCGTACAGCGAATCGCAGGCTTTTTCACTCCTATTAAGGTATTTTCATAGAAACAAAAGTAACTAGATAACAAACAGAATTAATCTTCATTAAATTTTTACTCCTCAACAAGCGACCAGTGACCACACATGCCTCATACCAAAATACTCAGAAAATATCTCCAGACAACATCCAAAATTTTACAGAACAGGCCTATTTTTCTGTCTGATGACTGCATTTTTTTATTTTACAACGATCCGTCTCTTCAAAACCATTAAACAACGACATTCAATTACCACTACTTTCTTCTTCTTCTTTCGTTTTGGCCATCTTAGGACCACGTTAATTCGCTTCAGCTTCGTTTCTTCTGGTCTTTCTTCTTTCAACATTCTGTCATTCTCGTACTTTACAACCCTCTTCACTCTTCTGTCCAAAACGATTTTGTTCTGTGTCTCGTTCTGTTCTCGATAGCTTTTAAGGCTAGAATTTTTGATTTAAAAACCACCCTGTTGCATATCCCTGGTTCCTGTATTCTCATTTCTTCCATATCTCTTTGTATCTCTTGGATTCATCGTACTTTGGTTTTCTTGTTCATCAGAAATTGTGTGATTCGCTGTGTCAACTTCCCCTGGTTCATTATGAGGATGTGTCCGAAGAACATGCTCCTTCCTTTCCTGATGTCGTCAGAAATATATATATATATTTTTATACAACTCCAGGTTGGTTTCTAAACTGACGATCTTCTCTTCTTCGAGGTCGTAATATTCTCCTCAGAATCTTTCGTTCTATCAGTTCTAGTCTCTTGATCACTGTGGTTCTTGCTAAGCTGAGAGTTTCTGCTGCATATAGAGCTTCAGGGCGGATTTCTGTTTGGTTGTGTTTCAGTTTTGCATTTATCGAAATATTCTTCTTATTGTAGGTGTTGATAGATAGTTTATATGCTAAGTTCAATTATTTTATTCGTGCTCCCATTGCTTCTTTTTCGGTCAGTCCAATGTCTATAAAATCCAAGGTATTTGAATCTCTCCACCTTCTGAATTTTCCCTCCTACTATTGCCATCCACCAGGAGCTGTCGTGATGTTTGTCATATATTGTGTCTTCTCGATAGAGACCTGTAGCCTGCTTTAGCTGCCTGTCTCTACAGTTCTGTCTCTTCTAATCATTCGGACAAGATCACAATGTCATCTGTGAATGCTAGACAATCTGCCCGTACTCGCCACTCTCTGATCACCTTATCGAGGACACTGGTTTATTCAAAGCTAAATAACTATTTAATCTAATTACAATAAAAAGTTATATAAGATACTACACTCCTGGAAATTGAAATAAGAACACCGTGAATTCATTGTCCCAAGAAGGGGAAACTTTATTGAAACATTCCTGGGGTCAGATACATCACATGATCACACTGACAGAACCACAGGCACATAGACACAGGCAACAGAGCATGCACAATGTCGGCACTAGTACAGTGCACATCCACCTTTCGCAGCAATGCGGGCTGATATTCTCCCATGGAGACGATCGTAGAGATGCTGGATGTAGTCCTGTGGAACGGCTTGCCATGCCATTTCCACCTGGCGCCTCAGTTGGACCAGCGTTCGCGCTGGACGTGCAGACCGCGTGAGACGACGCTTCATCCAGTCCCAAACATGCTCAATGGGGGACAGATCCGGAGATCTTGCTGGCCAGGGTAGTTGACTTACACCTTCTAGAGCACGTTGGGTGGCACGGGATACATGCGGACGTGCATTGTCCTGTTGGAACAGCAAGTTCCCTTGCCGGTCTAGGAATGGTAGAACGATGGGTTCGATGACGGTTTGGATGTACCGTGCACTATTCAGTGTCCCCTCGACGATCACCAGTGGTGTACGGCCAGTGTAGGAGATCGCTCCCCACACCATGATGCCGGGTGTTGGCCCTGTGTGCCTCGGTCGTATGCAGTCCTGATTGTGGCGCTCACCTGCACGGCGCCAAACACGCATACGACCATCATTGGCACCAAGGCAGAAGCGACTCTCATCGCTGAAGACGACACGTCTCCATTCGTCCCTCCATTCACGCCTGTCGCGACACCACTGGAGGCGGGCTGCACGATGTTGGGGCGTGAGCGGAAGACGGCCTAACGGTGTGCGGGACCGTAGCCCAGCTTCATGGAGACGGTTGCGAATGGTCCTCGCCGATACCCCAGGAGCAACAGTGTCCCTAATTTGCTGGGAAGTGGCGGTGCGGTCCCCTACGGCACTGCGTAGGATCCTACGGTCTTGGCGTGCATCCGTGCGTCGCTGCGGTCCGGTCCCAGGTCGACGGGCACGTGCACCTTCCGCCGACCACTGGCGACAACATCGATGTACTGTGGAGACCTCACGCCCCACGTGTTGAGCAATTCGGCGGTACGTCCACCCGGCCTCCCGCATGCCCACTGTACGCCCTCGCTCAAAGTCCGTCAACTGCACATACGGTTCACGTCCACGCTGTCGCGGCATGCTACCAGTGTTAAAGACTGCGATGGAGCTCCGTATGCCACGGCAAACTGGCTGACACTGACGGCGGCGGTGCACAAATTCTGCGCAGCTAGCGGCATTCGACGGCCAACACCGCGGTTCCTGGTGTGTCCGCTGTGCCGTGCGTGTGATCATTGCTTGTACAGCCCTCTCGCAGTGTCCGGAGCAAGTATGGTGGGTCTGACACACCGGTGTCAATGTGTTCTTTTTTCCATTTCCAGGAGAGTATATCTCGTAGTTACATAATTACCAGTCCTAACAGAACTATCTGTTCCACTGTCACACACCATGGTTGTACTTCGATTTTGTCACTTAATATTAAACTGTAAATAAGAGCAATTGGTGCAAACCACCTGTAGTGCCTGAGACGTCACGGTTCGTGCGGCTCCCCTGTCGGAGGTTCGAGTCCTCCCTCGGGCATGGGTGTCTGTGTTAGATAGTTTAAGTCAGACATTAAGTAGTGCGTATGCCTAGAGACCGATGACCTCAGTAGTTTGGTCCTGTAGTCCTTACCAAAAATTTCAGTTTTCCACCTGTAGTGTCAAAGAGTTACCTTCACACGTGCTAACGCCTATAACATGCAAAACTATAACAACTTATACATAAAACATTAATGAACATTTTGTAAATTAAAAATCTACCTTAGTACGGGGAAAAAAACTTAAGTAAATGTATTCTCTGTTCTTTCCATAAGATCACTGTAGAGAGAGCTGTTTATATAGATTCCACATTACATTGTACAGAGCGACTATAAATGATTCATTAGTTTTCAGATCTTCATATTTTCCTAGATATTACATGTAAGAATATGATTGATTCATGAACAGAACGGGAAACTCACTGACAATTTCCACTCCACTGTGGGTGCCCGTCTGCTCACATGACAAACGTCCAAGCGGCAGTCCGTTCCGTACCTAATCTAGTAACATGTTACCAGTGCTCATCTAAGCAGGATTGACCCTTTCCCTGAGCTATTCACCGAGCGAGGTGGCGCAGTGGTTAGCACACTTGACTCGCATTCGGGAGGACGACGCTTCAAACCCACGTCAGACCTTTTGTATCCCGCCTGCAAGGAAGCGTGTTGGTCTGCTCCTGAAAGCAGTAAGATAGGCCGAATGTAGGAGGCGAGTAGGAGCAGGTGAGGTAAAGCTTTCGGTACTGCAAGTAGAGTAAAAGTGGTTTTACTAGAGTCCAACCCTAATTATACACTTTGATACATAACTTGGTACAGGTGAGCATATAGGTGCGAAACCAAAGTCAAGATAAGAAAATCTCAATAGCAAGCTAAAGCGATGATTCTCGGCCGTCTGCTCACAGAGCTAAACAGCGTCGGCTAGAGGGCGCTGTGGTCGGGGAAGATATTCCGCTCTCGTAGTGCCAACCTAAGTTGTGGAATCGCAACTATCGATACCACACGACCATCCTCATTCCGGTTTTCCGTGATTTCCCTACATCGATTCAGTCAAATGCCGGGACAGTTCCTTTGAAAGGGCACTGCCGACTTCCTACCCCATCCTTCCCTAATCTGACGGGATCGATAACCTCGCTGTTTGGTCCGCTCTTTCAATCAACCAACCAACCATCTGGCGGGGGTATGTAAATAAGGTCCTTAATGTACGCGAAAAGAAAACGTCAGGTGATCTGGGAGGCCAAACGAACAGACTACACCATCTTCATCACTATGTCCAATCCAGCGAAGCAGAAGTTCGTCGTTCAGATTGAGACGAACATCGTTGCTCCAGTAAGGGAGTGACCTGTCTTGTTGAAATATGAAATTCGCGTTATCAGCTGTTATGGCAACAAACACAGCCGCAACTTATCAAAGTAATATCCTTCACAATCCCCTCAAAGAACGTGAAAAGTTGGCCAGGTCCGAGTAGGACTAGCGCTCAGAGGGTCCCATACAAACCTATATAGAAATAATTCAAAAGCCGAGATCGTTTAAATACTGTTTACTGGATAACCGGTTTTAACACACTCAAGGTGCCATCATCGGATCTGAATGTAGCTTAACATGTATAAACCATTTGGATATAACGATACATGAGGCAGACCAGCTGATGTAAAATCATTGTCACAAAAATTAAGAAACAACTGCTCTCCTGGTCATTGTTTTCTATGAGGTATGTAAAACCGAAGTCACAAGATAAAATTATTTGGTACATGACCGCTGCTCGTCTCGACAGCGGTGTGATGGCGAGTGTGTCAGTCGAGCAGCGGTCATGTACCAAATAACTTTATCTTGTGACTTCGGTTTTACATACCTCATAGAAAACAATGACCAGGAGAGCAGTTGTTTCTTAATTTTTGTGACAATGATTTTATATCAGATGGTCTGCCTCATGTATCGTTATATCCAAATTGTTTATACATGTTAAGCTACATTCAGATCCGATGATGGCACCTTGAGTGTGTTAAAACCGGTTATCCAGTAAACAGTATTTAATCGATCTCGGCTTGGAATTGTTTCCACAACAGAGTGATCGCTCCACAACGCCCTATGTGTTCACTGCAAAGAAAGTTAATTAAGTGTGTAGACAGGTCCCGAGAATTCCAAGACTTTCGAGAAGGTTTTAATTTTAACTAAATTATGTAATAAATTGCAGAAAATCGTCAAAGTTGCAATATTAATTTTCTTTATTATTTGATGACTAGATTCGAGCCTAAGCTCATATCAGGTCATCCAGCAAGCTATGCAATAACGTACATTACGACAGCAGCCTTACTGTTCGTTGCAGTTAAACACATCTTTAATATGAAGCAGAACATGGCTAAACTTGTGTCACGTAACTGAATCTTATGTTTGAAGTCGGATAAAAAATAAGAAAGAAATATTTTTTAGTGTCACATAAGTACAAATTTACAATTTCTAAGTTTTCCAGTCGCGCGGTCTAGGGCGCGTTGTTACGGTCCGTGCGGCTCTCCCTCCCCCCCCCCCTCCCCCATCGGAGGTTTGAGTCCCCCTTGGGCATAGGTGTGTGTGTGTGTGTGTGTGTGTGTGTGTGTGTGTGTGTGTGTGTTTGTGTGTGTGTGTGTGTGTGGTCCATACCGTAAGTTTAAGTTAGAATAATAGTGTGTAGGCTTCGAGACCGATGACCCTAGCAGTTTGGTCTCATAAGACCTTACCACAAATTTCCACTTTCTGAGATTTCCTTGTGCTGTGAAAGCTTGTTGCTGGCCACATTTCGTGATTCTAGGTCAACGGGAGGTGCGAGTTTCCGAAATCGAAGTACTGGCTGTTTCAAAGAGAATCGTCCGATTTCGAACGTCTGTATTTCTGAAATTAATAAACATATCCAATGAATTTTGTTTTTTGATGAACGGGAAACTGAAATAGTTTTTATTTCATACCTCTTCATAGATGTTCAGTACGCCCCCTTGACATGCAAGGCATATGTCAATACGGTATTCAAATTGTTCCTACAACGCAGCGAGCATGTCATGCGTTACGTACAGCTTCCACAGCTGCTGTTATGCGATGTCTCTGTTCATTCATTGTTCTTGGTAACGGAGGCACATCAACAGAGTCTTTTATAAGGCCCCACAAGAAATAATCACATAAAGTCAGGTCCGGTGACCTTGGAGTTCAGTAACGTAAGGCTGAATCATTTCGTCCAGTACGACCGATTCATCGTTCAGTAATTCTTTGATTTAAAAATTCCCGCACTTACAGATGCCAGTGTGGCGGTGCCGAGCCGTGTTGCTAAATGACGTCGCTCGAACCAGTCTCCAACTGTGGGGAAAAGAAAGTTCTCTAGCATATCGAGACATATTCTTCCTGTAACAGTGTTGTCGACAAGGAAAAATGGACTATACACTTTTCTCCGTGAAACTGCACAAAAGACATAAAATTTTGGAGAGTCCCTCTCATATTATAAAACTTCATGTTGTTGTTCTGTACCCCATTTTCTCACATTATGACGGTTCACCTTTCCGTTTAAATGCAATGTTGTCTCGTCACTAAACACTAAGCGCGGAAAAAAACTGTCATCCTCCATCTTGCCAAGAACGAAATTACTCAAATCCATACGTTGTTGTCTGTCACCTTCACGAAGAGCTTGCAGTAGCTGAATTTTGTATGGTTTCATGTGTAAACGTCGACTTAACACACTCCAGACGAACATTGGGGGGGGGGGGGGGGGCTGTCGAGCTGTCGAGCTGCACGGCGAACGGATTTCTGCGAACGCCTTTAGAAAATATGGCGGATGCGTTCGACGTCTGTGTCAGACACTCGTGGACAGACCGGCGATTTGCCTTTATACAAAGAACCTCTTTCTCGGAATTGTTCATGCCTTCGTCTAATGCTCTGTGCCGTAGGAGGATGTACACCACACCTAGTACGAAAGTCACTCTGAACCGTTATTACTTACCCGCACTGCGCAAAACGTACAACACAAAACGCTTTCTGTTGTCCCGACACCATTTTCAAATTGAAGTCGGCGGACACTGCTGCTGCCTAGCGGGAACCATTTACTGGAGAGTTTCCTCTTTCCAACAGTACTAGCCGTACGTGTGGCTGAGAGGTTCTAGGCGCTTCAGTCCGGAAACGCTCTGCAGTTACGGTCGCAGGTTCGTATCCTGCCTCGGGCATGGATGTGTGTGATGTCCTTAGGTTGGATAGGTTTAAGTAGTTCTAAGTTCTAGGGTGTGATGTCGTCAGTCAAAACGACCACACCGCCGCCTGAGAGATCGAGCCGCCGGATGCGATTCTCTCGATAAACGGAATAGAAGAAAGGCTGTGTTAGCCAAAGAGTACACAGCCAGTCGCAGTTCTTATGTTCGCCGCGAGGCGCCGCTACGCCACTTCACGTGCAGCACGAGAGTAGTGCAGTTGTGCCAGTCTACAGTTGGTAGCCGCGCTCAGTGGTCAGCCAGCGCCGATGTTAGTCACCGTGTGCAGCTCAGTCATTGCTGCCATCAAGTATTTGTAGCCAAGTTCCAAGTTAGTCCTCGAAGTCACCGGATCCGACATTCAAGATTACGAGAGACTAACTCGTCACTGCAAGATTTGTGACTTGTAAATTCTGTCATTCTACAGACGCTTAGTCTAGTCGTGTCTTCTATCATTGTCAACCAACTGAACATGGACTACAGCAAACTTAAGTAATAAATACTTTCTTGTACTCCTGCTAATTAATTGAGTTTCCTGTTGTAGCTACCAAGCAGTCTTGGCATAGTAGAACCCACTTTCCACCTCCTTGGCTACTTCATATTTTCCACATCATGTTGATGAACTCGATTATGGTGGAAGATCGAGAGCCATCATAGGGGACTGATGACCTCAGATGTTAAGTCCCATAGTGCTTGGAGCCATTTGAACCATTTGAACCAACAGTACTTTGATCAAGCAGACATCTCGATAACATAATAGTTCGGAATTTTTTTAATCGGATGATTATTTGATACACCACATGTAACTTAAGTGGCCTTATATTTTTATTACATTGACTTAGAAACTTCAATTTTGACACTCCCAATGGACTGCAGTCTTCCGTATGTGACACAGGTTTCCACTCCATACGTTTACCCGTACCCGTTACTAAGAAAAAGGGTTTTAGTAGTCGGACAGACAGGTAATTATACATACAACAAAGCCGTCCGATGAGAGTTCCATTTTTACCGATTTAGGTTTGGAACCCTACCAAGGCTGAAAATTTGGTTTTCCAGTAAGTAGGACAGACGTCTGGAAAATTGTTTATAATTTCACTGAAACCTCTTCTGCCGGTCCCAAATAGAATTAACAGAAAAAAAAAATGCTCGTTATGAGTTACTTAAAGGATGAGAACAGACACGCTGCTGAAGAGCAGAGCGAAACGAAATGTTTTGAGAAAAAATGTGCTCAAAAATGTAGGAGCTGACCTTCGCCAAGTTAAGATAATTCGTTGAAGATGACAGTGAGGACTAACGTATGGTGTACTATACGTTTAATATTTTTCAATTGAAGATTATTATTTCGTTTCTACTACAGTTTCACCAGGCGTAGGGAAAGAAATTAAAATGTTCATGACCAATTTAAGTCATCTGGATGGGATTCTAATTCTCTGGTCCTTGTACGTATGGCATATTTTGCTGTGGAGCAGAAAAACTCCGTTGGATTAAAAGCACAGAAATCATGACAAATATAGGATATCCTTTAACATTGTTTTATGTAGCTCTTCTTGCAACACGTTAGTGAGGTGGCACATAATTTTCAGTTAAATATTTTCATATAATAGCTGTCCAAGTAAACTGACAAGCTACAACGTTGTCGGTTTTACGTAATGACGGAACAAATAGCTTTATGGTCTTGTTAGTCTCATATAAGAAACATAACTAATTTATCTCTCTCGGTTCACGTTTTACCGACTGGGATACGGAATCCTATATGGTTTCATCGGGGTAACACTGCGTAGAAAACACTAACATTCGGTCAATTTCGTTCATAGTCCACAATTTCATGAAATTTTTCAGCGTCCCTACCTCTAACATTCTGGTGATTAATCTTTCCAATCAAAAGGACAGTTGCATCGCTGCAGAATATGAACATCTAGGCGATATGTTGAGTCTCACTGGCTTGCTGCATTGTGAAAGTGAAATTGATAGCGCCGATCATAATCTTCCGGTTTAAATTGCAGTACGGGCTATGGACGGTACTGTTTTAAATGCGATCACCATCGAAAAGTCTTCCACACAGCTTGCTGCGGTGCTCAAAGTTCGTGGCTTGCACTAACCGTTGATTTCTTGGACGGTTCGAAACTTCCCCATCTTCTCCACGGTTGCATCAGACACACTTGGTCAGCTGATACTGTTCTGTTTACAGAGACAACCAGTGTGTAGTTCTTTTCTGTAATTCCTTCTGAATGCGCACTGCACTATTGTAACAGATATACGTCTCGCATATTCCCGCACACAAAAGCTCTTTTGTTGCTTGTCGCCATTTTCTCATGGAACTCAACTCGTAACGCCAACAGGTGAGAACAAAGCAAGCTTGGTGAGTGAACGGTCCTATTCATCCATCAGTTGTATCTATACACGTCGAACTTCGGAAAATACTGCATCAACTATTTATGGCAGCCATGTGTATTGATACTGAAGCACTGTGTGAAGTACTGAGCACGAACTTTCAAATAAATAATAATATCGTGATGATCTCAATATATTTTCGGAGGCTAATTATGCAAAAATAGACATCCTTCTTCGCCTATTATTTCATCGATTTAGTGCCGGTTATATATATGAAACCTATCCTCCAATTTTAGAATTTTGTTTCAAATTTTAACAATTACTCCACTCGTATAGTTCCACTACAATAAATGAAGAATGTTACAACAAAAATCCCGGAGATGATATAGATGCCAGATGTGTCACGGCCAGTGTAGATGGCGCAACAGACGCGTATAAATTCTGTTTAGCTGCTTCTGACGCAAATCATCGCCGGCCATTCTGCACGGCGATGACAGACGGCGCTTAACCGGGCTTTGGCTCTCCCGACGATGTATGGGGGGTCAGTAGGCCCACCTATCTGGCTGATGGATCAAAAGCAGGCCACGTCACCGCGGGATCGGACCGGTGATATATACCAGGTGCGCTCGGAACTCTTCCTCGCAAGCGACAGTAAACCCATGAGCAGTCTATCCCATCTAAAAATATCACCTTCCTACAAGTATTAGTTGAAAAAAGGAAGAGTTTGCAAGGGACGAAAGACAGGGGTTATAATTTAGGAAGCAAGGAACATGAGACGTGGAGTTTCTTAATGATAGGTAATGGGGTCACTCTTGATCTTAACCTACTTACGAGGGTTGTTGTTGGGTTGTTTTTGGGGGAGGAGACCAGACAGCGAGGTCATCGGTCTGGTCGGATTAGGGAAGGACGGGGAAGGAAGTTGGCCGTGCCGTTTCAAGGGAACCATCCCGACATTTGCCTGGAGCGATTTAGGGAAATCACGGAAAACCTAAATCAGGATGGCCGGACGCAGGATTGAACCGCCATCCTCCCGAATGCGAGCCCGTGTGTTAGCCACCACGCCACCTCGCTCGGTACCTACATACGAGGGACGTTCAAGTAATGTAATTTTTTTTTCTGAAAGCAGGTTGGTTTTGTTCAGCATTCCAGTACGCCATATTATTCCCCACTCCACTTGCTAAGAATCTCTGTTTTTCAATAGTATCTACGTTCAAATCGACTGCCTACCCCACCTTACTCAGAGGTATGCCCGCATGGCACCACTCTGCTGGTCAACGTTGGAACCAAAGTCTTGCTGCATCAACAGCCTCCCTATTATCCACGTATTGCTTCCCGCGGAGTGCATCCATCATTGGGCCAAACAGGTCTAAGTCGCAAAGTGCGAGAGTTTCTGTCTCATTGAAACAAGTTTTCATTGTTTATACTTTTATTTCATTGTAATTCTCATCCTATGCAAATGTTACGTTTTCTGCTCAGCTACAAAGGAGCACAGACCTTAGCGCTATTGATCTACAGCGCGGTTTATTGGTAAATGTTGAACAATAAGCGATTAACATTGAGAAATGTTTTCAAATGTTAATGCATATAGTGAAGGTACAGAAACATTTAGTACATAACATTTGTTAGTAGTAAAACAGGGCCTGAAGCAGAATCGATAAGTGATTGTCTTATGTTATCCACCATTTTAGTGAAACATTAAATCAGCAGTTTTAAATTGATTTTCTATATGGACATAAGTATTGTTGGTCATAATTGCGATAATAATTGTGTATTGATAGCCCAGAACTCACTTTGAGGAAATAAATTCGACTTAGATTGTGAATAATATTTAAATATAGTGCAAATAGCATCTTACGTGATATAAATTCCTATCTGCTGATGTATGACGCCTGGCTATTTCGTAACAACTTTTATGAAATATTTTGACGGGAAAAATACATTAGTATTGCGTGACTAAATTGTTCATTTTCCTTAAAGAAAAGCGCTGCCACCTCGAATAACAGTAACGTTAAATTCGATAAACGGTCTGCAACCTAGTGCCATTTACACTGCGTTACAGACAACATTGCTACACGTTCCCAGGTGGAGATTTCTTTAACAAAATAACGAT
The DNA here is from genome assembly GCF_023898315.1 of Schistocerca nitens. Taxonomy (NCBI): domain Eukaryota; kingdom Metazoa; phylum Arthropoda; class Insecta; order Orthoptera; family Acrididae; genus Schistocerca; species Schistocerca nitens. The sequence goes on along the minus strand of NC_064623.1, from coordinate 43,897,819 downwards.
CATTAGCCGGGAAAAGCAGAGTTTAAATAAAACTTCATGTTACATTGATAGTAACTACTTTTTTTGTAATCTTGCTGAAATTCTACAACACGCAATCAAACCATAATACGCCACAGTGTTAATGGGTGATAGACCAATCAACAAATTCAGCTCAATTCGTTTTGCTCATGGAAGCATTTAATTTTGAGTTGATCTAAGGACCAGTGCGTTGGTTTATTTTGCATATTTATAGTCCTTTTAGTTCACCGGAAATATCTTCTGAAGCAGAGCATCTAAAGTACATAAAGTGTTTGGTCAGCAGAAACGAACATTGAGTATACTGTGTAAAGTAGAGAACCGTACACTTTGCATAAGAACATATATAGGTCTTGAAATGCTTACACTGACTGCCAAAGTTTTTCTTGGGTCACAATAAAAATATTCGTAATAATGGATACAAAATTAATTTTTATGTAGACTTTTCCTCTTTACCTGGGTTTCAAAACGGAATCATTTACTCTGGTACGCAGATGCTCAGCAAGTTTCCATGTACCATAAAGGCAAAAAACTGGATATCCCATCTAGTTAAAAGCGAAATTTAAATCATATCTTACTAGTAACTCTTGCTAGAAATAGTATGAATAGTCCTATTACGGTTTGTAAAGGCAAGTAGCGCTGTTTAGTGTAAAACTGCAGTAAAACAGTTGGTAATGTATCGTAAACAAGTATCAATATTTACAGATTCGGGCAATTACTTTCTTTAGACAATACCAGTACAAAAAGGTAAAGTAAATGTATCTGACTTCTGCTTTCGCAGTCAGTTGACTTTGCTTCACAACACCGCAATGTAAGCTGTACTCGTCTTTCATATTTTTCCTGTTCTTGTACTGTAGATGTGAAAACTGCAACTTATATTGTGACGAAAGACATGTTACGCAAATTATTATATCGTTACCTACGTCGAAACAACGCCCGGGAGTAGACAACATTCCATTAGAACTATTGACAGCCTTGTGAGAGCCAGGCCTAACAAACCTCTACCATCTAGCGAGCAAGATGTATGAGACAGGCGAAATACCCTCAGACTTCAAGAAGAATATAATGATTCCAATCCCAAAGAAAGAAGGTGTTGGCAGATATCAAAATTACCGAACTATCATTTTAATAAGCCACGGCTGCAAAATACTAACACGAATTCTTTACAGACGAATGGAAAAACTAGTAGAAGCGGACCTCGGGAAAGAGGAGTTTGGATTCCATAGAAATGTTGGAACACGTGAGGCAATGCTGAAACCTACGACTTATCTTAGAAAATAGATTAATAAAGACAAACCTACGTTTCTTGCATTTGTAGACTTCGAGAAAGCTTTTGACAAGGTTGACTCGAATACTCTCTTTAAAATTCTGAAGGTGGCAGGGTTAAAATACAGGGAGCAAAAGGCTATTTACAATTTGTACAGAAACCAGACCCCAAGAAACTCGTGTAGGGCCTCCACGAGAACGCAGAAGTGCCGCAACACGACGTGGCATGGACTAGACTAAAATCTGAATTAATTCTGGAGGGACTAAAAACATGAATCATAAATCCGTAAGAGTACGAGTGGGTGGAGATCTCTTCTGAATAGCACGCTGCACGGCATCCCAGATATACTCAATAATGTTTATGATTGGGGAGTTAGATGGCCAGCGGAAGTGTTTACTCACAAGAGTGTTCCTGGAGCCACTCTGTAGCAATTTTCGAAGTGTGGGGTGTCGCATTTTAATAACAATAACAATGGCTGATTGCCATTAGAGGACGTGTGGACGAGTTCTCTATTCTAGACATTCTTACAAACGGTAATTTCCTACGGCGTAGCTGTAATCTCTTTACGTAACGAAAAATTGTAATACGTAACACGCTGCTCTCATTGCACTACTCAGTTAAGCACAATATATGATGAAACTATCCGGGCACTCCTATTTAATGCAAACTCACCATTAAATGTCACGAGAAGTCGACCCTCCAGTATACACTGAAGACCCAAAGGAACTGGTACATCTGTTTAACATCGTGTAGGGCCTCCGAAAGAACGCCGATGTGTCGCAACAGGACGTGGCATAGACTCGACTAAATTCTGAGGTAATGCTGGAGGGATTGACACCATGAATCATAAATCCGTAAGAGTACGAGTGGGTGGAGATCTCTTCTGAACAGCACGCTGCACTGCATCCCAGATATCTTCAATAGTGTTCATTTCTGGAGAGTTATATGGACAGCGGAAGTGTTTACACTAAGAGGAGCGTTGCTCTAGCCACTCTGTAGCAATTTTCGACTTTTGCGGTGTCGCATTTTCCTGTTGGAACTTCCCAAGTCCGTCGGAATGCACAGTGGACATGAATGGATGCACCTGAGCAGACACGACACCCTACGTACGCGCAACCTGTCAGAGTCGTATCCAGACGTATCAGGGCTCCCATATTACTCCAACTGCACACTCCCCACACCATTGCATAGCCTCCAGCAGCTTGAACAGTCCCCTGCTGACAAGCTGGGTGCATCGATTCATGAGGTTGTCTCCATACCCGTACACGTCCATTCGCTCTATACAGTTTGAAACGAGACTTGTCCGACCAGGCAACATATTTCCAGTCAGTTTGACGATCTAACGCCCCGAACAGAATCTGGCACGATGTGCCTCAGGAGAACATCCAACATGTCTGTCAACCAATGGAAAGCCGAATAACTGCTTGCATAAGGACCAGAGATGAACCACAGCAATATGGACTTGCTCAGCTTGCGATGCTGTTTCTGTTGAATGAATCATAAGGATTTTATGAAATTGAAATAGTATGTTTAGCTGTTCTTTTAGCCTTAGAACATATTGAAATATCTCTGCAACTCAGTCGGATCATGACGTCCTCTGTTTAATTATGGCCAAAGATGAAGTTTTATCACAGAAGATGAAAGAAACAGCACTGAAGCATAGCAGTGTATCAAGTATAATGCTTGTATACATTATGACTTTCCGCGCAGGCTAGACCATACTGTACATGGAATATACAGTGCATGGAATAGTTTGGAATAGATAAAATAGAAAGAAGTATGGGCAATAGTGAATACAATGTTATATATATTATTTGACCTTATACTTGTATGTTACTGCTGAGATTTTGTATCGAAACGTCCGGAATGGAATAGTAAAATGGCTCTGAGCACTATGGGACTCAACTGCTGAGGTCATTGGTCCCCTAGAACTTAGAACTAGTTAAACCTAACTAACCTAAGGACATCACAAACATCCATGCCCGAGGCAGGATTCGAACCTGCGACCGTAGCGGTCTTGCGGTTCCAGACTGCAGCGCCTTTAACCGCACGGCCACTTCGGCCGGCGAATGGAATAGTAATGCAGACTAGTATCAACTATAGTGCTAAAATACAAATTAATGGTAGAGATGTTTGGATTTCTACAAAACCGTCAACAGAATTGGATGCAGCCGTATAAACCTAAACTTTCGTTTTTTGTGTTGCTGTTTTACATTTTGACTGATATCCTAAACACTTGTTTAGCCAGTTGTTCTGGAACTAAGATGTCATTCGTGGATAATATCTGATGGGTTAATAACGATACCTAAAATATATACACGTGTTAATGTAACAGCATAAAATTTAAATGCCAGAAACAGAGATCACAAGAATTTGGGCTCCACTATCGACTCCTGAGAACCACACGGATGTTGAGATGTTCGTACTATTAGTGAGCTGCTTTAATAACCATACCCAAACAGAAGAGCTCGCTAGCGTAAGAATACTTGAATAGGAGGATCAGAGAATATGACAACTTGTATAACTGAAGAAGTAAATTTGGCTCCAGTACCGATAACTGTGGACCTTCCATACGTTGAGATGCTCGCCATGCCAGACAACCAGCTGCATTAATAACCATAACCAAACAGAAGACACTAGTTAAAATAGCAGCACTTAAATTTCAAAAAACAAAGAATGCAATACATTACATAGCTGGAAAGTAACTTTGGTCCCAGTAGCGATCCCTGTGGGGTACACTGATATTAAGGTGTTCGTATTGTCAGGCGACCAACTCCTTTAATGGTCACAGCTAAATGGCACAAACCAATTAAGGCAAAAACACTTCACTGCTGGGATAAGAGAATATAATGAACAGCAGAAAAATAATTTTGGTGACGATGTCGATCCCTGTAGGCCTCCAATACGTCGAGATGTTCTCGTTGCCGGACTACCAGCTTGGAAGAACACTAGGGTAGTAGCGGGGTGTAAAGATAGAGTGGGGGGTGGGGGGTATAGTGGCTGCTGTTGTGAAAGCAATCTGTGACGGTCTGGGATCCGACTCGCTCCTTGTTGCTGTAACTTGGCTCCGCTTCTGCCTTTAATGCGGCCCAAATCCGTTTACAATGCCACGCCGGCACAATGGCGGACCCCATCTCTCGTCTCTGCCGGGCGTGCTTTGAGCTCGGAATTTGTGCTCCCAGATTTCCCTCTGCGCCCGCCGTAAAAGGCCGACTGGGGCGTCTCCTTCGCTTTCCTTTATACGTGAAAACCTGACTGCAGGTCTGGAATGAGCTTCCGTCTAGTGCTAAGTTGGAGCTCTCCTAGGAGCTCCTTGCTGACTTCTTGTTGCTCTGTCTGTGACGGTTTCCACAGAGAACATGAGTTTCGACCACTAAGTGTGGCTCATTTAAACAGAGTCGATAACTAAGTACGAGATGCTGAAATTCGGCCTCGTTATCATAGAAACTAGCATGAAATACCTGAAAAAAATCGATACTGAAACTAATGCAGCACGCGTTCACAAAGGATAGTTAAAAATTAATTTTGGTCCCAGTACCGATCCCTGTGGACCACGAATACATTTAGATGTTTGCATTCTCAGTTGCATGGAACACCACGGCTAAACTCTACAAACTGCTTAATGTAACATCACTCGAATGCAGGCTCAGAGAATATAATGCAGTGGTTCTTTATTTAAGCGAAGTGCCGTCGGTAGAGGGTCTCAGTTTGATTCCAGATTTCTCGACGTCCTGGCACCGCTCTTCATAAGGTAAGCCAATAAAAATTCATAGCTATGCAATATTGCCTCTGTTGCGCGATTTGAATCGTGATTTCCGTTCAGAAATGTCACAGTTCTAGGTGTGAAGTGATCTAGTGAAGCCGAAGTGATATGTGTGGCTCCATAACGAAGTGTCGTAGGTGCACTGCTCTTTTTAATGTGTGTAGACGATATTAGTTCCTGTCTGTCAGTTTACGGTTTATTGTTGACCTTTTGCCTTATGAAATAATTTTCATAAATGATTACGCATATAGCTTTTTAACTACTGAATTTACAAACTTGGATACTCATGTACCCTAGCATTAATGTCATCTACTGGAGTTATTTGTATAAATACAGGACACACCCAGACCATTACCAGCACTTTCTATGTATATAGATGTACAGATACTGACGTTGACGCTTTACAAAATTTTTATCGTTCTAGTGTTGTTCGGATGCTTTTTAATCATGATAATATTTTTTTTTACTTCTCTTACGTATCACTACGCCTGTTGCAGATATGACTTCTGATAACTGAACTTAGGTAGCCACACCACTGTTTGTTTATTTTTAACAGACATGAAGATCGCAATGGCCCAAACCGCTAATTGTGAATTGTGATCAAAATGGACCTTTACAAACTACGATTTGCAATCAATTCGAGCTACTTTTACAACGCCCGTAAGTTATCAGACGATCAAAACGAACTGTAAAATAATTTAAGGAAGATATTTGCACGGTGTGAAAAGAGTCAGCCTGACCCTAAACAGTAAAATGTGAGATGACGATTAAAAACGTTTCTTACATTTGAATTACCCCATGAACAACACAACTTTAAATGTTATCTAGTGAACTCCAATGGACAACACATATGATGTTGCGAGAAAGACGAACCAAATATTGCGATTTAGTGGCGAATTAACAAAGTTACTAAAGAGAATGCATAAGCTACGCTTGTTCCCTTTGTTCGGGATTGTTGGAGTGTTGTATTCAAATATGAAGGACCGAGAATATCGAAAAAAATAAAGAAGAGCGTCCTATTTTGTGTTATTGCGAAACTGAGAGACGGATGTGCTAGCAATTTTGGTTTGTAATAGTTACAACAATGATGTTCTCCCTTTCGAATAGATCATTTCCCAATTTTGAGTTATTAACTTTGTCCTCGGAATTCCAAAATACTTTGTTGACTCGCACCTACATGGGGGATATGACCATCGTAATAAAATAAGCGAAATGAGAGCTCGCACCAAAATAGTTTAGGCGTAAATCTTTTGTCACGTATTATTCGAGGGTAGAACTGTCAACAGATAATCTGAAGGTAGCTATATGAATCCCCCTACAGCGGGCCGCTGTGACCGAGCGGTTCTAGGCGCTTCAGTCCGGAACCGCGCTGCTGCTACGGTCGCAGGTTAGAATCCTGCCTCGGGCGTGGATGTGTGTGATGTCTTCAGGTTAGTTAGGTTTAAGTAGTAAGTAGTTCTAAGTCTAGGGGGCTGATGATCTCAGACGTTGAGTCCGATAGTGCTTAGAGCCATTTGAACAATTTGAACCACTCCCCCTGGAACGTGAGTGTGTGTGTGTGTGTGTGTGTTAAAACTGTTAATTAAAACACCAGTAATGGAAGGGGATATATAATATAATTACACAGCCATGTATGCCTTACTGCTCATTTACAAGAAACATGAATGAGTCCTGAGAACACATAAAGTTAAAAATCGTGTCACATTCGTACCATGTCGGTTAAAACAGAGGTCAAATAAGTCGGTAAATTGGCTAGTGTTCTCTTGTATGCGTATAAAACACCTTCTACTAAATTCTGGCCCACTATGGTCCCTTCGCCCACAACCACAAGACGCTGGAGTGTCCTTTCGCCGGGGCAAGAAGCCATGCATCGTAAAGCAGTGTCCTATGCGAAGACGATTCAGAAAGATCTCAACTCACCATGGCCGAGCTGTTGACTTTGCTAGGCGTAGCTTCATATCCGTCACTTTCAGCCACTCTTCTTCCCATCACACACGACTCTCCAACTCAACAGTGAAGCGATAGTATGTAAGAAGATGGCACACCGAACTATCTCGCCATAACGACGACACGTCTCAGCATCTATATCTGCCATTTAGTTTCCTATACATCCACGCGGCTGATAACTAGCATAAAAAAATCCCAAACCTCTGTAGGTGGAGAAGGGTGTTCTGTATGTTCTTGACCACTTTATCTGCTGGGTACTAGTGTTCCAGAGAGTTAAGGGCTTTAACGGATTCCAAATAGTCAAGGAACTTAGCAGTCGCAACACATTTTACCTGCTCCAGTGTCGCCAAACATTTAAAGGCAAACTGGAGAGCAATCACATAAATGTACATACAGACGATTTTATGGCGCAATTTGATTATTCCTCAAGAAGGAGATGAATTCAGTAACTACGAGGTGTGGCTAGAAAAAAACCGGACTAGTACTGGTGAAACAATAAAACGAATGCAATAAGGCTGAAAGTCGCGTGGCCTGTCACGGGACTCTCGCTCCGCCTACTGCTCGAGTTTCATCTGCCTCCTGCACTCAGTCTGCCTGTGGCGTCTGTTTTAAGTAGTTGACGTTTTGTCTGTGCGTCGGAAAATATTGAGTGTACAGAAAGAACAGCGTGTTAACATCAAATTTTGTTTCAAACTAGGAAAATCTGCAAGTGAAACGTATGTAATGTTACAACAAGTGTACGGCGATGATTGTTTATCGCGAACACAAGTGTTTGAGTGGTTTAAACGATTTAAAGATGGCCGCGAAGACACCAGTGATGACACTCGCACTGGCAGACCATTGTCAGCAAAAACTGATGCAAACATTGAAAAAATCGGTAAACTTGTTCGACAAGATCGCCGTTTAACAATCGGAGCAGTGTCTGAGTTAACAGGAGTTGACAAGGAAAGTGTTAGGCAGATTCTTCATGAAAGTTTCAACATGAACAAAGTGTGTTCAAAAATGGTTCCAAAGTGTCTCACAATTGAACAGAAGGAACGCCGAAGAATGATTTGTTCTGACATCCTGGAAAACATTGAAAGTGATCCCACCTTCTTACAAAATGTTATTACTTGCCATGAATCGTAGTTTTTTACTTACGATCCCGAAACTAAACGCCAATCGATGCATTGGAAAACTCCTGGTTCTCCACGACAAAAAAAAGCACGAATGTCAAAATCGAAATTCAAGGCAATGATGATTGTTTTTTTTGACATCAAAGGGATTGTGCACATTGATTGGGTACCAGAGGGACAGCATTACTACATTACTACATTAGCGTCCTGGCTACCCTACGTGAGCGAGTACGGAGAAAACGGAACGATTTGTGGAGAAAAAAGTCATGGATCCTTCACCAAGACAATGCCCCAGCTCACAGTGCGTTGTCAGTGAAGACGTTTTTGGCAAAACACAACATTCCCATCTTAGATCATCCACCCAACTCACCTGATTTGGCCCCCTGTGACTTTTTTCTTTTCCCTAAAGTCAAGTCAGCTTTGAAAGGAACTAGATTTGAGACTGTTGAAGCAGTAAAAGAAAAAGCGACGGAAGTAATGTATGGACTTACCGAAAATGATCTGCAGCATTGCTATGAACAGTGGAAAATTCGTATGGAGCGGTGTAGAGACCGAGGAGGAGAGTACATTGAAGGAGATAACATGAAATTGTAAATAAATGTAAATAAATGTTTTTTCCAGCATCAGTCCGGTTTTTTTCTAGCCGCACCTCGTATCTGCGTTTTGTAAATATTGCTTCTTGGTCTAAGGTAATTGTGGCACTGACTCCAAGTGACAGGTGATTCCAGTAGAGGAGAAGCGTGAAAGAACGCAACCGCAAAATTACGGACCAATATACCTAACTACGCTTTGTTGGAGAATCCTTGAACATACTGTCAGTCTGAATATAACAAACTTTCTTCAAACTGAGAAGCCTACGTCCACGAAACAGCGTGGTTCTAGAAAGCATCGCTCGTGTGAAACTCATTGCCCTTTTCTCACGCGATACATGGCGAACTGTGGATGACGGGTAACAGGAAGATTCCATATTTCTAGATTGCCGGAAAGCATTTGACACGTCACTCCACCGCACGTTGTTAAGGAAGGCACGAGCATAAGGAGTAAGTTCACAGGTATGTGATTGGCTCGAAGACTTCTTAAGTAATAGATCTCAGTAGGTTGTCCTCGACGGCGAGTATTCATGAGAGACAAGGGTAACGTCGGAAGTGCCCCAGGGAAATTTGATAGGACCGCTGTTGTTCTGTATATACATAAATGACTTGGCGCACAGGGTGGGTAATAATCTGTGGTTGTTTGCTGACGTTGCCGTGGTGTATTGTCGGGTGTCGGAGTTGAGTGACTCTAGGAAGATACAAGACCACTTTGAGAAAAATTCTAGTTGGTGTGATAAATGGCAGCTAGCACTAAATGTGGAAAAATGTAAGTTAATGTAGATGAGTAGGATAAAAAAACCTGTAATGATCGAGTACAGTATTGCTGGAGTCCTGCCACCCAAAATCAAGTGGCTTAAATATCGAGGCATAACGTTTCAAAGCGACTTCAAATAGAACGAGCATGTGGGAACTGTGGTAGGAAGACCACATATAGGACGCTGGTTCGACCTACTCTCGAGTACTGCCCTAGTGTCTGGCATCAGTATCTGAGTGGACTGAAGGAAGACATCGATGCAATTCACAGACGGACTGCTAGGTTTGTTACGGGTAGGTTAGAACAAAACGTAAGTATTACATAGATGCAGGCGACGTTCTTTCTGAAGAACACTATTGATAAAATTTAGAGAACCGGCATTTGAAGCTGACTGCCGAACGATTCTACCATCGCTAACATACGTGATGCATAAAGACCACGAAGATAAGATAAGAGGAAGTAGAGCTCTTACAGAGACGTGCACAGTAGTTTTCCCTCGCTCTATTTACGAGGGGAACTAGGAAGGAAATCGCTAGTACTGGTACAGGGTACACCACGCTAAGTACCGTACCATGGGTCGCGTAAAAAATGGCTCTGAGCACTATGGGACTCAACTGCTGAGGTCATTAGTCCCCTAGAACTTAGAACTAGTTAAACCTAACTAGCCTAAGGACATCACACACATCCATGCCCGAGGCAGGATTCGAACCTGCGACCGTAGCGGTCTCGCGGCTCCAGACTGCAGCGCCAGAACCGCTCGGCCACTTCGGCCGGCATGGGTCGCGTAGTATCTATGTAGAGGTAGATGTAGATTTAGATGAAAACGTGTATCGTTAATTTTAAATGGATACGACCAATGGTGTGCATATAATATGCATAAATGAATCGTGTAAATTTGTACTTTTCACTCCTTGCACTGCTCTTCTAACAGGTAATTTTCTCATCACTGAATTCACGTGAAGTACAGACAGCTTTCAGAGAGCTTCGTCTTCACCTCTCGCATGACTACGAAAGTAACTCCCCCTGAAAATCTCGGTACGTTCTCAACTGTGCTTAATTTTTTTTTGGTCATCAGTCTACTGACTGGTTTGATGCGGCCCGCCACGAATTCCTTTCCTGTGCTAACCTCTTCATCTCAGAGTAGCACTTGCAACCTACGTCCTCAATTATTTGCTTGACGTATTCCAATCTCTGTCTTCCTCCACAGTTTTTGCCCTCTACAGCTCCCTCTGTGCTTCATACTCAGCAGAAAGTGTTTCTTTCCCTAAATTATGTGACTTATTTTTTATTTCTACTCGTTTTTATTTGGACGTCAGCTTCAGTACACTTCCGACAAAAACACAAAAAAAACAAAAAAAACTTGGCACAAATGAAACCAAAAAACCATTCTTTTTTACATAGAAATGAATACACTATTTTAATGAAAATAAACATTACTTCACTATCAGCAAGAAGAAAAAGAAAGGCTTTGTAATTTCTAGGCACAAAAGTAGTAATTAAATTTTTGTTCAATACAGCGGAACTGTAGTGGTCTATTGGGTAAAGGACTGCAGCTCAGGAGGTCCTAGTTTCAGTCTCAGGTAGGGGTGGGGAGTTTTGGCCATTCTAGTCTTTCCAGAACGCCTTCAGATTCACTCCGCCTGCTATCGAATTAGTATGGGGGTTTATCTTTCCTGGGGTGATGGACCCGCGCCCGTCCCCCACCTGGAGCCACGGCGCTGGAGTGCTCCTACACAGCAGCATTCAGAACTACAGCTGGGTCACGTGATTCCACCACAGACTTCATCTTTGCTTCACAAGACAATATTTACAGACCAACAAAACAATATTTACAGACAAGCTGTGAGGACGGGGTGTGAGTGCTGCTTGGGTAGCTCAATTGGTAGAGCACCTGCCCGCGAAAGGCAAAGGTCCCGAGTTCGAGTCTCGGTCCGGCACACAGTTTTAATCTACCAGGAAGTTTCATATCAGCGCACACTCCGCTGCAGAGTGCAAAATCTCATTCTGGAAACATCCCATAGGCTGTGGATAAGCCATGTCTCCGCAATATCCTTTCTTTCAGGAGTGCTAGTTCTGCAAAGTTCGCAGGAGAGCTTATGTAAAGTTAGGAAGGTAGGAGACGAGGTACTGGTAGAAGTAAAGCTGTGAGTACCGGGCATGAGACTTGCTTGGGTAGCTCAGTTGGTAGAGCACTTGCCCGCGAAAGGCAAAGGTCCGGAATTCGAGTCTTGGTCCGGCAAACAGTTTTAATATGCCAGGAAGATTCATATCAGCGAACACTCCGCTGCAGAGTGAAAATCTCATTCTGGATTTAGAGACCCGTTTGTACAGCCATAACTTTTTCAATAGAAACAACATTTGAGTTAAGTACTAGTAATGGTGATTTCACATTCTCTACACGCCTGCTGTCAGATTTATGACGTTTTCGGAGAATGAAGATCTACTCTATAAAAATCAACATGGAAAGCTTGCGAAACTGATCTCGCTCAGTTCCTCCATATAAGGTAGCCCTTGTTTGCAGATAAGAGTTCATTTTACTTTAATTCCTTGCTGTTTCACCTGCTTGAAGTGAGTGTGTCAGTGCTGCAGTACGTACTAAGGACCGAGCGGTAGGTTGCCACGATGGCTAGCAGAGGCGGTTGGCCGTCTGGCACTTTCAGAGCCAGTGGGATGAGCTGCAGATGCAGAAATTGTTCGTATCGTCATCAAAGAAATACGTAAGGAAAGAACATTTATTCTGGTGCGAATCAAGTAATTGTTATTAATAAATATTAGCTAAGCCCCCGAGGACTAAGCCTTGATGTGGAGACGCGCGGGGTAGCCGCGCGGTCTCAGGCGTCTTGTCACGGTCCGGGCAGCTCCCCGGCGGAGGTTCGAGTCCTCCTCGGGCATTGGTGTGTGTGTTGTCTTTAGCGTAAGTTAGTTAAAGTTACATTAAGTAATGTGTAAGCTTAGGGACCGATGACTTCATCTGTTTGGTCCCATAAGAGCATCCCACAATTTGCGTGGCAGTCTATTTCTGATAGCTGGTCGCTTGGTAAGAGGAGAGACGAAGCCAATTAGCAACGTGGGAGTTGAGATGAAGAAGATCAACGGCTTCTGAGACGAAAAGAAGTTATAAACCTCAACGGCAAAGAAGGCGGACGAGTCATTTTCTCCCGATAGTGATACCTCAACGGTAGTAAAAGCGGAAAGGATGGACCCGAGTACAGAGGACCTAGCGAAAGAGACAATCCGCTAATCAAAATAAAAATCCACGGTGCATCAGCGTCTCTTTACACGTTGATGGCCGCTGCAAAAGTCTGTAGCGCTTGTTACCTAACTGGTCGGCTACGAAAGGCATCTGTTCCCACATTGGGTAGCCTGTTAAGACCCATCTGGCGATTCGATCAGAGACGTAACATCCCATGAAGGAGCTAACACCCCATCCTAATTTACTTTCAACCAAGACATGATGGTAAGCACTGAACGGAAAAGTACTCCACGCGGTAAACTATCCTTCGTCGTTGGAAACACTGGTGCAACTAGGCAAAAAAAAAATGGTTCAAATGGCTCTGAGCACTATGGGACTTAACATCTGTGGTCATCAGTCCCCTAGAACTTAGAACTACTTAAACCTAACTAACCTAAGGACATCACACACATCCATGCCCGAGGCAGGATTCGAACCGGCGACCGTAGCAGTCGCGCGGTTCCGGACTGAGCACCTAGAACCGCTAGACCACCGCGGCCGGCGCAACTAGGCAGTCGGGTACTGGAGAGTCTAGAACATCACGTAAGGGAACAGTCATAGTTCCCTAAAACTTCTCGCATACGGCGTAAGAAGAAACATCTGCTAGGCACATTGGAAGATCGGGATATTTAAACATTTGACGGATGTGTTAAACAGACGCAACAAACTCACGCTAGCACTCCAGGAAACCAGGTACGATGACGAGAACGCATATGAATCATAGGGCTACAGGGTCTGCAAAGAAAAACCACCCGTAAAGAATAAACAGAAAGTCACTATGCATCGAACAGCTTTCATGGTCAAACAGATTCCAACAGGATGCAAAACGCATTTTCCGTTCGCAGCGCATCTGAGGGAATATCACTCCTCTCCTTTCGATCAGCAAACAAGAGCTGTACCATAATAACTGCACATGCACCTAGCAACGGCGACAACCGAAAAAAAATCCAGAAAAATTCGAACAATTCTGGGATACACTAGAAAATGAGACATCAAAAATACCAAAGAACCATGTAAAACTACTCGTAGGAGACTTCAACGCACAGATCAGCAGAGAAGAGGAATACAAGGCAATTGTGGAAAATTTTCCTGCACGAAAACGCTTCAGCAAGAATGAAGAAAAGCTCATAAACGTCTGCAGACAATTTGACTTAAAAATAATGTCACCCTTTTTCAGGAAATTACCTAGGAGAAAGAAGACATGGTCTTCTCCTAATACACATTTAGGCTCATATCAGTTGGATCATACGGCAATAACCAGACAAAACCGAGAGATATCATGAACGTACGGGTCAGAAGAGGAGGAGCACTTTTGAACAGAAATCTAAGCCAAATTTCAAACTAAAAGACCAACCCGAAAATTAAAAAGTCGATATAATTGAAACAAAGTTTCTGTCAGACAACAGAAACGAAATCCTTTAAAGGCTTCAAACAAAGAAGAGAAATTGGGATGAAACCAGTGAAGCAGTGATAGAAATGGTGAAAGAACTAGAAAAACCACGATGAAGAAGGAAACATAGATGTTGGAATAAAATATGAGACGAAGCGATAGAGTATACCTGCTTGGAACTCCTACAAAAAGGAAAGAAACTTGAACACATTCACTGAGATCAGAAAACAGACAAAAAAAAATTATTGGAACAAAGAAACGGAAAAATGACAAAAATTATTACAGGAAATACACACACATTTCAGACACAACGTGTAGAACGTTTTCAAAGAAAACAAGCCGATGAAGGTATACTTCAATGATTCAACAGGCAAACTGATTACCAGTGACACAGACAACTGCGAGTTATTAGCAAAATACTTCAAAAATCTTGTGTACTGCGAGGAACCAGCACAATGACTAATTTTCAGACAGTGTCAAAAGGATAACCTACCTCCAGAACCATCATCACAGCACCAAACGGGCAATACATGAACAATACAATGGCCAGCTGAGAAATTAAAGAGAGCCATGTGAAGATGGAATATTAGCTTTGGTATGAAAACTGGGACCTAAGTGGGCAGCTGAAACCATTTACCAGATTATTAAAGATTTCTGGGAGAATGCGAGATTATCGGAAGACTGGAAACAAGCCATAATCCATCCGCTACATAAGAAAGGTGACAGGAAATACAATTACCGAGGCATATCTCTACTTCCAGTCACCTACAAAATTATGTCCTAAGCTCTACCAAATATGATAAACGATCAAGAAGAACCCACAATTGGCGAGTGCCAAGGAGCGTTCATAAAAAACAGGCCGTGCCCGGAACAAATTTTTGATAGCTATTCTCACTATCAGGGCGATGCGGAGCAAAAGTCCTGCAATGGCTGGGTGTTGAACCCAGGCCTCCTCGCTTACTTTTAAAAAAAAAAAATCTAACTTTGTTCGTTACATTCGTTTGGGGTGGACGTCTGATGAAATCCGGTCACGTTCGTTGTTGACCCATTTACTCAGTTAGTTCTTCTTGTCCCAGAGAGCGACTAAAGGTTTTTTTTTTTTTTGGTTGGTCGATGGGTTTGCGGACGTCACAAGACATCCATTAAAGTTCGTTAGTTGATGCGTCCACTCAGTTGTTTAATACAGAAGCCAACCAGCTCGCTGACCAAACACGCTGAGATACCGGGCCATCTGGTTGCTACACAGCTGTGCCAGCCGGTACACCACCATAGCATTACAGCTAACGACCTGCACAGACTACCCAAGTCCTGTGCCCTTCCTAAAACAAACTTCAATTCACATATTTCAGCTTATTTTCCCCACATGTAATGGTTAGCATTCCCGCCTATTAAGCCAAGAGTCCTGGGTTCAAGTCCCGGCTATGGCACAAATTTTAATCCATTTCTTCTATCCATATCGTAGATAAGGATGAGACTCAAATTTCTCAAGGAAAATTTCATTATATCAGGTCTATAAATTTGAATAATTTGATCCTCACTATGTAATGGTTAATAAATACTTAGATTTTGGTTTACTATATTAAATAGTCTGTGTAGGTGCCTGAGAGATCACTGTGGGAGCAAGTTGAACGCTGATGAGGGTGAGGGCACGTTGTAGGCCATAAAACCCGAGGTAATCAGCCTCCAGTGCTGTTTGCAGAATCGCTGCTCGTCTCCCTCTGTGAAGAGAACAAAGCAGTGTTTTGTTGAGCGGGAGAAAGAATTAATTAGCAGCACCGCCAAGACTCGTTTCATGTAGCTGCCGCCAGACAGTGCAGAGAACATTTCAAGAATGTGATGGACTACGGGTTTCACTTTCAAGAAGCCGTGTCCGCGGGATGAGTGCCGTCTATCAGCCCTGGTCCGAGAAGAACCGCTTCTGTGGAAAGAAACAGCGGTAAGAAAATGGTTCAAATGGCTCTGAGCACTATGGAACTTAACATCTGAGGTCATCAGTCCCCTACAACTTAGAACTACTTAAACCTAACCAACCTAAGGACAGCACACACATCCATGCCCGAGGCCGGATTCGAACCTGCGACCCTAGCAGTTGCGCGCTTCGGGACTGAAGTGTCTAGAACTGCTCTGCCACCACGTCCCGCCAGCGGTAAGACAAACATGGGATGCTAAGATAACATCTTAGGGAGTGAGATAAGAGCAGAAATTTCGGACGTCTTTACAGTGATTGAGACACCGACACCCGACTGGCTGACGTGAAACTGAAGTGAGGTTAAGGGGGGTAGGGCGTCAAACGGGCCGACTTGGAGCAGGAGAGGCACCACAGGACATTTTATTTTCTACTGTCTATACTTTTACAAATAAATTCATAAAACTTTGTCAGCATAACCAGGAAGGATTCAGGATTCACCCTCATAGCAGTGGAAGTGCAAAAACATAGCAAAATAATTTTTATATGAAATTTCATCATTTTTTCACTTACTGTAGGCTGCATTTGTTGCTAGAGGTACATTTTTCTTCACATGTAAGAGAGATTCTTTGATGAATTATGCACAGCATTCAAACCTTAGTTACAGGTGTACGAAACTCTAGATTTTTCCAAATCTATTGAGAACTGTGGTAAAAATTGAGATAATTAACTACAAAATTAGATTTTCTAAACATAAGGTTTAAAACGTAACAGCTCATTAATTTTTTCATAAATTAAATAGATTCTAGAGTTTCAGACACCTGTAAGTATGGGTTGTATGCTGTGCAAAATTCATTGAACAGTCTCTCTTACTTATGAAGGAAAGTGTACCTATAGCAACAAATGCAGCCAATAGTATGTGAAAAAATGATGAAATTTCACATGTAAAAAATTATTTTGTTATGTTTTTGAACTTCCGCTGCCACGAGTGTGAATCCTGGATCCTTCCTGGTCATGCTGACAAAGTTTTATGAATTCACTTGTAATAGTATAGACAGTGGAAATTAAAATGTCCTGTGGTGCCTTTCCTGCTCCAAGTCGGCCCGTTTGACGTCCTACCCCCCTTTAAAAAATAGACATCATCTGCCGGTTCATAAAAATAATCTAGGTGTTGGAGAAGACAGTATAATTGTCTTTACAGAGATCGTATTGGACAGTGCACGAAGGAGGGCATAGAGAGGGTGTAAGCTGTACATATTTTTGCAGCCGCCGCCAGTACATTCCAAGTATGATGAGGTATAACCAAAACTACGAACTGTACGGAAAGACGATAACCAGTAATTCCAATCTACTTTTTTTGCGGTTAGGAGATCAACATGGTTTCAATTCTCTAAATGCATACGCGTACATATCCTTCTGTAGTATTTTCGATATCTATGTATCACATACGGCAATCACAATATGACCTCTTCGATTACAATTGTTTTGTTCATATACATGATGTCTTTAAACTGACCTTCCATGTCCTCTCTCAAGTGTCAAAAGTTATTATTTTATTGATTTCAGTGATGTGTATATGCAGACTCAAGACACGTATGAAAATACGTATGAAGGCCAGGATTAAAAAAAAAATTGTTCAAATGGCTCTGAGCACTATGGGACTTAACTGCTGAGGTCATCAATCCCCTAGAACTTAGAAGTAGTTAAACCTAACTAACCTAAAGACATTACACACAGCCATACCCGAGGCAGGATTCGAACCTGCGACCGTAACGGTCGCGCGGTTCCAGACTGTAGCGCCTAGAACCGCTCGGCCACTCCGGCCGGCCAGGATTCAAACCCGGGTCTCCTGGTCACTAGGCAGATGCACTAACCACTACACTAACCTGGCACAATGGCTTTG
Source organism: Schistocerca nitens (assembly GCF_023898315.1). Lineage (NCBI taxonomy): Eukaryota > Metazoa > Arthropoda > Insecta > Orthoptera > Acrididae > Schistocerca > Schistocerca nitens. Next base: position 43,879,934 of record NC_064623.1, on the reverse strand, counting down.
CACAATTGCGTGGACTACTTAGCTTGCCCCCATGCTCAATAGTAATTTGAATTCGCGCCTCAGCCAACTTGGCATTCCCCTAAACACTAACAGCACTGAAGATGCTTTCCTACTATATTGGCATAGCACCTCATCGTTGAACGAAATGGAGGATCCTGCCCGAAAACCAGGCATTGGTGGTTTAATCTTTTCTAAGTTTCCTTTTTAAGTTTCAAACGTATGTGACATATATATCACAGACATCCGACAGGAATCGTCGACTGTACAAGGCATTTTTTAAGGCATTGAAGGCGTGACTATCACATGGGCAAAGATCGGGACTATCGATATAATGTAATGTTCTGTTATCCAGAACATATCTTCGACATGTGTGTCTTCGACATGTGTCTTTAGCAATTTCCTTTCCATTATATATAGGTTTGGAATAATAAAAATATTAGCCAGGCGCGAGTAAGACCTAATTGCAAACTTAATTATATGCAGTTCATCCGTTACGCAAATCAGGAATCTTGAGGATTTTTGCCTGTTATCGACATTGATACTGGCAAGATATCAGTCACATTGATTCCAAGACTGTAGAGAATGATTGAATTTTAAGTTTGAAGTCGCATAACAAATGACAACAGAAATATTTGTTTCGTGTAACTTCGTTACAAATTAAGAATTTTCCAATACTTTTCCTTTATTTGTACTGTGAAACCTTTCGTCTTGGCAAATTTCATAATTATACGTCAACGGGAAGTACCCTGAAACATTTAATGAATGAGTTTGTGAGTAGCAAAATATGTGACACAAATGGCTGTATCTTTTGTTTGCATTGGCTTAGATGCTTAACATTTTTACACCCCAAAAGAACTATAGACTACAGTCCGTGACAAATTTAAACTTGATACGTCTGTCTTTTCCTTAGAAAAAGGGCTCTTAACAGACAAACGGACAGAGAGTCTGTTTTCCTTTGGTTTTATTGGGAAACATTGATTCTGGGCGAATCTCATTATTCCATGTCAAAGGGACGTACCCTGTATGTATTTGTGAGTGAGTTCACGAGCATCGAAATATGAGACATAGATGGCCGTATCTTTTGATTTCATTGCTTAAAAGCCTAAGTTTTTTTACATCGGCAAGGGACGGTAGATCTTAATATGTGACTTTAATTTCATCTTGATACGCCTACTCACTGTTCAGAAATAGTGCTTTCTGAATAGCTGAACAGCGCGACAGGTAGACAGACGCACAACAAACTGAACCTATAAGGGTTCAGTTTTTACCGATTGTGGTACGGAACCTTAATGAAGTTCAGAGTGCCTCCACAAATAGCGAGTTTATAGGAGTTGACCTTATTGCACCAAACTAACTACAGGTACAATCGCTTGTAGTATCTAATCATCATCATCATCAGCCAATTCAATCATTAGATGATGTCGCCTCTTCGAGTCGTGGATTCAGGTAGGCTTTCAGAAGTCTTCTCCAAGTGGGACGGTCTTGGGCAGTTCTCAGGCAGGTGTTACCAGCGATCTTCTTGATGTCTTTGTCCCACCTGTCTGGTGGTCTTCCTCTAGGCCTCCGGTGCTCTCTCGGACTCCACTCCAGTACTAGCTTCGTCCATCTGTTGTCTTTTCTTCTTGCAACGTGGCCAGCCCACTGCCATTTCAAGGAACCTACTCTCTCTGTCATTAACCTTCGTCACAGACCGGATGTCATCTGCCCTTTTCCTGTCCTTTCTTGTATAGCCCAGCATTGATCTCTCCATGGCTCTCTGTGCTGTCCTAAGTTTCCCTCTAGTGAATGAGTTCAGTGTCCATGTCTCGCAGCCATACGTCATCACGGGAAGAATGCATTGATCAAATACTGCTTTCTTCAGATTTACTGGCATTTTTGATTCTTCCCAAATGCTTGCCAGCCAAGCTTGATGCGTCGATAGATTTCTGGCCTTATGTCTCCCTTAATATTTATAATCTGGCCAAGGTAGACATATTCAATGACCTCTTCTAGTAGACTGTCCTTGACTTTCACATCTCCAGCTGGGACCCATTTGTTGGATATTACTTTTGTTTTGGAAAGGTTCATGTTCAAGCCAACCAGCTGACATTCCGATGCAAGATCTGTAACTAAGTTTTGGAGCTCTGCGAAGTCTTTGGCCAGTAAGGCGATATCATCAGCAAATCTCAAGTTGGTAAGCCTTCTTCCATTAATTCTAATTCCCTTACCTTCCCAGCTCAGCTTTGACATAGCCATTTCCAATACAGCAGAGAACAGTTTTGGGGAGATGGGATCGCCTTGCTTGACACCCCTCATGATGCGGAATTCTTGAGTTGATTCGCCGATGTTAACATAAGCTGAAGAATTCTCGTAGATTTTCCTAAGTACTTCAATGTATGCTGCTCCCACTCCTTGCTCACTCAAAGCTTGGAGGACAGCTACATGGCTAACGGAGTCAAATGCCTTTTCAAAGTCAACAAAGGCAATACAGAGAGGCAGTTGGTATTCATTCGCTCTGCTTATCACTTCACTAACGGTCAGAATGTGGTCAATAGTGCTAAAACTGCTTCGGAATCCAGCTTGTTCTATAGGTTGGGCTGAGTCTAGGGTGGAACTAATTCGGTTTAACAAGATCTTTGTGAAAATTTTGTACAAAATTGAGAGTATCTAATACAGGGATATAATTAACGCTGGCGTTACGGTAAGACCATATTATGTCCCGGTCCTAATTGCCGCCCTGCGCATGGTCAATAAAACGCTGGGATTGGCATACTATGTTATCTATGAGCACAGCACTGCGGATCCAAGAGAAATATTTTTGAATCGGCGTTTCGATCGGACTGTAACACAACTAATTTTAAATAAATATTCATCAGGCCTAAGAAAAAAGATTAAGTGGTAATTTATTTCTTGATCTGTTGCCTTGCGAAGCCAACCCTCTCCTCAGCGTCGCCAGGTGCATTCAGGAACGGTCCCCACTTTTTAATTGCCCATTAACTGACAAAATGGTTCCTCGAATGGCTGTTCTTATTCTGAAATCTGATTACGTTAATTATCTCTCGGAATTGCCTGCTTTCCTTGGCTCACAGTGTCTAACTTCTGTTGCAGATAAAAATGTAAATGCAGCATTAAAAATCTAGCAATAAAAGTTACTGCCATAATTTTACGGCAAATTTCACTTACAGCTATTTCTAATGGTTTATGACGCCTGTAACAAGTTATACGTTTGCAGGTGCGTCAGTCGAGATGATACATCTGGTACAGCAAATGTTCTGCTATCTCTGCCATTATGTTTAAATTAAACTAATAGAACATTAAAAACTGACTTGAATTCACTGATTGTGCGATAATAAGAATTCAGTCAACAAACATGAAAAACATAAAATTATGACAATGAAAACTGTTCGGAAATGGTGAAATTGGGTATGCCATTACAATTTAAAATTTGTAACCCTGCCATAAGCGCTAATGGATCATCTACACATTGGGAATAGCCTCCACAAATTAACTAACCATCCTTTTGTTTGATTTTACTAGTATTTCGGGTTTTCAAAAGAAGTAAATGTGAGTAATTGGATCAAATATAAACAAGAGGACAGTAGAATTGAGGCAGCAGAAATGAGATTTCTCGGGGTAATAACAGAATGTAGTAGATAACGTAAAATGAGGAGTGATGACGTTAGGAATCAATGCTACCTATATAAATGAGAAAACATGCCTGAATGGTCGTCAGATCAAAGTCAAAACAAACAACAATATAATAAGCCAAAGGAGCTGATTGATGGCTAGCACTCCACATGGAAGAAGATAATTCAATGATTACACATTGAAGAACAAATTGGGTGTGTTAGTTGATTCTTACATCACTAACTGGTACGACAAAATCACCTTTTTTAAATGAAATTCACAAAAGATGTTGATGTTCCACACTAAAAATTTTTGTAGGTAGCCAGTTTCCAACTCTCAACGCCACCACAAACGTGTACATGATTTTACAATTAAATATCGCGAAAACAACAATGGACAGAAGAATGTAACAAACGGAACATTTATTTTGAAAGCTGTCAGAATTTTCGACAAAAGTTTCGACATATTCATGGGCAAAGCTGCCAACAGATGGCACCGTAATCGCAATATGACATGCCTGTAAATACCACTTCGAAGACAAAAGCGATAACTCGGCAGAGTTTTCGATTGTTTATCAAAGTGTTCTTGCCGAAACGTACGTAGTAAGTCAGTTACTTCGTTTTCGTGTGCTCGTGGAGTTGTTCTCGGAAGTAACTATACAGTTGTGTTTGTCACGGATGCGGTCACAGACGTGTGAGGGCGATTGCAGGTTTATACAATTCCGATCTGATGACGACATGGCCCGCTGCCCCGGACGCTGAGGTTGACGCAACACTGGGTGAGAATGTACAGCAGTTGCCGGATGAAAATAACAAACAAACCTAAACGCAGTGTCCGCATCAGACACAGAAGTGAATCACCGGAAGGAGAAATATGCAGAACAGAGACACCAGAGGCAGAAAGCACTGGAGGAAATACGGAGTATTCAACGACAAACACACTCCTGGAAATGGAAAAAAGAACACATTGACACCGGTGTGTCAGACCCACCATACTTGCTCCGGACACTGCGAGAGGGCTGTACAAGCAATGATCACACGCACGGCACAGCGGACACACCAGGAACCGCGGTGTTGGCCGTCGAATGGCGCTAGCTGCGCAGCATTTGTGCACCGCCGCCGTCAGTGTCAGCCAGTTTGCCGTGGCATACGGAGCTCTATCGCAGTCTTTAACACTGGTAGCATGCCGCGACAGCGTGGACGTGAACCGTATGTGCAGTTGACGGACTTTGAGCGAGGGCGTATAGTGGGCATGCGGGAGGCCGGGTGGACGTACCGCCGAATTGCTCAACACGTGGGGCGTGAGGTCTCCACAGTACATCGATGTTGTCGCCAGTGGTCGGCGGAAGGTGCACGTGCCCGTCGACCTGGGACCGGACCGCAGCGACGCACGGATGCACGCCAAGACCGTAGGATCCTACGCAGTGCCGTAGGGGACTGCACCGCCACTTCCCAGCAAATTAGGGACACTGTTGCTCCTGGGGTATCGGCGAGGACCATTCGCAACCGTCTCCATGAAGCTGGGCTACGGTCCCGCACACCGTTAGGCCGTCTTCCGCTCACGCCCCAACATCGTGCAGCCCGCCTCCAGTGGTGTCGCGACAGGCGTGAATGGAGGGACGAATGGAGACGTGTCGTCTTCAGCGATGAGAGTCGCTTCTGCCTTGGTGTCAATGATGGTCGTATGCGTGTTTGCCGCCGTGCAGGTGAGCGCCACAATCAGGACTGCATACGACCGAGGCACACAGGGCCAACACCCGGCATCATGGTGTGGGGAGCGATCTCCTACACTGGCCGTACACCACTGGTGATCGTCGAGGGGACACTGAATAGTGCACGGTACATCCAAACCGTCATCGAACCCATCGTTCTACCATTCGTAGACCGGCAAGGGAACTTGCTGTTCCAACAGGACAATGCACGTCCGCATGTATCCCGTGCCACCCAACGTGCTCTAGAAGGTGTAAGTCAACTACCCTGGCCAGCAAGATCTCCGGATCTGTCCCCCATTGAGCATGTTTGGGACTGGATGAAGCGTCGTCTCACGCGGTCTGCACGTCCAGCACGAACGCTGGTCCAACTGAGGCGCCAGTTGGAAATGGCATGGCAAGCCGTTCCACAGGACTACATCCAGCATCTCTACGATCGTCTCCATGGGAGAATAGCAGCCTGCAGTGCTGCGAAAGGTGGATATACACTGTACTAGTGCCGACATTGTGCATGCTCTGTTGCCTGTGTCTATGTGCCTGTGGTTCTGTCAGTGTGATCATGTGATGTATCTGACCCCAGGAATGTGTCAATAAGGTTTCCCCTTCCTGGGACAATGAATTCACGGTGTTCTTATTTCAATTTCCAGGAGTGCATTTGAAGACACAGAGGGTGTTTGTGAAGTTTCATCCTCGTCAAATACTTCTGCCGTCACTGCAGTGGAACCAAGAACACAGCGGCTCACCTTCTGGAATTCCTAGAAGAAGAAGACGCCTATCCGATGGAAGATAGCGCTAACCTTGTAGCAAACCACCCAACAACAATTGTAAATTTCCGATGGATACGGTACTTTGAGAGAAGATTTACCGCAGCAGTCTGCCATTGCCCAGCCACCGCCCCTACTGACGATTCAGAGCAGTGGACAACGGCGCTCAGGCTGGTGCCGTGTTCCTTGTCTTCAGTAAGGCATCTGACACCGTCCCGCATTGCCGTTTAAGGGGCTCCGGAACGCCCTATACTTGCAAATGTTAAAATAACGCTTATAAATTACATCTTTCCTCACAAAGTATTTGAGGTAGGAAGTTGAACTATTTACAGATTATTTATTGGAATATGGGCTACAACTTAACACAGGCATTTTACAAAATTTTAGTTCAGTTATTACAGATGATTTTTTTTCAATTGTAATGAAAATTCACAACATTTTTTTGCAATTTTTTATTTATATATTCAAAAATATAAAGTTTTTTTGGAAAAAGGCTGTGTTAAATTATGCAGAAGGTACTGTGTAACATTTACTGAAAGTTTGAAACAAATATGTTTGGAAGATCCTTAGAAAACATGTAATTAGTATGAGAAAATAAAAGTTTTGGGAATCGAGCGACAAAGATTGGATTAACTTTTTAGTGCATTCCAGGTCCATAGGATGGATTATCTTCATCCTCTGCAAACTCCTCCTCCAGCTTCCTCTTGTTCCTCCTCCTTGCTTGTATTTCTAGACTCTTTACAGCCCTGTCTGCAGCCCGAAGGCGTTCCTTGTCTAAAGCAAGCATCGCTCGTACCATGTTAGAACCTATCTTCATTCCCATATTTCTAAATACCTTTGGCTTTCCAACATTTCTCCTTTTCTTAAAAGCCTTCAGTGATTTCTAATAACTTTACTTTTAGTCATTATTATACTTCAACAAAACAGAGACTCAAGAAACAGAATTAATTACGAATATTTTCGAGATAACGACAGAGTAAATAAACATGAAACAATCGACAATCACACCAGCGATATATATTGAACAATCACAGGTTAGCCACAACACATACTTTATCTCACATCACTAAAATGTACCTGATGAACACGGACGTTAATAATAACACCATTTGACAGCAGTTTAACAGCGCCACAGTGGGTCACCCCCATGTAGAACAGATTTCAAAAAAAATTAAAAAATAGTTGTAGTTTTCGGAATTGAATAAATTATATATCTATTGAAAGGTAATAGTCTGCAGATTCAGAAAACGCAAAAAAGTAAAAATTGAACTTTTCATGATTTTGAGCCTTTCCGGAGCCCCTTAATGAAACAAATACAAGCTTACGGAGTATCGGAGCAGACCTGCGATTGGAGTCAAGACTTTCTTGCAGACAGAACTCAACACGTAGCTCTTAACGGAACTAAGTCGACAAAGGTAAAGGTAATATTCGGAGTAGCACAGGGTAGTATGTTAGGACCGTTGCTGTTCACAGTATATATAAATGATCTAGTAGAAAGTTTCGGATGATCTTTAAGGCTATTCGCAGATGTTGCAGTTGTTTATACCAAAGAAGCAACGCCACAAGATAGTAAGAATTTGCGGAACGACCTGCGGAGAATTGATTAATGGTGCAGACTGTAGCAGTTAACCCTGAACGTAAATAAATGTAACATATTGCGCATACATAGGAAAAGAAATCCACTACTGTACACTACACTATTGATGACAAACAGCTGGAGACAGCGTCTGGTGTAAAATATCTAGGCCTAACTATCCAGAGAAACCTTAAGTGGAATGACCATATAAAACAGACAGTGGGAAAAGCAAACACCAGACTCAGATTCATTTGAAGAATCTTATGGAAATGTAACTCATCTACGAAAGAAGTGGCTTATAATTTTTTCGCCCGATTCTTGAGTATGGTTCATCTGTCTGGGATCCCTATCTGGTAGGACTGGTAGAGAAGTTAGTGAAGATTCAACGAAGAGCGGCGCGTTTCGTCACGGTATCGTATAGCTAGCGGGGGAGAGTTATGGAGATGCTAAACAAACTACACTGTCAGACGTTACAAGAGAGACGTTGTGCATCACGGAGAGATTTGCTACTGAAATTTCGGTACAGCACTTTTCAGGAGGAGTCAGACAACATATTACCTCTCCCACATACATCTCACGTATTGACTACGAGGAGAAAATTCGAGAAATTAGAGTCAATACAGAGGCTTACCGACAATCATTCTTCCCAAGCACTACTCGCGAATGGAACAGGGTTAGAGTGATCAGATAGTGGTAACGAGACTACTCTCCGCCACCACCCATTAGGTGGTTTGCGGTGTATGATGTAGAAACGGCCAGAAGTCCCACCCACAGTAATTTATAGTTGCTCAAACCACGTAAGACTTTCCAGAGAAATAAAGGCACTGATCACTGGGAGCTTCAGAGCAGCTTATGCCTGTGAATGAGTGAAATTTTACGTTGATACTTTTTAGGACTGTCACAAGTTTTTTTCCGTCTGCCGAGTACAAAAATGACCTTTCCATACGTATCATGATATCAACAACATGGGTCTATCACGATCAGACTAGGAAAAAGAAGTTCAACAAATCTTGCAAGAGCAGGTTTTCACACTATTAACGACGTACACCAGTACAAACGCAAGAAGCAGAATAAACTCCGCCCATGGCTGGTATACTCTGTCGCACTACCGCAAGGAGAGAAGTCCAGTACTACACTCCTGGAAATTGAAATAAGAACACCGTGAATTCATTGTCCCAGGAAGGGGAAACTTTATTGACACATTCCTGGGGTCAGATACATCACATGATCACACTGACAGAACCACCGGCACATAGACACAGGCAACAGAGCATGCACAATGTCGGCACTAGTACAGTGTATATCCACCTTTTGCAGCAATGCAGGCTGCTATTCTCCCATGGAGACGATCGTAGAGATGCTGGATGTAGTCCTGTGGAACGGCTTGCCATGCCATTTCCACCTGGCGCCTCAGTTGGACCAGCGTTCGTGCTGGACGTGCAGACCGCGTGAGACGACGCTTCATCCAGTCCCAAACATGCTCAATTGGGGGACAGATCCGGAGATCTTGCTGGCCAGGGTAGTTGACTTACACCTTCTAGAGCACGTTGGGTGGCACGGGGTACATGCGGACGTGCATTGTCCTGTTGGAACAGCAAGTTCCCTTGCCGGTCTAGGAATGGTAGAACGATGGGTTCGATGACGGTTTGGATGTACCGTGCACTATTCAGTGTCCCCTCGACGATCACCAGTGGTGTACGGCCAGTGTAGGAGATCGCTCCCCACACCATGATGCCGGGTGTTGGCCCTGTGTGCCTCGGTCGTATGCAGTCCTGATTGTGGCGCTCACCTGCACGGCGCCAAACACGCATACGACCATCATTGGCACCAAGGCAGAAGTGACTCTCATCGCTGAAGACGACACGTCTCCATTCGTCCCTCCATTCACGCCTGTCGCGACACCACTGGAGGCGGGCTGCACGATGTTGGGGCGTGAGCGGAAGACGGCCTAACGGTGTGCGGGACCGTAGCCCAGCTTCATGGAGACGGTTGCGAATGGTCCTCGCTGATACCCCAGGAGCAACAGTGTCCCTAATTTGCTGGGAAGTGGCGGTGCGGTCCCCTACGGCACTGCGTAGGATCCTACGGTCTTGGCGTGCATCCGTGCGTCGCTGCGGTCCGGTCCCAGGTCGACGGGCACGTGCACCTTCCGCCGACCACTGGCGACAACATCGATGTACTGTGGAGACCTCACGCCCCACGTGTTGAGCAATTCGGCGGTACGTCCACCCGGCCTCCCGCATGCCCACTATACGCCCTCGCTCAAAGTCCGTCAACTGCACATACGGTTCACGTCCACGCTGTCGTGGCATGCTACCAGTGTTAAAGACTGCGATGGAGCTCCGTATGCCACGGCAAACTGGCTGACACTGACGGCGGCGGTGCACAAATGCTGCGCAGCTAGCGCCATTCGACGGCCAACACCGCGGTTCCTGGTGTGTCCGCTGTGCCGTGCGTGTGATCATTGCTTGTACAGCCCTCTCGCAGTATCCGCAGCAAGTATGGTGGGTCTGACACACCGGTGTCAATGTGTTCTTTTTTCGATTTCCAGGAGTGTATTTACGGAGTATGCTATGTAATTTCTACAAGAGTGCGAGTGAAAGATTATCGATCACGAAATGTACCTTCACAATGTAAACGCTAACAACGCTGGACCCACACTACCGACTACTCTTGGTTACCTGCAAGATGTGTTAAATATGGAAACATGCATGCAAGCACTGAATGCAGCCAACTACCAGGCACATCCCCTAACTGTGCTGGCCGCCACAGCGAACACAAAGCTTCTTGATAAGGATGTAGCGAGTTCCAAAAAGCTCTGAAAAAGTTCCGAACACCTGAGACTAATACGCAAAACCACACAGTGTGTTTTGACGCACACCTACCGACGTCAAACTGATTATAGCCGACGAGATTAAGTCTGGAACTCAGTTACCCCCACCATCACCCCAGGCACAACAACGAGCAAAACAAGTGAGAAACGTACGTAAGGCAAAAGATCTGGAAAAAAAATTACCACTTAGTCTTTCTTCGTTGGCCTGATGAGTATTTATTTAAAATTACCTGTGCTACAGTCCGATCCACACACCGATTCAAGGAAAACGAGGCAACAACAGATTAACACGGATGCTCACAGATAAAGACTCCGATAGAGCACTTAACGATGTTGCTACGGTCTTAAGATTCCTGAGAAGTCAAAATTTTCTACACAAACCTTTCCTCGCTGGGAAACGAATGCTGGCAGCAAAAGACAAGCTGTCAAAAACCGTAAGCTTAGTAGAAACCCTAGCGAAACTCGAAGAGTCAGGCTCATATGACGGACACACAAATACAGGACCTTCGAATTTATGTACGGAACGCTAGAGGTGTTAGCCACAAAAGAATGAATTGCAGTACTTCATTGCACGATGTAAAATTGACATTGTACTGCCGGCCGCTGTGGCCGAGCGGTTCGAGGCGCTTCAGTCTGGAATCGCACTGCTGCTGCGGTTGCAGGTTCGAATCCTGCCTCGTGCATGGATGTGTGTGATGTCCTTAGGTTAATTAGGTTTAAGTAGTTCTAAGTGTAGGGGACTTATGACCTCAGCTGTCTCATAGTGCTTAGAGCAATTTTGACATCGTACTTCTATCTGAGACTCACCTCCGACCGACTGAAAGCTTCAAACTTCAGAATATGGTGGAATGTCGTAGAGTTACGTAAGAACGATGACGTGGCGTCACAGGTATCTACTTCCGCCGCACCATAACCGATCGAGAAGCAGACGTACCACAATTGCAAGAACTAGAGGCGACAGCAATTACTGTTTGGACTGACCAACGAGAAATCACTCTTGTAGTTGCAACGTACCCGCCCACCGGCCCAACTAATCGAACAGAACTTAAGAAACGTCTTGACGCCACATGGAATGCCCGTCATCGGGCACTCAAGAGCCACGAGCCCGAGAGGCATGGATCTTTATCGCCTGGAACAGGGATTAGAGTTGACGATTTGAGGCCCACTCGCACCAATTCATACTCCATCTCCTAGCCACCAACACCCACATACACTCCTGGAAATGGAAAAAAGAACACATTGACACCGGTGTGTCAGACCCACCATACTTGCTCCGGACACTGCGAGAGGGCTGTACAAGCAATGATCACACGCACGGCACAGCGGACACACCAGGAACCGCGGTGTTGGCCGTCGAATGCCGCTAGCTGCGCAGCATTTGTGCACCGCCGCCGTCAGTGTCAGCCAGTTTGCCGTGGCATACGGAGCTCCATCGCAGTCTTTAACACTGGTAGCATGCCGCGACAGCGTGGACGTGAACCGTATGTGCAGTTGACGGACTTTGAGCGAGGGCGTATAGTGGGCATGCGGGAGGCCGGGTGGACGTACCGCCGAAGTGCTCAACACGTGGGACGTGAGGTCTCCACAGTACATCGATGTTGTCGCCAGTGGTCGGCGGAAGGTGCACGTGCCCGTCGACCTGGGACCGGACCGCAGCGACGCACGGATGCACGCCAAGACCGTAGGATCCTACGCAGTGCCGTAGGGGACCGCACCGCCACTTCCCAGCAAATCAGGGACACTGTTGCTCCTGGGGTATCGGCGAGGACCATTCGCAACCGTCTCCATGAAGCTGGGCTACGGTCCCGCACACCGTTAGGCCGTCTTCCGCTCACGCCCCAACATCGTGCAGCCCGCCTCCAGTGGTGTCGCGACAGGCGTGAATGGAGGGACGAATGGAGACGTGTCGTCTTCAGCGATGAGAGTCGCTTCTGCCTTGGTGCCAATGATGGTCGTATGAGTGTTTGGCGCCGTGCAGGTGAGCGCCACAATCAGGACTGCATACGACCGAGGCACACAGGGCCAACACCCGGCATCATGGTGTGGGGAGCGATCTCCTACACTGGCCGTACACCACTGGTGATCGTCGAGGGGACTCTGAATAGTGCACGGTACATCCAAACCGTCATCGAACCCATCGTTCTACCATTCCTAGACCGGCAAGGGAACTTGCTGTTCCAACAGGACAATGCACGTCCGCATGTATCCCGTGCCACCCAACGTGCTCTAGAAGGTGTAAGTCAACTACCCTGGCCAGCAAGATCTCCGGATCTGTCCCCCATTGAGCATGTTTGGGACTGGATGAAGCGTCGTCTCACGCGGTCTGCACGTCCAGCACGAACGCTGGTCCAACTGAGGCGCCAGGTGGAAATGGCATGGCAAGCCGTTCCACAGGACTACATCCAGCATCTCTACGATCGTCTCCATGGGAGAATAGCAGCCTGCATTGCTGCGAAAGGTGGATATACACTGTACTAGTGCCGACATTGTGCATGCTCTGTTGCCTGTGTCTATGTGCCTGTGGTTCTGTCAGTGTGATCATGTGATGTATCTGACCCCAGGAATGTGTCAATAAAGTTTCCCCTTCCTGGGACAATGAATTCACGGTGATCTTATTTCAATTTCCAGGAGTGTATATTAGCTGTTCTAATCACCAAAGGGCTCGGAATCGACCATCAGCTGGTCACTATAAAAGATTTATCATCGAACCACTATCCTGTTCTAGCAACACTTACGAGGACGAACTACCCACAACGCCGAAGAATACAGCAAGAAAATACCTGGGGACAATCTAAAAGATAACTCAACAAGAACATCGACCCCACACTGGAGGTCCAGACAGTGGCTCAGATAGATTATGTGGTGCGCTATTGCGCTATATAAAACGAAAAATACGGAAGGCGCATGGTTCAAATGGCTCTAAGCAGTATGGGACTTAACATCTGAGGTCATCAGTCCCGTAGACTTAGAACTACTTCAACCTAACTAACCTAACGACACCACATACATCCATGTTCGAGGCAGGATTCGAACCTGCGACCGTAGCGGCAGCGCGGTTCCGGACTGAAGCGCCTAGAACCGCTCAGCCACAACGGCCGGCGAAGGCGCATGAATTGTCCTCTATGACGTGTGTTTCGGAACATCCTACTAACGAACCACTTACGTCACTTGTAGAAGAACTGCGAACCCGGTAATACCGCTACCGGTAGCTGCGACAACGAACCAGAAACCCGTTCTATGGCCGACAGATGCACATGCTTGAACGGCAACTTAGGCGAAGATTATTGGAGTGGCAGGTGGAAACATTAACGGAAATCCAAGTCCAATAAAATCAACACAAACCTCAGAGGAACTAACCGTTGATCCACTGTCCGAAGTAGAAACATTTGAAACAACCTTCGAATAGCAGACACCATTACTGAGGGAACCATTAAACGTAGCCCAGAGAGAGTGAGAATATACCAACTTATGAACCGGTTTATGACAACAGACGACAGATCTTCACCAAGACTCGCTACACCAATTGAGGTAAGAACGGTAATCAAGAAACTACACATGACTAAAGGACCAGCCATTGACAATACAAGCAGCCTCTACTTGAAGAACGTGCAAACAAAACTACTTGTCCTGTTAACGAAAATTTACAACGGTTGCTTCTAGAAGAAATAATTTCCGACATCCGGGAAAATCTATAAAATAATGTCTTTCCCAAAGCCACGAAAGGAAGTAACGATAGCTACAAATCACCGACCTATTTGCCTCCTCAGCTCGTATCTTTGAACCTACAGTGGCTGATAGAACAATTTGGGCAGAACAGCAGAGTTTCCAACGGAAACTGTCAGCGGAGTTGTAATTATTATGACAATCAGAACATGTTACAATGAACGTTAATGTAACCAATGCCACTGCTGCAGTTTTTCTAGACATATAAAAATCATACGTCCAAAAGCCGCAGATTGAAAGAACGAAGGTCAATATCAACGTGTTACATGAAACTCATTGCTCATTACCTGACAGACAGAAAAATGATCTCAACAATCCATGGTTAGTCATCCGACACCCAGCAACAGTGGGGCTGCCCCAAGGATGGATTCTCTCATCTCTTTTATCCAATATTCATGTCAACGATATGCCAACAGTCGTTGGAACGGTAATAGAACAGTTTGCTGAGGATACGGCCTGCTTTACCAGCGGAAGACACATCAGACGACTGCAAGAACACCTCGACGCTTCAGCGACATAGTGCAAGGAAACAAATTGCAGTTAAACCCGGCTAAGACGACAGCCATATACTTCAGTAGAAAGCGCCCGCATTGCCTGTTACACTGAGACTGAATGGACAAGACATTCCATGTAGTACTAAAGCGACATAATTAGGGGCTACCGTGGAGAAACAATTCTTCCTCCAGAAACATATAGAAAATCTAAGAAACAAAGCCACTTGAATGGCTAAGATAGTTTTCCCCATTTTTTTAAAATCTCGGACCTAAGCGCCAAAATCAAATCGCGACAGCATAAAGCCACTGGCCTTTCAAAAATGCTGTACGGGAGTTTTGTTTCGGGTATTATTCATAAAAACACAGATAAATTGCCTCCAAGTAGCACGAAAATGACACTTGGATGGATATTTGGGGCCAGCCGTTGCACCAGAATAGTTGAATTACATAGCCAACTCCTTATCGACTCAAATAATGACGCAGTCAGGAAGCGATCGACGAAGTTACATAACAGACTCAGTGTATGGTATAAGAACATAAGGACGGACATCACTACTTGACGTCAAGAAATGTGGATCGCCGTTGACGATGGAACTTCAGTCTACTGGACCGCAGGAAAAAAATCGCAAATTAGGGGACAGTATTACCGCAACAAGATGTACTTTTAAACTGGGATAACTGTTGATTGATAGATAGCTTACGGTATGCTATGGTCACTACCGTCTCAATTAGGTTTCCAGCTATATTACACAGTATTCCACGCATAAGTATCTGGTATGGCGGAAGCTCAGGAACTCTTTCTAATTTCGATTGGCCATCTGTATCGCCAGAAACGTATTCCTTGAGACTACACAAAGAACTTTTTGTGAGAACGGATGGAAGGTCAGGGCCTGCTATTCCAACAACTGTGACCAGAGAGCGGGCGGTGGAGATTAGTGTTCAACGTCCCGTCGACTACGAGGTCATTAGAGACGGAGCACAAAGTCGGGTTAAGGAAGGATGGGGAAGGAAATCTGCCATGCCCTTTCAAAGGAACCATACCGGTATTTTTGTGAAAAGATTTAGGGAAATCACGAAAGACCTAAATCAGTACGGCCGGACACTGTTTGAACCCTCGTCCTCCCGAATGAGAGTCCTGTGTGCTAACCACTGCGCCACCTCTTTCGTTCAAATGGGACTAATATTTCATGCGGCAAGCTTAATACAGACCAAGTTTAAAAATGTCACCTTCATGCGACTAATGTATGGCTGTGATGCTGCAGTGTTACAATCAGAAACAACACATTGTTTTCGTATAATTTTTATCAAACGTTATTGCGCTGAGTTACACTGTGTGATCAAAAGAGACACCAAAAACATACGTTTTTCGTATTAGGTACGTTGTGCTGCCACCCACTGCCAAGTACTCCATATCAATGACGTCACTAGTCATTACACTTCGTGAGAGAGCAGAATGAGCCACTCTGCAGAACTCACAGACTTCGAACGTGGTCAGGTGATTCGGTGTCATACGTCTGTACGAGAGAGTTCCACACTCCCAAACATTCCTAGGTCTACTGTTTCCGATGTGATAGTGAAGTAATATGACAGTTAGGCGGGAGGTGAGAAAACTTGGATTTCATGGTCGAGCGACTGCTTATAAGCCACACATCACGCCGGTAAATGCCAAACGACCCCTCGCCTGGTGTAAGGAGAGTAAACATTGGACAGGTTCCAGGGGCCTTGAGCTCTCCAGAGAAAGACCTTAGACCGTCAGATTAACAACGCCGTGATCAGTAATTGGAATTATAAGTGTTTGTACACGTTTCTATTTCAGGTCAAGGGGGAAGAGCTCTTTGCATTTTTGTAGGACATGGAGAGGTGCTGATGCCTTTTCCACATTGCTGCCCAGTTTATATTTTCACTTATTTTTACTGCTAGATCTTTGATGACGAAGAAAAGTTGATATTTGTCTCGTTTAAGATTAAAATTGGTACGCAAAGAATCAGCCCTAGGTGGAACTGAAGTCACAAATTTTCCACAATCATGGTTCCTTGGAAAATAATAGGACACTCGTCTGCTTCGACGACCCAAACCCTCAAAAATGGCTGACAGGCTGAAAACCATTGTTCAAGTACTCTCGTAGTTGGTCGAGTTATGCACAAATTAATAATTACGAACCAAGCAAACCAAGTTCCACAAGAATGTACTTTTGGTAGGTGCACAGTGATACAGATCGTTTTAAAAACATAATACAATTTTCTCCCAAAGTTTGTGAACTAGGTTAAGTAATCCATCCACGGAGACTGGACTGACAGTAAGCTTCAGAGGCCGGCTGTGTCCGTCAGGAGGCAGATCGTCAGCAATGGGCAGCGGCGTCGAAGTGGAGCGAATGTCGGTCTGTAGCTCTGGCTCGGCGTGAACTAACGTTGCATGTTGGTGCACTGAACTAGATAATGTCGCACGTCAGGATACCGCAGGAACTATGTTAGGTCACGTGAGTCACGGGTGCATACTGGTCTCTCCCCCTCCCGGTCCGTAAACCCGCCTAGTGGAGCTGCTGCAAAACTGTTCCTTGGTGCAGAGCAGTTGCGTGGCATTTAGGCAACCCGCGACGTTGCTTTGCTTTACGGGTTGCCGGCAGTACAGGCTGAATTCAGCAACATGCTAGTAGGAGTTACTCATATTTTAGACTGATGTGCGTAGAATGACCATCCAACTCCGCTTGGG
Organism: Schistocerca nitens; assembly: GCF_023898315.1. Taxonomy (NCBI): domain Eukaryota; kingdom Metazoa; phylum Arthropoda; class Insecta; order Orthoptera; family Acrididae; genus Schistocerca; species Schistocerca nitens. Next base: position 43,862,521 of record NC_064623.1, on the reverse strand, counting down.
TTTTGAACAGGTTGGGCTTTATTCTGTGTCCATTTTTGATAGTGCACACAGGTCAATATTGAATCTATCGGTTTTGCCCTTACAACTGGAGATGATAAGCATACATGAGGTATTTGCAGTAGGCCAAAATTGATGACAGATCATTGACGTAAAATGAAAAGATTATAAGTTCAATTATCGTACCCTGGCGGAAACCTGGTACTTCCTTCCTCCATTGTGCCGGACACGACGAATTGCTGGGGTAAGATACGGGGGAAATCACCCTGGATTTCAGTTGGAGACAAACTATAACTGCTAAAGGTCCCGAGTTCGAGTCTCGGTCGGGCACACAGTTTTAATCTGCCAGGAAGTTTCATATCAGCGCACACTCCGCTGCAGAGTGAAAATCTCATTCTTTACCTGCTAAGTTTGGCAAACAAGATGTCGAAGTCGACAATGTTGTAGGCTCAGATGATACCTAAGAAGCACATGATGGTCGCCTCTTGTCCATCCGTGACAAGCCTCAAGTAATCACTTACCTTTATTATAGCAGATGTGCTGCGATGTTTACGGAAACCTGATCTGTACTGGTCTCATAAGTTGTCTGGAGTTAGACATTTTGGTTGCTGGCCGTGAGCTATATAATCTAAGGCCTTGAACAGTGAAGGAATCAGAGGCGCTGCGGCAACGTCCATTTTAGTAGGCTCTGACCCCTAACAACTGAAGAAATGAATGCAATGGCATGTATAAACATCATGAACTTAGAAACACAGAAATGGGAGAAAATAGCCGTAGTCATAAAATGACGAATATTATGGATTTATAATTTAGTAGTCAAATATTGGGATCTTGTACAAAACCATTTAAACATTTAGCGCCCAGCACCGATCAAGGTGCAATGATGGAGCAATACAGATTGCTGACGTTTATTTCTCGATGGTGTATCAAAATCGAAATGTGGCAAAAAAAGTATAATAAAAAGCATCTGATTGAGTTTTAGCTCTCAGAATTGCAACTAATGGGTATTGATACTCATTTTCGTAATAATTTCTGAAAGACAGTATTCTCGGAAGCGAATTTCGACACAACTTCCTACAGTGAACACTGCAATAACATAACGAAGATAAGGAAGTAGTGTATTTGTTTGAAAGATTACTGAGCTGGTGCGCTGCTGGCGCCAGTCTCCATCGATTATCATCCCGATCATTGTGAGTCGATTTTAGATGCCTGCCTTTTAATATAATCGTTGTTCTGTCTTGTTGGAAGCACTTTTAGAATTTGATATGAGTTACGTGAAAGACAGATTCTATATAAGTCATGAAGCATTGAGTTATGTCAGTTAAATTTGATTAATGGTGGTATTATGAACATTGTTTCAATTAGTGAAAATTGGTTGAGTAAGTTTTAACTAGTGAAAATTGGTTGAGTAAATTTTGAGAGACCTGTGTCTATCACACTTAAAAGCATTGATGTTCTAATCTGAGTCCTGATGCTGGTTTTGCGTGGCAGGTCCCTTTATTATAATCGCTGTTACTGTTGGTTTCATTAACTTCATATGTTTGTAATAAAGAAGTCTATAGCAACTACAAACTGGTTGTGTGTTTAATTTCGATGTGTCGAAAGGAAACACACATCAGTGGCAGCAGAGCGTGGTTACGATCCACTGGGTTATGGGCCTAGCACGCTTCCTCCTTCATTTTGGAAACAGGCAATGAAGCCCTCAGCTGGGTGTTGGCCCGCCCCCGCAAGACGGGCCGTATCGCACGCTGGGCCGTCCGCATTTCTGCGTTCCGTTTTCAGGTGTGGCTTATTAGGGGCAGTGATAATGACTGGCGGACGCCCTTAGTCGTATGCTCGAGGGAGAGTCCGGGGAAGGCGAGCGCAACGTCTCTCCGAGACACCCGGGCTCTTCTGTGACATAGCCGGCAAACAAGCTCAGGACCCTAGGTGGGAACCAATACGGCAGCAGTTGGCAGATGGCACGGTCAATCTGGCTATTGTGTCGCACGGGCCTCTTGTGTAAAAGTTGAGACAATGATGCTGAAGGTGTGTATTCCACAGGAATTAGCATGATCCTCTCATATTTTTATGATTCGGCAGTGGGTGGACATTTGGAGTTCTACAAGACCTTGAACCGAGTTAGTGAACACATGTTACAGTTCCCCACAGTCGTTTAATGAACAAAGTAAGAGAATATGGACTATCAGACCAATTGTGTGATTGGATTGAGGAGTTCATAGATAACAGAACGCAGCATGTCATTCTCAATGGAGAGAAGTCTTCCAAAGTAAGAGTGATTTCAGGTGTGCCGCAGGGGAGTGTCGTAGGACCGTTGCTATTCACAATATACATAAATGACCTGGTGGATGACATCGGAAGTTCACTGAGGCTTTTTGCAGATGATGCTGTGGTGTATCGAGAGGTTGTAACAATGGAAAATTGTACTGAAATGCAGGAGGATCTGCAGCATATTGACGCATGGTGCAGGGAATGGCAATTGAATCTCAATGTAGACAAGTGTAATGTGCTGCGAATACATAGAAAGATAGATCCCTTATCATTTAGCTACAAAATAGCAGGTCAGCAACTGGAAGCAGTTAATTCGATAAATTATCTGGGAGTAGGCATTAGGAGTGATTTAAAATGGAATGATCATATAAAGATGATCGTCGGTAAAGCAGATGCCAGACTGAGATTCATTGGAAGAATCCTAAGGAAATGCAATCCGAAAACAAAGGAAGTAGGTTACAGTACGCTTGTTCGCCCACTGCTTGAATACTGCTCAGCAGTGTGGGATCCGTACCAGATAGGGTTGATAGAAGAGATAGAGAAGATCCAACGGAGAGCAGCGCGCTTCGTTACAGGATCATTTAGTAATCGCGAAAGCGTTACGGAGATGATAGATAAACTCCAGTGGAAGACTCCAGGAGAGACGCTCAGTAGCTCGGTACGGGCTTTTGTTAAAGTTTCGAGAACATACCTTCACCGAAGAGTCAAGCAGTATATTGCTCCTTCCTACGTATATCTCGCGAAGAGACCATGAGGAAAAAATCTGAGATTAGAGCCCACACAGAGTCATACCGACAATCCTTCTTTCCATGAACAATACGAGACTGGAATAGAAGGGAGAACCGATATACTCAAGTTACCCTCCGCCACACACCGTCAGGTGGCTTGCGGAGTATGGATGTAGATGTAGATGTAGATGTTTTGGCCCATCTTGTATCGAGATGTTAGGCGATTTGTGGGTAGCTGTATCCAGTGTAAGCGCGCTAAGCCCGATGTGGGACAGCGCAAGGGCCTACTACAGTCTGTTAGGGCTGACCCCATTTTTATCGATTAATCTGACCACTAGCCCGTACCAAGAGGGGAAATAGGTACATACTGGTAGCTGTCGACGCCTTTTCCCGCTTTACTTGGCTCTTACCAACCCGAGGCATAACGACCGAGATTACGGTACAGCAGCTGTCCCGGATCGTTTACTGGTTTGATCCTCCGAAGAGTTTCGTGAGTGATAATGCTCCCGCATTCTTGTCTAAGATCTTCAAGGGTTTCTGTTTTACTAACGGAGTTAAGCATATCACAACCACTCCCTTTTATCCCAAGGCTTCCTTCGCGGAACGCGTCAACCACAATTTGAAGGCCGCTCTCTGTATTTACCATTCCCGCACACCTACTCTCTGGAACACTACTTTGCCTTGCCTCAATCAGGTGATTACACTACTGGCCATTAAAATTGCTACACCACGATGATGACATGATACAGACGCGAAATTTAACCGACAGGAACAAGATGCTGTGATATGTAAAAATGATTCGCTTTTCACAGCATTCACACAAGGTTGGCGCAGGTGGCGACACATACAACGTACTGACTTGAGGAAAGTTTCCAACCCATTTCTCATACACAAACAGAAGTTGACCGGCGTTGCCTGGTGAAACGTTGTTGCGATGCCTTCTGTAAGGAGGAGAAATGCGTACCATGACGTTTCCGGCCTTGATAAAGGTCGGATTGTAGCCTATCGCGATTGCGGTTTGTCGTATCGCGACATTGCTGCTCGTGTTGGTCGAGATCCAACGACTGTACGCAGAATATGGAATCGGTGGGTTCAGGAGGGTAATACGGAACGCCGTGCTCGATCCCAACGGCCTCGTATCAATAGCAGTCGAGATTACATGCATCTTATTCGTATGGCTGTAGCGGATCGTGCAGCCATTTCTTGATCCCTGGGTCAACAGATGCGGACGTTTGCAAGACAAAACCATCTGCGCGAACAGTTCGACGACATTTGCAGCAGCACGGGCTATCAGCTCGGAGACCGTGGCTGCGGTTACCCTTGGCGCTGCATCACAGACAGGAGTGCCTGCGATGGTCTACTCAACGATGAACCTGGGTACACGAATAACAAAACGTCATTTTTTCGGATGAATCGAGGTTCTGTTTACAACATCACGATGTCCGCATCCGTGCTTGGCGACATCGTTGTGAACGCACACTGGAAGCGCGTATTCGTCATCGCCATACTGGCGTAACTGTTGTGTCGGCAGACTTGCCAACACTACGCACACTAATTGAAATAGGCGGCCAAGATGCACGCGCTAACTCACGAAGGATGGAGTGAGGTCTGAAACAGGAGACTTAATGAATGCTATAAAGAAAAGTACATATCTTCTGGACTACTTAACTTTTAATCCTTCCTTTGTATACATCGTTCTTGATGAGACATCTGGAGATTGTGGCGATACAAGTGCGACTCTTTAGATACAAGCTATCTAAGGCTAATGGCGCCTTGCTAGGTCGTAGACATGAACTTAGCTGAAGGCTATTCTGTCTCTCGGCAAATGAGAGCAAAGGCTTCGTCCGTATAGTCGCTAGCAACGTCGTCGTACAACTGGGGCGAGTTCTCGTACGTCTCTCGAGACCTGCCGTGTGGTGGCGCTCGGTCTGCGATCACACAGTGGCGACACGCGGATCCGACATGTACTAATGGACCGCGGCCGATTTAAGCTACCACCTAGCAAGTGTGGTGTCTGGCAGTGACACCACAGTAACACCCGGCGTGATGGTATGGGGTGCCATTGGTTACACGTCTCGGTCACCTCTTGTTCGCATTGACGGAACTTTGAACAGTGGACGTTACATTTCAGATGTGTTACGACCCGTGGCTCTACCCTTCATTCGATCCCTTCGATACCCTACTATTTAGCAGGATAACGCACGACAGCATGTTGCAGGTCCTGTACGGGCCTTTCTGTATACAGAAAATGTTGACTGCTACCCTGGCTAGCACATTCTCGAGACCTCTCACCAACTGAAAACGTCTGGTCAGTGGTGGCCGAACAACTGGCTCGCCACAATACGCGAGTCACTGCTCTTGACGAACAGTGGTATCGTGTTGAAGCTGCATGGGCAGCTGTACCTGTACACGCCATCCAAGCTCTGTTTGACTCAATGCCCAGGCGTATCAAGGCCGTTATTACGGCCAGAGGTGGTTGTTCTGGGTACTGATTTCTCAGGATGTATGCACCCAAATTGCGTGAGAACGTAATCACATGTCAGTTCTAGTATAATGTATTTGTCCAATGAATACCCGTTTATCGTCTGCGTTGCTTCTTGGTGTAGCGATTTTAATGGCCAGTAGTGAAATTCTGCCAGACACGAGTCTGCTGGCACTGTACCCATCGATTGTTGTTTGCTGACATTCCCAACTCCCCTAATTTGTGGGAGATGAAAGACATTCTCCCGCTTCAGTTGACCCCTGCTGGGTTGCGTGAGAATTGGCAACGGGCCAAGCATAACATCGACCTTGCACACCGTGAAGCAGCTCGGTACGTAAGGGTAGACGCCCCTTTTTATGGGAAGACTGGTGATGTGGCGTTTGTGAGGGATGTCGTCGGTAACACAGGGTTCGGTTTTAAGGGGAAACTTGGCGAAAATTCGAAGGTTCTTGCTGGATCGTGAAGTTTCTGAGTCCCGTCAATGTTGAGGTCAAGGACCTCGTATCTGGTCGTAAATCTCGGGTCCACCTGAGTCAGGTTAATCTCGGGGACCGGGGCACTTCCTCTAGTCTATTCAACCGTTTTCTTGCCTTCCCCTCCCCCCCGTTCATCTTTATGGTGTGGAGGTCGAGTTGGTGCGCTGCTGGCGCCAGTCTCCATCGATTGTCATCCCGATCTTTGTGTGTCGATTTTCGATGCCTGCTCGTCTTCTTCGCATCTTTGGTAGATGTCTATTTAACTCCGAAGCGCGCTCTTCGGGGGCTTGCGTTCGGGTATCAGCTGTGTGAGCGGCGGTGACGTGTGGAGCTGGCTAGTGGCCGAGTCGGTACGACGGAGGAGCTTGGCCACATGCTGCGGCGTGTTGAGCCGTTTGAATGCAGATCTGTTGCAGAAGGTGATTGGGATTTCCTTGAGATTTGAAGGACAGATTTCTTTCGCGTCTGTTACATGTTACTAAAAGTTAATGAACTGGAGTGGTCGAATTTTTCCTTGGTGGATTCTGTTCATGTTAACTGAATACACGAGTGTACTGAAAACGGTCTTGATTGTTTCATTTACTTCTTACTCTATTTGATCTGGCCGCCTGATAAATTAGTGGTATTTAAGGGAGTGCTAGCTATGCACATCAAATAGACATGAAGCCGTGCTTAATGCGTAGCTAGAGGTCATCATAAGTAGTACGCAATTCTGTGCCTTACGTTCAAGAGCGGGCCGAAATAATTTTTCCTGTTTCCTTGGCGGCGGTGCTAGCCGAGCGGTTCTAGGCGCTACAGTCTGGAACCGCGAGACCGATACGGTCGCAGGTTCGAATCCTGCCTCGGGCATGGATGTGTGTGATGTCCTTAGGTTAGTTAGGTTTAATTAGTTCTAACTTCCAGGGGACTGATGACCTCAGAAGTTAAGTCCCATAGAGCCATTTGAACCATTTTTGAACCTGTTTCCTTTTTCTATGTTATTATTTTGTTTGTCTAGAGAATTGGCTAATCAAATTTTAAGAGCCGCTACTGGGTAAGTGGTCACATAGGCTAGTTTTGCTTGGGTTCATTTGTGCCGTGTATAATTAGAGGTTTATTTATAACCAGTTGGGCAGATATGTATTGTGTATCTGATGAGCCAGAATATTGTCTGCCGCTGATGTGTTTATGTTTCAGAAAACTTGCAGTGGTCGACGTGAGCAAACGCCGAACGGGTTATCCCGGTGGAAGAGGGAAATTTAAGGACCTGGATCGGTGTCTATAGTTACGTTGTTAGTGTCCTGCAGTTCCATTTATCCATGAAGCGTTGTGGTTTTCTGGAAGTTTAATTGTGGTTCAAAGTTGAGTATAGTTGTACTTTACCTTTTGGTCTGTGAATCTCCTGTATCTAGTATCTCCTGTGTGAAATCCATGTCAGTTAAATTTGATTAATGGTGATTTTACGAAAATTGTTTTAACTAGTGAAAACAGCATCAGTAAATGTTGTGAGATCTGTGTCTATCGCACTTAAAAGCATTAATGTTCTAATCTGAGAACTGCTCCTGGTCCTGTAGGGCAGGTGTCTTTTATTATAACAGTTGTTACTGTTGGTTTCATTAACAGCATTTGTTTGTAGTAAAGAAGTGTAAGCCGGCCGGAGTGGCCGAGCGGTTAAAGGCGCTACAGTCTGGAACCGCACGACCACTACGGTCGCAGGTTCGAATCCTGCCTCGGGCATGGATGTGTGTGATGTCCTTAGGTTAGTTAGGTTTAAGTAGTTCTAAGTTCTAGGGGACTTATGACCACAGCAGTTGAGTCCCATAGTGCTCAGAGCCATTTGAACCATTTTTGAAAGAAGTGTATGGCAACTACACTCACGCTCATAAATTAAGGATAATTGCAGAATGTGGTGCCACACAACGTGGCACTACGCAAAACTGGGACTAATAGCATAGGAACATAGGGAACACACACGACCCAGATCTGTAAGTCCACGGTATTGGTGATAAGTTGAGAAAACCGTCCCGAAACATATGTGCTACAAAATGGGCCACTGTTTCCTGCACATGTACCCCATCATCAATGTGGGATGTGATCACCATGCACACGTACACAAGCCACACAACGGGTTGGCACACTCTCGATCAGGTGGTCGAGCAGCTGCCGGGGTATAACCTCCCATTCTTGCACCAGTGCCTGTCGGAGATCCTGAAGTGTCATCGGGGTTTGAAGACGTGTAGCGATACGTCGACCGAGAGCATCCCAGACGTGCCCGATGGGGTTTAGATCTGGAGAACAGGCAGGTCACTCCATTCGCCTGATATCTTCTGTTTCAAGGTACTCCTCCACGATGGCAACTCGGTGGGGCCGTGCATTATAATCCATCAGGAGGAATGTGGGACCCATTGCAACTCTGAAAAGGTGGACATACTGGTGACGTCCCAATACACCTGACCTGTTACAGTTCCTCTGTCAAAAACATCCTGGGGTGTATGTGCACCAATCATAATCCCACGCAAGACAATCAAACCACGACCTCCACGCAGGTCCCTTTCATGTACATTAAGAGGTTGGTTCCTGATTCAGTCCAGATCAAAACATGGAGAGAATCACTGTTCAGACTACACGTGGACACGTCCGTGATCACAACCTGGGACCACTGTTCCATTGACCATGTACTGTTTTCTTGACACCAGCCTTTACGGGCTGTCCTGTGACCAGGGGTCAGTGGAATGCACCCTGCAAGTCTCCGGGCGAATAAACCATGTCTGTAGACTGTACGTCTGGAGACAACTGTTCCAGTGGCTACGGTAAGGTCACGAGCAAGGCTACCTACAGTACTCTGTGGCCGTCTGCGGGCACTGATGGTGAGATATCGGTCTACTTCAGGTTTTGTACACTGTGGACGTCCCGCACTGTAGCGCCTGGACACGATTCCTGTCTGCTGGACTCGTTGCCATAATCTTGAGATCACACTTTGTGGCACAGAGAGGGCCCGTGCTACGACCTGCTGTATTTGACCAGCCTCCAGTCGCCCTAGCATTCAACACCTCATAGCCTCACCAATATGTGCAATGTGTGTTCTCTGAGCCATTTTCAACACACACTCTCCATTAGCACGACTGAAAATGTCTGCACACTTCCTCGCTGCACCGTACTCTGACATGCACCAACTCACCTCTGTGTATGTGGACTGTGTGCACTGCTGCGAGCGCAATCATGCAACGACCGCAGGTCAAATGCACTGCAAGGACATACACTGAGGTGATTTAACCATTTGTTGCCTGACGGTACTTAAAAGTACCAGTAAGTTTTGACTCTCATTATTTTCTCGTGGTGCAGTTTCGTGATGTGAGAGCCTTTCGGTACGTAACAGTAACTCTGCTCTACTGTTTCATAGATTTTATTGTGCAATACATAGACCTCTCTGGCGGTCAGAGCTTGAAATTGTTTTTCGCGCGCTGCTGTGAAAACAGAAGATTGTATGTGCTTGTTTCCATGGTGTTGCCTGAATTTGTGCGCAATTTATTGAAACTTCCGTTGAGTTTTCCATTGTACGTACTTACCTTCTTTGTTTTTTTTTATAATAGTTTGAAGCATTACGTTACAAGTGAATGAGATAAACTGGAAAATATAAAGCGGACTTATTAGTACCGCCAGGTTGTGCGAACACTTTATTGTAGCAACAGTGCGTTACTTCTCACTAGTTGTTCTGTCCACTTTTTCTCACACAGAAATCCGTAAATACATTTGCCTGTGGAACAATTAGAACAAACAGGAAAGGTTTGCCAGGGAATTTACCTAAAGAAAAATGTCTAAATCAAATCACAGAGAGTCATCTTTAGACCTAACAGTATTTCAATGGAAGGAAAATAAAGTAGTGTATTTTGCGTCAAACTTCCATGGCACTGAACAGAGCGTAGTGACAAGAAAACAGGAAGATGGAACTAGTATGACTGTACTATGTCCAGTTATTGTATGTGTTTACAATAAAAACATGGGTGGTGTGGATCATGCAGAAAGATTACGTTGAACTTATGGTCTTGACAAGCGATCAAAGAAATGGTGGCGCCGTCTCTTCTGGGGAGCAATAGAAATTGCTTTTGTCAATGCTTACGTCATTTTCAGTGATCTACATGGGGCACTGCCACTGCTGGAATTTAGGCGTGTTGTGGCACTAGGGCTAATGAATGAACAGAAAGTGCCAAATCTCACAAAGAGAAACTCTGGTAAAGATGAAATAACTCTCCCAAAGAGAAGGAAGAATAGCTTTTCTGTTCCGAAGGATGTATGTCTTGGCAACCGAGGGAACCATTTTGTAGTGTTCAGTTGTAAAAGAGGACGATGCGAAATGTGTGCGAAAAATAAAATTCAGCCGAGACCACATTCTCAGTGTATTTGTGCTGCAGTGAGAAAAAGAACTGTTTCCTACAATTTCATGAGGTATCACTAAATGTGTGATATGTATATACCGTCAAAAATGTGTAGCTAAGTTACTATGTATTGTGAAGTTGCTCTACAATAAATTTATGCGAAATTTAAAAAAAATTCAGAAATATATTTCTGTTAATTAATTTTCTAATGTAAAAATATTTAATATTTATGTGGCATAAAGTACAAATTATAAAAATTGGAGCATTTTTCTGCGCATGTTGTGATTCTGTCCATGGAGTCTGACGGTACTTCTGAGTACCAGGAGAGAAAAAAGTTGTGAAAAATAAAATAAAATTTTACAAAAAATCCTACCATCATTTGAGGCCACAATAGCATAAATTCTGCAGAGAAAATGTTAAAAAGTAAATTTTATCTTACGTCAGGAAACAAAGGGTTAAACCTGGCGAACCGCGCGACTGGTTAGGTCGCAGGTTCGAATCCTGCCTCAGGCATGGATGTGTGTGATGTCCTTAGGTTAGTCAGGTTTAAGTTGTTCTAAGTTCTAGGGGACTGATGACCACAGATGTTAAGTCCCATAGTGCTCAGAGCCTTTTGAACCAAACCTGGCGAACCGCCCACCAGAGCGTTGTTTCACCATGTATCAGCATTATCCTTAATTTATGAGCATGGTTCTGTGTTTAATTTCGATGTCTCGAAAGGAAACACGCATCAACCACAATGAGCCATGTTGCACCTCACGTTGGTGCCGTTGGTAGGTTGGCATCGTTTAATAGGGTGTCTCATTTCCTGCTTGTGTTTACTGGCGCCACTACATTTGCTAACGTTGTCTGTCCATGAGTAGCAGCAGCAGCGTTTATCGGTGTCTAGTAATGTGAATTATCTTTGGAAGGTCATCAAGTGTTCCCAGGTCAGAGTGTGTTGGCAGTTCGGTTGGGACGGAGCAGCAGTGAGGTCCAGCAGCGCAGAGACATGGCGGGACTGCTGGCGGCACGCAGGCACTGCCGGAGCGAGGGGCTGTAGTTGCCAGGGCGACAATCTCGTTGACCACCAGACCCAGGACGTTTGAGTTGAGTGAAGATTAACCCAGTCGTGAAACCTCCACTACATTCAGATCACGCCGTTTGTTCGCGCGTTGCTGCTTGCAGGGTTGCTGAGACAAAGAGCAACGAGTGGAGTGTTTGGAGTTTGCGAAATTAATTAGCTGTCCTCCACTTATTATTTTTAATCACTGAATTCCTTTTGCTTATTGATCCGGTATTTTTCTGTCTAGTGGCCACTAACGCCCCAGTTACCTGCCCTGGAGGTTAGCGTATTTTCGCGGCAATGTACCTTTTTCTCGCCTTGCTGCTGCTGTCCAGAAAGGCGTGTAGTTCGACAGCCTTCTTGATTGTGGTTTGGATAGTTTGTTTCTTTTGGACTACTTTGGTCGCAGTGGTTCCTTCTGCTCCTGGATGCTCTAAACACTGGATTCTGAACACACAGTGCAGTCCACTGGTTCCACCTTGCCTGGTTATTCCATCGTTGTGTTGGTTGCCAGACGGTGGGTAGATTTTGCAAGAGTGTTGGTCTGCATTTAAACTGTCACTGGTTTGAGCTGCCATCCGGTTAAGTGAATACAGCTCTTGGCTGCCTGTCTCATCGTTTACGAAGTTGAGCGACTTACCCGGTGCGAAAGCAAGTTCACAAAGAAAACATATGGAAAATAAATAAAAATCCCCGAAATATTACTGTAAGAGCAGATTAAAATACATTGAATGAGTGTATTTACGTTAAGCACAGAGCAATAATATGACCATGAGCTCACGGCCTATGGTGCGTGGCCTGAGCAAGACACAAACGCAAAGTTCTACTGAAATTCGAATAAAGTATGAAAATAAATTCCGTTATGGGGTTTAGTGGTAATCTCGCACCTGATTTCAACATCTGGACTTCATTACCGAGCAGATTTCAGACAGTCTAATACCTCTATTAACATTCCCAAAACGAGAGCGGCGTCTCCATATCTGTCCAACGCCGCGACCCAGGAACAAGTCATCCACAGGACACCTCGCCTGACAGTTCTTTGTTCAAAAGGTGGTGAAGGGGATGGTTCGTCAACCCAACGGAGCCATTACTCGGCCCTTCGCGATCTCTCTGACCTGACGTGCCCATCATCTCTGCTAAACTTGTTCACGTTTAGGGGGTTGGTAGAATCCTACCACAGAACGACTCTACACATGCAGCGCTACCAGAGATTTCTGCTACATCACATACTATCTCATTTATATAGTCCAAGGTCGGAAACGGGAAAGGATACAACGAAACGTGGCACACATGAAATAAAATGAATAAATAAGTAAATAAACACCACTTAGTCCATTCTCTTCTGTTTGTCATACACGGAATTCACTTCTGCAGAGTCATAACACTCCGGCTACAGTTCTCCTGTACCGGAATTAATTGGAAAAGATATGGAACGGGACAACAAGTTCTGCATTAACCAGTTTTTGATGCTGCAGTAGAGCAATCATAATGCTTTCATGACGGCAATGCTTTTTTTCCAATTTAGCTCGGTGGAAGCCTTTTTGTATGAAACGGTTCCAACTCATCTGTTTCAGAGTTATCTCCAGATAAGCGGTGTTAGCAGGGTGCGCTTTACGCCCTAGTCCTCTAGAGTGCCACCTCATTTCACACCTTTCTGCCTGATTAGAACGCAGGGCCGACTACACCAGCACGGAGAGGTGTGGAGGCTGGCAGCAGGCCTATTCCCGCTGGCCCAGCACGGCACGGATTCGCTAGGCCGGTCCCTTTTGTTCCCGCCAGACTGAGGCATGGCCGTGCAGCCCGCACCGGGCCTGAGTTACCGCCGCGCTAAATCGCACAGTTATTGCCGGCCACACATCCATCCCGGCCCTCTGCCGAGCCAGCAGGAGCTGGTGCCAGCAACCTTGGCAGGTATGTCTCCGCCCCAACCCTGCACCCACCCGTATGCTCGTCAGCGTGAGTTATATGCATTCTGGCTGCCGGACCGGCAGATGGAAATGGCAACCGTGATTCTGGTTCACAGTGCACCTGCGGACGATTCTCATTTCGTGGTGATTCGTAATCGATTATCGAAAATTATAATTATGACATGACACACACCCAATACGAGTTCATAAAATATCAGTCTTGTGAACTACATCTATCTCTATCTTCTCACGAAGTAATGAGTGCTATCTGGAAGTGATGTCAAGTTTATTCCATATTTTTGGATTTCCGAAAGGCTTTTGACACCGTTCCGCACAAGGGACTTCTTATCAAACGGCTTGCATATGGAGTATCAAGTCAGTTGTGAGACTGGATTTGTGAGTTCCTGTCAGAAAGGTAGCATTGACGGAAAGTCATCTACTAAAACAGAAGTAATATCTGGTTCTGACAAAATAAAACAACATATGATTTTATTGTATTTTGTTCCAACCAGTTTCCACGTTTCAATGCGCCATCTTCAGGGTGTTGTTGATGCGGTACGGGTTGATTTGGTCCCTATATATATCGTATCAGTTGCTGCATAACTGGATACGCAGATAATGTGTCAGCACTACAACCATCAACTTGTTAGCAGATGATGGTAGGAGAGCGGAGTGCTTACACGATATCTGTGAATCCGTTTATGCTGGCAACTGATATATATATATATATATATATATATATATATATATATATATATATATATATATATATATATATGGACCCGTACCGCATCAACAACACCCTGAAGATGGCGCACTGAAGCGTTGAAACTGATTGCAACGAAATAAAATATAATCATAAGGACGGCATTAGGTGTTGTATTTTGTAACAATAGTAAACGGCCGTCGTTGCAAAGCCTTCCTGCAAAAAGGATGGACATACAAAAACGTAATATCTGGTGTTTCCCATGGACGTTTTATAGACATTCTGCTGTTCTTAATCTATATACACAATTTAGGAGAAAAACTGAGTACCATCTTGTAAAATCGTAAGACGGTCAGAACTAGTGGCAAAATGATTTAGACATCTGTATGGTGCAAAAACAGGCAGTTTACTCAAAATAATGAGACATGTGAAGTGATCTACATGAGTATTAAAACCAATCCGCTAAATTTCAGTTACACTATTAATCACACAACTCAAAAGGCTGTAAATTAAGTTGAATACTTAAGTATTACGGTTACGAAAAACTTAAATTAGAACGATCACATTTTCTGAGGATAGAGAACTAAAGACTGCGATTTATTGGCAGAACACTTATAAAATGGAGCAGAACTACTAAAGAGACTGTCCATATTAACCTTATAAACCCTCTTCTAGAGTATTGCTGAGAGGTGTGGGGTCCGCGTCAGGCAAGACTGACGGAACACATCGAAAAGGTTCACAGAAAGACGGCTCGCATTGTATCGTCCTGAAGTAGGCAAGATAGTGTCACGCAAAGGATACGGGAATTGGGGTAGTCATCATTAAAACAAAGGAGTGTTTCGTTGCGGCAGGATCCTCTCATGAAATTTCCATCACTATATATTTCCTCCGCATGCGAAAATATTTTGTTGGCGCCCACCTACATCAGGGAGAAACGATCCATCGTAATAAAATAATAGAAATCAATCAGATGTCTTGCGGAAAGATTTAATTGTGTGTTATTTCCAGAAGCTGTTCCAGAGTGGAATGACAGAGAAATAGCTTGAACGTGGTTCGAAGAACACTCTATCAGGAACTTAATTGTGAATTTGCAGAGTAATCATTTAGATGTCTAGTCTATGTGGATGGCACAAAACGCTAACTGGCTACAACAAGGAAAGCATCTCCGAAAGAGAAGACGTTTTTAACAGTGAATATAAGTTTAAGTGACTGAAAGTCGTTTCTGAGAATATTGGAGTGTTGTAAACGATAATTAGTTCAGACAAGAATACACTAGAATTCTTTTTTGTTTCTTTTTTAATGTAATGCTACAGGAGCAAAATATTAAATGATACACCGTGTAACTAATGAGGAGGTACTGTATCGATTTGAAACGAAAATAGATTTGTGCAACGACTTAATGAGATAATCAGTTGATAGGACACATTCTGAGTCCTCAAGTAATCGTCAGTCGCATTGGAGTCATCTCATCAAGTAATTTTATTGGAAGGAAATGTGGAGGAAATAAAATTTGCAGAGCTATCTGAAGAGAGGAATACAGTAAGTAGGTTAAAATGGGTGTAGTATTTATTCTGAGGTAAGAGACTTGCACATTATAGAGTAACTTGGAGAACTGCACTAAGCCAGTCCTCGGACTGAAGACTACATCAGCAACATTTTCGCCGTTGAAAGTTGTCACGTCGCAGTGCGCAATTACCTGATTGGGCGCATCGCACGCGACCGTCTTCCTGATATGAAACCCAATACCTGGAGAACAAAATCGGACATCTTTCTGTTCTCAGTTATAAGTAAAATTTCTATACTTTTTTTACATTTCAATCATTAAAATGCATGAGCTAAAATCAGTCATACGAAAATACTACTCAATGCTTTTTTACCTCTGCGAAATCTTTGCGTTTTAATAAAATGTTTTACTTAATTTGATGCAACGCAGTAAATTAACTATGTGATCGAAAGTATCCAGACACCTGGCTGAAAAATAGTTACAAGTACGTGGCGCCCTCCACCGGTAATGCTGGAATTCAATATGGTGTTGGCCCAGGCTTAGCCTTGATGACAGCTTCCTCTCTCGCAGGCATTCGTTCAGTCAGGTCCTGGAAAGTTTCTTGGGGAATGGCAGCCCATTCTTCCCGGAGTGCAGCACTGAGGCGAGGTGTCGATGTCGGTCGGTGAAGCCTGGCACGAAGTCGGCGTTCCAAAACATCCCAAAGGTGTTCTACAGGATTCTGATGAGGACTGTGTGCAGGGGATGTGATCATCGTGTGACCACTCCACCACAGGCCGTCCATTATGAGCAGGTGCTCGATTGTGTTCAAAGAAGCAATTGCTCTTCAACAGTGGGAAGCAAGAACGTGCTTAAAACATGAATGGAAACTTTCGCTGTGATGATGCTACGCAAAACAACAAGGGTGCAAGCCCCCCTCCATGAGAAACACGACCACACGATAACACCGCCGCCTATGAATTTTACTGTTGGCACTACACGCTTTTCCACTTCACTATCACATCGGAAACAGTGGACCTAGGGCTGTTTAGGAGTGTGGAAATCTCGCGTACAGATGTACGACACAAGTGACACCCAATCACTTGACCACGTTCAAAGTCCGTGAGTTCCCCGAAACGTCCCGTTCTGCTCTCTCACGATGTCTAATGACTGCTGAGGTCGCTGGTATGGAGTAACTGTCAGTAGGTGGCAGTACAATGCACCAAATACGACAAACGTATGTTTTTGGGATGTCCGGATATTTTTGATCACAAAGTGTATGACGAAAACGAAAATAAATTCAGTTTTTTATCGAGTGAAGACATCAGACTGTAAGATAGGAAAAACTATTTTTTGACCTAATTGTTTTCGAAAGATCGGATGATAAGTATTTCATGTCGCCGTACCTCAGCACATGATTTGGTGAGCAGTACAGTCATTACAAAAGCCGCCACAGCACGGGATGCAGATAAATGGATTTAGAGGGATGTGTTTATCACCACACTCTTATGGTATCCTTTTCCTTGGTCTTTCTGATAGAAATTTTCAAAGTATCCGTGTATCTTGAAATTGAACACATAATGAAAGTAACTGTTTGATAATATATATACCTCAGTTTCTTGTTTTGCAAATCTATTCAAATTTTGACTTACACTGTTTCTAAAAGTTGCGTCAGAGACGGCAGCAGAACTAGTGATTCATCTTTAGACGTCACCTCATGTGCCCTTGACATATGTCATTAATACCAATTGCAAATGAAACTTTTCTCCGGCTTTCCGCTTTTGTAAGAGGACTCTTTCACCTGCGCTCATACTGGGATCGCCTTTGAGCCTGACGCAAAAGTTACTTATAAACAACATAGCGATCGGTTTCATGTTCAACATTGGTAAATCCAAAATTTCAAACATAATTATTACCACGAAACTAGAAATCGAATTTTTTAGAACGGAACGCCGATGAACACGTTTCATTTCAGAGTTGCGATACTAAGAAGCAGAAGTAACTATAGATCTGTTTGAAAAAACCAAGTTGATAGCTATACTTATGTATTTACTATAGGTATCAAAAGAGGCCATATTGTGGTGTGTAACGTATCGTGGCGTGTAGAATGTCTGTCTGTATGCACACGCTATGAAGTGTGACGCACGAATCTGAAAAGTTTGTGTACAGTAAATCTTCGGATGTGGGCCTAGTTTTGCCGGCCGAAGTGGCCGTGCGGTTAAAGGCGCTGCAGTCTGGAACCGCAAGACCGCTACGGTCGCAGGTTCGAATCCTGCCTCGGGCATGGATGTTTGTGATGTCCTTAGGTTAGTTAGGTTTAACTAGTTCTAAGTCCTAGGGGACTAATGACTTCAGCAGTTGAGTGCCATAGTGCTCAGAGCCATTTGAACCATTTGGGCCTAGTTTAATATTTTTTGCGTAATATGTTACGTGAAACATTCAAAGTATACACTGAAAACCATCTGAAAGAATCTTGGCTGTAGTAAAATGACGGTAGCTAGCTTTACCTTTGAAAATTCCTTTAAATTGAGACAGCAGGCACATAAGTAATAGCAGTTCTCTTCGGTGGTAAGGTTCCATTAGTTGTTCATTTGCTTTATGAGAAAATACGTCTCACCTACATCCATGCAGTACTGAACTGTCTTTGGTGGGTGAAGCTGTAAGTTTCGGCTAGTAAGCTCTCAGGGCTATCTTTTTATTAAATACCAAATATAGTTGTTCAATAAAGTATACAGCTAGCATTGGTTGCGTCCTAGCATGAATAACTAAATACACCATCTTGTAATTGGAAACTTATCTCAATAAATATTTGCTTTTTTAAGTATTGATAAAACATTGTCTTAGCCACAGATTCTATCAACACACACAAGCAGGCTGTTTTTACGTAAAATTTCTTGAAATTAAGCAAAACACCTATCCAATCTGAAGTAGTATTATTAGTATTACAGCTTTTAAACAAGTCTGAATTGAGTATTATTAATCACTTCTGAAATATAATGAAACAATGTCATCGGCCGACAACATGATATCATCTGCGCCTCTCGCGTGTTATTTAAAATATTCACAGACATTTCTTAAAGCGTAGGCTGGTGGGTTAGAAAATACGAAGGTAACTAAATTATTATCCGCAATTTAGTTATATTTTTGTTTATTTTGGCAGTACTGTCGTTTTACGTTGATGACGCAAGCTTTCTTTATTTGTTGTCATATCTTTGGAATTTTCAAGCTGCTAGGTTAGTTTCGTTATCACTGTTGTGCTGTTAATCATGGCTGCTCCGCTGTCTATTTGCACCAAAGAAGAGCACAGTTCAGTGATCCGTTATTTTTTTTTGCGGTCGGAAGGCGTATCAGGGGCCGAAATTCATCGACGACTTTCGATACAGTACGGGAACAGTGTTTTGCCACAACTAAGTGTGTACTAAAGGATTGAAAAATCCCGCAACAGTCGCAAAAGTGTTACACACGATGAAGGAGCCGGACGAGCGTTTACCGCCGCAAATGAAGAAACCATTGATCGTTCACGTGAAATGATTCTCTTAGACAGACGATTGACTATTGACGAAGTGGCACACCGTCTGCAAATCAGTCACAGTTCTGTCAACGAAATTATCCACAACAGACTTCTGTTTCATAAAGTTTGTGCAAGATGGCTCCCGAAAGAACTCACACAGTTGCATAAACAAGCGTGCTTGGACATCTGCAAAAAAGATTTGGATCCCTATGGTAACGAAGGGGACAACGTCTTAGACAGGATCATTACTCGTGACGAAACATGTATCTCATTACGAGCCGGAGAGTAAACGGCAGAGTAAAGAATGGAAACATCCAAATTCGACGTTGAAGAAAAGTTCAAGACTCAACCGTCCGCAGTAAAACTGATGATTACGGTTTTTTT
Source organism: Schistocerca nitens (assembly GCF_023898315.1). NCBI lineage: Eukaryota > Metazoa > Arthropoda > Insecta > Orthoptera > Acrididae > Schistocerca > Schistocerca nitens. Next base: position 43,843,179 of record NC_064623.1, on the reverse strand, counting down.
GGGATGCACATTTCCAGTACTAGAACATTATGGGGAGAGGGGCACAACAATAAACAATGCACGTTACAGTGTGATGCTTATTGCTAGGATAAAGCCTGCAATTCGAAGCAAACACCGAGGATTGTTGTCAAAAGGTGCTGTATTGTTGAACGACAATGCCCGTCCAGCATACTGCTGACCACACTGCTGAAACGCTCCAGAAACTCAAATTTGATGTACAGGATCGTCCTCCATATAGTTCCGATCTCGCCGCTTCTGACTATGGCTTGTTTGGTCCACTCAAACAGGCATTAAGGGGCCGTCGATTTTCCTCGGACGAAGCAGGGAAAGAAGCGGTGCATTCCTGGCTCACAGCTCAATAGAGAACCTTCTTTTATGAGGGCATCAGCAAGCTTGTACAACGATGGATCAAGTGCGTTGAAACGCAATTTTATGAATACTTTGCAGATGATAACTGACTTACCCTCGTACTACAAGAAGAGAGCACCAAATTAGCTAAAATTTCATCTATTGCTTGAAATTTCCAAATTAAAATTACAACAATCACATCTGGCCTCCAGCGCGCTCAAGATACATCATAAGTCGAAGAAGAAAAAGTGAGAACAAAAAAACCATCAGAGCATTTGTTCTAAGAATGACAATGATCATATATATTAGTTTCCAATATAACAGTTCTTTGTAGGTCATGATAGATTTAATTAATATTTCTTCCTAATATTTTAGTAAAGAAAGTTCGGTATTATCAGTTTTGACACTTAATACCTTGTAAATAAGTTTTTGGTGGTAAATAAAATTCACTTTCGCGAAATTTTATCGCACAAGGGTCTGCTCGAGGTGGCAAGCAGGCGCGGTGGCTGATGGGAACGACTGTAAAGGCATTTGCCATTTACGGTCGCTCCCATTCTGAAAGTATTTGTATGGAGTGTAGCCATGTATGGAAGTGAAACATGGACGATAAATAGTTTGGACAAGAAGAGAATAGAAGCTTTCGAAATGTGGTGCTACAGAAGAATGCTGAAGATAAGGTGGGTAGATCACGTAACTAATGAGGAGGTATTGAACAGGATTGGGGAGAAGAGAAGTTTGTGGCACAACTTGACTAGAAGAAGGGATCGGTTGGTAGGACATGTTTTGAGGCATCAAGGAATCACAAATTTAGCATTGGAGGGCAGCGTGGAGGGTAAAAATCGTAGAGGGAGACCAAGAGATGAATACACTAAGCAGATTCAGAATGATGTAGGTTGCAGTAGGTACTGGGAGATGAAGATGCTTGCACAGGATAGAGTAGCATGGAGAGCTGCATGAAACCAGTCTCAGGACTGAAGACTACAACAACAACAACCCATTAGCCAGCGCGCCGAGTGTCAACTTTGCCTGCTCGAATATCTAAGATGAACTGCTTATCAGAAGCATCCCCAAACTATGATGTACTACTCATAAAGTTTCCCGTCCGTACCACGAGTTTAGCGGTTCCTGGCTGGATGGAAATTATGAGAAATATTGCGACTGCGTCGCGTTTCTAAAACTACGGCAACTTCGCCATTATAAATTTCCACTAACGGTGCCCTACATTCACCAAAAAATCTGTAGGAAATGAGAAAGTGTCGCTTGTCATTCTAATTTCCTCCTCCGAATGAAAATGTCACGAGGGAGCTGAAAACAGATCATCCGCTCCCTTCCCCTCCCGCACTATTAGTTGCATTATAGGGTTGTCAAATTATTTTCCAATATCTTTTAATACTGAAAGCGGAGCAAAGTCCTAGTGCAGCGTTTTTCCCCGCATTTTATATACAGCTCGGTTCTTCGCCCATTAAACTAACTCGTCACAACATGACCATATAATTCGGTTATGTTATCGGGAATGTCAGAATACCAGTCGACCGTGTTATGTACTTTGTCCGTTTGTTATGATTATTCTGTGTATGACGTCGAAACAGGAGATATTACTTCTACAAATGAATTCGATTTGATATTTTCGACACTTTACAGCAAATTCATTGTTATACACCATTAAAAACGGACAGCAAGCGTCGACGCGCAAATATGCAAACGGCAGATTATTGCAAATGTGAGAGTTACTGCCAAACGTTGATGGATAGTTCGTGTTCATCAGTTCCAACTGATTTCTCGAGCCTGTAACTCTTGAAATGTCGCCAGTCTGTTTTCCTGCCGATTGGTGTGACAGTGAATAATGGCGTGTCGACATATTCATGTCACCTCGTTAGCCGATTGGTGTGGTGAAGGATTAGATTTATCATTGCACGACAACAGATGGACTCTGAATTTCCCAGTCAACTCCATGGGGCGGTATATCCTGACGTAAATGAACACCAGTTTTAGCACGCTTTCTTGTTCCACACACAAAAACGCATGATACACATGAATATTCCGTCTTCGTATACTTCCAAAAGGCTATCAATACATTATCACACATTCTTCTGACCGTGGAGGTATGAGGTATCTCCCTACGATGCCTGACACAGAAGATGAAGCAGCGGAGATGGAAGTGAACTGTAATTTCTTGGGTTGAGAGAGCATATGATGTTACTTCAGTGACTACAAAATCAAGTGAAACTGAGAAATAACTAGGCACTTTGAGCCCACTTATACGTATTACACATAAACTGATTTGGTTGTAGTAGTATGGTATTCTGCCTTACGGCAGGTCTTGTCATCGGTTAAGCCTCTTCCACTTTTGTCTGTCCATAGCCAGTCTTTTCATTTCTGAATATTTGTCTCCTTTGATATTGTCCAGCATTTGATATCTTCTTTTTCCTCTTCCCCTTTATCCCTCCACCTTTCCTTCTATTCCATCCTTAAATAAACATTCCCTCCTCACACAATGTCCAATTCAGTTACGTTTTCTCTTTCTGATGACTTTCAGCATGTTTATTTCTTCTCTAACTCTTCTTAACACCTCTTCATTCCTTACTCGGTCTTCCCATGTCACTTTCTCCATTCTTCTCCATATCCACGTCTCTAGTGCCTCCGATCTTCTTTCATCTTCCTTCCTCAATGTCCAGATCTCCTCACCATATAGTGCAAGGCTCCAGATGTAACACTTGGCAAGTCTTTTCCTCAGATCTTCGTTCAGCGGTCCACAAAGTAATTTCTGTTTCCTCTTGAATCCTTCTTTTGCCATTGAAATTCCTTTCATAATTTCGGTTGAGCAACACATATCATCCATTATTACACTTCCTAAGTAACTGAAGTTATTCAGTTGCTCTATTTCCTCTCCCTCTATTTTCGTACGGTATTTTCTCCCCTTTCCTCCAATTACCATGCTTTTCGTTTTCTTCTTGTTAATTTTCATTCCACATTCTTCTAATTTTGTGTTTAGATCATCTAACACTTGTTCCATCTCTCTTGCGCTCTCTGCCATCACAATCATGTCGTCTGCAAATCTTATACACTCCATTCTCAGAAGCCCTATACAAACTCCTTCCATCACATATTCCACTAATAATTTCCCCTAGATATGTGTCGAACAGTGTTGGTGATAAACAACAACCTTGTCTTACACCTCTTCCCAGTTCCATTTCTTCACTCATCACACCTCCCATTCTTACTCTTGCTCGCTGGTTCAAATGTGAATTTCCAGTTAGCCGTCTATCCCTCCAGGCAACTCCATGTTTCCTTAGGATTTCCATCAATTTGTCCCATCTGGCACAGTCAAAAGCCTTCTCAAAATCAATGAACACAACATACAACGTCCTTTTCTTCTCCATGTACCTCTCCCCCATCACTCTCAGTAGCCCAATGGCATCTCTAGTTCCCACTCCTCGCCTGAGACCAAATTGTTCATCTCCGATTACGCAGTTCAGCTTTCCATACGGCCTTCTGTTGAGCGTCCTCAGCAAGACTTTGGCTACATGCAATATCAGCCTCACTGTTCTATGTTCCTCACACTTTTTGCTGTTCTTTTTCTTTTCTGTAGGTATTAAGAAACCTTCCGTAAAGTCCTTCGGCCATTTTCCTGTCATGTATATTTGATTACACATTTCAGTCAACTCCATTTTCCCTTCTTTCTCCAATGGCTTTAACATTTCCGCAAGAATCTCATCATTTCCCATTGCCTTTCCATTTTTCATCTCCTTAATAGATTCTTCAATCTCACTAGTTAGTATTGCATATCCTATGTCATTATCTGCCACTTTATCTCCTTCTTCTATCCCAAGGTCTTCTTCACTTGGTAGGCTGTCTGTAGCGTATAGCAGTTCTATACATTCTTGGTTGGGAAGGATGTCATAAAACCGTTGCACGAGGAGAGAACCGGAAATATGTTTCAGAAGATATATATTTTCAAACTGTTTACAAAACAATCTTAACCCCTACTTTCCATTACAACTAATATATTTGTCCCTACAGTACTTTCACCGTCAAAAACATTTCTTGTAGTCATCTTTAGAAATGGCTGACAGCTCCTACGTCGTTTTCTTCTTGACTCCTTTCATGCCCCTTTTCATGCGTGTAAATATGAAAAGGTCGCACGGAGCGAGGTCAGGCGAGTAAGGTGCGTGAGGCAGTGGAACCAGGCCGCTTTTAGGCAGTAACTGTCTAAAAGAGATGGCTGGTGTGTAGGTGCGTTGTAGAGGTTGGAGAACCAGTCTCGTGTCTGCCACAAATGGGGTCTCCTTTGAGGAACACCGAGCTCCAAGTTAACCAACTAATCTCTGGTAATCAACTGTTTGTCGACGGTCAGTGAGCACAAGCTCTCGAATTTTTTAAATATTTTCGTCGCTTCAGGCAGTTGATGGACGTCCAGAACGAGTTTTGTCATCAATCGACTTATCGTCATTTCCAAATGGAGCGAACCACTCGTACACTTGAATTTTCCCCATAGCGTCATCTTGGTAAGCTGTTTTCAACATTAAAACAGTTTCAGCAGCATTTTTACAGAGCAGAAAACTAAGTTTCACAGCTGCATCCCAAAAAACGAAACAAGAATAAAACAGGACTTACAAAAACAATCACTGCAGATGCACAGAACAAGCCAAGTCGAAACACAAGCGGCACTGATTGGCAATCAGTTGCGCTATACAATCCTAGCGATAGAAATGTGCACTACATAAGCTCCGCCCACGACAACGCTATTCCGGTTTCTTTTGCGTACCCCCTTATGTCCTCTGCTGCTGGGGCAAGCTGGTGCACATACCACTGATATACTGAATACCAACATTACGATGGCGTTGACATACCGAGCCGCACCCACACATACTGTATCAGCGACAGATATGGGGACTTTACTGACCACAGCGATACGTCAACATCACGCGCAAAGTAGAGAGAGGCACATGTCACGTGTGAAGGAGGATTGTCCTACTGAAAAATGGCACTGTTATACTTTCACTTTAGAAGTCACACATGAGGACCACAGATGTCTGTGGTGCATTGTACTATAGCCGATGAACCCCCCCCCCCCCCCACCACCACCACCACCATGACAGCAGGAGTAACATCGTTCTACCTCTCCAAAACATTGTAAGGACGAGACCACGCCTCCGCATTTGTCACCAATCGCCATTTGGGGTTGTGCAGAACCGCGATTTACCACTGAACAAACATACTGCGACGCTATACACAGTTGCCCATGATTCCCGGTCATGGCTCGTCTGCAAATGTAGCTGTCCGTGTTCTGGTGTTAACGGCAGCTTGCACCAGACTGAGCAGTTCCACATTCGCCACCTGCCAATCGTCTGCCTTCGGTTTGAGACAACACAGGATGTTCCAGGGAGTGCGTAACTTTTTCTTGGATGTGAAGATGGTAAATTGTGCTTGGTGCACAATACGGCGATTTTACCGTGCGGTGGTAAGATGTGATTGACTAGAATCTAGTTGACGTATATGAATGCCCTCACGTGTCTAAACATTTTAACATCGTCCCATCGTCACTCCCAAGCACCCCAAAATTGTGGATGTTATAGACTTCGACGAGAGTTCCACATAGAGAACTACCATCAGGATATTCCCGACTGTCTATGGTGTTAATGACATTCTCTCACACGAGAATGTGACACCTCCATATGCTTTACACCGAACACATTCTACTTATTGACTGAGTACAGTGTACTGAACTGCATTACATCAGTATTACTTCGCAGACTAATAATTACAGCTATTCGGAGTGGTACATTTTGAGGTTCGTTAGAACCTCCAGTTAGCCGGCCGGAGTGGCCGAGCGGTTCTAGGCGCTACAGTCTGGAACCGCGCGACCGCATGGATGTGTGTGATGTCCTTAGGTTAGTTAGGTTTAAGCAGTTCTAAGTTCTAGGGGACCGATGACCTAAGAAGTTAAGTCCCACAGTGCTCAGAGTCATTTGAACCATTTAGAACCTCCAATTACATGTGGCTAGGGAAAGCCTGGGCGGCTCAGACGCTGATGAAGTACGGAGACGTGAATGAAAACGTTCAGTCTATACAGGGGGTGTAGTCCAGTTAGATGTGGAATTACTACAGTGCAGAAAAAAATCAGGAAGTGAACAATGTGATGAGTTTGCGGGAAGACTGTTCGGACAACGAAACAACCACCAAAACCAATCTGAAATAACAGTAACGAACTTTACTGACTGTTCTACCAACCACGGAAACGTGGTAGCGAGATTGAGTAGTAATCCAGACACCCTCGGTTTCGGTTTTGTAACCGGCCAAAAATTAAATTTTGATTAATAATCACCACTGGCAGCCAAAGACTTCTGGCATAAGAAGTCATTCTCATTCTACCAACGGCCTTGTCAAAGAGGGTGGAGGAGCGGACAGATGTTCAGGGAACCCTCTTGTCCTTGGAGTGGGAAACTGCCCCTAAAGGCGGAAGAATAGGCAAGTATCAACGGCGCGATGATGCAGGGCAATGGAAACCACTGCATTAAGGACACATTCTTTGTATCCACAGGAGATGTGGCCTGTAATTGAAAGTATGTCATGATGATCTCTACATTGACAAAATATTCCTCGATAGCTCCCATTCGGATCCCTGGGAGGGGACTGCCAAAGGCGAGGTGATCGTGAGCAAAAGATTAAATAACCAATGAAAGGATAACGTTCTGTGAGTGGGGGCGTGGAATTTCAGAAGCTTGAACGTGGTAGAGCAGCTAAGGCCCGGCAAAGGCTCGGTCTAAATATAGTAAAAGTCAGTGAAAAATGGAAAGAAGACAAGGATTTCTGGTCAGATGACTATAGGATAATATCAACAGCAGCAGAAAATGGCATAACGGGAGTAGGTTTCGTCATGAATAGTAATCTAGGGCAGAGAGTGTGTTACTTCAATGACAGGGTTCTTCTTATAAGAATCTACATAAATGCAATGTCCGAATCTCAGAAGAGTACAACTATAAGCCGCTTTTATTTACCGCTCTCCCTCATTGTAATGCAATGCAGCCTCAGTCATAAATGTGCCATATCACACACGAGGCAAATACAACTTCACTCCAGAGCAGCCCAAACGGAACAGACCGAAGCAGATCGTTTCGTTTTCCTTTTCAAAACCGGCAAGTATTACAGGTGATTCAAAAATATTTCTGTTTGCTGATGACACCAGCTTGATAGTGAAGGATCTTGTGTGTAATATTGAAACAGTATCAAATAATGTAGTTCATGAAATAAGTTCGTGGCTCGTGGAAAATAATTTGATGCTAAATCACAGTAAGACCCAGTTTTTACAGTTTCTAACTCACAATTCAACAAGAACCGATATTTTGATCAGACAGAATGGTCATATTATAAGCGAGACGGAACAGTTCAAGTTCCTAGGCGTTCGGGTAGATAGTAAGCTGTTGTGGAAAGCCCATGTTCAGGATCTTGTTCAAAAACTAAATGCTGCTTTATTTACCATTAGAACAGTATCTGAAATAAGTGACACTTCAACACGAAAAGTAGTCTACTTCGCATATGTTCATACGCTTATGTCGTATGGTATTATTTTTTGGGGTAATTCTTTTGATTGAAAAAGGGCATTTTTGGCTCAAAAACGGGCTGTTCGAGCTATATGTGGTGTAAGTTCGAGAACCTCTTGTCGACCCCTATTCAATAGTCTGGGAATTCTGACATTGCCCTCACAGTATATATTTTCTTTAATGTTGTTTGTTGTTAGCAATATTAGCCTATTCCCAAGAGTTAGCAGCTTTCACTCAGTTAATACTAGGCAGAAATCCAATCTGCATGTGGAATGCACTTCCTTGACTCTTGTGCAGAAAGAAGTGCAGTATTCTGCTGCATCCATTTTCAATAAGCTACCACAAGAACTCAAAAATCTTAGCAGTAGCCCAAACTCTTTCAAGTCTAAACTGAAGAGTTTCCTCATGGCTCACTCCTTCTATTCTGTCGAGGAACTCCTGGAAGAGCTAAAAAATTAAGCAAATTCCAGTGTTACATTGTTGGTTTTCTTTATTTAAACTTACGACTTGTCACCTGAATATGTTTTTTTATATTTCATTTTATCTGTTTCTAATATCGTGTTATAACTTCATGTATTGACTCGTTCCATGACCATGGAGACTTCTCCTTAATTTGGTGCCACGGAACAATAAATAAATAAATAAATAAAATAAAAGCCATGTTGTGGCAGTAACACCCTCGCTAGAAATTAGCCGTAGCCATACTTCTCTCATAGAACTCAGGCAGATACAATTGTGTACCCGAAACAGTTGTGAAAGTGCGAGTCCATCAATGCGCCATAGATATAATAGCAAAATTTGCTCACGATACGAAGCTATGCAAAACCAGAATACATGGAAGACTGCCGATGTAATAAAAGCCTTTCAAGATGCATTCTTAAAATTACCACAGACTGCATGAGAATGAGCTCTTTGCGTGTGTCCATATCCTGCACCAGCTTCGCCGGCCTGTGTGGCCGTGCGGTTCTAGGCGCTTCAGTCTGGAACCTGCAACTGCACCTGCTTCAAACTAGCGCAAAAATCACGTGCTTCTCATATGGAGTATACCCGCAAACTTGCAAACAATCGATTCTTAAAAAAGAAAGTGTTTAAGGATATTATCATATTATTTCCTGACACCAAAGACGCTGCTGCGTTTGATTGTATTGCTTATCAAAATCAAATGGTTCAAATGGCTCTGAGCACTATGGGACTTAACATCTGAGGTCATCAGTCCCCTAGACTTAGAACTATTTATACGTAACTAACCTAAGGACATTAAACACAGCCATGCCCGAGGCAGGACTCGAACCTGTGACCGTAGCAGCAGCGCGGTTCCGGACTGAAGCGCCTAGAACCGCTTGGCCACAGCGGCCGGCTATTTTTTAGCGCAGAAAGCCTGTCTTGGCTTGATGGCCTTCATCAGGTTATCTGTAAAAAGAACATAGTCTGGTACAACACTTCAAATTTTAAGTAGATAATGTAACCTATTATCGGATTATGGTTTGCTATGTACAACAGGCTGTCTTGATACCTTGATATCGATGTCTTACTTGCTGTCACACTCTTTTATACGTTTGCCCCTGTGATCCTCTTGGAGCTACAGTAGATGCTAATTATTGTTTGAATACTTATTTATGTCATAGTCGAATTATGAAACTTTATTTCATAATAATGTTTCGTGACAACTATACTGACAGCTGTGTCAGCGATGTTTATGGTTACGGACAGTTTGTATCTTTGGTATTCTCTAGGTTATACTATTGTTCTTATCAGCTACATTATACTGCTTGTATGATGCGTGTGTATGTGGTTCTACGATCACATGTAGTTAATCCTAATGTTTTTACGAAAAAAAATCTATTCCCTAAAAATCGACTGGAAGAAATTACATATTATCGTCGAACCAGATAAAAATGAATAGTTTTTTATGGAACTGATTTTTTTCACGAAACCATATGGTTAAGTACGTATGATTGCAGCCCCACATAAACATAAATCTACGAGCAATATAATACAACTGATAAGAACAAAGATATGAGGTAGAGAACACCAAAGAAGCAAACTGCCTAAACTATGTAACACAGCTGTCAACATAGCTGTCACCAATCATTATTATGAAATAAACTTCCATAAACCGACCGTTACATATATAACTATTGGAACAAAAAATTTAACATCTGCTATAACTCCAACAGCATCAAAGGACTAACCGTATGTGGCATTCTAACAGCAACTGAAACATCGGTGTCAAATGGCATTCAAGACCACCTGGCGTACGAAGAAAACCATAATTCTGTAACGCATTAAATTAGCTACTTAAAATTTTAATTACTGTACCGAACTAATTACTTTTCACAGACAGCCTGCAGATGGAAACTACGCCGATATAGTCATATTCTAATAAACAACACAGTGAAACACAGCAAACGTCTCACAACATAATATGGTTATATTGTTATATGACATATACGACGCAGCGCGGCCATATGACTGCATTCCGGTGCCGCCCTAGTTCCCACCAGCGACAAAACCCCTACAAAGACGGTGAGGTCCATCCGACGTCAGACTTGCTATCGAGTTTAAGGAGATCTTAGCTCTTAACGCCACGTGTCTCAGCTCAGCTCGGCTAAATAAAGCAGCAGGAGGGAAAATTTTAATGAGCGACACCGTTGAACTCTGACCTACACACAGCCGCATTGTCAAAACGTTTCACCGAGTCACGGAATTATAAAGCTAAAGACAGGAAAATCTCTTCAGTGCTGTGATTTACAGCTTAAAAGAGGATCCGCTTGGCACATAGCAGAGGTGGGAGGAAAACACGGCGCAAGCGCGTTACACGGTCATTACAGAGATCGTGTCTAGTGACAGCGAGGGCGTATAGAAGCGTGTACCCGCAATGTTACGTTGTTGAGTGGCTCCTCCAGGAGGAATATTAGTCCCCCAACACAAAACTGCAAAATTTGCGTATTGTTCGTACATCTACATAACCACTCTGCAATTCACACCCCACCGCCCAAAAACACAATTTCTACGTCTATCAACGACAAAGTTGCCACACCGTCTCCGTAAACTGCACAAAATACTACACTGGCTTCACCAGCCAAACTCCTTCACCTCTCCCAAGCCTTAAACACCAACTGCGGTGCCTCTCTACAACACGCATTGGGTCGGTACTATATCCGACCTACACCCACACAGAGATTAGCTTTATAGGTAACAGGTCTGGTGGGGAATTAACTATTTTCTGATTCCATGTAATGGTAACCATTTACATTTCCGGGCGGGAAGGAGCGCCTGCTCCCCGGCACGAATCCACCCGGTGGACTTGTCTCGAGGTCCGGTGAGCCGGCCAGTCTGTGGATGGTTTTTAGGCGGTTTTCCATCTGCAACGGCGAATGCGGTCTGGTTCCCTTTATTCCGCCTCAGCTACACTATGTCGGCGACTGCTGCGCAAACAAGTTCTCCACGTACGCGTACACCACCATTATTCTACCGCGCAAACACAGGGGTTACACTCGTCTGGTGTGAGACGTTCGCTAGGGGTCCACCGGGGGCCGAACCGCACAATAACCCTGGGTTCGGTGTGGGGCGGCAGAGGGGTGAAGTGAACTGCGGTAGTCGTCGTGGAGCTGTGGACCACTGTGGCTGTGGCGGGGACGTCGTCCCCCGGTTAACATAAAATACAATAAAACCATTTACATGGACAAACACGCGACGCCACGTCAACTTTTGACAGTTAAATTATTATTCCTTATGGCCGTCGGGTAACATCGATAGCGGCCGGCTGCATCGCGTCACTGACACAGCATCTGTGGAATCAGCAATGGCGAGTTGTTACACCGCTGAAGCCGCTAGCGTTCACCGCATGTTTTCTCTGCTGCCCGCTCGGGTCATCTAGAACATGTTTAACCGCCTTTTAATACATCATACACATATGATTATTCACCAGGTGTTATTGGCCATTTTGCGGATTGAATTCTCAGCAATTCCAATGGCGAACGAAATCCGTGCTTTTGATACAGCACAACAAATCAACAGAACTTCAGGTGAAATTAAAAGCAAGGTTGACAATATTAAGAGTGCAATGGGATTCCACTGTTAAATTCAGAGCGGATAGGTGGAAGTAGTACGTGAAGGCCTTTGTGAGGGGGAACACATGTGTGATGCGATAGAAGAAGAAACACGAGTCGATATAGAAGAGACAGGAAATCCAGTATCAGAAACAGATTTTAAAAGAGCTTTGGAAGACATAAGATTACACAAGGGATGGATAATATTCGAACAGGATTTTTATTCGGAAAAAATCATTCACAAAATTACAAAGAATGCAGGACCTCACAAGTGTGAGAATTATCGCACAATCAGCTCAACAGCTCAAGCATCCGAACTGCTGACAAGAATAATACATAGAAGAATGGAAAATAAAACTGAAGATGTGTTAGATGCCGATGTGTTTGGCTTTAGAAAAGGTAGAGGCACCGTAGAGGCGGTTCTGACGTTGCGGCTGGTAATGGAAGCAAGGCTAAAGAAAAATCAAGACACGTTTTGGATTTGTCGACATGGAAAGAGCGTTCGACAATGTAAAATGGTTCAAGATGTTCGAGATTCTGAGGAAAATAGGGGTAACATACAAATTGTACAAAAGACAAGAGAGAAGAATAAGAGTGGACGACCAAGAACAAAGTGAAGGGATTAAAAAGGATGTAAGACAGGGATGTAGTCTTTCTCCCGTACTGTTCAATCTGTACATCGAAGTAGCAATGATGGAAATAAAAGTTCAGGAATGGAATTAAGGAAGGTGAAAGGATATCAGTGATACAATTCGCTGATGACATTGCTATCCTGAATGGAAGTGGAGAGGAATTAGATGATCCGCTGAATTGAATGAACAGTCTAATGATTACTGAATATGGACTGAGACTAAATCGAAGAAAGACGGAAGTAACGAGAATTATCAGAAATGAGAACGATGAGAAACTTAACATCAGGACTTGAGGTCACAGAGTAGATGGAGTTAAAGATTTCTTCCGCCTAGGCGGCAAAATAACGTATGACGGAAGAAGCAATGAGGACACCAAAATCAGACTAGCACTGGCAAAAAGAGGAGTCTACTGATATCATATACAGGGTTTAATTTGCAGAAGAAATTTCTGAGAATGTACGTCTGGAAGTGAGGCACAGACTGCGGAAGAAAACGAAGAAAATCGAATCATTTGAGATAAGCTGCTACAGAGGAAAGTTGAAAAGTAGGTGGACTGATAAGGGCCGGCTGCTGTGGCCGAGTAGTTCTAAGCGTTTCAGTACGGAACCGCGCTGCTGTTACGGTCGCAATTTCGAATCCGGCCTCGGTCATGGATGTGTGTGATGTGCTTAGGGTAGTTAGGTTTAAGTAGTACTGAGTCTAGGGGACAGACGACCTCACATTCAAGGCCCATAGTGCTCAGACCCATTTGAACCATTTGACTGATAAGGTAACAACTGAGGAGGTACTGCACAGAATCAGAGGGGAAAAGACTGTGCGGACACACTGACATGGAGAGGGGACAAAGGTATAGGACACCTGATAGGACTTTGGGCAATGACCTCTATTGTACTAGAGCTGAAGACGGCAAAATTGTAGACGGAGAAAGAGATTGCAATACATCCAGCAAATAATTGAGGACATAACTGGAAGTGCTTCCGTGAATTGAAGAGGTTGGTACAGGAGATAAATTCGTGTCTGGCCTCATCAAACCGGTCTGATGACTCAAAAAAATAAATAAATAACTAAAAATAAAAAATAAAAATAATCAGGGAAAGCGTGAAGACGTCATCCGCTAACCCACAATGCGGATGGAACTGTGTGATTAGTGTTCGTGAAAGACGATCATTGGAGACGACGAGCTGGATTCCTAGATGGACACATGTTATGCAAATGACAGTAACAGGAATCGTAGTATCGATGTCATAAAATCTGGACAGTGGAGCAATGGAAGAAAGTCGTTTGGTGGGATGAGTCTTTTTTGATTGTTTCCAACCTCTGGTCGAGTTCACGTCTCGTGTACCCCGTTCCATTGCCTACGATGCAGACTGCTTGCGCCCAAGTGTGAAACATGGCGGAAGTTCAGCAATGACTTGGGCAACCGTATCATGGTACTCCGTGGGTCGCATGGTTGCTCTGCAAGGTCACATTAGTGCCAATCATTATGTGACGATTCTGGCTGACAAGGTCCATCACGTAGTATAATATCTGTTCCAAGACAGCAGTGCCCTGTTCACACAAGTCTAAGCAACCAGTACTGGTTTTGCGAGCACAAGGATAAGCTATCGGATATGCTTTGGCTACTACAGTCACCAGATATCAATATTACTTAGCCTTTGCGGTCTGCTTTGGAGTGAAGGCTACGTCCACCTCCATAGTCGTAAACTGAACATGCCACTGTTTTGCGGGTAGAATGATATAAGATTCCTGTGAAAACCAAACGGTGCCCGTATTTATTCATTGTGAGAAACTATAAGACAGCGCTCAGTGGCCACGTGGTTTAGGCTCCATGTCACGGATTGAGCGGGCCCTCCTGCCGGAGGTTAGAATCACCCCTAGGGCATGGGTGTGTTTGTTGCCCTTAGCGTAAGTTACATTAAGTAGTGTGTAAGTCCAGGGACCGATGACCTCAAGCAGTTTGGTCCCTTAGGAATTCACACACATCTGGACATTTGAACCACTGTAAGTTGTTTTGAAAGCCAAAGATTTTCCTACACCATATTTGGCATTGTGTTACGCTTCTCGTGTTTCCATGTTTTTTCCACTGCCTGTACGTTGCTCTCCATAAACACTAGTTTAATTCACTTACAGAAGGTGTTCAACACCAACTTCCATTCATTTTATTTCTCGCCTGACAATGAAGGTGGCAGTGAACCAACAGCACCGGCTCAACTTCAGTCGTGTTTGCACGGATCATTGGCGCGTCATGGGAGGAGTCATCCTTCCACAAGCCTGACAAGCGAGGCATATCTGCACCTGCAGCGGATGACCCTCCCTATCTTGCTGGAGGACGTGCCTTTGGTGATACGAAAGATAATGAGGCTATTAGATGATAGATATCCAGCCCACAGCCCACTTGAGTGTGGATCCGAAACACTAGAGCAGTCAGAAGGTCGCTACATGCCTGCCGCGTTCTCACGTATGCTTTCAGTCTTTGAAACCTACACTGTCAAAAATCTTTTATCTCCATTGTCAACTGGATGTACGTACCTTGGGCCGCATTTCCGGCTATACACACAGAGCACAACTTTTTCTGCAACAGAATCTCCCTGTGTGATAGGAGCAAAGGAGAACATGGAAGCGTTCTAACGATGATACACTACTGGCCATTAAAATTCCTACACCACGAGGATAACGTGATACTGTCGCAAAATTTAACCGACAGGAATAAGATGCTGTGATTTGCGGATGATTAGCTTTTCAGAGCAATCACACACGGTTGGCACCGGTGGCGACAACTATAACGTTCTGACATGAAGAAAGTTTCCAGCCGATTTCTCATACACAAACAGCAGTTGACAGGCGTTGCCTGGTGACACGTTGTTGTAATGCCTCGTGTAAGGAGGAGAAAAGCATACCATCACGTTTCCGACCTTGCTAAAGGTCGGATTATAGCCTTTCGCGATTGCGGTTTATCGTATCGCGACATTGCTGCTCGCGTTGGTCGAGATCCAATGACTGTTAGCAGAATATGCAATCGGTGGGTACAGGGGGGTAATACAGAACGCCGTGCTGGATCCCAACGGCCTCGTATCACTACCAGTCGAGATGACAGGCATCTAATCCGCATCGCTGTAACGGATCGTGCAGTCACGTCTCAGTCCCCAAGTCAACACAGGGGGACGTTTGCAAGACAACAACCTTCTGCACCAACAGTTCGACGACGTTTGCAGAAGCATGGACTATCAGCTCGGAGACTGTGGCTGCGGTTACCCTTGGCGCTGCATCACAGACAGCAGCGCCTCCGATGGTGTACTCAACGACGAACCTGGGTGCACGAATGGCAAAACGTCATTTTTTCATATGAATCCAGCTTCTGTTTACAGCATCATGATGGTCGCACCCGTGTTTGGCGACATCGCGGTGAACGCACGTTGGAAGCGTATATTCGTCATCGCCATACTGGCGTATCACCCGGCGTGATGGTATGGGGTGCCATTGGTTACACGTCTCGGTCACCTCTTGTTGGCACTGACGGCACTTTGAACAGTGGACGTTTCATTTCAGATGTGTTACGAGCCGTGGCTCTACCCTTCATTCGATCCCTGCGAAACCCTACATTTCAGCAGGATAATGCACGACCTCATGTTGCAGGTCCTGTATGGGCCTTTCTGGAAATATAAAATGTTCGACTGTTGCCCTGGCCAACACATTGTCCAGATCTCTCACCAATTGAAAACGTCTGGTCAATGGTGGCCGATCAAATTGCTAGTCACAATACGCCAGTCACTCCTCCTGATGAACTGTGGTATCGTGTTGAAGCCGCATGGACAGCTGTACCTGTACACGCCATCCAAGCTCTGTTTCACTCAGTGCCCAGGCGTATCAAGGCCGTTATTATGGCCAGAGGTGGTTGTTCTGGGTACTGATTTCTCAGGATCTAAGCACCCAAATTGTGAGATAATGTAATCACATGCCAGTTCTAGTATATATATTTGTCGAATGAATACCCGTTTATCATCTGCATTTCTTCTGGATGTAGCAATTTTAATGGCCAGTAGTGTATGTGTCTGAAAGGTAGGAGTTCATTGACGTAAAGGACTTTGACAAGTGTCAGATTCAATGTAGTTGAATTAAATCAGGCGATGCTGAGGAAAATGTGCTACAGAAGGAGCTACTTAATAGTAAATAAGTTTTGCTATTTGGGCAGTAAAATAACTGACGAGTATAATAGGTGTAGACTGGAAATGGAAAGAAAAGCTTTACTGAAGGAGATTGATTCGTTTACATAGAATGTAAATTTAAGTATCGCGAGGAGTTTTCTTGAGGACAGCCTTATACGGAAATGGAATGTGAGTGATTTGCAATGCAGACAGTTAGAGAATAGAAGATTTTGGCAAATGTGGTTCTACAGAAGAAAGCGGATTATGATTGACGGCTGGATCGCGTAACTAATGAAGGGTTACTGAAAAGAATTCGGATGAAAATATATAAGGGGCGCAGCTAAACTGAAGGAAGGCATCATTTGGTAGGACACACTCTGAGGCATTTTCGTACTGTATGAAAGTGTTGCGTTACATACTATAGAGAAAGACGTACAGAAGAACCCAGTAAACCTCGGGCATGGATGTGTGTGATGTCCTTAGGTTAGTTAGGTTTAAGTAGTTCTACGTTCTAGGGGACTGATGACCACAGATGTTAAGTCCCATAGTGCTCAGAGCCATTTGAACCATTTGAATCCAGTAAACAGGTTCAAATGTATGTGCACAGGACAGAGTATCATGGACGGCAGCATCTGGTTCAAATGGCTCTGAGTACTTTGGGACTTAACATCTGAGGTCATCAGTCCCCTACAACTTAGAACTACTTAAACCTAACTAACCTATGGACATCACACACATCCATGCCCGAGGCAGGATCCGAACCTGCGACCGCAGCGGTCGCGCGGTTCCGGACTGAAGCGCCTAGATCCGCTCGGTCACATCGGCCGGCTACAGCATCTGACTGAAGACCACGACAACAACAAGTTCTAACAATTTCACCACTTTTAGGACCCGTTCCGTCATGTGCTATAAACACGATTTGTATACGATCAGAATCGTTAGTTTGCAAGGGGCTACCAATTAAACTCGATGCAAAGAATTGGCTGTGTAATAAGCAACCAGTGTAGTTTAAATGGAAAAAATAACACATTGACACCGGCGTGTCAGACCCACCATACTTGCTCCGGACACTGCGAGAGGGCTGTACAAGCAATGAACACACGCACGGCACAGCGGACACACCAGGAACCGCAGTGTTGGCCGTCGAATGGCGCTAGCTGCGCAGCATTTGTGCACCGCCGCCGTCAGTGTCAGCCAGTTTGCCGTGGCATACGGAGCTCCATCGCAGTCTTTAACACTGGTAGCATGCCGCGACAGCGTGGACGTGAACCGTATGTGCAGTTGACGGACTTTGAGCGAGGGCGTATAGTGGGCATGCGGGAGGCCGGGTGGACGTACCGCCGAATTGCTCAACACGTGGGGCGTGAGGTCTCCACAGTACATCGATATTGTCGCCAGTGGTCGGCGGAAGGTGCACGTGCCAGTCGACCTGGGACCGGACCGCAGCGACGCACGGATGCACGCCAAGACCGTAGGATCCTACGCAGTGCCGTAAGGGACCGCACCGCCACTTCCCAGCAAATTAGGGACACTGTTGCTCCTGGGGTATCGGCGAGGACCATTCGCAACCGTCTCCATGAAGCTGGGCTACGGTCCCGCACACCGTTAGGCCGTCTTCCGCTCACGCCCCAATTTCGTGCAGCCCGCCTCCAGTGGTGTCGCGACAGGCGTGAATGGAGGGTCGAATGGAGACGTGTCGTCTTCAGCGATGAGAGTCGCTTCTGCCTTGGTGCCAATGATGGTCGTATGCGTGTTTGGCGCCGTGCAGGTGAGCGCCACAATCAGGACTGCATACGACCGAGGCACACAGGGCCAACACCCGGCATCATGGTGTGGGGAGCGATCTCCTACACTGGCCGTACACCACTGGTGATCGTCGAGGGGACACTGAATAGTGCACGGTACATCCAAACCGTCATCGAACCCATCGTTCTACCATTCCTAGACCGGCAAGGGAACTTGCTGTTCCAACAGGACAATGCACGTCCGCATGTATCCCGTGCCACCCAACGTGCTCTAGAAGGTGTAAGTTAACTACCCTGGCCAGCAAGATCTCCGGATCTGTCCCCCATTGAGCATGTTTGGGACTGGATGAAGCGTCGTCTCACGCGGTCTGCACGTCCAGCACGAACGCTGGTCCAACTGAGGCGCCAGGTGGAAATGGCATGGCAAGCCGTTCCACAGGACTACATCCAGCATCTCTACGATCGTCTCCATGGGAGAATAGCAGCCTGCACTGCTGCGAAAGGTGGATATACACTGTACTAGTGCCGACATTGTGCATGCTCTGTTGCCTGTGTCTATGTGCCTGTGGTTCTGTCAGTGTGATCATGTGATGTATCTGACCCCAGGAATGTGTCAATAAAGTTTCCTCTTCCTGGGACAATGAATTCACGGTGTTCTTATTTCAATTTCCAGGAGTGTATATGAAAGTTGTTTCGATTAATGAGAGACATCATATTTCAATTATAGAGCTTCTTTAATGGCATGTGAATGGCGTCATAAGCCACTAGTATAGAAATAGCTGCATCTGCAAAGACTTGGGAATCAAAGCTTAGGAAACGGCGAAGCTGGTTGCTTGTTCATGAACTACTGTGGTGAGATTCACAGAAAATCTTTTCAAAGATAATAATACAACTGGAAGTCGCCAAGGCGCTGGATGTTTACACCATATCTCAGGGTGTGGAGGCCAGATGTTTGCTGTACCTGTTAAGTTGGATAGGCGGTAACCTTGTGGTAGATATTACGACGAAGTACAGTACTGGTGCTGGGATAGCAATTCAGTGCCTACTTTTCAGCGCACATTGTTGAAATTGCGGCTCTACCAAATTGCAGTGGGCACTCCCTAGTCGAAATTGGACAATGGACAATTGGAAGCAAGAAGACTCGGTTGATGAATCATATTTTTCGTGTTGCGTCAGGTCGCGGAGATGCCATAATCCGAATGACAGCTGCTCGAAACATGGACAGACCAGTGGAGGCAGTATTATGCTCTGGGCGACGTTCCCTTGCAAACAGGATGATTGACACACTGTCACGAGGCCGGAATGGTACTACAGTTGCTTGAAGAGCATGACAGCGGACTCGTGTGGATGCGTCGGCTGCCAAGCTTGTCTGATCAGATGGAGCACATCTGGAATGATATAGAGCGCCAATTCAGCACCAACAAAGCACCGCGCCCCTAAATTATAGGATATGTGTGAACTCTGCATAGGCAACTGGATAGACTTGTGGATGCTACTCTCAATATCTGTTGAATTCCAGTCCAAATGTGAACCGATGCAGTATTAAGCAGTTGATGTTTTTGATTCATCAGTGTTCTCTGCTCACAGTGTGTTAGCGCCTAATAGTGAAAAACTCTGTAGATTTCATGTACACTACTGGCCATTAAAATTGCTACGCCACGAAGATGACGTGCAATAGACGCGAAATTTAACCGACAGGAAGATGATGCTGTGATATGCAAATGATTAGCATTTCAGAGCATTCACGAAAGGTTGGCGCCGGTGGCGACACCTACAAAGTGCTGACATGAGAAAACTTTCCAACTGAAATGAAATGAAATGGCTCTGAGCACTAAGGGACTTAACTTCTGAAGTCATCAGTCCCGTAGAACATAGAACGACTTAAATCTAAGGACATCACACACTTCCAAACCCGAGGCAGGATTCTAACCTGCGACCGTAGCGGTCGGGTGGTCTTTCCAACTGATTTCTCATACACAAACAGCAGTTGACTGGCGTTGCCTGGTGAAACGTTGTTGCGATGCCTCGTGTAAGGAGGAGAAATGCGTACCAATACGTTTCCGACTTTGATAAAGGACGGATTGTAGCCTATCGCCATTGCGGTGTATCATATCGCGACATTTCTGCTCGCGTTGGTCGAGATCCAATGACTGTTAGCAGAATATGGAATCGGTGGGTTCACGAGGGTAATACGGAACGCCGTGCTGGATCCCAACGGCCTCGTATCACTAGCAGTCGAGATGACAGGCATCTTATCCGCACGGCTGTAACGGATCGTGCAGCCACGTCTCGATCCCCGAGTCAACACAGGGGGACGTTTGCAAGACAACAACCATCTGTACGAACAGTTCGACGACGTTAGCAGCAGCATGGGCTATCAGCTCGGAGACCATGGCTGCGGTCACCCTTGACGCTGCATCACAGACAGGAGCGCCTGCGATGATGTACTCAACGACGCACCTGGGTGCCCGAATGGCAAAACGTCATTTTTTCGGATGAATCCAGGTTCTGTTTACTGCACCATGATAGTCGCATCCGTGTTTGGCGACATCGCGGTGAACGCTCATTGGAAGCGTGTATTCGTCACCGCCATACTGGCGTATCACCCGGTGTGATGGTATGAGATGCCATTGGTTACACGTCTCTGTCACCTCTTGTTTGCATTGACGGCACTTTGAACGGTGGACGTTACATATCAGAGGTGTTACGACCCGTGGCTCTCTGCGATACCCTACATTTCAGCAGGATAATGCACGACCGCATGTTGCAGGTTCTGTACGGGCCTTTCTGGATACAGAAAATGTTCGAATGCTGCCCTGGCCAGCACATTCTCCAGATCTCTCACCAACTGAAAACGTCTGGTCAATGGTGGCTCGTCACCATACACCAGTCACTACTCTTGCTGAACTGTGGTATCTTGTTGAAGCTGCATGGGCAGCTGTACCTGTGCACACCATCCAAGCTCTGTTTGACTCAATGCCCAGGCGTATCAAGGCCGTTGTTACGGCCAGAGGTGGTTGTTCTGGGTACTGATTTCTCAGGATCTATGCACCCAAACTGCGTGAAAATGTAATCACATGTCAGTTCTAGTATAATATAGTTGTCCAATGAATACCCGTTTATCATCTGCATTTCTTCTTGGTGTAGCAATTTTAATGGCCAGTAGGGTAGATGTCGAATGAGTGGATTCAAGACGTGCGAATCTTTAGTTTAGTATGTCGTTAAAAAACGGGGTGGTATCCATGTCTGACATCCGAACTGTCGGTGAATCCCTTCCTCGTGTCGCCTTTGATTTATATACTGTGCGGGTCAGCATAGACTCGTTGCCAATTTTGGCGCTGCCGGAGCTGATTAAGTGTCGGATGGGCGAGCCCTCGTATCAACACACGCAGCTCTCTCCCCCTACTCCCCCTCTCCCACCTTCCCACCCTTGTCATGTGCAGTTGGTTAGCACTGGCGCCAGCGGGATTTTGCGATCCTGTAGTCGCCAGGGTACACACACACACACACACACACACACACAAAACACAGCGCCGGCAGAGGCGTCGGTGCAAAATGAATGGGGCCGTACTAATTGGGGCGACAGTTCGATGCTTATTGATTCCCGGGGCTGTTCAGTGGCGCGCGTGCGAACGCACACCGTGTACCCCCAAGCTAAAAACTAGGGCTGCAGAGCAAGGTGTGAGGTAGATTCTGGCGGACACATCACTCGCTACGCACCTGTTTCTCACCTGTCAGGCCCACATGATGATTAGTTCCATAGAACACCATTCCTGTCCATTAAACTGCACGATACCATATGACAATTTTTAGAACTTACGTTATGTATAAATAAATGATAATTAATTTTGGAGAGCTGACAGTAGGTTAGTACCTAAGAACACGATTAATGTTTAGTAAGGCCGGCCGCTGTGGTCGAGCGGTTCTAGGCGCTTCAGTCCGGAACCGTGTTGCTGCTGCGGTCGCAGGTTCGAGTCCTACCTCGGGTTTTGATTGTGATGTCCTTAGGTTAGTTAGGAGAAACTCATCGCACACATCTCTAGTCGACTGAAAAGCCATTTCCATCCTCTTAGCCCTGAATGTACACTACTAGCCATTAACATTGCTACACCAAGAAGAAATACAGGTGATAAACGGGTATTCATTGGACAAATATATAATACTAGAACTCACATTTGATTACATTTTCACGCAATTTGGGTGCATAGATCCTGAGAAATCAGTACCCAGAACCAGTACCTCTGGCCGTAATAACGACCTTGATACGCCTGGACATTGAGTCAAACAGATCTTGGACGGCGTGTACAGGTACAGCTGCCCATCCAGCATTAATACGATACCACAGTTCATCAAGAGTAGTGACTGGCGTATTGTGACGAGCCAATTGCTCGGTCACCATTGGCCAGACGTTTGCAGTTAGTGAGAGATCTGGAGAATGTGCTGGCCAGGGCGGCAGTCGAACATTTTCTGTATCCAGACACGCCCGTCCAGGACCTGCAACATGCGGTCGTGCATTACCCTGCTGAAATGTAGGTTGTCGCTGGTATCGAATGAAGGGTAGAGCCACGGGTCGTAACACATCTGAAATGTAACGTCCACTGTTGAAAGGTGACCGAGACGTGTAACCAGTGTCACCCCATGCATCAAACCAGGTGATACGCCACTAGGGCGATGACGAATACACGCTTCCAATGTGCCTTCACCGCGATGTTCTCAAACACTGATGCGACAATGTGATGCTGTAAACAGAATATTGATTCATCCGAAAAAATGTCGTTTTGCCATTTGTGCACCAGGACTCAGGGTTCGAGACGTGGCTGCGCGATCCGTTACAGCCGTGCGGATAAGATGCCTGTCATCTTGACTGCTAGTGATACGAGGCCGTTGGGATCCAGAACGGCGTTCCGTATTACCCTCCTGAACCCACCGATTCCATATTCTGCTAACAGTCATTGCATCTCGACTAACGCGAGCAGCAATGTCGCGATACGATAAACCGCAATCGCGATAGGCTACAATCCGACCTTTATCAAAGTCAGAAACGTGATGACGGCTGGATCACGGGAGGCATCACAACAACGTTTCACGAGGCAACGCCTGTCAACTGCTGCCTATGTATGAGAAATCGGTTGGAAACTTTCCTCATGTCAGCACGTTGTAGGTGTGTGCTCTCAAAACTAATCATTAGCGTATCACAGCATCCCCTTGCTTTCGGTTAAATTTCGCGCCTGTAGCACGTCACCTCCGTGGTGTAGCAATTTTAATGGCCAGTAGTGTAGTTCTAAGTCCGGGGGACTGATGACCTCAGATGTTAAGTCCCATAGTGCTTAGAGCCATTTTAACCATTTCTACTAAACAACACGATATCTTGTGTAATTATTAGTACTTACGTTAGTCAAGAAAGAAATTGTTGGCCGGCCGCGGTGGTCTCGCGGTTCTAGGCGCGCAGTTCGGAACCGTGCGACTGCTACGGTCGCAGGTTCGAATCCTGCTTCGGGCATGGATGTGTGTGATGTCCTTAGGTTAGTTAGGTTTAAGTAGTTCTAAGTTCTAGGGGACTGATAACCACAGCAGTTGAGTCCCATAGTGCTCAGAGCCATTTGAACCAACCAAAGAAATTGTTGTGACTGAAAATTCACTATTCTTCACAAACACAACTTTTATTGATATGAGTTCACAAGGTTGATGACTGAACATACAAACGAAAGGTAACAATAACGAAAAAATATGCCCCCTAATTGAACAAAAGTTCGCAATTTTCCACAAAGGTTCATGGTAGCACACTCACATACTAGTAACAGTACAATTTCGAGACGAGGACGTAATCTTCAACGGTCGCAATACACGAGGTCGGTATCCGGCGTGAACTGGACTTCGGGCCTGGTTCTAGCCACTAAATAGCTGTCTGCAGCCAATCAGATTTCGGCGTAGGGATACTTCCTGCAGGCCGTGGCTCGAGCTCGCCCGGCAGGAAGTAGTGCTCGGAATGTCTGTTTCCATTATCTTGTGTGTGAATAGCCGGTGTTTACCATAGTGATTTTGAGTATGCCTTGGGCATAGACAACCTCGTCCTCTATGGTGTTATATGGGTTGCCGGCCCCCAGGGGCTACCTCGGCTCCGGTATAACAGAAATGATGCTTTATTTTGCCATGATGAATGTTATGTAATGCAGGACAACATAGTTCCCGTGTACTAATAACAATGGATTTGTTTTCGTACTTACGTTAATCTAAAAGACAAGATTCCTCACGTTGTCATGTTGATCTATAGCAATTGATGATTTCTATTTGTGGATGTTCAGCCTATTGCATGGAATGATTATTATTTGTATTACTTTTCGCTTACATCTGCCTCATAGTACACTCTCTGACCAAAAATTACGTACCACGAAGAAATTGTCGCAATGGTAAGCAAACTGGTAGATATTATGTACATGTACAGACAAACAAATTTAGTAATTTATTCAAGAATATGAGCCTGAAAAATTGAGTGAGTTAGTAACGCGTTGATCCACCTCTGACCGTAATGCAGCAATCATTCGGCTTGGCATTCATTGATAGAGTTGTCGTATATCCATCTGACGGAATCGTGCGACATGCTGTTCAACAGGCGCCCTTCTCCGTTGTGCTCAAAACGTTCTCAATTCAGGAGCGATCCGACGACCTTGCTGGCCAAGGTAGGTTTAGGCAAAGACGAATTTAAGCTGTAGAGACTGTTGTTGTGTGTGATAGAGCATTATCTTGCTGAAATAAAAACCCAAGGGGGGATTGACATGAAGGGCAACAAATCGGGCCGTAGAATATAGTCGACGTGTGGCTGTGCTGTAAGGCTGCCGCAGAAGACAACCAAAGGGGTCCTGCTAAGAAAGGAAATGGTACCTCCGACCATCACTCCCATTTGTCGGTCAATATGGAAGGTGACAGTACCCCACAGCTGTATGGGGCCTGGAATCTCATTGACTGGAGTAGAATTGTCTTCAACGATGAGCCCGGCTTTACCACCATGACCGACAAAGACGTGCGTAGTGTCGGCCCGGGTTGGAGCACGGAGAGATGTACACCACTCATTAATAAATATATTGGCATATTTTACCGTAACATTTCACCCGTAGACTAGGAGTAGCCCTCTGAATAATAGTATAAACGTCATCAGGCGCAGGATCGAATCCAGCCACCACCTAAATTTTGATTTAAAATCAGCAACATAAGCGTCCCAAATCTTCCAGCATGAGAAGTCGTCCTCATGCTGCCAACGACCTTCTCAAGAGGGCCTCTCTTGCCCTTGGGATGGGAAGCTCTGCCTAAAAGTTGGAGAATCAGCAATGATCAAAGGCATATGGATGCAGAAGGAAGTGGAAACCACTGCATTAAAGACACAGTAAAGACGACCTGTAATTGTTAAAGTCTCATGATGATCTCTCTATTGGCAAAAGGTTCCGGAACAATCTCTCAATCGGATCTACGGGAGATGACTGGCAAGGCGAGGTAACCACGAGAAAAAGTTTGGATAACCAACGAAAGGAACGTTCTACGTGCTGAGCCGTGGAACCCCAGGAGTCTTAACGTGGTACGTGACCTAGGAAATCTTTAAAGGAATATGCGAACTGTCAGTCTAGATATTAGTGGATGTCAGTGTAGTGAAGTGGATGGAAGACAAGGGTTTCTCGTCAGATGAGTGCAGTGTTACATCAACAGCAGCAGAAAACGTTATAATCGGAGTAGGATTCGTTGTGAAGAGGAAGATAGGGTAGAGGGTACGTTGCTGTTAAGAGACCAGTAATAGGGTTGTTCTCATCAGACTCGACACCAAACAAACACCACCAACAATAGTCTAGGTATAGATGCCGACATCGGAATTTGAAGATGAAGCGATAGAGTAAGTATATAAGGATACTGAACGGGTAGTTCAAAAAGAAAAGGGAGATGAGAATGTAGTATCCATAGGGCACTGGAATGTAGTTGTAGAGGAAGGAGTAGAAGAACTGCTTGCTGGAGAATAAGGGTTTGGGGCAAGGAATGAGAGAGGAGAAAGGCTAACTGAGTTCTGCAACAAATATCAGGTAGCAATAGCGAGTACTCAGTTCAAGAAGCACAAGACGAGAAGGTATGCTTGGAAAAGGACAGGAGATGCGGGAAGAGTTTAGATTACATCATCGTCAGGCAGTGATTCCAAAAACAGATACTGGGTTCTAAGGCGTACCCAATAGGAGATACAGACTCAGATCACAATTTTCTTATGAAGAAGTGGAAAAAAATTAAGGAATGAGTCGGGAAGGACCACAGCGCAAGGAAGTGAGATACGGAAGTACTAAGGAATGAAGAGGTAGGCTTGATGTTCTCTAAGCCTAGAGGTACACTATGTGATCCAAAGTATCCGGACACCCCCAAAAACAAACGGTTTTCATATTAGATGCATTGGGCTGCCCCCTACAGCTAGGTGTTCCATATCGGCGACCTCAGTAATCATTAGACATCGTGGGAGAGCAGAATGGTGCGCTCCGCGGAACCCAAAGACTTCGAATGTGGTCAGGTGATTGGATGTCACTTGTTTCATACGTCATGAGAGATTTCGACACTCCTAAACATCAGTAGAACTACTGTTTTCGATGTGATAGTGGAGTGGAAACGTGAAGGCAGACATACAGCGCAAAAGCGTACAGGCCGATCTCGTCTGTTGACTGGCAGAGATCGCCGACTGCTGGAAAGGGTCGTAATGGGTAATAGGCAAACATCTATCCAGACCATCACACAGGAATTGCCGACTATATGAGGATCCACTGCAAGTACTATGACAGGCTGGAGGTGAGAAAACTTGGATTTCATGTCGATCCGTTGTTCAGAAGCCACACATCACGTCGGTAAATGCCAATCGACGCCTCGCTTGGTGTAAGAATCATAGACATAGTACGATTGAACAGTGGAAAAATATTGTGTGGAGTGGCGAATCACGGTACACAATGTGGCAATCCGATGGCAGGGTGTGCGTGTGGCGAATGCCCGCTGAACGTCACCTGCCAGCGCTTGTAGTGCCAACAGTAAAATTCAGAGGGTCTGGTGTTATGGTCTGGTCGTGATTTTCATCGACCCCTTGCTGTTTTGCGTGGCACTATCACAGCACAGGCCTACATTGATGTTATAAGCACTTTCTAGCTTCCCACTGTTGAAGAGCAATTCGGGGATGGCGATTGTATCTTTCAACACGATCGAGCACCTGTTCATAATGCACGGCCTGCGGCGTAGTTACACGACATTAACATCCCTGAAATGCATTGGCCTGCACAGAGTCCTGAACTGAATCCTACAGATCTCTGGGATGTTTTGGAACGCCGACCTCGTGCCAGGCCTCACCGACCAACATCGATACCTCTCGCCAGTGCAGCACTGCGTGAAGAATGGGCCGCCATTCCCCAAGAAACCTTCCAGCACCAGACTGAACGTATGCCTGCGAGAGTGGATGCTGTCATCAAGGCTAAGATTGGGCCAACGCCATGTTGAATTCCAGCGCCTACCGATGGAGGACGCCAGGAACTTGTAAGTCATTGTCAGCTATGTGTCCGGATTCTTTTCATCACATAGTGTTGTACGATAAGGTGAATAGGGGTAGACTCGGTCAGAACGGAAATCCAGAAATTGGAAAGAAAAACATAGATACAAAGAAAGTAGCAGTGAAGAAACCATGGGTAACAGAATACTTCAGTTGATCGATGAAAGAAAGTAACACAAAAATATTCAGGAGTACAAGTCCATGAGGACTTAAATAAATATTAAGCAAAATGGCTGCATAAAATATGAAGAAATTTAAAAAGAGATGGTTATTGGGTGAACTGGTTACACATATAGAAAATTTATAGAACCGTTCGGTGAAATTAAAAGAAAGGGGGCTAATATTAAGACGTAAATGGAAATTCCTCTGTTAAATCCAGAGGTGAGATCGGATACGTGGAAAGAGTACAATGGAGGCATGTGCGAGAGGAAGACTTGTTAGATGTGACAGATGAGTCGATATACACTGCTAAAGAAAGTGATACACCTGCCTGATATCGTGTAGGGCCCCCACGAGTGACAGGACATGGCGTGGACTCGAATAATGTCTGAAGTAGTGTTGGAGGGACTTGACACCAACAATAATGCTGCGCTGTCCATAAATCCGTAACAGTACAACGGGGTGTAGATCTCATCAGAATGGCAAGGCATCCCAGATATGCTCAATAATGTTCATGTCTCGGGTGTTTGGTGGCCAGCGGAGGTGTTTAAAAAAAAAGGTTGTTTCTCTAGCCACTCTGCAGCAATTCTGGACATTGAAGGTGTCGCATTGTCCTGCTGGAATTTCCCAAGTCCGACGTAATGCACAATGGACATGAATGGATGCACGTGATGAGACAGGATGCTTACATTCGTACCTGGCAGAGTCGCATCTAGACGTATAAGAGGTCCCATATTACTCCGACAGCACGCACCTCACATCAGAGCCTCTACCTGCTTGAACAGTTCCCTGCTGACAAGCAGGGTCCTTCGATTAATGAGGTTGTCTCCATACCCGTACACGTCCATTCGAGCGATACAATTGGGACTCGTCCGGCTAGGTAACTTGTTCTCACTCATCAACAGTTCAATGTCGGTGTTGACGCTCCCAGGCGAGGCGTTAAGCTCTCTGGCTGTAATCAAGGGTACACGAGTGGGCCTTCGGCTCCGAAAGCCCATATCGTTAATGTTTCGTTGAATGATTCGCACGCTGACACTTGTTGACGTCCCAGCATTGAAATCTGCAGCAATTTACGGAATTGTTGCATTTCAGTCTTCGTTGCTCCGCTGCTTGTAGGATCCTTTTCCGGCCGCGGTGACGTAGAAGATTTCATGTTTTACCGGATTCGTGATACTCACGGAACACTCGTGAAATAGTCGTACGGGAAAATCCCTACTTCGTCGCTATGTCGGAGATTCTGTGTACCATCGCTCGTGCGACGACTGTAACACGACCTTCGTAGCAGCAGTGCCGTTGTAACAGCAGTAACCGATCTAACAACGCGCCAGACACTTGTTGTCTTATGTAGGCGTTGCCAACCGCAGCGCCTTATTCTGACTGTTTACATATCTCTGTCTTTAAATACGCATGCCTATATTAGCTTCTTTGGCGCTTCGGTGTAGAAAAGGTAGGAGATCCAGCGTTAAGTCAGAATTTTAAAGAGCGTTGGAAGAGTTAAAATGAAAAGACAAAGAAAGGAAAGGTAACATTCCATCAGAATTTCTAAAATCATTGATGGAAGTGGCAACAACTCGACTATTGGCGTTGGTGTGTGGAATGTATGAATCTGGCGTCATACTATTTGACATTCGGAAAAATATCATCCCCACAATCACCTAGAGTGCTGGAGCTGACAGTTGTCAGAATTGTCGAACAATCTGCTTGACAGCTTAAGCATGCAAGTTGCTGACAAGTATAATACACTCCTGGAAGTGGAAAAAAGAACACATTGACACCGGTGTGTCAGACCCACCATACTTGCTCCGGACACTGCGAGAGGGCTGTACAAGCAATGATCACACGCACGGCACAGCGGACACACCAGGAACCGCGGTGTTGGCCGTCGAATGGCGCTAGCTGCGCAGCATTTGTGCACCGCCGCCGTCAGTGTCAGCCAGTTTGCCGTGGCATACGGAGCTCCATCGCAGTCTTTAACACTGGTAGCATGCCGCGACAGCGTGGACGTGAACCGTATGTGCAGTTGACGGACTTTGAGCGAGGGCGTATAGTGGGCATGCGGGAGGCCGGGTGGACGTACCGCCGAATTGCTCAACACGTGGGGCGTGAGGTCTCCACAGTACATCGATGTTGTCGCCAGTGGTCGGCGGAAGGTGCACGTGCCCGTCGACCTGGGACCGGACCGCAGCGACGCACGGATGCACGCCAAGACCGTAGGATCCTACGCAGTGCCGTAGGGGACCGCACCGCCACTTCCCAGCAAATTAGGGACACTGTTGCTCCTGGGGTATCGGCGAGGACCATTCGCAACCGTCTCCATGAAGCTGGGCTACGGTCCCGCACACCGTTCGGCCGTCTTCCGCTCACGCCCCAACATCGTGCAGCTCGCCTCCAGTGGTGTCGCGACAGGCGTGAATGGAGGGACGAATCGAGACGTGTCGTCTTCAGCGATGAGAGTCGCTTCTGCCTTGGTGCCAATGATGGTCGTATGCGTGTTTGGCGCCGTGCAGGTGAGCGCCACAATCAGGACTGCATACGACCGAGGCACACAGGGCCAACACCCGGCATCATGGTGTGGGGAGCGATCTCCTACACTGGCCGTACACCACTGGTGATCGTCGAGGGGACACTGAATAGTGCACGGTACATCCAAACCGTCATCGAACCCATCGTTCTACCATTCCTAGACCGGCAAGGGAACTTGCTGTTCCAACAGGACAATGCACGTCCGCATGTATCCCGTGCCACCCAACGTGCTCTAGAAGGTGTAAGTCAACTACCCTGGCCAGCAAGATCTCCGGATCTGTCCCCCATTGAGCATGTTTGGGACTGGATGAAGCGTCGTCTCACGCGGTCTGCACGTCCAGCACGAACGCTGGTCCAACTGAGGCGCCAGGTGGAAATGGCATGGCAAGCCGTTCCACAGGACTACATCCAGCATCTCTACGATCGTCTCCATGGGAGAATAGCAGCCTGCATTGCTGCGAAAGGTGGATATACACTGTACTAGTGCCGACATTGTGCATGCTCTGTTGCCTGTGTCTATGTGCCTGTGGTTCTGTCAGTGTGATCATGTGATGTATCTGACCCCAGGAATGTGTCAATAAAGTTTCCCCTTCCTGGGACAATGAATTCACGGTGTTCTTATTTCAATTTCCAGGAGTGTATATACATGAACTGAAAAGAAAATCGAGGATCTGTTAGATTACGATCACCTTGTCTTTAGGAAAGGTAAAGGCACCAGGGAGACAGTTATGAGTTTGCAGTTGATAAAGGAAGCAAGACTAAAGAAAAATCAAGACATGTTCATAGGATTTGTCAACCCGGAAAAAGCATTGGACAAATTGCACCATGTTAAATGGTGCAAGATGTTCGAAATTCTGAGGAAAATAGGGGCAAGCTGCAGTGACAGACGGATAATATACGACTTGTACAAGAGTCTAGAGGCAATGACATGAGTGTAGACCAACTACGAAGTACCCGGGTTAAAACAGGTGGAGGTCAGGGATATAGTCAATCGCCCATACTACGCAGTGTGTATAGCGTGATAGGTAACATCAGGACTGGTGATGACGAAGTTGGTGAAATTAGGGAATTCTTCTATGTAGGCAGCAAAATAACCAACGGCGGGTGTAGCAGGGAGGGTACATCAAAAGCGGACTGGCACTGGCAAAAACAGCATTCCTGGCCAAGAGAACTTTCCTGGTATCAAACTTGGACTCTAATTTAGAGAAGAAATTTCTGAGAATGTAGGTTTGGGAGTGAGACACAGATTGTGGGAAAACCGGAACTGAAGAAAATTGAAGCATTTGAGATGTGGTGTTACAGAAGAATGCTGAAAATTACGTGGCCTTATAAGAAAAAAAATGACTTGAGTGTTCCATTTGGTCTGAATATTTTATCAAATACTCCTGTAATTGTGAAATATCTGCCACCTCATTTGTCAACAAGTACATTGTCGTTGAGGGTGTTGTATTTCTCCCCAGCAGCGTATTTGGTGTGATAGAGACTTCGAGTATTGTTTGTTTATTATTGTTCGGTACAATAACAAGGATATCATCACGATGCTTTGAAGTATCCTGCTGCTTCAGTGTTCCCTACCTTCAACGTAAGTAAAAACAGCATGGCGCCATCCTGAACACTTGCACGTCCGTAGCTGTGAAAGCGCCTGCTTGCTAAAACAATCGATACCGTGTTGTGAATGTCACCACAACTTCCCAAGTCTTTGCAGATGGAGCTATTTCTATACTAGTGGCTTATGAAGCCATTCACATGCCATCAAACAAGCTCTATGTTTGAAATATGACATGTCTTATTAATCGCAACGACTTTCATACATTTGAAACAACGCTGGTTGCTTATTATACAGACAATTCTGTGCATCGAGTTTTTATTGGTAGCCCCTCGCAAACTAACGTTTCTGATTGCATGCGAATCGTGTTTATAGCACATCACGGAACCGGTCTGAAAAGTGTTGAAATGGTCTTCAGTCAGATGCCGCCGTCCATGATACTCTGTCCTGTGCACATCTCGTCAACTACTGTATCCTACATACATTTGAACCTGTTTACTGGATTCTTCTGCACGTCTCTCTCTACAATATTTAACGCAACACTTTCATCCAGTACGAAAATGCCTCGGAGTGTGTCCTGTCAAGCGATGCCTTCCTTTCGTATAGCTGTGCCGCATATATATTTTCTCCCGAATTCTCTTCAGTAAGCCTTCATTAGGATCAGCCGTCAATTATCATCAGCTTTCTTCTGGAGCACTACATTCGTCAAAAACTTCTGTTCTCTACTTGTCTGAACTGCTTATCACTCACATTCCCTTTCCGTATTCTCCAGAAAAATACGTTCAGAAAACTCGTCCCGACACTTAAATTTATATTCGATGTTAAGAAATCTATTTCCCTCAGTAAAGCTTTGCTTGCCATTGCCAGTCTACGTTTTACACCTTTTGAACTCCAGATATAGTCAGTTATTTTACTGCCCAAATAGCTAAATTTATTTACTATTCTAATAGCTCGATCTGTAACACATTTTCGTCACTATCACCTGATTTAATTCAACTACATTGAATTACTCCTGTTTGGTTTTGTTGAAGTTCACCTTATATTTTTCTTTCAAGTATTTGTGCGTCAAACCAACGTGAGTTGCAGTGAAATCGGGACTAATTTAAGTCGCACCACACAGCGAAGTGTACACATCATCGAAATTAACTTGCATCAAAAACAGATCTCGAAAACGACTTGTTTTCTTGATGTCTGTATACGGACTTGCATTAGCGACTTCAGTTTTAATTTCAGTTGACAAAACCCACCCACCCACCCACACACACACACACACACACACACACACACACATAACACACTCACACAGTATGATACACTATACTTCCTGTCATCCATAACATACACTTCTTTATATCCATTCAAAAATATTTACCTGCCTGAAGACACTTATACCAAAGTTTTAACACAAGTTAGCCAAATTATAACTGCTGTAATACTAACAATAGACTAAGTATTACCAATAAACGTTCAGAAGTTTACATTACTGGTAACATATGTGACTTTACCAAATCAGCAAGTCTGTACTGAGCAACTAATATTTACTGATTAAATCATTCTGCCTTCAAAAAAATAGTAATTCGATGAGAGAGAGAGGTGCTTCCCTTTGCTGAGTTAACAGATCATGCAAAAAATCCGTCGTATAGTGGTTTCATAGTCATACAAAGAAATATACAAACAAAAATATACCTTTCGTTTTCTTAAAATATCACAACCTATTTGAAAGAAATCTATTTTGTTCCGCTGTATTATTTCATGTACCTCGTTTCAGTACTTACATTTGTAACATGTACTCAAATGACATTTGACAGTTAAGCTCTAAAAAATAACAAATAAAGAATATTGGATTAGTCGGGGCAACAAGTTCCCTGACTTCACTGACTGACAATTCATACAGTAAACAATTTTTTAATGCAGGTTGAAAGCTGACTGTCTTATTTGCCATGTCGATTTTCCAGAAGTCCTGCTCACGAATGTCAATGTAATTGTGAATGTGATAAATGTATTCATGCACCGTAGTATAGATAAAATCATATTATTTGTAGATCCGTTCCTGAGACCGCAGTTGTTGGTAAGAGAGTTTATATCACTTAAAGAGAGTAGCAAGCAGTGTTTGTTAGACAGTGTGGAAATGTAAGTGGTTCGAAAAGGATGGAAGCTGACTCACTGTGCAATATTTACAAAAGATTTTGCAATAAAATGTTGTTGATGAAAAATACTTAGTAAGTGGAATTGTATTACTGGAGGAATCATGTAAGCCAACGTGTAAGGTAATCCAGATTTTTACATTTATAATCGTGTAGTTTCGTATTGCTAGAACATTGCTTGTGATTGGATTTTGGTGTCAAAGTTTTGTAATGCTCTATAAGCTTTTGTCTTACGTGTGAAACGAGTGTTACGGAAAGTATTTATACACAGGAAAGATATGAGAAATATTTTGCCAATTGCTATAGTTGTGAGAATTGTATGAAAGCGTGTATCGTTACTGATTAATAAGGCAAGTTTATCTCGGTGTCTTTGTTCTCGTTTATCGGTCGTCAAGTTTGGATCCTCTTTTTTCATTCTTTACCTCTACAAATGTGTTTGCGTACTCGGTTTGCATATCGAGAGTTTTGTGCTGCAGAAGCACCTTGTGAAAACTGGTAAGATACCGTCTTGCATTGCACATCGCAAGTACGGCAAATGAAATTTGGTTTCGGTGAGTCAGATCAATATTCCAAATAGTATCAGTTTGCAGAACAAATGAGCTTTCCGTGCGCACAGGGAGGCTATTGAATTTAATTACCATTAAAATGAATGTACATTGTAAGACACAGTGATTGGCAGAATGCATTTGTGAAAATATCATATCAGTTTAGAGGCTTAATAAGAGTAGAAGATCACAGTAAAGTGCAATCTTGTGAATTTTGAGGTGGTTTAATCATGCAGTCAGATGCTTTAATTTTTATCTTAATTTTCTCTGTGATTACAATAACAATTCAGATAAAGTAATTGCTTGCAAAACTAAAGATAAAGATTGACAATATTCAGAGCCGATATTTTAATTTTCGTAATTTTGTTTTGCAGTCAGATATGATGCGTAAAGTCTACGGCAGATGGATTTATTTCTAGCAAGCGAATTGTTTGAAGTGCTGGCTGGTCTAGATTTTGCATAGTATAGCGTGAGCTTCACAAATTTCCTGTCAAAATTTAATTTTAACACAGTTCTGTTGCCCTAGACCGAGATTTACATACGAGGGTTGGAACTTAAATAGACGCAACTGTTTATTCACAACCGATACAAGACAGTTACATGTTTGCACCTGTTACTGTCCTTCAAAGAAGTCACCAGCGTTGTGTAGAGCCCGTTGCCAGCTATCTGGAAGGCGTAGTATACCGTTAGCAGTGCCTGTTCTGTTGATGGTGTGAATGGAGCGGTCTGCTGCCTGTCGAATCTCTGGAACAGTTCTGAAGTAAATGCCACGAAGTGGTTCCTTCATCTTTGGAATCAAATCAAAGTCACAAGGACTGAAGTCCGGGGAGAATGGTAGGTGGTTCAATACTTCCCAGTCCCATCGACCGTGGAGGAACGTAATGCGTTAGGATAACACCATCTCAGTCGTACACGAGAATCACCGTGACTTTAGACCGCTCCATTCGCATGATGAACAGAACAGGCTCTGATAACGGTAAACTACGCCTTCCACATCACTGGCAACGGGTTCTACACAACGCTGCTGACTACTTTGAAGAACTGTAACAGGTACAACATGTAACTCTTTTGTATTGGTTGTGAATAAATAGCTGCCACTATTTAAGTACCTCGTATTTCTATATCAGGTGTGTTTTACCAGTTTCTCAGATACCAACCGGACCCTTACAAAGAAGAGTTTAGAAGAAGCAGTTTGAATAGTATGCTATCAAAGTGTTAAAAATATTAAGTATAAAACGAAGTGAGAAATCTAATATCCTGCTGTTGCTGTATTTATTCAAGTCAGTTATAGACGTATAGTGGGACTTATAGATGAGTCTATAATTGGCCTGAATAAATTCAGCTCCAGCGGACTACTGCACTTTTCATTCAGTTTCATATTTAATAATCATAACAGCTGTATAAAAAGGTTGTTTACTACATGAATTGTCCTTCAATCATGTGTAACAGTTATAGCTGTCGTTTTAAAATTATCTGCTTCCCGACAGACAGTCAGCTGACTCTTCGTTTCGATATCTGTTATACCGCCAAAAGTAACATCAAGCTCTTTGCCCCCAGAATCCGTGATCCCCTACTGGGACCACTCGCGAGCCCGGTGCACCCTCCAGAACAGTAGCATCCGCCGATATTGTCTCCGTTCTTCCGGAGTGGGCTGTAATATTACAAGCTGCACACCGTGCGCGGAGAGGGCGAAGGAAACGTACGGCGTATCCATCACGCTAGATTCCAACTCAAAGGCCCCCTGCGTCTCCGTGCACCGTCGGAGGTGCCTTCTGCGCGAGATCGATGTCTGCGTTATTGCTGCTCCCTGTCACTGGCTTCACGGCAGACGGCTTCGTAAGTACCACCGGAGCGATATTGCTCCAGTGGTTGGAGTGTTGGACGTCCGAGCGCAGTAGCCACGAGTTAGGTGTTCTCGTATCAGATGACAGACGAGGGAAGAATTTGCTCCCTACGTTCCGTCATACCCATTAATTCTTGATACTATAGTCACAGAGCGGCGAGACGTGCCTTTGGGTACCATTGTAAGTAGGCTGTTTAGGTTTTTATGTTGGTAACGCCACGTAGCGCTCTGTATGAAAATCACTGACTCTGCTGTGTGCAGTCTGTGGCTGGTTGGCATTGTTGGAATATTCGCTATTGTAGTGTTGTGCATTTGAATGTGATCAGCGCGTAGCGTTGTGCAGTTGGAGGTTAGTCGCCAGCAGTGGTGGATGTGGAGAGAGAGATGCAAGAGTTTTGAGAGGATACTATAAGCGGACGATCTGGACTTGTGTCCGCCAGAAAAGGGAAAATTTGTATAGATGGATGTCATATATATATATATATATATATATATATATATATATATATATATATATATATATATATATATATAGGGTGTTACAAAAAGGTACGGCCAAACTTTCAGGAAACATTCCTCACACACAAATAAAGAAAAGATGTTATGTGGACATGTGTCCGGAAACGCTTAATTTCCATGTTAGAGCTCATTTTAGTTTCGTCAGTATGTACCGTACTTCCACGATTCACCGCCATGATTTCATATGGGATACTCTACCTGTGCTGCTAGAGCATGTGCCTTTACAAGTACGACACAACATGTGGTTCATGCACGATGCAGATCCTGCACATTTCAGTCGAAGTGTTCCATACGCTTCTCAACAACAGATTTGGTGACCGATGGATTGGTAGAGGCGGACCAATTCCGTGGCCTCCACGCTCTCCTGACCTCAACCCTCTTGACTTTCATTTATGGGGGCATTTGAAAGCTCTTGTCTACGCAACCCCGGTACCACATGTAGACACTCTTCGTGCTCATATTGTGGACGGCTGTGATACAATACGTCATTCTCCAGGGCTGCATCAGCGCATCAGGGATTCCATGTGACGGAGGGTGGATGCATGTATCCTCGCTAACGGAGGACATTTTGAACATTTCCTGTAACAAAGTGTTTGAAGTCACGCTGGTACGTTCTATTGCTGTATGTTTCCATTCCATGATTAATGTTATTTGAATAGAAGTAATAAAATGAGCCCTAACATGGAAAGTAAGCGTTTCCGGACGCTTGTCCACATAACATATTTTCTTTCTTTGTGTGAGAGGAATGTTTCCTGAAAGTTTGGCCGTACTTTTTTGTAACACCCTATATATGACTTTTGAACACTATTATGGTTAATACATTGTTTGTTCTCTATCAAAATCTTTCATTTGCTAACTATGCCTATCAGTAGTTAGTGCCTTCAGTAGTTAGAATCTTTTATTTAGCTGGCAGCATTGGCGCTCGCTGTATTGTAGTGGTTCGAGTAACGAAAATTTTTGCGAGGTAAGTTATTCATGAAAGGTATAGGTTATTGAAACTTCCTGGCAGATTAAAACTGGGCGCCGAACCGAGACTCGAACTCGGGACTTGGCAGAAGTAAAGCTGTGAGGACGGGGCGTGAGTCGTGCTTGGGTAGCTCAGATGGTTGAGCACTTGTCCGCGAAAGGCAAAGGTCCCGACTTCGAGTGTCGGTCGGGCAGACAGTTTTAATCTGCCAGGAAGTTTCATATCAGCGCACACCCCGCTGCAGAGTGAAAATCTCATTCTGTATAGGTTATTGTTAGGACCATAATTTTGTAGGGATTATGGAAAGTCAGATTACGTTGCGCTAAAAATATTGTGTGCCAGTTTAGTGATGATCAGAGTACGTAAAAAGAAAACTGTCTGAGTACGTTCGGTTTTGCTCAGCTGTTTGAAAATCAAATAACGTAGAGGTTTCCAGCACAGTGCAAATGGTTCAAATGGCTCTGAGCACTACGGGACTTAACATCTGAGGTCATCAGTCTGCTAGAACTTAGAACTACTTAAACCTAGCTAACCTAAGGACATCACACACATCCATGCCCGGGGCAGGATTCGAACCTGCGACCGTAGCAGTCGCGCGGTTCCAGACTGAAGCGCCTAGAACCGCTTGGCCACACCGGCCGGCTTTCCAGCACAGTCATTCATAATTTTTCAAAGGAGACGTTACACAATGTCGGATGTGAAACAGAGATTCTGATCTGTGGTCCGATTGGAGAGGGACTTAAATTCCAATCCTGTTTTCCAAAATCTTTAAACCCGTCGAAACTGCAGTCATCACCGTCTCACATTCCTCATTTGCACTTTCTCAAAAGACGCATCAACCATATATCACGTAATTGAGAAGGAAACCTTCATATATCGTGAAAACCTACTGGTACTTCACTCAAGTTGACCATTAAGGAAAGTGCTTACCAACTCTGAGCATCTAGCTCCAGATCGTAAAGGCCCACCTATACCAATATTGTCCTTTCAGTTCCGATGTCTCTGTAAGGCCTGCAACCACTTCCAACTTATCTGCTCCCGTTTATGCAAACCTAATTGACCGTCAACACACGCATTATCGACATAGCATTAAACCCAAACAGCTCCCTACGTCATCGACCACACTGCTGAAGACATTATCAGCTCCATTATCAATATCCTCCAAACCATTCACCCATTTCAGTGCCAATACATCATTCATCAAGTGACCCTAGCTGTTCATTCCACGTTATGTTTTAATAGCACTGCTACCGACTCCCAACATCACTCTCCGTTATTAGTTTCCTGACCAGAAATCCACATCTCATATCTTCCCACTCTGTGATGCACGTCCAACTCCATTGCACTACATCCCAGCCCAAAGCATTGGTAGATCCGTCGCACCACAACAGCCCTCTCAGTATACTACGATTAACGACTTTTCCTCCCTTCCTATAACTCCAGATCCTCATTCTTCGTGGACTCTCCACCACGATCTCCTCGAACCTACCCATTTCATGGGAGAGTCGTCGTCAGAATCTCATCAGCACTAAGCAATCCACTGAACAAAGTCAAGACCACTGTATCATCATTTAAATCTTGTACCTATACAAGTTGTGACGACATTTTCATGTATTTTATCCGTGCAACCTTCGTAACTTCAAAGAGAGTAGGCCAATAAAAACTGTCAAAAGGCTTCTATAAATCTAGAAATGTAGTTATGGTTCTCTTCAGTCTATCTTCTAAGGTAGGTCGGAGGATCACTAATCCCTGTTGCACCCTAACGTTTCTTGGTCGACGTCGGCTTCTAGCGGTGCTTCCATTCTTCTGTTAACGAATCATGTGTATATTTTGCAAGCATTACTCATCCTCCTGATGGTTCAGTAACACCTGTCAGTAGCGACCACTGAGAATTTTTAAACTGCTATTGAGGTGTAATAGTAGTTGCCATGTCTCATATACCTTGCCTATCGGTAGTGTTAGCATTGTCGTGATATTTACCCCCAAAGGTACTCAATAATTCTTGAGGAATGTCACATGTTCTACATACTTCTGTTTGTCCTAGATTTTTCTCCTAGTATCATACTAGCCTCTCATCCTAATCATCTTCTCTTTCTAAAATATTGTCCTCAAGTTTATTTTCCTCATAAGGAGCCATACGTGGCTCATTCTGGAGACTGAGTGATTTTGGGTTAAGGTTACAACAGTTCAACGTCTGAAGAAATTCTGAAAATAGAGAATGATCCATAGGAGTAGAGGATCAGTAGAAGAAGTAGAGGAAAACGCATAAGCTTACCTCAAATTGCTAGTAGATTTTCCTCCCGAGAATTATTGATGTCACCATCCAGCAGTTGGGCAGTAACATTAATCGTAAAATTCCCTCCATCTCCCCAATCACCTCCCTCACCCCCTGTGGCAAAAATGTGTTTTTGCAAAAATGCGGAGGGGCCCCAGAGCCCCAATAGAGTGCACCTAAGCCTCCCACTCTTCAGACAATATTAATATAGATAGTTCAGTTGCCATGTGCTGTTATTTGTTCGCTAGCTGAACTTTTCAGATGAAGAGGGTACCACTGCTTTCGAACAATATGTTCCATATTCTAGTTCAGTGCTCAGGTATTTGGTATGACAACTTAGGTTTTATTTGCCCAAAAGTATCTGAACAATCTGACAGTGCCACACCATCATATGGCAATGTATGAGTGGCATCATGATAGTGTCACACATGCACCACGTTGGCATCCTGATGGCATCACACATGCATCATGTCAGTATTTTGATGGCATGACACATGCATCACATCAGCGTTGCGAAAGCATCGCACTTGTGTCATGTCGATTTCATGTGTGTGTCAATGTGTCAATGACCATAGTGAATTTAATGCTCAATTTAAATGTATTATTTATCAGTCATGAGCTACTGCTCTCTATTCGAGTCCTCTGGTCAAAAGCGAGAGGATGGGGTGCTGTAGTGAGGTAAGATACTTCGACAATATAAAGTAATGAATTCGTATCATTGTCTACAAAACGTTAGCTGAGTGGCACCAGATCTGGTAATTGGTAAAAAACTGGTAGGATACACCAAAACGCAGATGTATCAGCCAAAATATCTGAGTACTTTATATGGATGTATGTGCATTTGCCTACTGTTTAAATGCAGATAAAGATGCATACAATGTAAATAATGAACTGCCTAAGGTTAAATGTAGGTCATCACCCAAAACAGCACTCGAGCAGGAACCAACAACAATGTTGCAATGTAGTCCGTAGCCAGAACGTATCTTAATTGACAGTTATCAATCAAGGGCTGTTTCTCCACTGCTTTTTGGCAGTTTGGTCCACAATATAGGTCTGTGCTCTGTGGTGAAAGGATTAGGGTGTGGGAGTGTTAAACATGTGTTAAGCTGCCCTCTGTGCGTATCTATATTAAATATACGACGGAACTTGAATTTCTGCCGGTCTCAGCCTGTCCCTACACACAGGCATTTCTACCGAGTTTACGGGTGCTGTAAGTATTGACTATATACCACTTTTCAAGTTAGTGAAATGCGAAACTATGCACTTAGGAAGGGCAGAACGATAGAATGCTGGGCGCCACACAAGGTATGTCGTCCATGTTTTGGGATATTGAGACTGGAAAACTGGTAAGAGAAACCATCAATTCCGTCGGCTCCTAGGGAGCCGCGAAGTCATCTACATGATTATTATTTATGTATGGTCACGTTATAGATCATAAAGCAAGAAGTAAGAGCGATATAAAATACTATAACATTTATTTGGCCTTCCTACCTGTTACACATAGTAAGGCTCTCCTTACTCCAGTTTCCCCTACCGTTCTTGAAGACATGCTACAGGAGAAGATGAATGCGATGGCAGGGATGATTAGCAATCAGAAGACGACTCTCCACCAGAAGTACACAGTCAAAACAAACCAAATAATTTAACTCGTAACTTGAATCTGACAAAAGACAGAAGTGAATTGCTTGGGTCCAAGCTGAAAGCTAAACGTCTTCTTCTACCTGGAGTATCATTCTCTTGGCACAGGAACACAAAAAAGGAATTAATAAAATTCTTTAAAGAGAAAGATCATATTATTTTTGTTGTGATACTGAGGGTTTATTGGATTTCTTTAACATTGTTTATCGACTATCCAGAACATTGCCTGATAGTTGTACTTTTATATAATGAACATTTGTTTGTCTCAGTGCCTGTTGCCTATTGCATACACCAACAGAATCCGTACCAAAACTTCAAAAGATTGTTGAAGTACGTGAAATACGAAACCTTTCTTGGACAATACGTGGGGATTTGAAGGTGGCAGACGTGTTACTTAGTCAACAATCCAGCATCACGAAAAAGTTCCTTGTTTTATTTGTAAATGAGACAACAGAGTCAAAGACAAGAATTAGAAGATAACTGTATTTATTGCTAAACCAAGTAAGATACCAAGCTTGGATCAATGAAACGGTTCACTGTATCACCAAATTCTTGTACCTGGTTACAAGATTTCCAAGAGTATCATGACTATTCTGTGCAGCGGCAGGCCTGAAATTTTAAGAAAGACAGTTTATACGAAAGTGCAATAAATCCAGTGGAAGAAACGGCTCACGTTTGGTTTAAAGAAGTGGTGATTAACTTTATTATCAACAACAAGCATTCAACTTATAACACCATGATTACAACAAACATCCAACCTATAAAATCATGATTACAACTATGTTGCCGAGTTTCGTGAACTTAGCATGTAACACAATGGTAAAATTTCGTTTCCTACGTTCGTATTTTGATTTTTTCCCGGCAAATTTTAGCGATAGTAGTGATGAAGAACAAGAAGTACATCCTGGAGGTGGACGAAAATGGTTCAAATGGCTCTGAGCACTATGGGACTTAACATCTGAGGGCATTAGTCCCATAAAACTACTTAAACCTAACTAACCTAAGGACATCACACATCCATGCCCGAGGCAGGATTCGAACCTGCAACCGTAGCGGTCGCACGGTTCCAGACTGTAGCGCCTAGAACCGCTCGGAGGTGGAAGAGAGATACAAGGAAAGTGGAACGCAGACATGATTTTTCGACTACCGTTTAAAGCTAAAGAGACGTGGTATTGGTGAAGGGAGACAGTCAACAAAGAGAAGTTTGGCCCACGTCAGAAAAAAAACCCCTTCATGCCGTGAAATCAGCGAAATGAAATTAATTTCTCGTATATGTGTTATGCTCTTATAATAAGTATTAGCATTTGTAAGTGAATATATATCACTGTCTACTCTAATGCACTGTGTAGTTATTCTGTACAATGGAACGAAACAAATAATTTATTTTTAACGTAATTTAAAAAAGGTCCCCGTTAGAAAGGAAATGTTATTTCAGTTAAATCTTCAAACTTGATTTATGCAAAAGTCTCGCGTGATGGAGAAAAGCCAAGATCATAACAGAAAATAAATTAAACCTGTTCCCAAAAGTTTTAAAATGCTGCATAATGTTGTTGCCCCCACCCCCTCCCGCCGCCCACCGGGTATTGTATGCGTTAACTGTCGTTCCCTATCGCAGGTTCGA
This sequence comes from Schistocerca nitens, assembly GCF_023898315.1. NCBI lineage: Eukaryota > Metazoa > Arthropoda > Insecta > Orthoptera > Acrididae > Schistocerca > Schistocerca nitens. The sequence continues at coordinate 43,799,395 of NC_064623.1, read as the reverse complement.
ATCCTGCCTCGGGCAAGGGTGTGTGTGATGTCCTTAGGTTCGTTAGGTTTAAGTAGTTCTAAGTTGTAGGGGACTGATGACCACAGATGTCCCATAGTGCTCAGAGCCATTTTTTTTTGTCTTTCCCTATTGCTTACTCCTATTTTCCTCTTTATTTCGAACATCTCACACCATTACACCTAGTAGACCGCTTTCTATACGTGAAAATATCTTATGAGTATGACTTGATTTTTCTTCAGTCATGCTTCCATTACCAAGCGCAACCTCAGAATTTGGTGCCTGCACCGTTCCTAAAGCAAAAATGGTCGCATCTAACAGATCCTCAGTTTTCTTTTCCATTCCTCTGTACATTACTCTCGTCAACAACTTGTATGTGTTAAGACGATTGTGCCTAATCATCTTAACACATACAAGTTGTTGACGAGAGTAATGTACAGAGGAATGGAAAAGAAAATGAGCCAAACTTCTCTTTGTTGACTGTCACCGTTCACCAATACCATATGTCTTTAGCTTAAAACGGTAGTCGAAAATCATGTCTGCGTTCCACTTTCCTTGTCTCTCTCTTCCACCTCGAGGATGTACTCCTTGTTCTTCATCACTGCTATCGTTAAAATTTGCCGGGAAGAAAAATCAAAATACGAATGTAGGAAACGAAATTTCACCATTGTGTTACATGCGAAGTTCACGAAACTCGTACATATCTTCCCTTGCTATCTTCGGAATTGTGTGGATGGCATTTACTCAAAGTCTGATGGTACATCTACAGTGTCATAGATAATACACACCAGCAGTCGATTGGTTACAAATTCCTCTAATGATCCTAGAAATTACGGTGGAGTGTCACCTGTCCGTTATGCCTTATTTGATCTTAAGTCTTCCAGAGCTCTTTTACTTTATGACAATACTGCATCCCATATATATTGCACATCGGCTCCCAGTTTACCTCCTATAACGTCATGAGGCAATTCTTCACCCTTGTAGACGCCTTTAATGTAGTCTCAGTATACAGGGTGATTCAAAAAGAATACCACAACTTTAGGAATTTAAAACCCTGCAACGACAAAAGGCAGAGCTAAGCACTATCTGTCGGCGAATTAAGGGAGCTATAAAGTTTCATTTAGTTGTAAATTTGTTCGCTTGAGTCGCTGTTGACTAGGCGTCAGCGTCAGTTGATGCTAAGATGGCGACCGCTCAACAGAAAGCTTTTTGTGTTATTGAGTACGGTAGAAGTGAATCGACGACAGTTGTTCAGCGTGCATTTCGAACGAAGTATGGTGTTAAACCTCCTGATAGGTGGTATATTAAACGTTGGTATAAACAGTTTACAGAGAATGGGTGTTTGTGCAAAGGGAAAAGTTCTGGACGGCCGAGAACGAGTGATGAAAATGTAGCACGCATCCAGCAAGCATTTGTTCGCAGCCCTCAGCTCGAACAAGAAGCACAACAATTCATATTTCAGCAGGATGGAGCGCCACTACATTGGCACTTATCTGTCCGTAACTACCTGAACGTCAACTACCCGAGGCGATGGATCGGCCGCCAGGCAGCCCGTGACAGAGCACTTCATCACTGGTCTCCAAGAAGCCCTGATCTTGCCCCCTGCGATTTTTTCTTATGGGGGTATGTTAAGGATATGGTGTTTCGGCCACCTCTCCCAGCCACCATTGATGATTTGAAACGAGAAATAACAGCAGCTATCCAAACTGTTACGCCTGATATGCTACAGAGAGTGTGGAACGAGTTGGAGTATCGGGTTGATATTGCTCGTGTGTCTGGAGGGGGCCATATTGAACATCTCTGAACTTGTTTTTGAGTGAAAAAAAAAACCTTTTTAAATACTCTTTGTAATGATGTATAACAGAAGGTTATATTATGTTTCTTTCATTAAATACACATTTTTAAAGTTGTGGTATTCTTTTTGAATCACCCTGTATATAATATAAGGGTCGATCAAAAGCTTTCCGTTTGAAGATGTTGCTGAGCGTGTATGTAAGGTAGCGCGGCCCCGATGCGTGATAACCACGGACATGTAGGCAAAGGATTAGTGTCATTCATGTCCTGCCGACGTGCGTATGTTGAATGTGGGGACGGGAACCACTAGCAAATGCGTGTAAACAGAACCTACTGTTATTCTCTTCTTGGCTGTCGGAGGACACGCGCGGGTACACATCCATCGGAGGATGAAGATTGAGTATTGGGCAGCATGTCTGTCGGAGACCACCGTTCTGCGACTAGAGTTGTTACTGCTTCATGGTACCACACGTCCTCATGTCGCAAATGTCGCAACGTAGAAGCTACTCCACCAGTAAGGAACACTCGAGCACTCGCCCTATAGTTATGATCTGTCCACATGCGATTATCACGTCATCAGTCCATTAAAAAAGGCCTTGAGGGTTAACGATCCCAGACGGATGTGGATCAGCAGCAAGTAGTTCTTCACGATGTTTCACTAAGTGGGTTTCTTCAAACTGGTACGTCCGTGGGATGCTCACGACGCTTCTGCCTGATTGCCATAGACATTACGGAGTGTACGGCCTTTCGTTATAATACTTGAATATAATGTTTGCAACTACGAGGGTTATTCGGAGGGTAAGGTATCATAGGGCGCGAAATGGAAACCACAGTGAAAATCAAAAACATTTCATTTGCAACGGTTAGCTACACCTTCCAGCTACCTCTCTACACAATCGCCGCTCAGATATCTGTCGTAGCGTTGTACCAACATTTCAATCCCCTCGTTATAGAAGACAGCCGCCAGTGCGTTCGACAATTTTCTACACTGGACTGCAGCTCGTTGCTGAGTCAAATTATTGTCTTCATAGCCGGTGGTTCATTTGAGCCTCAGGAGTAGCTAATTACTGGCTGTATTGAGGGTGATCAACCACTTCTCATCGAAAACGCTGCAGGAGCATCTTCATTGCCCCTGCACAGTGCGGCCGAGAATTGTCGTGTAGAACGAACTGCATGACAGTTCTGCTGTGTGCATTGCATAGCTTCAGGCGAAATCTCTCGCCGGGCTCTCATACTTGGCGGGACACGCTAATTTCTAGGCATCTTTACGTTCTCACTGTCAGCTCAGAACTCAAAAGAGCGACATGATGCCGTTGACGGCCATACTAGACACACTGCCCAACGCATCTGTGCAAAGCTTCATCAGATTTTCACTCTATTGTCAATTTCGCGACCGATCGTTCCTTACTTTCCTTATAACCCTCTTGTAATCAGGGAAAAGAGAGACGACTGTAAGACTAGAGGACTTATGAATTCATTACACTTTACTGTAAAAGCATCAGTGAAATGAGAGGAGGACATACGAACTGGACAGAGCTAGGAAGAGGAGTAGATCAAGACTGCTTTCTGACTCCTACCCTTTGAAACCTTTGCTTAGAAAATTTGATAGACCACTGTCCACTATATTGCAAGGGGGTAAAAGTTGGAGGATGAAGAATATTATGTTTGACGAAAGCAGATGACATGGTCCTCCTATGAGTTATGAAATGAATATAAACGCCAAAAATAGAAAAATAATGAAGGAAATAAAAAGATAAAGGTAATGCTGAATGGAAAAGTCTTAGAACTTGTGATAAACTTTAAATACCACAGAAGTAAGAAAGAAACGGCCTGGGAGTGCAGCATAGAAATAAAAACCAAAATAGCAACGGTGAAAGAGGCATTTTCTAAGGAAAGGAGAATTTTCTGGAGTAATATGGACAAAGATTTAAGAAAAATACTAATAAAATGTTCTGTAAGGAGTGTTCTCCTGTATGACACTGGAACGTGATTACTGGGGAAGAAAGATGGAGAGAAACTGGAGTTTTTTGAATTGCGAACGTGGCGGATGATGGAAATAATAAAAAATGATGAGGTGTGGGAGAGGAAAGACAATTACTGGATTGCACGTCTATTAAGAATGAAGGAGGGGTTGGTAAAAATAGTCTTAGAAGGCTATGTGGAAGGGAAGAGGATGCCAGGGATAATTTCTGATCATGGATGATATTATGGACAGTAGCACGTCCACTCGCATTAAGACGGACGCAGTGGGTCGCATAAAATGGAGACCCAAAGGACCTGCTAATACAGCAGAATGTTGTTGACAATCATGTAGATGATAATCATGATGATGACTTTATGTTTATCGACCTGTTCTCGATTTACAATGGTGCCTTCACACCTAAGAACCGCCCCAAGAATTTGACGAACCACCACAGCAATCGTGATCTGCAGCGCTCCGTTGCTTGTTATTCGCGTCTCACGTAACGCTTCACGCTGGCGGGCTCTGAACTGCACCGAGTTCTTGGGAGCCATCCGCTGCAGCTGCCGTGGACATGCCGGAAATTGCCAGATGCTGTGGCGGGGGTGGCAGAGAGGTACGGGGGACAGGGAGGGGGAGCGTGCTCGGGGGAGGGGGCGTTGCAGAGGTCAAGATCCGCGGCGCAAGGCCGAATGGGCGGCTCCGGACCCTGCCGTCCCACTTTGTGACACTTTGCCGTGCGTCTAGAATAGAGCCGTCCTCACATGGGACGAGGCAGCTAACGTTGACGTGGACGCGGACGGAACGCCCGACCACACGAAAGACAGCGCCATCGACACACGGGACGAGCTGGTTAACGTCATTTGCGCTCTCAGCGCTCTACAGCGGCCGTTGTCGGCTTTATTTTACTCGCAAACCACACAGTTCCTTCACGAAAATCGACCCACGTAAAATAGCTGTGCTAACTGTATTAGCGACTGATGACGAAAAACGGAGGAAATCGTGAAGATGATTTTAGATTCATCGATGGCTTGAACAGCGAATTGCTGATGGAGGAACACTACGCAATGCAGTACAACGATCTGAGATACACAGCAGTACAAAAATGCACTCCGTCTTCAGGCCACAAATGGCCCATCGGGACCATCCGACCGCCGTATCACCGTTAGCTGAGGATGCAGATAGGAGGGGCGTGAGGTCAGCACACCACTCTCACGGTCGTTATGATGGTTTTCTTTGACCGGAGCCGCTACTGTTTGGTCGAGTAGCTCCTCAACTGGCATCAGGAGGCTGAGAGCACCCATAAAAATGGCAACAGCGCATGGTCACCCATCCAAACGCCGGCCACGGCTAACAGCGCTTAACTTCGGTGATTGGACTGGAACCGGTGTGTCCACTGCGGCAAGGATGTTGACCATACCAGTACAAGGTATTCATTAATTCAGTTGAATTTTCATCCCATGCCAGCTTTAGATAGAATATTGTTAAGGTGTAGAGACCAATGTCAGTTTCCGAATACATAACATCCATTTTCTCAATGTTTTTTTTTTTGGAAACTGCTCACCATCATTGGAAAAGTTATTCACCGATAAGATACAGACTTCAGAGATAGGTATACCAGGGTAATCCAGCTGCCCGTACCGCTAGATTTTATGCAACGGTCGAATAACACGCGGCAGATTTTCGTATTCTGTCGCTCACAAACTGTTATTTCTACAGAAAACTGAACAGGACCTTTTTGCAGAATATTTAGTGTGGTTAAATTTTTTACTGGTATACGTTTTCGCTAGAGGCCATAGTTTTCGAATTATTCAAGGGTAAAGTGCAAAAGTGACATTAAAATGCGCTTTTCCAGAATAACTGTGTTCTCCATCGAAAACGTATCCTAGAACAAGATTTTTTTTTTTTTTTTTTTGGTCATCAGTCTACTGACTGGTTTGATGCGACCAGCCACGAATTCCTTTCCTGTGCTAACCTCTTCATCTCAGAGTAGCACTTGCAACCTACGTCCTCAATTATTTGCTTGACGTATTCCAATCTCTGTCTTCCGCTACAGTTTTTGCCCTCTACAGCCCCCTCCTGTACCATGGAAGTCATTCCCTCATGTCTTAGCAGATGTCCTATCATCCTGTCCCTTCTCCTTATCAGTGTTTTCCACATATTCCTTTCCTCTCCGATTCTGCGTAGAACCTCCTCATTCCTTACCTTATCAGTCCACCTAATTTTCAACATTCGTCTATAGCACCACATCTCAAATGCTTCGATTCTCTTCTGTTCCGGTTTTCCCACAGTCCATGTTCCACGACCATACAATTCTGTACTCCAGACGAATATCCTCAGAAATTTCTTCCTCAAATTAAGGCAGCTGTTTGATATTAATAGACTTCTCTTAGCCAGAAATGTCTTTTTTGCCATAGCGAGTCTGCTTTTGATGTCCTCCTTGCTCCGACCGTCATTGGTTATTTTACTGCCTAGGTAGCAGAATTCCTTAACTTCACTGACTTCGTGACCATCAATCCTGATGTTAAGTTTCTCGCTGTTCTCATTTCTACTACTTCTCATTAACTTCGTCTTTTTCCGATTTACTCTCAAACCATACTGTGTGCTCATTAGACTGTTCATTACGTTGAGCAGATCATTTAATTCTTCTTCACTTTCACTCAGGATAGCAATGTCATCAGCGAATCGTATGATAGATATCCTTTCACCTTGTATTTTAATTCCACTCCTGAACATTTCTTTTATTTCCATCATCGCTTCCTCGATGTACAGATTGAAGAGCAGGGGCGAAGGGCTACAGCCTCGTCTTACACCCTTCTTATTACGAGCACTTCGTTCTTGATCGTCCAATCTTATTATTCCCTCTTGGTTGTTGCACATATTGTATATGACCCGTCTCTCCCTATAGCTTAGCCGTACTTTTTTCAGAATCTCGAACAGCTTGCACCATTTTATATTGTCGAACGCTTTTTCCAGGTCGACAAATCCTATGAAAGAGTCTTGATTTTTCTTTAGTCTTGCTTCCATTACTAGCCGTAACGTCAGAATTGCCTCTCTCGTCCCTTTACTTTTCCTAAAGCCAAACTGATCGTCACCTAGCGCATTCTCAATTTTCTTTTCCATTCTTCTGTATGTTATTCTTGTAAGCAGCTTCGATGCATAAGCTGTTAAGCTGATTGTGTGATAATTCTCGCACTTGTCAGCTCTTGCCGTCTTCGGAATTGTGTGGATGATGCTTTTCCGAGAGTCAGATGGTGTATCGCCAGACTCATATATTCTACACCCCAACGTGAATAGTCGTTTTGCTGCCACTTCCCCCAATGATTTTAGAAATTCTGATGGAATGTTATCTATCCCTTCTGCCTTATTTGACCGTAAGTCCTCCAAAGCTCTTTTAAATTCCGATTCTAATACTGGATCCCCTATATCTTCTTCTATCGCATCAGACAAATCTTCAGCCTCATAGAGGCTTTCAATGTATTCTTTCCACCTATCTGCTCTCTCCTCTGCATTTAACAGTGGAATTCCCGTTGCACTCTTACTGTTACAACCGTTGCTTTTAATGTCACCAAAGGTTGTTTTGACTTTCCTGTATGCTGAGTCTGTCCTTCCGACAATCATATCTTTTTCGATGTCTTCACATTTTTCCTGCAGCCATTTCGTCTTAGCTTCCCTGCACTTCCTATTTATTTCATTCCTCAGCGACTTGTATTTCTGTATTCCTGATTTTCCCGGAACATGTTTGTACTTCCTCCTTTCATCAATCAACTGAAGTATTTCTTCTGTTACCCATGGTTTCTTCGCACCTACCTTCTTTGTACCTATGTTTTCCTTCCCAACTTCTGTGATGGCCCTTTTTAGAGATGTCCATTCCTCTTCAACTGTACTGCCTACTACGCTATTCCTTATTGCCGTATCTATAGCATTAGAGAACTTCAAACGTATCTCGTCATTCCTTAGTACTTCCGTATCCCACTTCTTTGCGTATTGATTCTTCCTGACTGATGTCTTGAACTTCAGCCTACTCTTCATCACTACTACATTGTGATCTGAGTCTATATCTGCTCCTGGGTAAGCCTTACAATCCAGTATCTGATTTCGGAATCTCTGTCTGACGATGATGTAATCTAATTGGAATCTTCCCGTATCTCCCGGCCTTTTCCAAGTATAACTCCTCCTGTTGTGATTCTTGAACAGGGTATTCGCTATTACTAGCTGAAACTTGTTACAGAACTCAATTAGTCTTTCTCCTCTTTCATTCCTTGTCCTAAGCCCATATTCTCCTTCCCCTACAACTGCATTCCAGTCGCCCATGACTAATAGATTTTCGTCCCCCTTTACATACTGAATTACCCTTTCAATATCCTCATACACTTTCTCTATCTGTTCATCTTCAGCTTGCGACGTCGGCATGTATACCTGATCTATCGTTGTCGGTGTTGGTCTGCTGTCGATTCTGATTAGAACAACCCGGTCACTGAACTGTTCACAGTAACACACCCTCTGCCCGACCTTCCTATTCATAACGAATCCTACACCTGTAATACCATTTTCTGCTGCTGTTGATATTACCCGATACTCATCCGACCAGAAATCCTTGTCTTCCTTCCACTTCACGTCACTGACCCCTACTATATCTAGATTGAGCCTTTGCATTTCCCTTTTCAGATTTTCTAGTTTCCCTACCACGTTCAAGCTTCTGACATTCCACGCCCCGACTCGTAGAACGTTATCCTTTCGTTGATTATTCAATCTTTTTCTCATGGTAACCTCCCCCTTGGCTGTCCCCTCCCGGAGATCCGAATGGGGGACTATTCCGGAATCTTTTGCCAATGGAGAGATCATCATGACACTTCATCAAATACAGGCCACATGTCCTGTGGATACACGTTACGTGTCTTTAATGCAGTTGTTTCCATTGCCTTCTGCATCTTCATGTCGTTGATCATTGGTGATTCTTCCGCCTTTAGGGGCAATTTCCCACCCCTAGGACAAGAGAGTGCCCTGAACCTCTATCCGCTCCTCCGCCCACTTTGACAAGGCCGTTGGCAGAATGAGGCTGACTTCTTATGCGGGAAGTCTTCGGCCGCCAATGCTGATTATTTATCAAAATTTAGGCAGTGGCGGGGATCGAACCCTGGACCGAAGACGTTTTTGATTATGAATCATAGACGCTACCCCTAGACCACGGGTCTAAATTAAATATGCCACAATAAAGTCCTGTTCATTCTTTCAGTATGTCTAATAATTTGCGTGTAGCGAGCGAGAAAGTATGAGAATCTTGCACGTGGTATCTGAAGGCATTGTAGGTTGCCTAGAACCCAGTGGTAGGGGCAGTCGAAAGGCTCCCTGTGTATTTTTCAAGAAGTTTCATAATATAAAAACTTGTAGTGTGTAACTTGTGCTTATTTTCATAGACTGGCAGTCACTTCAAGATGTCTGGACACTGGTGGAACATTGAAAGATTCCAGTCGTTGACCTTTGCAACAAGAATTGCAGCAAATACGTTATTTTTAATAAATAACATCGACTTGTGAGATAATATTTATATTAAAGTAATAAGAAAGACCCAGAATGTTTAAGAAAAGAAAATGTGAAAACAAATTTAAAAAGAGGTGCATGGGGATGTGCTCCATTTCTCTTTACAACTCATATGCTCAAGAACGTGTCAACTGGGCTACAAGTTTGACAAAACAACAGGACCACCATACACAACATACACTGTAAAATGACTTTATCTGCAAAAGTCATTGTTTGTTATTTAATATGGAAGTTGTACCAAAAAGACGTGTTACTCGTAGATCATCGTTGTGCCGTAGCTCTGAAACGGTATACTTTTGTAGAATACAAGTTATCATACGAAAAACATCAACTGCAGTAAGACTTTACCTTCCGATATATCCTTAACTCTCATTTCATTACAACAAATAGTAACTAAAACGACGAGTTTTTGAGAGATTTGCAGTTTGCTGAAGGAGGTGAAGAATAGGAAGGCATGTGGAATAGATGATTTGCCAGCAGAACTGTTGAAGAGCATGGGATACAAGGCAAGAAAAGAAATAGTCTACCTCTGTAACGAGATATATAACAAAGGGGAATGGCCTGAGGACTTCGCTGCAACAGTTACGATACCAATAGAGAAAATGAGAAATACTAAAAAATGTGAAGAGCACCGGACCTTCAGTCTAATTTCTCATGCAGCTAAAGTCTTGCTGAGAGTGTTGAATAGAAGGTTATATGGCAAGCTGGATAGAGGGATTGCAGAGGAGCAGTTCGGATTTCGAAGAGGAAAAGGAACAAGAGATGCTATTGGCCTGCTAAGAACTATAGGGGAAAGATACATAGAAAAGGGTAGGGAAATCTTTGCTGTTTTTATAGATGTAGAAAAGGCTTTTGACAGAGTTCAGTGGAACAAGCTGATGGATATCTTGAAGAGGAAAGATTGGAAAAAGAGACGACTGATACAGAATCTATATTCACACCAGAAAGTAAGGATAAGGATTGGAAATGAAGTGTCAGAAGGAAGCAGCATTGGACGAGGTGTTAGACAAGGTTGTTGCCTTTCCACACTGTCGTTTAATGTATACCTTGAAGAGATTATTGCGAAAAGCTTGGATGGTAAAAGAGGAATACGTATTGCTGGAAAGAGAATAGAATGTATAAGATTTGCTGATGTCATGGTATTAGTGGCAGAAAGTGAGCGGACAGTGAATAACATGCTCAAAGATCTGAATGAAGCTTTACCGGAATATGGGGTGCAAATAAACACAGCAAAAACAAAGAGTATGGTCATCAGTACAAGACGCAGACTGTCCAATATTAAAATAGGACAATCTACCATTAGCCAAGTAAGTGAATTTAAATATCTCGGAAGCACAATAACTGAAGACTTGAGATGTCACCAGGAGGTGAATACTAGAATTTCCATAGCGGAGGAGGCATTCAACAGAAAGAGGAGACTCTTATGTGGTAAATTAGATAAAGGACTAAGGAAAAGGCTTGGCAAATGTTTTGTCTGGAGTGTGGCACTATATGGGGCAGAAACATGGACACTGAGACGAGAGGATGAAAAAAGGTTAGAAGCATTTGAGATGTGGATGTGGAGGAGAATGGAGAGAATAAGCTGGATGGATAGAGTGAGTAATGAAAGAGTATTGGAAAGGGTTGGTAAGAGAAGATGTCTGCTGAAGGTTGTAAGAGAAAGGAAAAAGAACTGGTTGGGACATTCATTGAGAAGGGAGTGCTTGCTAGTAGACGCTTTGGAAGGATTGGTTTTTGGGAGAAGACTGAGAGGAAGAAGGAGATACAAGGTGATACACAACATAAAGGGAAGAGGAAATTATGCAGACCTGAAGAGGATGGCAGAAGACCGGACAGCTTGGAGAACTACCAAGTGAAAACCTGCCTTTAGGCAGAACACTGATAATGATGCAGTTTGCTGGTGCTTTGAGACTGTTTTATTTATACCACGTATTCTATGAGAAAGAAAACCCACCAAACGCGATTTTTAAAGCCCTACAGTATGACGGCTCCGTGTTGCTTGTGACGTAGAACGCTGTCTAATCTGACTGACCACGTTCCTCTCCACAGGTCAAGATTGTATATTTCACGGTCCTCATTGTAGTGGAACGTGGAGTTCCGCCTTTTTACGTCACCAGATTCTCGCCCACGACAGTTTTACGCCCCGTGAGAGGACGTCTTAAGCATCGGACCAGGTAGCAGACGGGTGTGCGTAATCATCATCTGGTCTGTCCTCCGTCTTCCTATTCAGTTGCCATCACTGCGTCCCCAAATTGCTCCAGACAATACATCTTCCAGACGATGGGTTTATGCAACATTCTTGAAAGTTAAGTGGGCGTTGCAGACCTGGCGACGGAACCAGCATCAGCATACTGGAGAAGTAGGAGAAGTAAGTACCCCCCCCCCCACCCTCTCTCGCCAGCCGAATACCACCTCGATCCTTAATTAAGGGCCTAAATCGGAGAGAAAGTCCTCAGTATACTCAGGTGTCCCATACATAGGAGGCCAGTCGTTGATGGTTAAATACAACAGAGATACCAAATTGCGAGAACGTTGATTGCTACGTTTCACCAGGTCTTTTCCCAGACATTTGCTGTGGGGTAAACATCGGCTGATTGCGGAGGTCACTGTGCAGTGACTGGGTGCCTTAGTGTTTTCAAATCGGGATCGTTGGGTACGGTTCTACGATTGTTGCTGTTATCACACTGAATTACAGGACTGTACACAGAATACTCATTCTGAAGAGGTATAAGACAGGGTAAAACCTCTGTTGAAGTTCACAAAAACCGAAATTACTGGACCCAAAACAGGGTACGAAAGCACGTCAAAACGTCACAAAAATAGCTCTGACCGAAACTACACTTCCCATACTCTACGGATTGAAAGCATAATTGGGGCCTGGAATTGGTGTAAGATTGTTTGAGCATGACTCAGTATCAAGCGTGAGCTTGAAGTAATAATAGGATCCTTCTATCGACCACCAGACTCATCTCTAGACGGAAACGGAAACTTCAGAGAAAGTCTTGGTTCGCTTATATACAACTGCGGATTTGCTTACTTCTTTCTCAAAAGTTCCTTCATAAAGGAAAACCCAAGAGTATTGTCCCAATTTAATTCTCGTACCACTGGAAAGAGTGAAATAGATATTAGTGTTAGTGGCGTTGAAAAACAGCTTAAATCGTTAAAACTGGCCCGATGGAGTTCTTACCAGATTCTACAGAAAACTGGCAGCAGATTTGGCTCTCCTGTTTACTATTATCTGTCGTAGATCACTTCAACATGAAGCCGTGCCTACTAGTTTAAAGAAAGCATAAGTGACATCTGTCTACAAGAAGGACACCAGAAATGATCAACAAAACAACAGTCTCATAGCACGGACATCGATTTTGTTGTAGAATCATAGAACATACCAGGAGCTCAGGCATAATGAGGAATATCGAACTTAACGACCGCCTCCATGGAAACAGCACGGATTTCTAAAACACGCATCATATGAAACCACAGCTCGCACTTTTCCCATACGACATCCTGGAAGGCATAAATCAAGGCTTCAAAGTAGATACAGTATTTCTCGATTTTTGAATAACATTTTACTCGGTACTACACATACACTTATTATCAGAAGTACGATCGTATGTGATATCAGACGAAATTTGTGACTGGATTAGTAGCGAGGACTCAACATGCTATGTTTGATGGAGTGTCATCGACACATGGGGAGCGGCTTCAGGAACTATTTGGGTCTTTTGCTGTTCATGTTGGATATTAATGATCGCGCGGACGATATTAATGGTAACATCAGACTTTTCACAGATTATGCAGTTAATTGCTGCGAAGCACACAGTGACCGAAGCTGTACAAATATTCAGTCAGATTTCGATAAGTCTTCAAAGTGGTTCAGAGACAAGGGTATCGTTAGGAGTGGCCCAGTGAAGCGTGACAGGTCCACTGTCATTCTCTATATACATAAATGATGTGGCGGACACGGTGGACAGCAATCTACGATTGTTTGCTGATGATGTCATGATCTACGGTAAGATGCAGAAGATGAGTAACTCTAGCAAGATACGACTCGGACAAAATTTATAGTTGGTGTGATGAATGGCAGCTAGGTGTAAAAGTGGCAAATATAAGTTAATGCGAATGAGTAGGAAGAAAAATTGTTATGTTCGGGTGCAGTATTACTAGTGTCCTGCTTGACACACTCAAGTCGTTTAAATATTTAGGAGGAACTTTTCATAGCGATATGAAATGGAATAAACCTGTGAGGTATGGTACGGAAGGCGAATGGTCGACTTCGGTTTATTGGGAGAATTTTAGGAAACAGTGGTGCATGTAGGACGCTACTGCGACCGATTCAAGAGTACTGCTCCAGTGTTTGTGATCCGTACCAGGTCGGATTAAAGGAAGTCATCGAAGTAGCTAAGAGGCGGGCTGCTAGATATGTTACCGATAGAACAAGACGGAGACGCTTCGGGAGCGCAAATGGGAATCCCTGGAGGGAAGGCGAAGTTCTTTTCGAGAAACACTATGGAGAAAATTTAGAGAACCGACATTTGAAGCTTACTGCCAGTCGATTCTACTGCCGCCCAAAATTCATTGCACGTAATGACCACGAAGATAAGAGACAAGAAATTAAGGTTCGTATGGAGGAATATAGATAGTCTTTTTTCCCTCCCTCTATTTGCAAGTGGAACAGGAAAGCAAATGAATAGTAGTGGTTCAGGATACACTCCGCCAGCAGTGAAAGATGGCTTGTGAAGCGTCTATGTAGATGTATATGTAGTGGCAACTTGCTTCAAAAACGGTAAATTGTGCATTTCACAAAAGGAAAAGAAACAGTATCTCATGAATATACAGGGTGGTCCATTGATAGTGACCGGGCCAAATATCTCACGAAATAAGCGTCAAACGAAAAAAACTACAAAGTACGAAACTTGTCTGGCTTGAAGGGAGAAACCAGATGGCGCTATGGTTGGCACCAGGAATTGCATGGCGACGACTTAGAACGTCGTGTACAGTTCTGCCACTGCGCACAAGAGAAATAACGGGACTATGACAGATTTTTTGCAGGCATTCTATTTAGCGACGAAGCGTCATTCACCAACAGCGGTAACGTACACCGGCATAATGTGCACTATTGGGCAACGGAAAATCCACGATGGCTGCGACAAGTGGAACATCAGCAACCTTGGAGGGTTAATGTATGGTGCGGCGTTATGGAAGGAAGGATAATTGGCCCTCATTTTACTCATGTTACTACAAGATGTCTCACTGCATGACAGAATGGCAATGTACTCCCAACATGATGGATGTCCGGCACATAGATCGCGTGCTGTTGAAGCGGTATTGAATAGCATATTTCATGACAGGTGGATTGGTCGTCGAAGCACTATACCATGTCCCGCACGTTCACCGAATCTGACGTCCCCGGATTTCTTTCCGTGGGGAAAGTTGAGGGATATTTGCTATCGTGATCCACAGACATCACCTGACAACATGCGTCAGGGTATTGTCAATGCATGTGCGAACATTACGGAGGGCGAACTACTTGCTGTTGAGAGGAATGTCGTTACACGTATTACCAAATGCATTGAGGTTAACGGACATCATTTTGAGCATTTATTGCATTAATGTGGTATTTACAGGTAATCACGGTGTAATAGCGTGCCTTCTCAGAAATGATAAGTTCACAAAGGTACATGTATCACATTGGAACAACCGAAATAAGATGTTCAAACGTACCTACTTTCTGTTTTTTAATTTTAAAAACCTACCTGTTACCAACTGTTCGTCTAAAATTGTGAGCCTTATGCTTGTGACTAATACAGCGCCATCTATTATAAAGCGAGAAGAAGTGGTCCAACTAAAACATTCATATTTCTTTACGTACTACATGAATATGTAATAAAACATGGGGGTTCCTATTTGTTGTTGTTGTGGTCTTAAGTTCTGAGACTGGTTTGATGCAGCTCTCCATGCTACTCATACAGTAAAGCTGCATGCCCTCGGTAAAAATTACGGCTGTAGTTTCCCCTTGCTTTCAGCCGTTCGCATTACCAGCACAGCAAGGCCGTTTTAGTTAGTGTTACAAGGCCAGATCAGTCGATCATCCAGACTGTTGCCCCTGCAACTACTGAAAAGGCTGCTGTCCCTCTTCAGGAACAACACGTTTGTCTGGCCTCTCAACAGATACCCCTCAGTTGTGGTTGCACCTACGGTACGGCTATCTGTATCGCTGAGGCACGCAAGCCTCCCCACCAACGGCAAGGTCCATGGTTCTTGGGGGGGGGGGGGGGAGGTCCTATTTAAAAATCGAAATTGGTATCCGTTTGACCTATGGCAGCACCAGCTAGCGGGCCAACCATAGGGCCATCTGGTTTCTCCCTTCAAGCCAGACAAGTTTCGTTCTTTGTAGTTTTTTCGTTTGACGCTTATTTCGTGAGATATTTGGCCCGGTCACGATCAATGGACCACTCTGTATTGTCAGTAAGTCACAGATGGAATCTGTAAACTCTTACAAATACCTAGGTGTAACACTGGAACATGAAATGGAACGATCATGTAGGCTCATTCGTGGGTAGAACAGGTAGCAGACTTCTGTCTATACTAGGGAAGTGCAACTAGGCTACAAATGAGATCGTCCTCAAGTGACTTGTGTGCCCGATCCTAGAATGTTGCTCATGTGTGTAGGACCCGTATCAAATAGGCGATACTGAGCGTTTACAGAGAACGGCAGCACGAATGGTCAAAGGTTTGACTAACCTGCGGGAGAGTGTCATAGAGATGACGAGCGAACTGAACTGAAGTCTCTTGCAAATAGGCGAGAACGATCCCGACAAAGACTACTAACAAACGATGACTCTAGGGATATACTACAACCCCCTACATACCTCTCCCATAGGCATTGTGACGACAACATTAGATACATTACAGCACGCAAAGAGGCATTGGAACTATCGTTCACCCCGAGGTTCATCTACATCTACATCATACCCCGCAAGCCACCTAATGGTGTGTGATGGAGGGTAGTTTAGGTACCACTATCTGATCCCTCCAACCTTGTTCCACTCGCGAATAGTGAATGGGAAGCCTCTGTATTGGCTCTAATTCCTCGAACCTTCTCCTCA
Organism: Schistocerca nitens; assembly: GCF_023898315.1. Taxonomy (NCBI): domain Eukaryota; kingdom Metazoa; phylum Arthropoda; class Insecta; order Orthoptera; family Acrididae; genus Schistocerca; species Schistocerca nitens. The sequence goes on along the minus strand of NC_064623.1, from coordinate 43,782,994 downwards.
TGGTCAATACGCGAGATGTATGTGGGGGATGTAATATGATGTCCGACTCATGAAAAGTGTTGTCCCGAAATCTCAATAGTAAATCTCTCCATGATGCAAAACGTCTCTCTTGGAACGTCTGCCAGTGGAGTTTGCTTAGCAACTCCGTAACACTCTCTCGCCAGCTAAACGATCCTGTAACGAAACGCGCCGCTCTTCGTTGGATCTTCTCTATCTCCTCCATCAGTCCTACCTGATAGGGATTCCAGATAGATGAACAATACTCAAGAATCGGGCGAACAAGCGCCTTATAAGCCACTTCTGTGGATGAGTTACATTTCCTTAAGATTCTTCCGATGAATCTGACCCTGGTGTCTGCTTTTCCCACTATCTGTTAGGTCGTTCTGGATAGTTACGCCTAGATAATTTACGGCAGACGCTGTCTCCAGCTGTTTGTCACCAGTGGTGTAGCTGAAAAGTAGTGGATTTCTTTTCCTATGTACGCGCAATATGTTACATTTATTTACGTTCAGGTTCAACTGCCAGAGCCTGCACCGATCATAAATTCTGTGCAGGTCGTTCTGCAAATTCTTACTATCTTCTGGCGTTGCTACTTTCATATAAACATCTGCATCATCTGCGAATAGAAGAGCATCCGACGCTTTCTATTATCTCATTTATATATATTGTAAACAGCAACGGTCCCATCACAATTCCCTGTGGTACTTTGGATATTACCTGTACATCTGTCGATTTAGTTCCGCTAAGAGCTACGTGTTGAGTTCTATCTGCAAGAAAGTCTTGGATCCAATCGCAAATCTGCTCCGATACTCCATAAGCTCGTATTTTTTTTCATTATACGGCGATTCGGGACGGTTTCTAATGACTTACTGAAATCTAGGAACACGGCATCAATCTGAGCGCAGTTGTCCACAGTGCTATGGATCTCATGGAGAGACACAACGAACTGAGTTTCGCAGGATCTCTGTTTGCGAATTCTATGTTGATTTTTATAGAGATAATCTTCATTTTTCCAAAAAAGTCATAATTTCTGAGCATAAAACATGTTCCATAATTCTACAACAGATTGACGTCAACGATATAGGTCTATAATTGTGTGGATCTGTCTTACGGCCTTTCTTAAAATCGGGAATGACTTACGGTTTTTTCCAGTCGTTAGGTGCTATTCGTTGCTCAAGCGATCTACGATAAACTACCGCTAGAAGGGGAGCAAGTTCTTTCAGAATGAGGCGCCCCGCGGAACTCACGGACTTCGAATGTTGTCAGGTGACTGGGTGTCACTTGTGTCATACGTCAGTACGCGAGATTTCCGCACTCCTAAACATCCCTATGTCCACTCCTTCCGATGTGATAATGAAGTGGAAACGCGAAGGAACATGTACAGCTCAAAAGCGTACAGGCCGACCTCTGACACAGACCGCCGACTGTTAATGAGGGTCGTGATGTGTAATAGGCAGACACCTCACAGGAATTCCAAACTGCATCAGGATCCACTGAAAATACTGTGACAGGCGGGAGATGAGAAAACTTGGATTTCGTGGTCGAGCGGCTGCTCATACGCCATACACCACGCCGGTAAATGCCAAACGACGCCTCGCTTGGTGTAAGGACCGTAAACATTGCACGATTGAACAGTGAACAAACGTTGTATGCAGTGACGAATCACGGTACTCAATGTGACGATCCGATGGCAGGGTGTGGTTATGGCGAATGCCCGGTGAATTCGTCTGCCAGCGTATGTAGTGCCAATAGTAAAATTCTGAGGCAGTGGTTTTATGGAGGGGGTGTCATGGAGGAGGCTTCAACCCCTTCTTGTTTTGCATGGAACTCTCACAGCACACGCCTACTTTGATGTTTTAAGTACCTTCTGGCTTCCCACTGTAGAAGAGCAATTCGGGGATGGTGACTGCATCTTTGAACACGATCGAGCTCCTATTCGTAATGGAATGGCCTGCACAGAGTCCTGACGTGAATCTTGCAGATCACCTTTGGGATGTTTTGGAACGCCGACTTCGTACCAGGCCTCTCCAGCCGACTACGATACCTCTGCTCAGTGCAGCACTCCGTGAAGAATGGACTGCCGTTCCCCAAGAAACCTTCCAGCACCTGACTGAACGTATGCTGCGAGAATGTAAGCTGTCATCAAGACTAAGAGTGGGTCAACACCATATTGATTTATTGCCGATGGAGGGCGCCACAACGTAAGTCATTTTCAGCGAGGTGTCCGGATAGGTTTGATCACATAGTGTAGTTTGGGAACAGAAAACTATTACATCCACGTCGTTGTTTCTGGTTCACGCTAAACATTGTTTCTATCCAAACACTGAGACAGCTATGCCTATTATACTGTAAATCAAATTTGCAACACTAAAGTAAATTTCCAACATAAATATCAATCTTTTCAATAGAATGGTTTACATTTACATAGTAAATGTAAAATCACAAGTGTCGGTTCTTAAGCGCAAAAGCAGGTACACTTGATATTTGTAGATTACAGGGCGACAAACCACGAATCAGAGATAATGGACGTGGTGGACCGTACTGTGATCCCATCCAAGAAGGCGGCGTTTTCAACGGTGGCCATTTGTAGCACAGACAAATGTTCCCTTTAGTAATGTTACCTTTCCACCAAGAACAATTTTTGTACGATGCATCCTTTACGAGATAATTCGTTGTCTCAGCCAGCCGGTTGCACATAAGTGGTACGTATACTGAGTGAGGTTACGACACGTACTAGGGATGTCGTCATCAGAATAAAATTATCATAAATCATAAAGCCATGGTCAGAGTTTAGAGTAGCTTTATATTCGAGTATAGATTAAATTCTGACCATTTCTTTTTAGCAAAGCAATTTTACCATTTATCATAATTTCATTCTAATGAAGGCATCCGTGGTAGGTGTCGAAACGTCATTCAATCTACCTACCAGTTATGTGCAACCGGTTAGCTGTGTAATCCTATGGCGAAACTAGTATGCGGCTGATCACCATTGAAACTGTTAGTTGAAACTAATAACCCGTCGTCGAAAGATCCGTACACAAAGACTGGAAAGTTGAGCGAGTTTTGCCAATGCCACAGAAAGGAAATAGGAGTAATCGGCTAAATTACAAACCCACATCGCTAACGTCAGTTTGCAGTAGGATTTTGGATATGAGTATAATATGTTCTAACATATTGTTTGTTGGGAAACAGCTAGTACGGGGTCAGAAAATGTCGTTCTTGCGAAACAAAACTAGCTCCATGATGTACTCAATGCTATTGCAAAGGATGTCAAATTGATTTCATATTTTTAGATTTCCAGAAAGCTTTTAACATCGTTCCTCGCAAGTGGCTTTAATTAATAAAATGCGTAATGTCACCCACATGAGTACTAAAAGGAATTCGGTTAGATAATAAACTATACAAATCTACAGGCTGTCAATTCATAAAATTGCTAGGGGTTACGTACAACTTAAATTGGAGCGATGACATAGAAAATGCTGCGGGGAAAGCCAACCAAAGACTGATTTATTGGCAGAACACGTAAATAATGCAACTGGTCTACTAAGAGACAGCTTACACTAAGCATATCCGCCCATTGGTGGAGTATTGGTGTACGTTGTGGGATCTGCATCAGTTAGGATTGACGGAGGACATCTAAAAGTACAAAGAAAGGTAGCTCGTTTTGTACTATCGCGAAAGACGGGAGAGACAATAAGAATAACTATAACAACACTCAATAACCATTCAAATTATAATAAAAATTAAAACAGTTAAAAAGCCAAGAATGACGAGTGTTTTCTGAAGCTGCATTGCTGTATAAAGTTGCTTTATTTGCAACCAAAGGACTCACGTCAGTATAAAAGCAACCTCTGATTTATAACGGCTATATTTCCATAATGTAGACGTACAGAGGCCCAGCTTTCTGGAAGTTATCCAAGTTACGAATGAAACCGCAATGGTAGGTTTTCATAGTTGATAACTGAGTACTTCGTAAGAGCTTGACTTTTTGTTGTTATATTTTATGATAATTTGAATGGTTATGATTGTTGAGTGTTGCTACTGTCATCCATAGTGTCTTTGAGCTGTGATTACCCTCTTCAGAAAGTCATTTGTCGGGGGAAGAGTGTCACGAATATGATAAGCGTTTTCCATTGCGGAGGATCTTCTCATGAAATTTCCTTACCATCTCTTCAGAGAGTAAACGTATTTCATTGGTGCCCATCTATATGTGGAGAAATGATCACCACAATAAAATTAGAGAAATCAGAGTTGGTACGGCAAGATTTAAGTGTTAGTTACTCCCGCACGCTGTTCCAGAGCGCAACGCTAGAGAAATAGCTTGAAGGCGGTTGGATGAACCCTCTGCCGGAAACTTAATTGTGAACCCTATCATCCTCTCTTACAAACTGCAATCTGGACTCATCTGACTAGACCACGGTTTACCAGTCGTCTAGGATCCAGTCGATGTGGTAGCGAGCCCTGGAGAGGCGCTGCAGGCGATGGCGTGCTGTGAGCTAAACCACTCGCGTCGTTGGCTTGCTGCCACAGACCATTAAGGCCAAATTTCGCTGCGCTGTCCTCACGGATACGCTCGTCGTACGTCCCACATTAATTTGTGCGGTAATTTCACTCAGTGCCATTTGTCCGTTAGCAAACGCCGCTGATGTCGGACTTTAAGTGGTGGCTGTCGGCCACTGCGTGTTCTGTGGTGAGAGGTAAAGCCTGAAATTTGATTCTCTCGGGACACTCTTGACACTGCGAATCTCGGAATATTGAATTCTCTAACGATTTCCTAAATGGAAATGAGTCTAGCTCCAAATACCATTCCACCTTCAATGTCTCTTGTTTCCCGTTTAGGGCCATAATCAGATTGGACACCATTTCACATGAATCAGCTGAGGAAACATAACAGCTCCACCAATGCATTGCCCTTTTATACCTTGTAAACGCGATACTAACGCCTTCTATATATGAGCATTCCGCAATCGAACCCTTTTTGTAACCTCAGTGTGGAACAGTGAAGCAACAACAGCTCTGGGGATAGGTTTAGTTGTAGTTAGTCGGCAAAACTCGAGTTCTTTCAAGGTTGCCACACAGTTAAACCAGTGGTTCAAATCCGGAGAGGCACGGGCAGGGCATCTCTAGATAGCCTGATATCCTCCGACAATAACCACTGTCGATTCGAAGCTAATAACTCCCGGAGCAAGCAAAGGCTATGAAAACCACAGAAATTACTCTAGTGTACAGAAGACAAATATTACAAGTTCAGACACATGAACACTTGCGCCGCGCGGGATTAGCCGAGCGGTCTTAGGTGTTGCAGTTGTGGACTGTGCGGCTGGTCTCGGTGGAGATTCGAGTCCTCCCTCGGCCATGGGTGTGTGTGTGTGTGTTTGTCCTTAGGATAATTTAGGTTAAGTCGTGTGTAAGCTTAGGGACTGATGACCTTAGCAGTTCAGTCCCATAAGATTTCACACACATTTGACCATTTGAACACACGCGTATGTAATGCTGGCGGAATGTTCTCCGTTTAACCTTTTCAGCCGAAAGACATTGAGGGCTGTTTTCTGACGTTAAAGTCTGCCTCAGGCTGCCAGTCATTTGTCTGTCTGTGTGTGTGTGTGTGTGTGTGTGTGTGCGTGCGTGCGTGCCTGCGTGTGTGTGAGTGTGTGTGTGTGTGTGTGTGTCGGTCATTTCTCTGTGTGTGTGTGCGTGTGCGTGTGCGTGTGTGTGTGTGTGTGTGTGTGTGTGTGTACACGGTGTCCCGAAAAAACACCGCCGAACCTAAGGGACAGGTTCCTTATACTGAAAGAAGTAAAAAATCTCTAGTACAACATGGGCTCTATAATGTGTACCTTAAGAAATGTGAGCATTTGTTCGCCTTTGATACTGTGAAACAAATTTGTTCTGTTTTATGACCATTGCTTCCCATATCTTGCTAGGAGGAATTATTGACCAAATGAGGAAAAAAATTTCTACTAAACATGGGGTCTAAAACACATACTTTAAGAACTACGAGCACTTTTTCAAAAAATGGTTCAAATGGCTCTGAGCACTATGCGACTTAACTTCTGAGGTCATCAGTCGCCTAGAACTTAGAACTAATTAAACCTAACTAACCTAAGGACATCACACACATCCATGCCTGAGGCAGGATTCGAACCTGCGACCGTAGCGGTCGCCCGGTTCCAGACTGCAGCGCCTATAACCGCACGGCCACTCCGGCCGGCCGCACTTTTTCATCTTCTTTAGTGTGAGACACATGTCTTCTACTGAACAAATGCTCATAGCTGTCCAGGTATGTATTTTACAGGCCATGTTTACTAGACACGACTTCCCAAAATATGGAAATCAAAGAGCTGTAAGTAGAGGAGATGCATTTCGCAGTAGCGAAGACAAACAAGTGCTCGTAGCTCTTAACGTATGGGTTTTAGAGCCAATGTTTATGACACTTCTTTTCATGTTTTGATCCACACTACCCCTTCCCAAGATATGACAAGCAGAGATTTGTACACAAAGAGATGTGTTTTATAGCATCGAAACTGAACAAGACTCATATCTCTGTAGGTGCACTCCATAGAGCCCTTGTTTACTACAGCTGTTTCCTTGTTTTGCTGTTAGGAACCTTGAACAGCAATAGGTAATGAAAACCGACTTTCACGGGTATTAATGTAAGGCAGGGGCTCATGACAGTAGATAATATAAATAAGACATAATATAAGACATGGTCATAAAACAGAACAAATTTGTTTCACAGTATCTATAAGACATAATATAAGACAGTAGATAATATAAGACATAAGAGATAATATAAGACAGTAGATAATATAAGACGTAAGTAAATATTATTTTCAGTGCAAAGTTATGTTTTCCTAAATGGACACGCCATATTGATTCTTACGCAGGCAGTAATGTGAAAAGTGACAAAAAGAATGAAACTGGTTGCCTCGAAACACGTCAGTTATATCCAAATTAATCGAAAGGTGAAATTAAAATGTGCCGCTATGGCACATCCCGAGATGCAAGCGTGAAACACACGTTGCTCGTAATAGCGGTGTGATTAATGTACTACGATGCAGCAAATTGTGTACGTGTTGCTATTTACTGGAAAAAATACAAATATCCAGTCACACAAAATAAAAAGTAAGGATAATATTTATTCGTTCGTGCTTTACTGATCTTTATTGCAGTACTTGAATGGATATAGTACGAGGGCAATTCAATAAGTAATGCAACACATTTTTTTCTGAAACAGGGGTTGTTTTATTCAGCATTGAAATACACCAGGTTATTCCCCAATCTTTTAGCTACACAACACTATTTTTCAACGTAATCTCCATTCAATGCTTCGGCCTTATGCCACCTTGAAATGAGGGCCTGTATGCCTGCACGGTTCCATTCCACTGGTCGATGTCGGAGCCAACGTCGTACTGCATCAATAACTTCTTCATCATCCGCGTAGTGCGTCCCACGGATTGCGTCCTTCATTGGGCCAAACATATGGAAATCCGACGGTGCGAGATCGGGGCTGTAGGGTGCATGAGGAAGAACAGTCCACTGAAGTTTTGTGAGCTCCTCTCGGGTGCGAAGACTTGTGTGAGGTCTTGCGTTGTCATGAAGAAGGAGAAGTTCGTTCTGATTTTTGTGCCTACGAACACGCTGAAGTCGTTTCTTCAATTTCTGAAGAGTAGCACAATACACTTCAGAGTTGATCGTTTGATCATGGGGAAGGACATCGAACAGAATAACCCCTTCAGCGTCCCAGAAGACTGTAACCATGACTTTACAGGCTGAGGGGATGGCTTTAAACTTTTTCTTGGTAGGGGAGTGGGTGTGGCGCCACTCCATTGATTGCCGTTTTGTTTCAGGTTCGAAGTGATGAACCCATGTTTCATCGCCTGTAACAATCTTTGACAAGAAATTGTCACCCTCAGCCACATGACGAGCAAGCAATTCCGCACATATGGTTCTCCTTTGCTCTTTATGGTGTTCGGTTAGACAACGAGGGACCCAGCGGGAACAAACCTTTGAATATCCCAACTGTTGAACAATTGTGACAGCACTACCAACAGAGATGTCAAGTTGAGCACTGAGTTGTTTGATGGTGATCCGTCGATCATCTCGAACGAGTGTGTTCGCACGCTCCGCCATTGCAGGAGTCACAGCTGTGCACGGCCGGCCCGCACGCGGAAGATCAGACAGTCCTGCTTGACCTTGCGGCGATGATGACACACGCTTTGCCCAACGACTCACCGTGCTTTTGTCCACTGCCAGATCACCGTAGACATTCTGCAAGCGCCTATGAATATCTGAAATGCCCTAGTTTTCCGCCAAAAGAAACTCGATCACTGCCCGTTGTTTGCAACGCACATCCGTTACAGACGCCATTTTAACAGCTCCGTACAGCGCTGCCACCTGTCGGAAGTCAATGAAACTATACAAGACGAAGCGGGAATGTTTGAAAATATTCCACAATAAATTTCCGGTTTTTTCAACCAAAATTGGCCGAGAAAAAAATGTGTTGCATTACTTATTGAACTGCCCTCGTAGTAACGAAATATCTGGCATCACCTGCCAGATGAAACACAATTAATGGCTGACCAAGGACCTAACAGAGGTATAAATGCTTGTTGTACGTAGTTGTACATAAATTACGTAATGGTACATGACACGTGTAGGATGGGTCACTGAAAAGTTTTGGTATTTACCTTAGAAATGAGTTTTTGGACATTGTGAAACGATTACACAAGTGTATTGTGGTACTTACAAAGGAAACACGTCTTCTAGAAACACACAAAATTTACGTCTCATGACAGAAACGCTACAACGTATGTTCTAAGAGATCGCCATTTACATGGCAACAGCCCTATGCGCGCTCCAACACCAATCGACTGTCTGCCGTCAGTGTTTCTGGGGTCACTGAGGCACATGCAGCAGTAATACGTGCTTTCATGTTGTCCACTGTTGTTAGAAACTTTTTATGCACAACATACTTCATATGTCCCTAGACAATAAATGCTCATGGATCTGAGATCTGGCGACCGCACTGGAAATCTTCAAGCAGGACTGCTGCGTCCTAGGAAAAATTGTTGGTTTAGTACACAGATCGTTACTGTTTCGTATTGTGTATGTAGATAAATAACACACGCAAGAGGGAAACCGTTACGTACATATCAGCGTTTGAGGAAGGAAATCCTATTATTACTTTCAGCCCTCGTGATGTCACTGAAAGTACGATTACGTATGTTAATCAAATCCGAGGCCTACGAAAAAGATAGGCCGCGGCGCATACGTTACGAAGGTAGTCCTGCGCTCTCTCGCTCGCTCAAATCAGCTGACAAATTACGTTTCTATGCCCTTCAACTCGCAACTAGGCGTGTCCGTACAAACGAAAACCGAATCTTCTACTGAAATCCGCTATAATGGAATCTTACTATTATTAGTCATATAATGATGGGAAGTCCATGGGCCTACTCATAATTTGTTACGGCTGTACTGGCGTACAATAAAATAAAGACGTGCCAAAATCATTATCAGCTGCATAAGGCACCACTTCCAGCATGTAATGACTACTGTTAAGCAGAAGAGACTAAATGCTATAAACACACCGTTATACCGTTTATATCGAGAACTGATCTTAAATTAAATTTTGCTGTAGTTCTGTTAATCAGTAAGACTTCATAATAGCGGATTTCAGTGGAAGATGCAATTCTCGTTAGTACTTACACGCCCAGCGGCGAGTCAACAGGTTTAGAAACGCATTTTGTCTGCTGAGCTGAGGGAGCAAGGGAGTTCAGGACTACCTTCGTGACGTAAGCACCGCGGTCTGTCTTTCTCGTGGCCCTCGATCAAATCGCGATTATGAGCAACTTACGGTTCACTCTTGCATCTCTGGATTTGGAGTAGAGGCGTGTTTAATTTATTTTCAGCGTCAACTTCACTTTGGAATTTGTCGGGATGTAACTGACGCATCGCGATGCAACCGATGCCATTATATTTTTCACGGTATCGACTGTGTAAGACATAATACGGGGCAGCCATTTAAAGAAAATATGTTTGCCTTAAAAATAGTACACTCCTGGAAATGGAAAAAAGAACACATTGACACCGGTGTGTCAGACCCACCATACTTGCTCCGGACACTGCGAGAGGGCTGTACAAGCAATGATCACACGCACGGCACAGCGGACACACCAGGAACCGCGGTGTTGGCCGTCGAATGGCGCTAGCTGCGCAGCATTTGTGCACCGCCGCCGTCAGTGTCAGCCAGTTTGCCGTGGCATACGGAGCTCCATCGCAGTCTTTAACACTGGTAGCATGCCGCGACAGCGTGGACGTGAACCGTATGTGCAGCTGACGGACTTTGAGCGAGGGCGTATAGTGGGCATGCGGGAGGCCGGGTGGACGTACCGCCGAATTGCTCAACACGTGGGGCGTGAGGTCTCCACAGTACATCGATGTTGTCGCCAGTGGTCGGCGGAAGGTGCACGTGCCCGTCGACCTGGGACCGGACCGCAGCGACGCACGGATGCACGCCAAGACCGTAGGATCCTACGCAGTGCCGTAGGGGACCGCACCGCCACTTCCCAGCAAATTAGGGACACTGTTGCTCCTGGGGTATCGGCGAGGACCATTCGCAACCGTCTCCATGAAGCTGGGCTACGGTCCCGCACACCGTTAGGCCGTCTTCCGCTCACGCCCCAACATCGTGCAGCCCGCCTCCAGTGGTGTCGCGACAGGCGTGAATGGAGGGACGAATGGAGACGTGTCGTCTTCAGCGATGAGAGTCGCTTCTGCCTTGGTGCCAATGATGGTCGTATGTGTGTTTGGCACCGTGCAGGTGTGCGCCACAATCAGGACTGCATACGACCGAGGCACACAGGGCCAACACCCGGCATCATGGTGTGGGGAGCGATCTCCTACACTGGCCGTACACCACTGGTGATCGTCGAGGGGACACTGAATAGTCCACGGTACATCCAAACCGTCATCGAACCCATCGTTCTACCATTCCTAGACCGGCAAGGGAACTTGCTGTTCCAACAGGACAATGCACGTCCACATGTATCCCGTGCCACCCAACGTGCTCTAGAAGGTGTAAGTCAACTATCCTGGCCAGCAAGATCTCCGGATCTGTCCCCCATTGAGCATGTTTGGGACTGGATGAAGCGTCGTCTCACGCGGTCTGCACGTCCAGCACGAACGCTGGTCCAACTGAGGCGCCAGGTGGAAATGGCATGGCAAGCCGTTCCACAGGACTACATCCAGCATCTCTACGATCGTCTCCATGGGAGAATAGCAGCCTGCATTGCTGCGAAAGGTGGATATACACTGTACTAGTGCCGACATTGTGCATGCTCTGTTGCCTGTGTCTATGTGCCTGTGGTTCTGTCAGTGTGATCATGTGATGTATCTGACCCCAGGAATGTGCCAATAAAGTTTCCCCTTCCTGGGATAATGAATTCACGGTGTTCTTATTTCAATTTCCAGGAGTGTATATGCCTACGTTTTAGAGTGTGTCATAGTATTTGCTTTCATGAGCCCCTGATTTGTATTCTTACCTGTGAAATTAGTTCTCCAGTACTCTTTGTTGTTCCAGAAATATTTTCTCTAAAACGTTTAGGTGGACCACGTATGTTCAGGATAAACGTAACACCTGCAGAAATGGTTAGCATTTCAACCACGTCGGATCACGGGTTCGAAGTCAACATCAATATCATGGCGCAACACCACCTACCGGTAAAATATGTCTGGTATAAACCGAAGGTAATGGATCAGTGTGACTTGAGCAAACGTGCTGGATGCCTCGCTGACGTATGCGCGAGCAGTACTGTCAAATCGGTGAGTTTGAAAGAAAGCGCATTATTGGCATGAGAGAAGGTGATGCAACCATCCGGGAAATTGCTGTTCGTGTGGGACTAAATGTTCCGTCAGTGCAACGGGCGTGTACAGAATGGTTCGCGGAAGGAGTAGAACGCGACGTGATGGATCAGGTCGCACCGCCCGGACCACCCCCCCCCCCCAAAAAAAAAAAAAAAGATCGACATCTGATCCGAATGGTATTGCAGGACAGATCTGTGTAATCCTCGCCTCTAGATCAGCAGTACATCAGTGTAACACCGCGAACACTATCAGGGGTGACAGTCCGTCGCCGTTTATGACGGCATTGTTTACGTGCTCTGCGTCCACTTCTCCGCCTGCCTTTGACGAATGTGCAGAAACGTGCCGGACAGTAAATCTGTATGGAAGACGTCACTGAGGACCGGAATGGCATCGGGTAGTCTTTTCCGACGAATCCAGGTTCAAAAAATGGCTCTAAGCACTATGGGACTTAACATCTGCGGTCTTCAGTCCCCCAGTCGTAGAACTACCTAAACCTAACTAACCGAAGGACATCACACACATCCATGCCCGAGGCAGGATTCAAAACTGCAGCCGTAGCAGCAGCGCGGTTCCGGATTGAAGTGCCTAGAACCGGTCGGCCACAGCAGTCGTCGCCAATCCAGGTTCCGTTTGTTTGAAAATGATGGCCGCATTTTGGTTCGCAGCAGACAGGGGGCGCAGCATCACTGTAACTGCATTCGCAAAAGACATACAGCGCCAACTCAAGGCCTTATGGTGATGGGTACTGTTGAGTACCACCAAAAATGCGCGTCCAGCACACTGCGACTAGTGTGGCCTACGTGAATGGCATCCTGCGACCAATAGGCGTACCCTTTCTGCACAACACCCCAGAGACCATTTTCCAGCAAGACAATGCCGATCAAATGTTGCTGCAAGAACACGTGCCTTCTTGGTGTCACAGGGTGTTATCCTTTTGCCAGCAATTTCGACAATCGAAAATGAGTGCGATAGGATGAAACGGCGGATCTAGTGCTGTGACTCATTGCCAACCACAACAGACTAACTTTGGAACCGGATGAATGCAGCATGCATGGTGGCTATTCGCACCTTATGCGCGTCGTTATGCACTGATCTAATTATCAGGTCCCATGGCAAACCCTGTGCCTACTAGGCAACAGGGCACTTGCTGAACCGAGGTGAATGAAATATGAACGTCCTATCGCTAGTCGTTCAACGTGTCCTGTTTTTTTTCTGAACATGAGTGTATTTATTCATCATCACGGATCATCCACATAGCCGGCCGGAGTGGCCGTGCGGTTCTAGGCGCTACAGTCTGGAACCGAGCGACCGCTATGGTCGCAAGTCCGAATCCTGCCTCGGGCATGGATGTGTGTGATGTTAGTTAAGTTTAATTAGTTCTAAGTTATAGGCGACTGATGACCTCAGAACTTAAGTCGAATAGTGCTCAGAGCCATTATTGAACCATCTACATACCTCAAAACACGCGCAGCTGCTACTTTCGTGTCGCCGAAGTTGAAACAGCCCGGAACTGTTTAGTTTTCGACGTATGTCTGGCGATGTTTCGCAGTCTACTTTCGTCGTCGCAAGTGCACTACTTGCCATTAAAATTGCTACACCACGAAGACGCGAAATTTCACCGACTGGAAGAACAAGCTGTGATATGCAAACGATTAGATTTTCAGAGCATTCACACAACGTTGGCGCCGGTGGCGACACGCCAACCTGCTTACATGAGGAAAGTTTCCAACCGATTTCTCATACACAAACAGCAGTTGACCGGCGTTGCCTCGTGAAACGTTGTTGTGATGCCTCGTGTGAGGAGGATAAATGCGTACCATCACGTTTCCGACTTTCATAAAGGTTGGATTGTAGCCTATCGCGATTGCGGTTTATCGTATTGCGACATTTCTGCTCGCGTTGGTCGAGATCCAATGACTGTTAGCAGAATATGGAATCGGTGGGTTCAGGAGGGTAATATGGAACGCCGTGCTGGATCCCGACGGCCTCGTATCACTATCAGTCGAAATGACAGGCATCTTATTCGCACGGCTGTAACGGATCCTGCAGCCACGTCTCGATCCCTGAGTCTACTTATGGGGACGTTTGCAAGACGACAACCATCTGCACGAACAGTTCGACGACGTTTGCAGGAGCATGGACTATCAGCTCGGCGACTATGGCTGCGGTTACCCTCGACGCTCCATCACAGACAGGAGCGCCTGCGATGGTGTACTCGACGACGGACCTGGGAGCACGAATGGCAAAACGTCATTTTTTCGGATGAATCCAGGTTCTGTTTACAGCATCATGATGTTTGCATCCGTGTTTGGCGACATCGTGGTGAACGCACATTGGAGGCGTGTATTAGTCATCGTCATACTGGCATATCACCCGGCGTGATGGTATGGGGTGCCATTGGTTGCACGTCTCGGTCAACTCTTGTTCGCATTGACGGCACTTTGAACAGTGGACATTTCAGATGTGTTACGACCCGTGGCTCTAACCTTCATTGCAGCCTTGCGAAACCCTACATTTCAGCAGGATAATGCACGGCTGCATGTTGCAAGTGCTGTACGGGCCTTTCTGGATACAGAAACTGTTCGACTGCTGCCCTGTCCAGCACATTCTTCAGATCTCTCACCAACTGAAAACGTCTGTTCAATGGTGACCGAGCTACTGGCTCGTCACAATACGCCAGTCACTACTCTTGATGAACTGTCGTATCGTGTTGCAGCTGAATGGGCAGCTGTACCTGTACACGCCATCCAAGCTCTGTTTGACTCAATGCCCAGGCGTATCAAGGCCGTTATTACGGCCAGAGGTGGCTGTTCTGGGTACTTGTTTCTCAGGATCTATGCACCCAAATTGCGTGAAAATGTAATCACATGTCAGTTCTAGTATGATATGTTACTCCAATGAATACCCGTTTATCACCTGCATTTCTTCTTGGTGTAGCAGTTTTAATGGCCAGTAGTCGGTCCATCACGAGCAGGTCTTGGCACAGTTCGGGACGCGCCGACGGCAGCGCCGCGGGCGGCGGCCGCGGGAGTTTGTCTGCGGGTGCTGACACTGGCATCCGTCAATACGTGGAGAGCGCGGGCCGGCCAGGAGCGCTCCAATTACCGCGCACACCGCTGGAGGACATCTCCATCAGCCGCCGGCTGCACGCCACGGCCACATACCCACGCCCGCATCCCTCCCCCGCGGCCTGCTGCCGGGGGCTATTGTTTTTGTGCTCCATTCCGCCCGCCGGCGTCACAGCGCGTTTCTGAAACTGTTCTTTCCGTCCTCGTCCAAACGGTTTCTTCATTCCAGCCTGAATGGGGTACACATTGTTTTAGAAAGGCACTCAACTTTGATGAAGTTTATGACCCTACAAGCTATTGTTTTAGGGCATATTTAAACAATCACAATGAAAAACTACGCTGATTAGCTCTGTGTAGGTAAGACAGAGGATCTTAGTTACTAGGAAGATCTCACGAAATAAGTGTCACAGGGCTGAATTTTGGGTCCGCTCATATTACTCATGCATGTGAACGACTTTCCACGTCTACATCTACATCTACATGACTACTCTGCAATTCACATTTAAGTGCTTGGCAGAGGGTTCATCGAACCACAATCATACTATCTCTCTACCATTCCAATCCCGAACAGCGAGCGGGAAAAAACGAACACCTAAACCTTTCACTTCGAGCTCTGATTTCTCATATTTTATTTTGATGATCATTCCTACCAATGTAGGCTGGGCTCAACAACATATTTTCGCATTCGGAAGACAAAGTTGGTGACTGAAATTTCGCAAATAGATCTCGCCGCGACGAAAACCGTCTTTGCTTTAGTGACTTCCATCCCAACTCGCGTATCATATCTGCCACACTCTCTCCCCTATTACGTGATAATACAAAACGAGCTGCCCTTTTTGCACCCTTTCGATGTCCTCCGTCAATCCCACCTTGTAAGGATCCCACACTGGGCAGCAATATTCTAACAGAGGACGAACGAGTGTAGTGTAAGCTGTCCCTTTAGTGGACTTGTTGCATCTTCTAAGTGCCCTGCCAATGAAACGCAACCTTTGGCTCGCCTTCCCCACAATATTATCTATGTGGTCTTTCCAAGTGAAGCTGTTCGTAATTTTTACACCCAGGTACTTAGTTGAATTGACAGACTTGAGAATTGTACTATTTATCGAGTAATCGAATTCCAACGGATTTCTTCTGGAACTCATGTGGATCACCTCACACTTTTCGTTATTTAGCGTCAACTGCCAACCGCCACACCATACAGCAATCTTTTCTAAATCGCTTTGCAACTGATACTGGTCTTTGGATGACCTTACTAGACGGTAAATTACAGCATCATATGCGAACAACCTAAGAGAACTTGTGTCAGCAGTTGTACTAGGTGGTTACGACATGTACATTTTTAAAAACAAACAGAAATATGTACAATTGCATGGAGAAAAATTACACATGTTTTTTATTCCAGTCTTTGATCACAATGTAAATTCTTTAGACGTTGACCGGTTTCAGTCCGTAATGACCATCCTCAGTTCTTTTTTACACAATGTCCTAAAGTGGTGTAAAAAAGATCTGAGGATGGTCATTACTAACTGAAATCGCTCACCGTCTAAAGAATCTATATTGTGATCGAAGACATTTGACAGTATTGGATCACTGTTTGTATACGGGACCATGTCGCAGTTGGTGGAAAAGTTACACATTTTTAATTATCGTATGCCGGCCGCTGTGACCGAGCGGTTCTAGGCGCTTCAGTCTAGAACCGCTCGACCGCTACGGTCGCAGGTTCGAATCCTGCCTCGGGCATGGATGTGTGTGTGTGTGTGTTGTCCTTAGCTTAGTTAGGTTTAAGTATTTCTAAGTTCTAGGGGACTCACGACCTCAGATGTTAAGTCCCATAGAGCTCACATCCATTTGAGCCATATTTGAACATCATAATACAAATAGCAGAGTTTGGAAAAGCAATGAAAGAGTGTTATCATATTTCTTTGTTGAAAATCGATATCCCGAAATCCAATTCCAGTTGCACGTTGCCTACCACATAGCTTCCAAGAGCGAAAATATTATTTTCAATAATTCGCGTAATGTCCGCCCCTGGTAGCTGAGCGGTCAGCGCGACGGAATGTCATACCTAACGGCCCGGGTTCCGTTCCCAGCTGGGTCGAGGATTTTCTCTGCTCAGGGACTGGGTGTTGTGTTGTCCTTATCATCATCATTTCATCCCCATCGACACGCAAGCCGTCGCAGGCGAACGGTCTACCCGACGGGAGGCCCTAGACTCACGGCCTTTTTTATATTCCCGTAATGAACTAAATTTAAAAATTGAAAAGGCTACCGTAATCGGTTCAGTAAGAAATATACTCTTACGTCAAAAATTCAGCACAACAAGAGAAGTATTAGACTTGCAAAATGTGAGTTAGCTTAGAGGAAGCGTAACTGACGGCACGCAAATAACAGATTGCGAACACTTAGCGACTTCCAATAGACTTTTATACAAAATTGCAAACCGTTCCTACACTTTTCTCTAGTTTACAAGCTTGAAGTCTAATATTTCATACATAACATCTCTACAGCAACGAATTACACTCCTCTCCTTTGGATCATCCTAATTTCCTCTATCAGTTCTGTCTCGTATGGTTCCCATACTGACGGATAGTAGGGACAGAGTATGATGTGATATTATTCTAAATGCTTTAATCTAAACATAACTTGAGCAGTTAAACCACAAAATCTTTGACCTACTGGTGAGAACAGGTGAATTCAGTGTAAAGAGAGCCATGAGCCATATCTGAACCGTTCAACGAATTCGAAAGTAAAAGTCTCTCCACTACGTTTATAGAATGTTCTAAGAAGTTCTGGTCGTATACTAAAACAGTAAAGCGATAGAAGCCATCTGCAAAGACACTCTATACCCAGAAACATATGCAAACGAGGTTGAAATACGAAAACATAGTTTTCCAGAACTGTTTCAGAGAGGAAGATCGCACCCTAGCTTCTCCTCTAAATCGTCAGAAGGACGACAAAATGGCTAAGTGATCATGGGATAGAAGAGTGATCGTGGGATAAATTCGTTCAACAGACAGAGGGCCACCGGGCCTAAGGGGATATCAATACGATTCTACGCACAGTACGCGAAAGAACTTGCCCCTCTTGTAGCAGCAGTGGACCGAGGGTCATTGGAGGGGCCAAGTATTCCTCATGACTGGACAAAAGCTCAGGTCAATACCGTTTTCACGAAGTGTCGTTGAATTGACGCAAAAATTACAGGTCTGTATCTCTAAGATCGGCCAGTTGCAGAATTTCAGAACATATTTTATGCTCGTGTATTATGTCATTTCTGGACGTCAAAAATGGCCTCTGTAGGAACCAAAATGACTTTGGAAAACAGCGATGGTGTGAAATTCCGCTCCCTCTGTTGCTCCACGAGATCCAGAAAGCAGTAAATACAGGCGCACAGGTAGATGCTGTATTCATATATACAGGGTGGCCCATTGATAGTGATCAGGCCAACTATCTCACGAAATAAGCATCAAACGAAAAAACTACAAAGAGCGAAACTCGTCTAGCTTGAAGGGGGAAACCAGACGGCGCTATGGTTGGCCCGCTAGATGGCGCTGCCATAGGTCAAACGGATTTCAAATGCGTTTTTTATAAATAGGAACCCCCATTTTTATTACATATACGAGTAGTACGTAAAGAAATATGAATTTTTTAGTTGGACCACTTCCAACCATAGAACACTGTGTAAGAACAGTGGTCGGAAACAGGTACTAATCGACACGGTACAGAGACGAGCATTACGCCTTTGCAATGACAGCAGGTTTCAGACCCCAAAGGCAGAGCTGCTCTTCGAAAGTCCATCTGAACACGATCCTAACGGAGCGGTAGGCTTTGGACAGTTGGTGTCGTATACCTCGCAACAGCCCATTTCTCCCCACACTACATGAAGCTGAGCGTCTTCAGTGGTGCAAGCAACGCGGAAACTGGAGAGCAGCTGGCGAGGGCCGAGAAGTGGGCATCGACGTTGGCGATTTGGCCTCTTTTGAAATGATGCGTTGTGTCGTCTACAGGGAGGGTTCAATGAGACAAAACAAGCAGTGTGTATAGGATTCAGTACCGTCTGGTGCTTTTCCGTACCGTGTACCCATGATGTTTATTACATTCATGATCACCTAGAGCTGCCCCTCCTTTTACGCCTTCATGATGAGCATGTAGTGAACACTCAACTGTCCACAGAGCTGTATGCATATGTGCCTGATCTGAAGAACACCGCCGGCCGCGGTGGCCGAGCGGTTCTAGGCTCTTCAGTCCACAACCGCGCGACCGCTACTGTCGCAGGTTCGAATCCTGCCTGGGGCATGGATGTGTGCGATGTCCTTAGGTTAGTTAGCTTTAAGTATTTCTAAGTTCTAGGGGACTGATGACCTCAGATGTTAAGTCCCATAGTGCTCAGAACCATTTGAACCATCTGAAGAAGGCACCATATCGCACATTATCGCACCTCGACTGTCCCGCTAAATCGTCCGACCTGCCTGCCATACATTTACATCGACATCTACATCTACATGATTACTCTGCAATTCACATTTAAGTGCTTGGCAGAGGGTTCATCCAACCACAATCATACTATCTCTCTATCATTCCACTCCCGAACAGCGCGAGGGAAAAACGAACACCTAAACCTTTCTGTTCGAGCTCTGATTTATCTTATTTTATTCTGATGATCATTCCTACCTATGTAGGTTGGGCTCAACAACATATTTTCGCATTCGGAAGACAAAGTTGGTGACTGAAATTTCGTAAACAGATCTCGCCGCGACGAAAAACGTCTTTGCTTTAATGACTTCCATCCCAACTCGCGTATCATATCTGCCACACTCTCTCCCCTATTACGTGATAATACAAAACGAGCTACCCTTTTTTGCACCCTTTCGATGTCCTCCGTCAATCCCACCTGGTAAGGATCCCACACCGCTCAGCAATATTCTAACAGAGGACGAACGAGTGCAGTGTAAGCTGTCTCTTTAGTGGACTTTTATCTTCTAAGTGCCCTGCCAATGAAACGCAACCTTTGGCTCGCCTTCCCCACAATATTATCTATGTGGTCTTTCCAACTGAAGTTGTTCGTAATTTTAACACCCATGTACTTAGTTGAATTGACAGCCTTGAGAATTGTACTATTTATCGAGTAATCCAATTCCAACGGTTTTCTTTTGGAACTCATGTGGATCACCTCACACTTTTCGTTATTTAGCGTCAACTGCCACCTGCCACACCATACAGCAATCTTTTCTAAATCGCTTTGCAACTGATACTGGTCTTCCGATGACCTTACTAAACGGTAAATTACAGCATCATCTGCGAACAACCTAAGAGAACTGCTCAGATTGTCACCCAGATCATTTATACAGATCAGGAACAGCAGAGGTCCCAGCACGCTTCCCTGGGGAACACCTGATATCACTTCAGTTTTACTCGATGATTTGCCGTCTATTACTACGAACTGCGACCTTCCTGACAGGAAATCACGAATCTAGTCGCACAACTGAGACGATATTCCATAGTCCCGCAGCTTCATTAGAAGTCGCTTGTGAGGGATAATGTGGAACAACACCTGAAACTGCCCTATCAAACTCTCAATTTGGTAGCCATCTACGATTCATTTAGTTTCATGTGACATACCTACAGAAACATCTGGGCCTCCTCCCCCCTCCCTCATCCCAAACCCTCCCCCCGCGCTGGATCATAGTGAAGTTAGTTCGATTTTCAAAGTATTCAGAGAGCAATTCAAACTTCCTGTAACACGATTGTATTCTCAGAATCGGACGTCCTGCCGTCAGAACCGCCTCTCTGGTTCCTTAGCTTACCTAAAGCAACACTATCATCTAACAGAGCCTCACTTTAGTTTTTCACTCATCTGTATATTATTCTTGCCAGCAGCTTGGACGAATTAATCGCGTAGCCTGTTCTAAGGACAAAAAGTGAGAACCATTACTATCGTGTGGGCAAATTTGTGTAATGAAGACGTTAGTGATGAAGTACCAGCAAGCTATTCTGCCACTCGACGTCATTTAGTAGAAAATACTCCTCTATTTGCATTGTGCGGATCTGGCGATGCATTCATGTCGGTGGGGCTGAAAGCGCCCTCTACCTACGGCAGGAAATCTTTATTCCACGGAGCGGCACTAACTACGATTTATCTACGGGAGTGCAGAAAGGAAGGCGAGCAAATAGCAGCGTTATACTCCTCGGACGCTGATGAAAGACCGGCGCGTTTGCCTGCGAGGTCCGGCGCGGACTAGAGCGTCCTTTCCAGATAGCGTCTGTCGGCAAATTAAGGAGGCATTACCTGGCCTGCAATTAATATTCATTAGCGCACGCTTCGTTATGAAAAAAAGAAGCTAATTTAGTTTTTAAATGGAAACAGAGGAGCTGCTTTAGCTGCTGTCCACACCCTCTTCTAGGTTATCTATCTCCACCTGTTCCAGTCACGTCTCTTCAGAGACCCTCAGAGACAGCAGCTGCCGCGAACGAATGTCAGGCAATCCTGATTAAACCAAGGACGCACGCGCGTGGAGCTGCTCTAGCGGAACTTGTAAGACGATTTGGGGCATCATCAGCGTCCTCATTTCTTGACAACATGTATGTCTGCTGAAATGCGGACGGGTCGGTGTCTGTTTTCACAATCAGAATTCTTTATAGTGTCTAACAATCTCCCTGTCAGTTGCAAAAATCCCCAATATACCACACCAAAATGGCTAAATCACTCAGTTTGAGTTACAAGTTGCCTGTGAGACCTGAGTTTCTCCTGGCGTATACAAATTTCAAATAACTTCCGGGAAATTCAGCCAGGTAACACTTTCAGCGTCCGCCGATATTTCGGCGGGAGAACACCCCGCCATTTTCAAAGCAAACTGCTACGGACGGGCGACGTACATGCAAATTTAAAACCTCGGTTCACGGATTGATGCAGGAAAGATAAAATACAGTGAACACTAGAGCCACTATCGATAGTGAGGCTACGAACTCGCAGGTGAGGTAGCACTGACTCTTTCCCTCTGTTTTTTGATAAGGGAGAGAGCCGGATTCCAAACGGAGTTTAAACAAAATACTTCCATCCCTGATAACGAAGTTGCTCGCTAATTTAACCTCAACTGGCTCCTTAGTAACACTGGACGTGCAACCAATATCTCGGTGTTATTATATAACATGGGGTGACCAGTATCCAAGCAATGTTCGGCAATAGCAGATCTACTTGGCTGCTGTAATCGTGTGTGCCGTTTATGCTCAGTTCGTCGGTCCTCCACTGTCCTGGTAGTTTGACCAACATGTGCCACGCCGCAGCTACAAGGAATGCGATATACACCCGCCTTACGCAGACCAAGATCACCCTTAACAGAACTCAAAAGTGCTCTAATTTTGGATGGAGGTCGGAAATCACATTTCACATCGTATTTCCGTAGAATACGACCGATCTTGTTGGAAGTATTTCCTATGTAAGCCAAAAAGGCAGTAGACTTAGGCGTCGACTCAGAATTATCATCAATCACCCGATGTACAGTTGGTCGATAGCGCAACGCACGTTCAATCTGTCTATCACTATAACCATTTTGATGAAACGTAACTTCAAGATGGGACAGCTCAGGTGGCAAAGTCCCGGCGTCAGAAGCGACATGTCCCTTCTGTACCAAGGTACGAAGTACCCCTTCACGCTGAGCCGGATGGTGACATCTATTAACCTGTAAGTCCGTGTGAGAACGTTTCCTGTAGACTGCATGTCCCAATGATCCATCATCCTTCCTTCTAACCAACACGTCAAGAAAGGGAAGGTAACCATCCTCTTCCACCTCCATCGCAAAACTAATGTTCTGGTGGATCGAGTTCAGATGTTCTAGAAAGGCATCCAAATTCTCCCTACCATGAGGCCAAACGACAAAGGTATCGTCAACATATCTAAACAAACAGGCGGGTTTCAAAGGCGCCGACTCCAATGCACGTTTCTCGAACTCTTCCATAAACAAATTTGCCATCACAGGAGACAACGGACTACCCATCGCAACTTCCTCTGTCTGCTCGTAATACTGGTCATTGATTAAGCAGTAAGTGGATGTCGACACATGCCGAAAGAGATTAGTTAATTCAGCACCAAACCTGGCCTCAGTTAACCGCAACGGATCAGACAGACGAAGACGAGTGAAGAGAGAGACCACATAGAAACTCACTGAAATATCAGATTCATTCAACCGCAGTCCCTCCAAATGACGTAAAAAATCATCTGAGTTCCTGATATGATGTTCACAACGACCTACTTGTGGACTCAAAAGAGAAGCCAGATGCTTGCCTACACAACATGTCGGAGCGCCGATGTTACTATAGGCGATCGCTGAAAGTGTTACCTGAGTTCCCCGAAGTTATTTGATACCGGCTGCCTATCTAACGTGTTATAGGGCCACCAAGAGCCTTACAGTATTTCCAGTAATTTGTGTCGTCTATGCCACATCTCCACATTTGTTGTTATGGTTTAATGTACAGCGTAAACGTCCAGTCTAGAAATATTCGTACTGTTGTAAGCTAGCAACGTTCGTAATTGTTGTGTGACGCAACAGAAGGTCTCGGAGAATCGAGGGGGGCGGGAGGGGGGGGGGGTTGTGTAAAGGCTGATGGAGACAATAGAAACAACCTGGACTCACCTACCAGGCTTGCAACAAACTGCCGAATCATTATTTCGATTTACTGCTCGTTAATATACGGAGTGGTATACAAAATTGACCTTCGATTGTGAAGATTGTAGATAACGTATAGAAATGTTTGACACAGAACTGAATGCAATTTATCTTCAAGTTTTGTTCCCACCGAACACTGTGACATGCTTATCTTCCCACTAGGTGGCATGCGCGAATCAGTTATTCCAACAGTCATCCTATAGTCCCAAAACAGTGCAGAGCCTAGCCACCACGGTCAGCTGATTTAACCCCAACGGACTTCTGTGTACTGGGTTACAGTCGTATGTAGGCTATTTAGGTTTTCAAGATGGAAACGCCACGTAGCGCTCTGTATGAAAACCACTGACTGTGCTGCGTGCAGTCTGTGGCTGGTTGGCATTGTTGGGGTATTCGCTATTGTAGTGTTGGACAGTTGGATGTGGACAGCGTGTAGCGTTGTGCAGTTGGAGGTGAGTCGCCAGCAGTGGTGGATGTGGGGAGAGAGATGGCAGAATTTTGAGAGTGGACCATCTGGACGTGTGTCCATCAGAAAAATTTGTAAGACTGGATGTCATGCTTTTGAACACTATTAAGGTAAATACATTGTTTCTTCTCCATCAAAATCTTTCGTTTGCTAACTATGCCTATCAGTAGTTAGTGCTTTCAGTAGTTAGAATCTTTTATTTAGCTGGCAGTAGTGGCGCTCGCTGTATTACAGTAATTCGAGTAACGAAGTTTTTTGTGAGGTAAGTGATTCATGAAAGGTAAAGGTTATTGTTAGTCAGGGCCATTCTTTTGTAGGGATTACTGAAAGTCAGACTGCGTTGCGCTAAAAATAATGTGTGTCAGAATGTGTGTTGATCAGAATAAGTAAAGAGAGAAATGTCTGAGTTCGTTCAGCTCTGCTCAGCTGTTTGAAAATCAAATAACGTAAGAGGTTTACCAGCACAGTAATTCAAAAACTTTTCTAATGGGATGTTTCACAGTAAAGAGAGAGTGTTTGTTCCTCCGCTTCTGGAAAACATCCACAAGCAGTTGCCACCACACAGCAAGGCTTGCTCTATAGAATTTGGCACGAAAGTAATAGCAGACGATGCATTAGTCCTGTTACGAAAGGTACCTACATCGAATATTTGTAAATAAAACTCGAAGATATACTGCATTATTTACGCCGGCCCGAGTGGCCGTGCGGTTCTAGGCACTACAGTCTGGAACCGAGCGACCGCTACGGTCGCAGGTTCGAATCATGCCTTGGTCATGGATGTGTGTGATGTCCTTAGGTTAGTTAGGTTTAATTAGTTCTAGGCGACTGATGACCTCAGAAGTTAAGTCGCATAGTGCTCAGAGCCATTTTTTTGCATTATTTACCTCTTCCCCAGTTAAAGGTTACTTTTCTATAACCAATTTATAAACACCCTGCACAGTACAACCAGGTTGCTGACATTACCCGCTCTGATAACGTCTTAAGGGGAGGTTCACTATATTTCGCCTAAAAAAGCATGTCTTTTGAGAATTTTACAGATGTCAATGTCAAATTTGGTCATAATGTTTATTGACATTTCCTCTTCAAACTGGAATTTTGTCAGCCGGAAATGTCGAAGAGCAAAGGCGGAAGTGCCGTCGGAATGAAACCTCTACGCGCAGTATGTCACAGGTCAGCCGGCTCCTCTGAAATCGAAATTGAGTTGACGTTAGCGAAGTATATTATTTAGGAGTTGTACCTCGCTTAAGTTATTTGGACCATAGGAAACAAAATAGCGGGCATTTGAAAAAAAAATAGGGTTTATTTTTCATCGATTTCTCGACTTCGTCGGCCAAGTAAAAATATTTCTAGTAGATGGATCGGAATAAATGTGATACACCTCCTAGACAATTTTGTTAGCTTCGTCGGAAACAAAGAATCATGCCAATCTGTTCAACAGATTTGAAGTTACCATACCACGTGATAAAAAGTCGTCATTTCGAGAAAAACGCGTTTGTAGTTTTGACTACATATAAACGCAATACTATGCAACGTACGGTCACGCTGATATTCCGGGTCCATAAACTAGTCCTTCCTCTTCCTCATAGAGGGCCTTCTGCTCCATCTTGGCCATTCTGCGCTGCTCCAGAGCCGCTCGTACGGCCGGCGACAAACGGTTTTCGGCCGCCTGAATCCGGTGGTCGTACGAATGCTTGATGAACTGCGTCGAATAGAGTCCCAGGGTGACGTTGAAGCTGCTCACTGCCAGGAAAGTCGCAATCTCCACAGTCAAATGGTTCAAATGGCTCTAAGCACTATGGGACTTAACATCTGAGGTCATCCGTCCCCTAGACTTAGAACTATGTAAACCTAACTAACTTAAGGACTTCACACACATCCATGCCCGAGGCAGAATTCGAACCTGCGACCGTAGCAGCCGCACGGTTCCGGACTGAAGCTATTAGAACCGCTCGACCACAGTGGCCGGCCTACCATCCTATTAGTAATCAATCCTACTCCAGTTATAACATTTTCTGCTGCTGTTGATAATACCCTAGGCACATCTGACGAGTAACTCTTATCGTCTTTCCATGGGAATTTGCTGATCCCTACTGTACCTAGACTGAGCCTTTTCATTTCCCTTTTCGGATTTTCTGGATCCCCTACCATGTTCGAGCATCTGACATTCAAAGCCCCGACTCGTAGAACGTATTTCTTTCCCTTGTTATTCAGTCTTTTTCTGATAGTACCCCCCTCCCCCAGGGTATGTGAATGGATAAAAGAATATTAGGAAATCTTTTGCCAATGAAAAGATCGTTCATTTATAGACCACATGTCCTGTCGATACACATTATGTGTCTTTTATGCAGTGGGCTCCACTGCCTTCAGCATTCTCAGTCCGTTGATCATTGCTGATACTTCCGCCTTTAGGGGCAGTTTTCCATCTCAAGGAGAAGAGAGTGCCCTGTACCTCTGTCTGCCCCTCCGCCCTCTTTGACAAAGCCGTTAGTAGAATGAGGGTGATTTCTTATGCTGGACGTCTTCGACCGCCAATGCAGCCGCACACGACTGTGGTTCCATCAATGTGGGGACTCTCACTGGAAGTGGTCGACGGATTACAGACGCCTTCCTTCTCAACGGGACGTCTCCGTTGATAACGCTGGTACTCTCGTCGACCAATTTAGGTACTCAAATGGGTTTGCCTGCTGGGTTCCCCTCTGCCTAACAGGAGTCAACGAGGAGTCTCCATCTGTTTGTATCGTTGAAAGATGCCCTCCATGGGAAGCAACACGTCGATTGTGGTGAGGTTTTTGAAGCAGCAAGACGTTCAGTACCCATCTATAGCAGGTATTCTCAACCACCTCCGTCGTGCTTCACTTCTTAAATTATCTTGACACCCCAACCCCCATATGTTGGTTTACTTCCTCAGCAACCTCTCATAATACTCATAAGAGGTACAAAAACTGCTCACCAAATCTACTTGCTCTTCCTGCTAAACTGGGGCAGTCATTCCGAGCCTGCACCCAAAAGCTTTTACAAGGGAATTTGATTTAAATTCATTTCGAAGTGTTCTTCCAGTTGAGAGTTCTATTAGCATATCCTGTTCCACTGCTGACATGCAGTTTTTTATAATCGTATCAAACAGATTGTTGACGAAAGTTTTAGAAATATTCTACTCTAATTTCGCTAACTTCACCTACATCGATTCCTTCACGAGATGGTTCAGACAAAAGTCATCTCATAGTTACCCTTCTTCATCTGGGTTTTCTAAGATTTCTCTTAAACACTTCACAATTACCCTTATTTGTGTGTTGCTCCCCAAGATTTCTCTTAAACGGAAGCTCAGAAAGATGATATGACTATTTCGGCCTTGAAGTGATATGTTAAGACAATTATCGTCATTCAGTTACTCAATAACGTCGACCAAGTAGCGCAATATTAGTAGCCATATTTCACCTATAGATAGAGCCGTGAGTTGGGACCCCTGTTCAATAGGAAAAGACGACGATCATCCTTCAGCTCCACAACGTAACGAAGAACTTTACAGCGAGACAACCAACGTACCTCCAAGTGCAATATAAGCGCATCATTAGCACAACCCATCTCCTCACAAAGCATGGCATATAGCCTACTGTTTACAACTCAACTCGTGCGTTTTCGATCGTACTACTTTAGAAGCCAATGCTTCCCAATGTACTGTGCAATGTGTGTATTTTAGAGAAGGAGAAACAATACACATTATTGCCTGAACTCTTAGCTGCTGTAAATGATGCCACCCACTAACTCCCACCCCGGCGGTACACATACAAAGAAAATTTCTCAATGACACATTTATGTAGACAGAAAATAAATTGAGAAGAAAGAAAATATCTTCGCTTGTACTCCGTAGCAGACTTTACACAATGTGATTAACTTTTCCCATTTGGATTATTAGGAGCGATCTGTTTTACTTCATAAAAAAATTTTAGAGTCTAGATGGCAGATATTATTCCTCATTTTTTACAACTGGTTTCGTAAGATACAGCTGTCACCTTCTGGTCTTAAAAATTATTCGGTTACAAAACGCGTTCTTTGTAATTTGGAAGCTCATACCATCATGTCATAATGCTGGATAAAATGTATCACATTATACAAAGTTTTGTAAGAAAAAAAAACACTTTTACAATTAAAAAGCACATGGACATGTCCGCATACGTAGCACTCACGGATCATTGTCAAGTCTTAAAAATCACAATATACAGTACAATGCAAATTTTCACAAATTTCTTCGTTTGATTGACATGTTCCATTCATTGATTATAATCCCCTTAGATGAGGCATGTGGTACAACTGAAAATGAAAGTGGTCGTACATTTCAATTTTCGTCACATTAGCGTAAAAAAAAAAGAAGCTGGGAAAGATTTTTCGATACCAGTACCATCATGTGGTTGCAGGGTGAGTTTCGGACTGTCACAAAGACCTAGTGACAACTGATCAGCTGAGGATGATGTCGACGTCAGAATCTCGCCAAAACTTACTCCATCCATGTTTTTGCACACTTTGATAACTGCGGGAAGAAGTAATTTCTCACCAATAATGTGTGCTGATTTGGAATTTTTAATTAAGTAAGATAACTCTAAGAATTTTCATATGACTTTCTTAGAAAATGATACCTGGGTTTTGAAGAATCTGTGACTTCCATTTAGTTGTTGCTCTCGATGCTTAAACAAAATATGTGGGTTCACTTACATGGTCAGAATGTTTTGTCAGCAGGTGTCTCTTTAGTTTTATAGGTTCCATACAATCGTTGGCGAAATTCTCCAAATGAAGAACGCGTTGTGCTAGTATCTCATTATTGAAGAGAATTCTGGTAAAGCCTCATGTCAGACGATAAACTTGATATGTACGCACTTTGGTTTCGCGTTTAGAACTAACGGTACTGACAGAAAAAGGGGAATGTGATTAAACACATGTCTCTTTCCTTATAAGAACCTTTGAAGGGGAACAGGCACTAGGTGAATCTCTTCCAGGGAATCTCTTGTTACTGCTGTGTATCAGCCACTTATTCATGGCACTGTTGGAATTTATATCAGTTTATTTTAAATGCGGTTAACTGCTCTCACTAAACAGGGACTAGAACTCAACTCCTGGCAACTTTAGTTACACTCAGATTCATCTTATTTACATACTAAATTTTTTACACTTCTTCTTTTGTAAACATGCTTACTCACACCAAGTAGATTTGCTTTCCAGTGGGCGACAGAGAACGTAACGTACCTGAAAAAGAAGAAACATTGATTTAGAATGTGAAGACGGATTGTGCAGACATAAGAAACAATACTTGATGTTTAGGAATTGACAGACTCTGACAGTTTAAGGAAGCTAAAAATTCTTTGTAACACAATATCTACCCAAAAATGTATGGAACTGCCATAAAGCCGCTATTCAGCATATCCAAATATCACTGAAAAATGAATTCAACAGAACTCTTTTCAACAAATATAGGATAGAAAATGTCAATTTACAGAAATGTCTACAAAGGTCTTACCATGTTTATTTTACTCTGCTGCTAAAATTTCAGAATGTTGTTGTAATATCAAATAACGGAAGAAAAATGTAATGCAGAATAAGTATTTTGCATAAGAGTGTGATCTTCATTCCACAGGTCACTACTGAACAGTTTCTCAATAAGAATAATTATTTACAGAATATTTATTTAAAAATTGGTACACCGTTTGTCATAAGGGAATAAATATGTATACGGTAAAGCGCATAAAAAGTGCTTGTGTTGATTCTCAGTATTTTCAGACAAGAAAATCCTTCACTTCTTTTACATAGAGTGTTTCGTCTGCCCCTACCCGTGGGCTTCATGCAATCCACAAAGCCTTACAAAATGATGCGCCAGATTTTCATATTCTCTTGCTCACTGCGTGCAAACTGTTAGCCCTACTGGAAAAATCAACAGGACCATTTTCTATGAAATTTAATTAAGGTCAGTTTTGTACTGGGGCACACTTTTGCTGGAGGCCACAGTTTTCCAGTTGTTCAAGAAAAACTTGTTTGAAGGTCACGTTAGTATGTTTCTCTCGAATAACTCGAAAATCGTAGCCCTCTCGGAAACTTGTCTCAGTACAAAATTTAGCTATATTAAATATCTTACAGAAAGATCCTCTTCGTTTTTTCTTGTATGACTAACAATTTGCTTGTAGCAAGCGAGAGATTATGATTATTTAATTCATGGTTTTTCAAGGAATTGGAGGTTGTATAAAGCCCATAGGTAGGGGCAGGTCAATCACCTTGTATCTATTGATCACACTACTTAGGAGCAGTACACAGCACTCCTTTGGATATCGGTTGTCGCAGTTTTGAACCCACCAAGTGTTCGTTGGAACTGATAATTCTGTATTTGGTTGAATTAGCAGAACAGTATTCACTAGTATCCACACTGGAATTATGAATTTATGAATCAAAATACTGGCGTAGAACAACCAGACAGCAGTTACCACATTCGTCAGGCGTGAGAGACGATGACTGAGAAGTGGGTGAGTCAGGTCTAACTCCCATGACATTGAATCTGTCGTACAGTGAACAGTAAAGTAAGTCCAACTGAAAACGGAATCAAAGTTCAAAGCAAAGTTTTAAGACTTACCGATGATGCCATAATTCCGTCAGAGACTGCAGAAGACTTGGGAGATCGACTGAATGGAAGGAGTGGTATACTGAGAAGAGATTAAAAGATGAATTTCAATAAAAGTAAATCAATGGCAGCCGTAGGTGATCGAATTAAATGAGCTGATGCTCGAGGAATTATACATTAGGAGATGAGACAGGAAAAGTAGTGCTATTTCGTCGTCAAAATAATTGACCAGGCTCGAAGTAAAGAGGATGCAAGAACCAGAGTGGCAGTGGTACGAAAGGCGTTTGTTAAGGAAAATACACTCAACGGTCGTGCCGAGGTAGATACGCCGGTTCCCGCCAGATCACCAAAGTTAAGCACCATCTCATTATAGGGTGTGGCCAGTATTTGGATGGGTGACCGTTTGGGTACTCGGCACTCTGATGATAGTTTTCCATTGTCTTTACGGAACAGGGGAAAGGAAGGTGGTTGCTTAAGTCCCTGATCATCAGTCTTTTGGGCAATTTCCAAGATTAAATTGCAAACCTCTCCGCAAAGTCCCATGAAGTGAGTGCATGTGACTCTACTGATGTTGATCCGTCCTTTGGATGAGAAACTTAAGCTCCGCGTTCACGTTGGTGTTTTTTGAGAGTAGTAGGTTATGTACCAGCAACTGGCCTCAAACTCTCCCTTCTCTTTATGACTTCAACACGAACATGACACTAAACTAACCCGCCCCCCCTCCCCCCGGCTCCTCGCCCTGCATACACACACACGCAACATACATACATACACTACATTCAGCTACACTTAACAAGTACGCTTAGGCACACAGGTGTTCGAGAAGAACAGGTGCCGGCGTGCTCGAAGGATAGGGAAAACATTTCCAATCAGGTGGATGACGTCTCCAAGTCATTCTTACTCAGCGTTCACAGCCTCTTTTAAATATTACCTATTTTTATACATTACAAAAGAAACTGCTTCAAGGATCTCACGAGAGAAGTTTCTACGAAGGCCACAGCATTGTAAGACATGGGGGAAACCGTTCAAGATGTTGACTGAAGAGGTTGCGGGATCTACAATCGAGCCCACAAGAGGATGGCTCAACGACGGCTGGCTGGAAGCCTAAAGGAGAATTGTCTGCTAGCATCCTGTATCCTCATGATAACACAAACTCAGGTAGTGAAATACACGCACAATCTTGGACTGAACTAGATTACGAATACGACAGTCAGCTTTTGGTATTACCTTTCGCTCAAGAAGGAGCTGCTGTCACAGTTCCCAAGCTCGAAAATGATAAGGTGCATGGTCCAGACGGCGTAAGACTAAGGTCATGCGAATGGTAAGTCCACTATAAGCGTCATTCTTGACAGCATTACTAAAAGAGGCTCTGTGAATAGGTGAAAAAAAATGGTTCAAATGGCTCTGAGCACTATGGGACTCAACTGCTGAGGTCATTAATCCCCTAGAACTTAGAACTAGTTAAACCTAACTAACCTAAGGACATCACACTCATCCATGCCCGAGGCAGGATTCGAACCTGCGACCGTAGCGGTCTCGCGGTTCCAGACTGCAGCGCCAGAACCGCGCGGCCACTTCGGCCGGCTCTGTGAATAGGTGAGATCCCCGCGATAACGAAAAGAGCTAGAGCAGTGGTGATTAAAAAGGAAAAGGGTAGATACCGGGTATCATTGAAAGTCTACTGACCAATTTTCTTAGTAAACGTCTCTGCCAAAGCTCATGAACGTCAGCATTGTGACAAACTGCAGACGCACAGGGAACTATTTCCTATAAACCAGTGTCAATATGAGTTCATAAAAGGCAAGCCCACAGATGACGCGGCTAATAAGAGCCTTTCAGATTGCAGAAAATTCCACAGAGAAGCGTGCAATATAGCGCTCATGATCGACATCGTCTTTGGTGACGTGTGATGTTCTACACGACTCCGAGATCTCAGACTCCCTAGTTACCTGTATAAGAACTTTGTCGATTACTGTAATGGACATGGGGTCCAGTGCCTTGTGGGTGAAAGCAATGTAATCGAAAATTACCCAGGTCTGTCCTCAAGGCTCCATAAGTTGTCCACTGTTCTGGACCGCTGTCACATCTGTTAGACGGGTCAGATGCTACTGAGGATGTTGTTTCATACGCAGACGACATCGTAGTAATTGTGCCTGCAGACTCCAGGGCGAGTCTCGAGGAAAAAAGAATGTGCTTGCTCAGAAGCAGAATTGTTGCGAGGGCAACAAACTGACGAACTGACGATAGCTGATCAAAAAACCAGGTGGATCCATGTGAAAGGAAGACATTCTCTTCCCTGAGTCTTGACCGAATCCCCCTAAGCCGCATCTCTGTTTTCAGGTATTCAGCCATTGTTCTAGACGAGAAAAGAACATTTCCAGAAAATATAAAGCTGTTAAAACTATGCATAAGGTCCCCAGTGGTGGTACCCTTAAAACTAAAACTGCTGCTGCACGTGGTTTGGTCACGTCACGAAGCTACAGGGTGTTTCAAAAATGACCGGTATATTTGAAACGGCAATAAAAACTAAACGAGCAGCGATAGAAATACACCGTTTGTTGCAATATTCTTGGGACAACAGTACATTTTCAGGCAGACAAACTTTCGAAATTATAGTAGTTACAATTTTCAACAACAGATGGCGCTGCGGTCTGGGAAACTCTATAGTACGATATTTTCCACATATCCACCATGGCGTAGTCTCTGAATGAAATTACCCGAAACCTTTGACAACGTGTCTGGCGGAATGGCTTCACATGCAGATGAGATGTACTGCTTCAGCTGTTCAATTGTTTCTGGATTCTGGCAGTACACCTGGTCTTTCAAGTGTCCCCACAGAAAGAAGTCACAGGGGTTCATGTCTGGCGAATAGGGAGGCCAATCCACGCCGCCTCCTGTATGTTTCGGATAGCCCAAAGCAATCACACGATCATCGAAATATTCATTCAGGAAATTAAAGACGTCGGCCGTGCGATGTGGCCGGGCACCATCTTGCATAAACCACGAGGTGTTCGCAGTGTCGTCTAAGGCAGTTTGTACCGCCACAAATTCACGAAGAATGTCCAGATAGCGTGATGCAGTAATCGTTTCGGATCTGAAAAATGGGCCAATGATTCCTTTGGAAGAAATGGCGGCCCAGACCAGTACTTTTTGAGGATGCAGGGACGATGGGATTGCAACATGGGTCTTTTCGGTTCCCCATATGCACCAGTTCTGTTTATTGACGAAGCCGTCCAGGTAAAAATAAGCTTCGTCAGTAAACCAAATGCTGCCCACATGCATATCGCCGTCATCAATCCTGTGCACTATATCGTTAGCGAATGTCTCTCGTGCAGCAATGGTAGCGGCGCTGAGGGGTTGCCGCGTTTGAATTTTGTATGGATAGAGGTGTAAACCCTGGCGCATGAGACGATACGTGGACGTTGGCGTCATTTGGACCGCAGCTGCAACACGGCGAACGGAAACCCGAGGCCGCTGTTGGATCACCTGCTGCACTAGCTGCGCGTTGCCCTCTGTGGTTGCCGTACGCGGTCGCCCTACCTTTCCAGCACGTTTATCCGTCACGTTGCCAGTCCGTTGAAATTTTTCAAACAGATCCTTTATTGTATCGCTTTTCGGTCCTTTGGTTACATTAAACCTCCGTTGAAAACTTCGTCTTGTTGCAACAACACTGTGTTCTAGGCGGTGGAATTCCAACACCAGAAAAATCCTCTGTTCTAAGGAATAAACCATGTTGTCTACAGCACACTTGCACGTTGTGAACAGCACACGCTTACAGCAGAAAGACGACGTACAGAATGGCGCACCCACAGACTGCGTTGTCTTCTATATCTTTCACATGACTTGCAGCGCCATCTGTTGTTGAAAATTGTAACTACTGTAATTTCGAAAGTTTTTCCGCCTGAAAATGTACTGTTGTCCCAAGCATATTGCAACAAACGGTGTATTTCTATCGCTGCTCGTTTATTTTTTATTGCCGTTTCAAATATACCGGTCATTTTTGAAACACCCTGTATCTTCAACGCCATTGCGGACTCCGCAGCTAATGTCTGGACGCATCGTCTTCGAATAGGCAGCTACAATATTGCTAAGAATTCAGCAGAGCGGACTTCTGAGGCTCACTGGTGCCTTGCACACTACACCTGCCAAGGGCTTGCTGGTGAGTACCGGGATATGTTCGATGGATATCGTGGCACCTTGCAGAGCAGTGGTGCATTGGTTGGGACGTCAAAATTCACGTGTATGAGGTCACAGGAACTCATGCAACTGATAAGTCATCCTGTAACACTTAAATCACTGCAAGACTGGTATACAGCATTATCCTGGTTAGGCAGAGGCTCAAAGGACACGACCTTGGGGATGGTTCACCTACTAACAGGTCACAGTCAATATCCCAAACACTGCATCGAATGGGATTGAGAAATACACTAAAAATGAGAGAAGGTTCCGCTGATTAGGACATTTTCAGGTGCTCCCATTTGCAGGTAGAGAGAGACTCCCTCCGTGTAATAGGCGCTGCTCATGCATGATACCAAAGATAATAGCTTAACCCTGTGATACAGCTTACAACATCGCTGCTCGCTCACATGTAATAGCTCGAGAGCGAAGACATGCCATTACTGTACTTTCGATTAATACTGAAATGACACCTGCATTAAGGACGCTTAACGTGTATCCACAGGACATGTGGCCTGTAACTGAGGAAGTGTCATGATGATCACTCCATAGGTAAAAGATTCCGGACCTGTTCCCCATTCGGATCGCCGGCAGGGAACTACCAAAGGAGAATTGACCATAAGAACAGGATTGAATAACCAACGAAATGAAAACGTTCTAAGAGTGGGTAGTGGAGAGTGAAAAGCTTCAACATGGTAAGGAAGCCAGAAAACCTGAAAAGGGAAATGCATAGTCTCAGTCTAGGTATAGTCGGGGTCACGGAATTTAAATGGCAAGAAGACAAGGATTTGTGGTCAGGTGAGAATAGGGTAATATCAACAGCAGCAGAAAAGGGTATAACGGGAGTAAAATTCGTTAGGAAGAGGAAGGCGGAGGGGAGAGTGTGCTATTGTGAACAGTTTAGCGATAGGGATGCTCTTATCAGAATCGACACAAAACCAACACCAACAACGATAGTTCATGTGTACATTCCGACGTCGAAAGTTGGAGGGATAGAGAAAGTATACGATGATACTGAAAGGTAATACAGTATGTAAAAGGAGATGAAAATCTAATAGTCACGGGGGACTGGAATGGAGCTGTAGGGGAAGGAATAGAACAGAAGGTTCCAGAGGATATGGACTAGGGACAAGGAGAGAGAGAGGAGAAAGACTAATAGAGCTCTGTAATAAATTTCAGTTAGTAATAGCGAATCCGTTCAAGAATCGCAATAGGAGGAGATGTACTTCGCAAAGGCCAGGTGATACGGGAAGATTTCAATTAGACAGAGATTCCGAAATCAGGTACTGGATTTTAAGGCTTACCCAGGAGCAGATATATACTGAGATCAAAAATAGTAGTGTTGAAGTGTAGGTTGAAGCTTAAGACATTAGTCAGGAAGAAGCAACACGGAAATAAATGTGATACGGAAGTACTAAGGATTGACGAGTAACGCTTGAAGGTCTCTAAGACACAGCCATAAGGAATAGCTCAGTATCCAGTACAGTTCAAGAGGAACGGAAATCTCTAGGAAGGACAATCACAGAGGCTGGAAAGGAAAACGGAGGTACAAGTAAGATAATTGCGAAGAAAAATAAGTGAAAAAATGCTTGAGTTGATCGATGAAAGAAGGAAGCACAAAAACGTTCAGGGAATTTCATTAATACAGATATACCAGTAGCTGAGGAATTAAATAAAAAGAAAGTGCAGAGACTCTAAGAAAAAATGGCTGCATGCCTAAAAAAAGGTCTAATCTTGACGCTGAAAAGGTTTTCATGTGATTTTTACAGAGTTACCTTACTTATTCCCCCACAGTAAACGTAAAATGTCCTCGATCGACATGTAAACACATGTCTTGTAGCCCTGCATCCACTGAGCAGCTGCAGTTCCGATGCGCGCACACAGTCTGTGTTTGCCGAAACAACAATGAGCAATATATACCACAAGCGGCACCTTTGCAGCAAGCAAATATATAATGGGCAACGAAAAGACTGGATGAAACCATTTTTTTGTTGGCATCACCGACATCTGACATCATCGCTATCATGACATTAACTATAACAGTATGACAATTGCAGATAACCTACTCGCATGGAAGACTCGGATCTGTGGGACAATAAGGGCCAATAGCGGATTTTCACCAGAGTTTCAACTGCTGTTACCAATCCCGAGAAAGGGAAACCGTATCGGAAGGACAAGTGGGTGGTGTGAATGGTAAGCACTGTACACCCAGCTATGATGAAGAGCTTAGGAAGTAGGAGACGTGTTGGGAAGAAGCCTGAACGTATCTTTCATTACAATAATTACATGAAGTGTGTGGACAAAGTAGACCTGTATTTGTCGTACTGATTAATCCTGAAAAAGACTATCAAATGGAGAAAGAAGGTAGTCCTCAAGTTTATCAGTCATGCCGTGTTCAGTGCCTTCATAGTGTACAGAACTCAGAACCCTGAAAAGAAGATGAGGTGCAAGTCACTTCTGTTGCAGACACCTAGATACTGCGTACCAAATCAGCAGCCAGAGGTGAATGACCAACGGGATAATGGAAGAGAAGACGAAGACTCGAGGAAAACTCCCACATCTCGAACACTTAAACAGTAGCATCCTCAAAGACTATCAGGGGTATGAGGAAACAGAAACTGGAGGCAATTGTTGGATCGGGGACCAAGAAATATGCTTCCAAGCACTGCAAACTTAGCAGCACACACTGTTTGAGGAAGGATCTGCAAGGTACCTCTTCACAAGGGAGTGTGCTTCGAGAAGTACCATACACTGAAGAACTACTATAACATCTCGTGTGTAGGGATTCTAAGTCTGAACATAATATGATCAATAGAATTGAATAGTAATTGCAGTCTGAAATCATCCAGTACACAGTGGGGCTGACTAAGACATCTGTCTGGTGGATTATGGTGATTATATACTTCAATTGTAAAATTTCAGCACAATTCTATTTTATATAAGTGGTAATTTTCTGCATGCGTTAAAAGGTATTGTTTCTTAATGTGTAGAGCGCTTTCAGTTTAAACACTAACAATGTAACAAAGAAAGGTGATAGGTTTATGAGATTTAAATTGATTTATGTGCAGATGCAAAACACGACAGCTAGCAAACATTACTCTTAGTGATGGTACCGAGAGGAGAATAGAGGACCTGCCAGACAGTTCTGCTTTGCGGGCTGCATGCATGTCAGGCAGCATACAATACCTGGCCACTGCGCTAAGTTGAGACAAAACTATCTGATCCTTAATGCTATATTTTCCTGATCCAGATGCTCTGTGATCGTAGCCTGAGCGACACCGTGACTGATGTTCAACATGAGCCGAATGTCTTCCACTGTCCGCCTTCGGTCATTGCTGATGGCAGTATCTACCACAGGCAATGACAGAAGGGCTAAGGACATGATTAGCATGTCCTGACCGATCCGACTATCTCGAAATCATTCATTCCCCAAATAAATAAATAAATAAAACACCACGCCCACGAGACATACTTTGTTCGCCATACACAGCAGAAATTCGGGCATGAGCTTCACTGCCTGACACTCCTTCCGCAGTCAGAAACTGCACAACACATCGCGGATTCACAGACGACTTTCTGACTTCATCTGAGCACATTTCATAACCATACGGATTTAGCAGTGAATGTTAGAGCTGTTCCTTTCTGATTATTTATGGAGAGCTCTTCTACACACACACACACACACACACACACACACACACACACACACACCTGTGTAACCAACGTCCCCGCCGTGCTCATTCTGCAGTATGCCACGTTTTCATTTGACTGCCCCTTATATTTATTTTGAACAGGGTAATCCGTATTTATTAATCAGTCGGGATGAATACATAGTACATAAATTGAACGAAATTTTTTCGAGAAATGTACTTGATGGCCAACTATTGATTTACATCACCTGTTTTTGTTGAAGGAACCACTTATAGAGTCTCCAATCAACAAGTCATTCATGCTTCTCTTAAAACTGTACTTTCTGGTAAGTAAACCACTTGTGGTTGCCGAGTTAAATGATGTGTCTTTAAATTTATGCTTAATATGGACATCTCTAATCTGGAATCATAGAGCTGAGATGACTGCTTGAAAATACACTGAAGAGCCAAACAAACAGGCACACCTGATTAATATCGTGTAAGGCCCCCCCACGCACGCTGATGTGCCGCAACACGCAACTCGATTAATGTCTGAAGTAGTGCTGGAGAGAACTGACAACATGAATCCTCCAAGGCTGTCCATAAATCACTAAGAGTACAAGG
This sequence comes from Schistocerca nitens, assembly GCF_023898315.1. Lineage (NCBI taxonomy): Eukaryota > Metazoa > Arthropoda > Insecta > Orthoptera > Acrididae > Schistocerca > Schistocerca nitens. The sequence goes on along the minus strand of NC_064623.1, from coordinate 43,743,917 downwards.
AGGTGGAGATCTCCTCTGAATTCCACGTTGCAAGGCATTCCAGATATGCTCAGTAACTTATGTCTGGGGAGTTTGGTGGCCACCGGAAGTCTTTAAACTCAGAAGAATGTTCCTGGAGCCACTATGCGGCAATTATAGACGTGTAGGGTGTCGTATCGCCCTGCAGAAATTGTCCAAGTCAGTCGGAATGTATAATGGACATCAATAGATGCAAGTGATCAGAGAGGATGCTTACGCACATTTTAGAGTCGTATCTAGACGTATCAGGGTCCCATATCAGTCCAACTGCACACTCCCACACAGTAAAGAGCCTTCACCAGCTTGAATAGTCCCCTGCTGACATGGGGAGTCCATGGACTAATGAGATTGTCTCCATACCCATACAAGGCCAACAGCTAGATACAATTTGAAACGAGACTCGTCCGACCAGGAAACATGTTTTTAGTCATCAACAGTCCGATGTCCGTGTTGAGAGGCCAAGGCGTGGAGTAAAGCTTTGTGTCGTGCAGTCATCAAGGGTACACGAGTGGGTCTTCGGCTCCGATAGCCCATACTGATGATGTTTCGTTTAATGGTTCGCACGCTGACACTTCTTGATCGCCCAGCAGTGAAATCTCCAGCAATTCGCGGAAGGGTTGCACTTCCGTCACGCTGAACGATTCACTTCAGTCGTCGTTGGTCCCGTTATTGCAGGATCTATTTCCGGCTGCAGTGATGTCGAAGATCTAATGTTTTACGGGATTCCTGATGTTCATGGTCCACTCGTGAAACAGTCTTACGTAAAAATCCCCACTTCATAGCTACCTCGAAGATGCTGTGTCCCATCGCTCGTGCGCCGACTGTAACACCACGTTCAAGCTCACTTAAGTCTTGATAACTTGCCATTGTAGCAGCTGTAACCGATCTAACAACTGCGCCAGACACTCGATGTCTTATACAGGCGTTGCCGACCGCAGCGCCGTGTTCTGCCTCCTCCCCATATCTTTGTATTTGAATATGCATGCCTACAGTAGTTTTTCTGGCGCTTTAGTTTATTATTTTAATTAGTATTAATTTGTATATTCAGTTATTTGTACAGCGCTCTTTACGAAGTTCGTCTGTTCACAATAACAGCAGATTACGTACGGTGTCGTCACATTAATGTCACCACCCGTCAAAAGCATGAATAACTCTTTTTCCATCGCGGACGTTAAGGAAGAGTGGAGTTACATGTGCGAAAGAACAGATGCCATCTTGATATAGATAGAGATAAGGCTTACTGGCCAAGATCTTCTTCAGTGCGGATGCACTCACGTTGCTGAAACTCTTACGGGAATCGGTAGGTTGACTTCCGTGAGTAATGAGTATGGTGGGCGGGGGAACTACACATGTAGTGTGTGCACAGTCAGCAGGAAATGTGGGTTTCACGGGGAGTGTGCCAGAGGTAAGCCCCGGCAGTCGCACTATGCTCTGTGTCCTCGATGGCTTAGACAGATAGAGCAGATCCCGGGTTCGAATCCCAGTCGGGGCACACATATTCAACTGTCCCCGTTGATATTTATCAACAGCTGTAAGCTGCTAAGGGTCTGGGTTTCTTTGTAATTTTATTCTTCCAGATCTGTAGGATCACCAATGGTACCTGTCCCGTAATTTTTGTGTTGAATGAGACGGTCTGACGATATTAATTATGGAGTTCAAGGAAGTTGTCCACTTCCTCCCAACGATTTCATTGTTTATATTGACGATATTCTTAATAAATGGGCGATTGTATTAACAACATTAAGATCTGAAATTGTAATGTCCGTAAGAACAGATACAGTCTTCATATAGTTAAGGAAGAGAGTCAGCGAATATCTGGAAGATATAGACAGGGACGTGAAGCCATGCCAACTAAAGTGTCCTGGCCAGCAGTGCTACGTTTCCCGTATCCATGGAGCGAACAGGTGGACACACATATTCTCTACTGAGCATCGTAAACTCATACTGGTTGTCTTCGAAACACGCACGTACTATACGAGCTGTATGGCACGTTATATTGTTGTGTTGGTAGATGCCATCGTGACGAGGAAAAACAAACTGCAGGTAGAGGTAGACATGGTTCCCAAGGAAAGATGCATACTTGTTGGGATCCATTATGTCTTCCAAAATGAGATCACATCCCGCAGACCATGACGCTCCCTCATCGGTGGGATGCTTCCGACATTTGCTGCAGGGCCATATAAGCGTGTTCTGTGGAGCATAAAACCAGATTCATCTGAAAAGACCACCTGCCACCACTTTTTTTTTTTTTTTTTTTTTTTTTTTGCAGTGTCGGCGTGTGAATACCAGCTTCGTAGCCAATGAAACCGACACTGGTGGATGAAAAATAGGCCTGCTGCAGAGGCCCGGACGCAGGAACGTTCACTGAATGGTTGTTGAGGAGACGGACGGTCGGTTGCTCAATAGTGGCACATCTGTTCGCCCGTACACACTTCCGCAGCCGTCATTAGTGCGTTTCATCTATGGCCTGCAGCCACCATAGTTGTCTCGGCACCGTTTCTGGATAGCGCCATTTTGCCATGCACGGTAAACCTTAACATACACCCCGTAGTTTGCAGCGGCATGTGAACAGCTCACATACGTCGCAGTTTCGGAAATTCTTCCACCTGTAGCGAAAGCCAATGATCATTCCCTTTCGGACATCAAATGTATCGTTCCATGTTTGCATTATGACAATAACTACACTCATTTACGCGTCATCCTGAAACGCTTTATATACTCCCCCGAGCAAATGCTGCCGCCTTTTATCTACGAGTTGTTTTTGCACGTTGACATCGAACGTGACTGGAACGTGTACTGAACGCTTGGGTTGGACACTTTCTCCAAAATATGATACCACATGGGTTTCCGGAACAATACTAAGCACAATACTAAGCACAATACGCCAGTTTTTATACTTTTCGTGTCTTGTTCTTGATGCTTTGTTTATACCTTCCTTCGAAGTTGTTCACCAGTATTCTGTGGTTCTAGAGACGCTAGTCACACTGCTTACAAAACACTCCCGTCTGAGGATACTGTTCTAGTGAGTGACAAATATGCAATGTAGGACGAACAGGGAATATTAAACACATAGACCCGGAGAAGAGCGTCACGGAAATTCTGAAACAAAACTGGACTTACTGATGCTTGAAGAACTATCCGGCGAGAACCTATTTATAACGTTCCAAGGCTCTGTAGTACTCTAAGAAAATATGAATACACAGGAAAGCAAGAGAAAAGTACTAAACAAGTTCAAACACCCTCCCAGGTTGGACAGATAATAATAGTGTTTTCGCATTGGGACGCAGAGAGTTAGTTAACTTTCAGATATCTTCCGTCTCGTCTTTTGTACCTGTTATTCATCTGTACCACTGCTCACCTTTTTCCCGACCCAGCCTCCCTTTTTTAAGGAATCAACCTCCCTCCTATCAAACGGCTTCAAATGTCTGAGCACACTCCAAAAAGTTGATCTGTTAAATCACTAACGTTAGATTTGTAAAACTAACGTCATTGAAGACGTAAAACCCTAATTATGTGGTTTTTATTAGTTTTGGATTACTCACCCATAGATAAATGAAAAAGTAAAGAATTCATTACCCATCACCGGATGAATACATTCTGGGTAATGTGGGTTCTGTTTTAAGAAAAGCTAGGTTTTTCACCACATCTCGATGTTAATGTTGTCTTTATCTCCTAAGTTATGAGCCATACTTTGATATAATATTACTGGTGCAGTCACTGCTATATGTCTATAACGTCTGCTAACTCTTTGGCGAACAAAGGACGTAGTAAAGTGCTTTCATCATTTTGTAAGAGTAGAATGTGTGTCAGTCAGGAAAAGTTTCGCTAAAGTTTGAAGTTATCAGTAAGGTGGTCGTGAACTCACTAAGTACTCTATTCCTCAAGTGCTCAATGAATATAGTCTGAGCACTTTTAGCGTATTGAGTTTCGTGTCAAGATACACACACAGTTTCAAACTTTGATGCTTGACGTATTGTAATAAACATTTAACTGAAGATTTTATCTGTTAGCGAGTAAATTATGGTAGCGTTTTAAATTATTAAATTTGACGAATTACAATATAAAATAATGTTATGAGAAATCATGATGTCAGCCTCTTACAGGCACTGAAATAAATCTTGAACATTTCCAATCTGCGCCGGTCCAGATGTTGAATCCGGACGTTCTGCCGCTATAAAACTGTTGCCTTAACTGCCTCGGCCATCCAGACACGCTTCCCGTCGCACACAGACTCTCAACAGTTGACGAGCAACTGGTGTCTCCTTCCATTAGTCCCAATGCTACTAGCATTCGCTAAGTTCAGCAGGGTTTCTGGAGGTATGGTGCAATTACACTGGAAGTACCTACAGCCGCCCTCCTTCATATATACACTCCTGGAAATGGAAAAAAGAACACATTGACACCGGTGTGTCAGACCCACCATACTTGCTCCGGACACTGCGAGAGGGCTGTACAAGCAATGATCACACGCACGGCACAGCGGACACACCAGGAACCGCGGTGTGGGCCGTCGAGTGGCGTTAGCTGCGCAGCATTTGTGCACCGCCGCCGTCAGTGTCAGCCAGTTTGCCGTGGCATACGGAGCTCCATCGCAGTCTTTAACACTGGTAGCATGCCGCGACAGCGTGGACGTGAACCGTATGTGCAGTTGACGGACTTTGAGCGAGGGCGTATAGTGGGCATGCGGGAGGCCGGGTGGACGTACCGCCGAATTGCTCAACACATGGGGCGTGAGGTCTCCACAGTACATCGATGTTGTCGCCAGTGGTCGGCGGAAGGTGCACGTGCCCGTCGACCTGGGACCAGACCGCAGCGACGCACGGATGCACGCCAAGACCGTAGGATCCTACGCAGTGCCGTAGGGGACCGCACCGCCACTTCCCAGCAAATTAGGGACACTGTTGCTCCTGGGGTATCGGCGAGGACCATTCGCAACCGTCTCCATGAAGCTGGGCTACGGTCCCGCACACCGTTAGGCCGTCTTCCGCTCACGCCCCAACATCGTGCAGCCCGCCTCCAGTGGTGTCGCGACAGGCGTGAATGGAGGGACGAATGGAGACGTGTCGTCTTCAGCGATGAGAGTCGCTTCTGCCTTGGTGCCAATGATGGTCGTATGCGTGTTTGGCGCCGTGCAGGTGAGCGCCACAATCAGGACTGCATACGACTGAGGCTCACAGGGCCAGCACCCGGCATCATGGTGTGGGGAGCGATCTCCTACACTGGCCGTACACCACTGGTGATCGTCGAGGGGACACTGAATAGTGCACGGTACATCCAAACCGTCATCGAACCCATCGTTCTACCATTCCTAGACCGGCAAGGGAACTTGCTGTTTCAACAGGACAATGCACGTCCGCATGTATCCCGTGCCACCCAACGTGCTCTAGAAGGTGTAAGTCAACTACCCTGGCCAGCAAGATCTCCGGATCTGTCCCCCATTGAGCATGTTTGGGACTGGATGAAGCGTCGTCTCACGCGGTCTGCACGTCCAGCACGAACGCTGGTCCAACTGAGGCGCCAGGTGGAATTGGCATGGCAAGCCGTTCCACAGGACTACATCCAGCATCTCTACGGTCGTCTCCATGGGAGAATAGCAGCCTGCATTGCTGCGAAAGGTGGATATACACTGTACTAGTGCCGACATTGTGCATGCTCTGTTGCCTGTGTCTATGTGCCTGTGGTTCTGTCAGTGTGATCATGTGATGTATCTGACCCCAGGAATGTGTCAATAAAGTTTCCCCTTCCTGGGACAATGAATTCACGGTGTTCTTATTTCAATTTCCAGGAGTGTATAAGGGTTGGAAGTTAAATAGTGGCAACTATTTATTCATAGCCGATACAAAAGAGTTACTTGTTTGCACCTGTTACTGCCTTTCAAAGTAGTCAGCAGCGTTGTGTAGAACCCATTGGCAGCGATATGGAAGGCGTAGTATACCGTTAGCAGAGCCTGTTCTGTTGATGGTGCGAATGGAGCAGTCTACTGCCTGTCGAATCTCTGGAACAGTTCTGAAGCGAGTGCCACGAAGCCAAAAATGAAACGCCAATCCAACGAATGGCTCATTATGGGTCGCCGCGAAAGTCGAAATTGCGTCAGAGACACCGTATGGTGAAAGTTATGGTGATTCTCGTGTACGACTGAGATGGTGTTATCCTAACGCGTTACGTTCCTCTACGGCGGACCGTCAATGCACAGTATTACTGTTCGTTTTTGGAGCATCACCTGCGACCAGCTTTGCGAAAGAAGCGACAACACTTTCTGCGCAACCCACTCATCATTTTGCACGACAATGCGCAAGCTGTGGCTGCTCCGTTCGGTCGATGGGACTGGGAAGTACTGTACCATCCACCATACTCCCCGGACTTAAGTCCTTGTGACTTCGATTTGATTCCGAAGAAGAAGGAACCACTTCGTGGCATTCGCTTCAGAACTGTTCCAGAGATTCGACAGGCAGTAGACCGCTCCATTAGCACCATCAACAGAACAGGCTCTGCTAACGGTATACTACGCCTTCCACATAGCTGGCAACCGGTTCTACACAACGCTGGTGACTAATTTGAACGACAGGCGCAAACATGTAACTCTTGTGTAGCTAGGTAACCTGGAACCGGGATAGGGCGGTCAAATGACCACATTAGTCGTCTATCAATGAACGTAATAGTTTAGCGAGACTGCGTATTGCTACGTATTGCCCCTGTAGGGATTAGACTTGAGCCCATAAATATTATCTAATCGTTTTTCTCGCGCTACATACGAAATGGATATGATGCACAGACCCTAGTATGTGGTAGATAGAGAAAGTACCCTTGGCTACGGACATCAAGGTGCAGATATAGATGATACGTGTTCTCTAATGATAATCGCAAAAATAGTTCATGAAGTAAGTAGCGTAGGATATCCGCAATATAATATGCATTTATCGCTGAAAATTATGAAATCTGTCTATAAAGTAGCGACGAAAAACTCAATACTATGGTTACAAGTATCTTTAACGAGTCACTCGTTATTCGAACTTGAAGTATGAATCATCAGAATTAACGTCTTTACAATGACATTTAATATGGAAATTTGTAAGGACTGATAATCAGAAGAACCAGATATGAACACTAACACCAGTGGCTCTTTAGATCTGATAACATTGGAAGAACTTCAAAAAGTGATCATAGCTACGAAGAACGAAGAGCCACCGGGCACTGATAATATAAACATGGAGCTGATTAAATGTGCATCTGCTCAGGCCTCGACTTTTAAATTTTGTGAATGTTTGCTGACTGAAGGGACATATACCAAACGAACTGAATGAGACTTTGATATACCCTATCAGAAAGGAAAAGCGATAAACCTGAATGCACCAACTACCAAGGAACATGTCCGCTAAACAACTGCTACAAACTGCAAGCGAAAATTATAAATTTGCTGACGATCAACAAAGTGGAAGCTCGTATGTTGGCGGTACAACGTGGCTTTAGAAAAGGTTGCATATTTTCGTATTGTCCCATCACAATGCCGCAAGTACCACAGGAAAGGAAGATATTTTACGTTATCAAATTATTATGTTATTATTATCAAAAGGGGATTGACAAGGTAAAACTTAAAATGCTAAGGGAATCACTGAAATAAATGGGGGTTCCAAAACATCTGATTACGGCAATTTAGTCATTATACAGAGATAACAAAATAAGGATCCTTTTTGTGGGGAATGAGACAGTCTAGAGATATCAGTTATGGAGTTAAAGGAAGTTGTCCACTTCCCCCCCCCCTTTTATTGTTTATATTGACGATATTTTTAATAAATGGTCGATTGTATTAACAACATTAAGAACTGAAATTGTAATTTCACAACGGCGGTATTTGTTGACGTTCAACATACACTTTGAAATACCCAACAAACGTCTTCAATTACCGCGTATCTCTTGAGTGATGTTGGCGCTAAATACGGAAGACAACCACTACAGATACAACAAATAATTGGATATTAGCGTTTGGTACCCATAAGAACCAACATTTATTATGATCGGCAGATAACTCAACAAGTAAGACAGATGATTTAGACCTAAAATTGGTCATGCTTAGAGATTTTTGTGGAGTCACATAACATAAAATAAAATGGAACCATATACGGAAAGAAACATTAATTAAAGCGTACAAAGTATTAGCCTTGATTTTGCTGCTCTATTGCAGCTAATGTTGAATCCTAAAATCAGATTAAATACGAGCACTCAAAACATCAGAGATGAAGTTCCTTCGCTTTCTAGGGGGATATTCATTACTGGATCATAAAAGAAACAAAGATATTAAACAAGTAGTAATTGTAGAACCCATTGCAACCATAAATGGAACAGACAGGTTAAATTGCAAAGGGCACGTCCAAGTTATATCTGATAATGGGATAACTAAGCGGCAATATCACATAACGCAACGGGAAAGAGAAACATTTGTCATCCTTTAAAGAAATGGCATGAACCATTCTGAGTCAGAACAGGGCAAAAGTCGAACCTTTTGAAGACGATCATGATGACGATGAAGAGTTGACACTTCAGCTTCTATGATAGAATATGCTAGTCCCACGTCTTACGGTTGAAATGCTTGTCTTCATGTAGCACATTTTGGAATGTAATTAACGAATTTATTTATATAATTAGGATAGATGAATTGTACTAAAGTTGGTCATTACTATTGCCTACCCAAATACTAAGCTTTATCTCTGTGAGACTTTAGATGAAACATGGATTTTAATGTGTCATACTTCACTATAAACCTTATATGCTGCACCTGAAGGATTCGACACTTGTATCTGATTACAACAATGGAATTAATAAGCGCGTCTCTGGCTTCGCGAAAGACGAGAAACGTGATGTTTCGAGATATTGACCCACAGGAGCGTTAAATGGCTGGAGCCTGAGACATATACCGTTGACATTAACAAACGGCGTTAATGAGGCCACGCGATTTGTTTCTGTTCCTTCGATTTCCAGCAATCTCCTTTTGGAGAAACTTAATTAATGAGTCCAAAGGCTGTTATTGCAGCGAGCTAATTACGATTTCTTAACGTTGATCAACAGCCATTTTCTTCTTCTGCTCTGGAGAAAACAATTTAAATTTTCTGTAAATCAAATAATATTTTCCGCCGATTTTCATTCGACGAAAATAAATTGACTCATTACGAAGAATTAATTCCTCCGCCTTTATAGCGATTAATGAGGCTCTGATTGGCAGAAATTCTCGTAGATTGTGAGTGGAACTTTTCGTGGAAAACAGGAACAAAATTTGCCGTACTTCGAGCCAGCATTTCGATGTTAGCAGTTACTAGAAAATCGCATCTACACTATTTCTAAACTTCCTTTCTCCAAGATTTTCTAGGAAATGATGTTATCATATAAAATTTGTCAAGACGATGCAACTAACCCTATCGTATACCATGTGACGAAGCAGTATCCATATGAAGATGATTGACGAATTCTGCAGTAACAGTACTGAAAGCAGTTGGAAGGTTCATGGGTGTGAACACATACTGTTAAGGCACTTTCTTGACGTTGGGAAGACTCACTTTGGTACTTCATGCACACTGAAGAAGCAAAGAAATTTGACACCTGCCCAATATACAGTAGGGACCCAGCGAGCACACGTGGCATGCACTCGACTAACTCTTAACTAGCGCATCATGAATACTGCAGGGCTGTCCATAAATCCGTAAGGGGTTTGGAGATTTCTGATCAGCACTTTGCAAGGCATCCCAGATATGCTCAATAATATTCATGTGGCCAAAGGAAGTGTTTGAACTCAGAAGAGTTCAAATGGTTCAAATTTCTCTGAACACTATGGGACTTAACATCTGCGGTCATCAGTCCCCTAGAACTTAGAACTGCTTAAACCTAACTAACCTAAGGACATCACACACATCCATGCCCGAGGCAGGATTCAAACCTGCGACCGTAGCGGTTACGCGGTTCCAGACTGAAGCGCCTAGAACCACACGGCCGCACCGGCCGGCCTCAGAAGAGTGTTCCTGGAGCTTCTCTGTAGCAATTCTGGACGTGTAGGGTGTCGCATTGTCCTGCTGGAATTGACCAAATCCGTCCTAATGCACAACGGACGTGAATGGATGCACGTGATCAAACAGGATGCTTACAAACGTGCCACCTGTCAGAGTCATACCTAGACGTAACGCGAGTTCCATATCACTGCAACTGCACACGCCCCACACCATTGCAGAGACTCCACCAACAGCCTGCTGATATTCAGGGTCAATGAAGACGTCTCCATACCCGTACACGTCCATCCACTATATACAGTACGAAACGAGACTCGCCCGACCAGGTAACATGTTTCCAGTCATCAACAGTCCAATGTCGATGTTGACGGGCTCAGACGAGGCGCAAAGTATTGTGTTGTTTTGTGCAGTCATCAAAGGGTACACGAGTGGGCCTTCGGCTCCGACAGCCTGTAGTGATAATATTTCGTGGAATGGTTCGCACGCTGACACTTGTTGATGGCCCAGCATTGCAGTCAGCAGCAATTTCGAGTAGGGTTGCACTTCTGTCACGCTGAACGATTCTCTTCAGCAGTCGTCGTCCCGTTTTGCAGGATCTTTTTCTTGCCATAGCGATGTCGAAGATTCTATGTTTTACCGGATTCCTGACATTCATGGTACTCTCGTGAAATTGTCGTACAGGAAAATAACCACTCCGATAACTGAGAAATGGCGTGTCGCATCGCTTTTGCGACGTCTATAACACCGCGTTCAAACTCACATAAATCTTGATAACCAGCCATTGCAGCGGCAGTAGCAGATCTTACAATACGCCAGACACTTGCTGTCTTACATAAGCGTTGTCGACTGCCGCGCAAAATTCTGCCTGCTTACATTTCTCTGTATTTGAATACGGATGGCTATACCAGTTTCTTTGGTGCTCCAGTGTATTTAGACATGCATACTGATGTGCACAGCTGAAGGCTGAAAATAACTGATGTGTCGTTAGCCAAGTGATATACGTCGCTGAAACTTAGAATACACGCAGGGAGAAATACTATGGTATGGTATGGTATGGTATAGTCGATAACTGAAAAAAATACACTACAGGCCATTAAAATTGCTACACGACGAAGATGACGTGCTACAGACACGAAATTTAACCGACAGGAAGAAGATGCTGTGATATGCAAATGATTATTTTACCAGAGCATTCGCACAAGGTTTGCACCGGTGGCGACACCTACAGCGTGCTGACATGAGGAAAGTTTCCAACCGATTTCACATACACAAACAGCAGTTGACCGGCATTGCCTGGTGAAACGTTGTTGTGATGCCTCGTGTAAGAAGGAGAAATGCGTACCATCACGTTTCCGACTTTGATACAGGTCGGGTTGTAGCCTATCGCCGTTGCGGTTTATCGTATCGCGACATTGTTGCTCACATTGTTCGAGATCCAGTGACTGAGAATATGGAATCGGTGGGGTCAGGTGGGTAATATGGAACGCCGTGCTGGATCGCAACGGCCTCGTATCACTAGGAGTCGAGATGACAGGCATCTTATCCGCATGGCTGTAACGGATCGTGCCGCCACGTCTCGATTCCTGAGTCAACAGATGGGGCCATTTGCAAGAGAACAACCATTTGCACGAACAGTTCGACGACGTTTGCAGCAGCTTGGATTATCAGGTCGGAGACCTTGGCTGCGGTTACCCTTGACGCTGAATCACAGATAGGAGCGCCTGCGATGGTGTACTCAACGACGAACCTGGGTGCACGAATGGCAAAACGTCATTTTTCGGATGAATCCAGGTTCTGTTTACAGCATCATGATGGTCGCATCCGTGTTTGGCGACATCGTGGTGGACGGAAATTGGAAGCGTGTATTCGTCATCTCCACACTGGCGTATCACCCGGCGTGATGGTATGGAGTGCCATTGGTTACACGCCTCGGTCACCTCTTGTTCGCATTGACGGTACTTTTAACAGTGGACGTTACATTTCAGATTTGTTACGACCTATGGCTGTACCCTTAATTCGATCCCTGCGAAACCCTACATTTCAGCAGGATAACACACGACCGCATGTTGCTGGTCCTGTACGGGCCTTTCTGGATAGAGAAAATGTTCGACTGCTTCCCTGGCCAGCACATTCTACAAATTTCTCTCCAATTGAAAACGTCTGGTCAATGGTGGCCCAGCAGCTGGCTCGTCACAATACGCCAGTCACTACTCTTGATGAACTGTGATATCGTGTTGAAGCTGCATGGGCAGCTGTACCTGTACACGCCATCCAAGCTCTGTTTGACTCAATGCCCAGGCGTATCAAGGCCGTTATTACGGCCAGAGGTGGTTGTCTGGATACTGATTTCCCAGGGTCTGTGCACCCAAATTGCGTGAAAATGTAATCACACATCAGTTCTAGTATAATATATTTGTCCAATGAATACCCGTTTATCATCTGCATTTCTTCCTGGTGTAGCAATTTTAATGGCCAGTAGTGTACTTAGTGAGACGGACAGAAATGATTCTTTTCTTACAAGAGAATATTCGCAATGGACTCACCGTGACTGGCGATTCATTGTTGTCTCCTGGTCATTACAAAAAAGGCAAAAAGGGACATTGTTATTAATAAAGTGTGGAAACACCACAGAAGGCAGCGCATGCTCTGCAACGTCCTCCCTCGTTGACCAGAAGACTAGTTTAGGATTTATTGTGGTACGGCGTTTCATTCCTTCTTCAGCGCGTTTGACATCTGCCTGAAGGCAGCTGGTACACGTGCACTTGTTATAGTGGGCCTTACACAACGTATCACACACGTGCTCGGTGGAACGGGCGCGCCATTCCATTCACCGAATATCCTCTCGGTTCAAGAACTCCTCCACATGGATTGATCGATGCGGTCGTGATTTGGCTTCCATGCAAATGAAGCACTGATGGCCGAATACATACCTGAAAAGATACATGTGGAGAAAGAGAACATGGCCACAATAACGTTGACCGGCCATGTAACTTCTTGAGTCACCACAACACATCAGCCATCAAAACGATCATGTTCGACAACGTTCTTGGTGCACTGCGTGTTCTCATCTCTATACGCATTACTAGTGACCCTATGACCATCAAAATTAATCGCAGTAGGATTATTAGCATTGGTATCAAAGTAACATAATTATCACTATTAGTTGTTGTAGAAAAGAAAGGCGATGGCTGTAGTACCAGGGAATTTATATACGTGTAACATTTAAGCAGTGGTTGGGAAGGGAGTAAGACAGGGTTGTAGCCTCTCCCCAATGTTGTTCAATCTGTATATTGAGCAAGCAGTAAAGGAAACAAAAGAAAAATTCGGAGTAGGTATTAAAATCCATGGAGAAGAAATAAAAACTTTGAGGTTCGCCGATGACATTGTAATTCTGTCAGAGACAGCAAAGGACTTGGAACAGCAGTTGAATGGAATGGACATTGTCTTGAAAGGAGGATATAAGATGAACATCAACAACAGCAAAACGAGGATAATGGAATGTAGTCGAATGAAGTCGGGTGATGCTGAGGGAATTAGATTAGGAAATGAGACACTTAAAATAGTAAAGGAGTTTTGCTTCTTTGGGGAGCAAAATAACTCTTGATGGTCGAAGTAGAGAGGATATAAAATGTAGACTGGCAATGGCAAGGAAAGCGTTTCTGAAGAAGAGAACTTTGTTAACATCGAGTATAGATTTAAGTGTCAGGAAGTCATTTCTGAAAGTATTTGTATGGAGTGTAGCCATGTATGGAAGTGAAACATGGACGATAAATAGTTTGGACAAGAAGAGAATAGAAGCTTTCGAAATGTGGTGCTACAGAAGAATGCTGAAGATTAGATGGGTAGATCACATACCTAATGAGGAGGTATTGAATAGAATTGGGGAGAAGAGAAGTCTGTGGCACAACTTGACCAGAAGACGGGATCGGTTGGTAGGACATGTTCTGAGGCAACAAGGGATCACCAATTTAGTATTGGAGGGCAGCGTGGAGGGTAAAAATCGTAGAGAGTGACCAAGAGATGAATACACTAAGCAGATTCAGAAGGATGTAGGTTGCAGTAGGTACTGGCAGATGAAGAAGCTTGCACAGGATAGAGTAGCATGGAGAGCTGCATCAAACCAGTCTCAGAACTGAAGACCACAACAACAACAACAACATTTACACTGTTTGTTACGGTAGCAGCAGTAAATACTGTTGTGACAGTATGGGTACAGGTGGTATAATGGGACCCCGCTTTGTTTTTTATGGTTTCTGCCTCAATTTCTTTCCTGTCTTCAGTCTCGCTGAGCACATACTGTGACACGTCTTTCATTTATTGATCACAAATGGTTCAAATGGCTCTGAGCACTATGGGACTCAACTGCTGTGGTCATTAGTCCCCTAGAACTTAGAACTACTTAAACCTAACTAACCTAAGGACATCACACACATTCATGCCCGAGGCAGGATTCGAACCTGCGACCGTAGCAGTCGCACGGTTCCTGACTGCGCGCCTAGAACCGCGAGACCACCGCGGCCGGCTATTGATCACACTGTTGTTAAGGTATTACGCATGATATGATGAAGTAATGGAATTTTACACAGCCTGCGAAAAAATTGAGCTTGTAATATGATTGTCATCTGATAAATTCAAACACTTAAACAAAAAACTACAAGAAAGTCATAAGATTTGGCATTGTACAAATCCTGCTGACGATCGTCTCCATATTTTGTTCCCTTCTCTACGCCAATTCTTTACCCCATTGTTCTTTTAACTCTCTGAGTTTCCACAATATATAAAAAATATTAATTTTTAGTTGAAACTTCCTGGAAGATTAAAACTGTATGACGGACCGATAAGTTTGGAAGGTAGGAGACGAGGTACTGGCGGAAGTAAAGCTGTGAGGACGTGGCTTGAGTCGTGCTTGGGTAGCTCACATAGTAGAACACTAGCCCGCGAAAGGCCAGGTTCGGAGTTCGAGTCTCGGTCCGGTACACAGTTTTAATCTGTCAAGAAGTTTCATATCAGCCCACACTCCGCTGCAGAGTGAGAATCTCATTCTGGAATTCTGAAGTTTTTTCACAAACGTAGCCTTATTGTCTTAATAAGCAATGAATACAGGGAGAAATCAGCCCAAAGTGAACCGTCAATTGTTTTAAGACAGTGTTTTCACTTTGGAATATATTTTGAAAATATTTCACAAAATAAACCTATATTATCATCGAAGAAGTAGACAACAAGTAAGCAATCAATTGTTTTAAGAGGCCGGCCGCGGTGGTCTAGCGGTTCTGGCGCTGCAGTCCGGAACAGCGGGACTGCTGCGGTCGCAGGTTCGAATCGTGCCTCGGGCATGGGTGTGTGTGATGTCCTTAGGTTAGTTAGGTTTAAGTAGTTCTAAGTTCTAGGGGACTTATGACCTAAGATGTTGAGTCCCATAGTGCTCAGAGCCATTTGAACCAATTGTTTTAAGAAGGTGGTTCGACTTTCGAAACGCTTCAAGACACCAATTAATTCATGTGATATAGATTGACGTTTCACAACACAAAAAATAATTAATTTAGAGCAGTGAAATTAGGGGAATAAATTTGTACAGGTAACATATTTAAGCGATTAACAAGCTGCGACATTGTTGCGAATAAAACAGTGACCCGTATGTGCAAAAAGTTTCACTTAATTTACGTCTATGGTCACAAACTTTCTGTTAACAGAGTACCGGTTTCGGTCTATAATGACCATCATCAGATTTGTTTTATAAAAACAAAGTCTTAATGTACTGCAGCCATTGTGGCTTTTAATATTTAATATTTGACGATGCCAAGATGAACAAGGTGTTCTTCAAAGGTGCAACTGTACGTAACTACGTCATCTAAACAGTTGTAGACTAACTTCAAGTCCCCTAAGACCACATCCAACGAACGGGAGAACACAGCCTCACCAGTGGCCAACCCAAAAGGGTCCCTGTTGAAATCAAATAAATTCCAGTCTGCTCAAAACTCTGTCACAGGCTTGGATGATTCGGCATGGGGGCTCTGGTAATATGCCTGATTGACATCTATGATGGTGATGACATTAGCACCTGCAAACCAGGTAAAGCAAGGGAACCGACTCCAAAAAATGGTTCAAATGGCTCTGAGCACTGTGGGACTTAACTGCTGAGCTCATCAGTCCCCTAGAACTTAGAGCTGCTTATACCTAATTAACCTAAGGACATCACACACATCCATGCTCGAGGCAGGATTCGAACCTGCGACCGTATCAGTCGCGCGGTTCCAGACTGTAGCGCCTAGAACCACTCGGTCACTTCGGCCGGCGAACCGACTTCAACACCACCTTTTTGTTAAGCCTCCGGTAATCAACTACCATACGAAAATCGCTACCCTGGTCTTTTGTCATCACAAATGCAGGCGAAGCTTGGGGCGAAGTCGATGGTCTAATCACCCCCTCTTGTAGCATATTATTTTGCCTCTGTAAATCTTTATCTTCGGTGGAGACAGCGTATAAGGGGCCTGACGGTAGGGGACACTGTCAGTTAATTGGATGTCATGCTTAAGAATATCTGTCTCCCCCAACTTATCCAAAAAGACCTGAGAATAGTGGTGCAAGACCTGGTTGAGAGCCTGCACTCCATGCGCGGTAAGACAACCTAAACTATTGCACACGACTGCTGGCACGAACACAAAGGGAGACGGTGGTGAGGCGAGGACTTAAAATAAAAGACACTCCCGGCATAATCGAATAACAAACCAGCATGCTGGATGAAAACACACCCGAGCAACAAATGGACCCTCAAATTCTTATCTATGAAAATTCTATGAGGCCATAAGAATTTCTCGACGTTCACCCACCACCGCACCTGCCATACTTAGAGCAAGCGCCACGGCGTGTTTCTGGAAACCCGCGTCAACACCAAGCAATTTATCAGCGAGAGCAGCCATTGCATCATTGAGGTCGATTGAAGCGTTATCCGATAAACAACTACAGTAATGCGCTAAATGCACCTGCACGCGACAAATTTGTTTATACGTCGGTTGCGTAGACATCAGAAATTCAATCGTCTGACCTACATCACTTAAAGCTGTTTCAGTATTTCACAACAAGTCACCAACCTCGTTCACGATGAATGTCGGTAGGGCGACGCGAATGTCAACCGCTATACGCAGCGTGGGAACCAGATCAGACACATTTCCGTCTATGGGCAACCCGCGCGCACGGACTTCATACACTACTGGCCATTAAAATTACTCACAACGGAGATGACGTGCTACAGAATCGAAATTTAACCGACAGGAAGAAGATGCTGTGATATGCAGATGATTAGCTTATGAGAGCATTCGCCGATGGCGACACCTCCAACGTGCTGACATGAGGTAACTTTCCAACCGATTTCTCATACACAAACAGAAGTAGACCGGCGTTGCCTGGTGAAATGTTGTTGTGATGCCTCGTGTAAGGAGGAGAAATGCGTACCATCACGTTTCCGACTTTGACAAAGGTCGGATTGTAACCTATCGCAATTGCGGTTTATCGTATCGCGACATCGCTACTCGCGTTGGTCGAGATCCAACGACTGTTAGCAGAATATGGAATCGGTGGGTTCGGGAGGATAATACGGAACGCCGTGCTGGATCCCAACGGCCTCGTATCACTAGCAGTGGAGATGATCTTATCCGCATGGCTGTAACGGATCGTGCAGACACTTCTCGATCCCTGAGTTAACAGATGGGGACGTTTGCAAGAGAACAACCATTTGCACGAACAGTTCAACGACGTTTGCAGCAGCATGGACTATCAGCTCGGAGACCATGGTTG
Organism: Schistocerca nitens; assembly: GCF_023898315.1. Lineage (NCBI taxonomy): Eukaryota > Metazoa > Arthropoda > Insecta > Orthoptera > Acrididae > Schistocerca > Schistocerca nitens. The sequence goes on along the minus strand of NC_064623.1, from coordinate 43,726,119 downwards.
CGGTTACCCTTGACGCTGCATCACAGACAGGAGCGCGTGCGATGGTGTACTCAACGACGAGCCTGGCTGCACGAATGGGTAAACGTCATTTTTTCGGATGTATACACGTTTTGTCTACAGCATCATGATGGCCGCATCCGTGTTTGGCGACATCGCGGTGAACGCACATTGGAAGCGTGTATTCGTCATCGCCATACTAGCGTATCACCCGGCGTGATGGTATGGGGTGTCACTGGTTACACGTCTCGGTCAACTCTTGTTCGCACTGACGGCGCTTTGAACGGTGGACGTTACATTTCAGATGTGTTAAAACCCTTGGCTCTACCCCATCATTCGATCCCTGCGAAACACTACATTTCAGCATGATAATGCACGACCGCATGTTGCAGGTCCTGTACAGGCCTTTCTGGATACAGAAAATGTTCGACTGCTGCTCTGGCCAGCACATTCTCCAGATCTCTCACCAATTGAAAACGTCTGGTCAATGGTGGCCGATCGACATGGCTCGTCACAATACGCCAGTCACTACTCATGATGAACTGTGATATCGTGTTGAAGCTGCATGGGCAGCTGTACCTGTACGCGCCATTCAGGTCCTGTTTGACTCAATGCCCAGCCGTATCAAGGCCGTTATTACGGCCACAGGTGGTTGTTCTTGGTACTGATTTCTCAGGATCTCTGCACCCAAATTGAGTGAAAACGTATCACAAATCAGTTCTAGTATAATAAATTTGTCCAATGAATACCCGTTTACGGTCTGCATTTCTTCTTGGTGTAGCAATTTTAATGGTAAGTAGTGTATATCAACTGTTCTTTCCGTAATTAAGTTATGCCGGGGCAACCTCGGTGACTCGTCGTACGTAACTTCCTGAAGCAGGCAGACAAGTCTCAAAACAAAATATTGACAATATTGACAATATTACAACTTACTAAGCCCCGACTATCAACCAGAGGAGAGGATAGGAAAAGCAACCCCTCCCCCCTCCACACTTCTGTCGCTGCTACCAAGTGATACATGATTCCTTAGTCGTACCACACTTGCACAGCATATATTAAGTACCATAAAAGAGGAAGCAGGATGGAATCATGTTTGGTAGCCTGACTTTTTTTTAGGCAGCCGTTGGCACCAGTATCCTCCGGGAATGACAGGAGATCTCAAGGGTTACCCGTCGAAGGCTAACAACCAGCTCACTTCGCCTGCGAAGCCGCAAGATAACACAGGCGAAAAGCAAAGATATCGATCTTAACGATACATGAACAAAATAAGACATGGCTGAGCATCTTTGAATAGCATCAGCTCACAAAATCCAGCCTAAAGCTAACTAACACTCATGATCGTTACAGAAGGTATCTAAAGCAAATACGATTTACATCCTCCAGTGCCGCACTTAAGCGACTGGTGCGAAATTTGAATAGGCGTCATCTTCCACATGTAGAAACACGCCTAATAACCTTGCATAACTCCTTCTATTGTTGCGATTTTTTTCTGTCAATGTATTTGACGGCACACTTGCATATTTGCTGACAAAATGGACATTTCGAAACTTTAATCATCTCATAATGGCTAAAATAAATTATAGTTTTAAATAGTAGTACAAAAACCGCTTCAAATTTAATAAATTTTCTATCAAAACTCTGAGCACTATGGGACTTATCATCTGAGGTCATCAGCCCCCTAGTACTTAGAACTAATTAAACCTAAGTCAGTCAGTTATACAAATTGAAATATACGTTACAGTAACTTTAGATATACTTACTTTCAGCCAGACGGTGCTGCCGAGAGGTTCTAGGCGCTTCAGTCCGGAACCGCGCTGCTGCTACGGTGTCAGGTTCGAATTCTGCCTCGAGCACGGATGTTTGTGATGTCCATAGGCTAGTTAGGTTTAAGTAGTTCTAAGTTTAGGGGACTGATGATGACCTCAGATGTTGAGTCCCATAGTGCTCAGAGCCATTTGAACGATTTGAACTCACTTTCCGGCGGAAGGCCTTACACGCCAGGAATGGCAATAAATTAAGAATTGTTTAAAACTCGCTGCAGCATTCAAATTGCAGGTATTGAAATATTAAAGGCAAATCGCCACAAACACAGCGGAAGGAATCAGACACAAGGAATGGCAGCAAATAAGGTTTTGAAGGCTTACTGCGTAAGTAGAAATACCAAATTAGAATTTTAAGGCAAATGAATACAGTCACGGCTGAAGTCTTTACACGCCAGGAACGGCAATAATATAAAAAATTTAGAAACGTGCTTTAAAACAGCAAATACAATAGCAAAGGTTAATTAAAAAACAAGCAACTGATCACCAAACGGGTGAAATAAGATGATGGTAAACTCTGTAACACAACCCTTAACATCCACTAAACACTACACCGCTAGATTTATTCCAGAAAGCGACCAGAACTATTAACGAGACATATATAACGTTTAATGTAGGCATTAAAAGGTATTGTAATAAATAATACAATAATAAAACACAGGAACCAATACGTAAGTTCCTTAAAGGGTACTGAGGCAGATTATACCAGGAGAAGGTGTGGGCTGAAGGAGGGTTACACTGAACTACTGGCCATCACATGTCCTTTTATAACACACATGTCTTACAAGAACCAAGGGGCCACAGACGCTGCTCCAGGAATCGACCTCTGAGAAGGTGCGGCAACAAACGCTTTAGCGAGCGATGAGATAGGCAGCCAAGAGTTGCATTCACTTCACAAGATGGTAACCTAGACTAGTGGCAGTCTAACGAATGACTAACGATAATCTTGCTAAAGCTACCTGACGTCCGATAAACCAAATGCAACGATGGAACAATACGCCAAAGTCGGAACCGGCGGTCTGTACTACGTCCCCAGAATACTGTGCTTAGAGCGTTCGAAAGGAGAAAGGAACCACTACTACCATAGTAGAAGAAACACCAGCCGACCTACAAATCAAGGAAACTGTCAAAACTACACTCCTTACTGGACAGCAGGGGCAAAGGGAGGAAACGTACACTGGCATTACGTACACTTACCCCCAGGGCAGGTAACTGGGGCGTTAGCGGCCACCAGGTAAGAAAAATTACCGCTGGTTGAACTTAACAAATTGTAACAAGTTGAACTCACAAGGGAACCTCCCCATCGCATCCCCCTCAGATTTAGTTATAAGTTGGCACAGTGGATAGGCCTTGATAAACTGAACACAGATCAATTGAGAAAACAGGAAGAAGTTGCGTGGAACTGTGAAAAAATAAGCAAAATATACTAACTGAGTAGTCCAGGGGCCACATAGGCAACATCATGGACAATGTGAGCTCAGGAGCGCCGTGGTCTCGTGGTAGCGTGAGCAGCTGCAGAACGAAAGGTCCTTGGTTCAAGTCTTCCCTCCAGTGAGAATTTTACTTTCTTTATTTTTACATCGTTATTATCTGTCCGTTCGTTCATTGACGTCTCTGTTCACTGTAATAAGTTTAGTGTCTGTGTCTTGCGACCGCATCGCAAAACCGTGCGATTAGTAGACGAAAGGACGTGCCTCTCCAATGGGAACCCAAAACATTTGATCGCAAGGTCATAGGTCAACCGATTCCTCCACAGGAAAACACATTTGATATATTCTATACGACACTGGTAACGGAATGTGCGTCACATGACAGGAATATGTTGTCGACCGACCTAACTTGTACACTTGGCGAATGGGTAAAAAGATTCTTCTACCTTGCCCGATTTAGGTTTTCTTATGGATGTGATAATCACTCCAAAAAAAGTGATGAAAACACAATAGTTTGTCACATAAACTGAAAATAAAAAAAATAAACTTTTCACTCGATGGAGGATTTGAACCAAGGACCTCTCGTTCCGCAGCTGCTCACGTTACCACGAGACCACGGCGCTCCTGTGTTCTTAGAGTCCTTAATGTCGCCTATCTTCCCATGAACTACTCAGTTTGCATATTTTGCTTATTTTTTCACAGTTCCACACAACTTCTTCCTGTTTTCTCAATTGATCTGTGTTCAGTTTTTCAAGGCCTATCCACTGTGCCAACTTATAACTAAATCTGAGGGGGGTGCGACGGGGAGGTTCCCTTGTCAGTAAATAGTAATAGGGAGTCGAGGAGAGCTAATCAGGTCCGACTTCCCCAAGCACTCCTCTCGTTGCTCTTCGCCTCGGCGACGCTACGAGCAGCAACACGGACCCAAATCACTGGAGAAATCGCGAGATATCACAATGGTGGAGGTTTCTCCACTTGGACTGAAATGCACTCATCTTGAAGCTTGCAGGATCCGGTTTACGACGAGGTCGTGCACCCTCGTGACCACAGCCCTTCCATCCGGCAGGCCATGCGTGCCTACATCTACACACATACTCCGCAATCCACCATACGGTGCGTGGCGGAGGGTACCTCGTACCACAACTAGCCGCCAGCGGTCCGGAGTGTTCTGGCACTGCTCAACTCACACGACCCGGCAAAACAACGACGTCACCCCAAAGATAGAGCAACAGTTACTACATATCGATAACCTCCGCTGCTGCCACTAGCGGACAGTCAGCGCTTGCGAAACCGAGTGGCGCCAGTCAACTCGAGAAGAAGACAAACAACTGCAACCATGCCAACTAAACGATACCCTCTGGCCTCTAACATAGGGTGGAAACCTACAAACAGCCAGAGCATGACTCGGAGTATTACTACTGGAACGTAACGGTTGACACGTTGAAAATATCATACTTAATTACATAGGCATTGCTGTAGTGATACTGACACAAATCGCAACCGCTAGAAGTTTTTATCGACAGTGAAAACAACTGGAGAAACTACCTAACGGGTCAGGGCGCTCTACAGGTGTAACTACGAAGTAGTGTCACCAAAATGTGTGTCTTCGTTTAGTAGTTGTTTAGGGGATTCAAATCACTCTCAGGAGCTCACGATACCCTTACCACTGCTAACGGGCATTGTTAGAGAGAAAGCTGTAAAATTGGTCAACAGAGTTCAATATAACGGAAACGTAGGGCTTGTTCTCTGTCCCAGTAAACGAACATCTGATTGGGAGTTAAAAATATGCCGTAAAAACACTGTATGTAGAGAAGCATACAGGTAGCAGATAGTAATAAATACTAAGGAAAAAAATAGAATTATACATACTGAAAAATGTAATTCAGTCTGAAGAAAAGAACAAAATTTACTATCTTGTTGTTTCACAGCATTAGATAAGACACCCAGGTGCAGAAATGACCTAGTCGAACGTTATCGGCGAAAACTGTCCTGGTACCACTGGCAGTAGAATACAAGTGCCAAAGATGGTAGTATGGACCAAAACCAACATCTAGTAAATATATCCTGTAAAATGTATACTGTAAGTGCTATGGGCACTTGTTCGTCTTCGCCACCTCTTTACTGAACAAGTGTCTATAGCTCTTAAAGTATGCACTTGGGAGACCATGCTTAGTGAATATTTTTTCTTATATTGCTCCATAGTACTGTCTTCATAAGTGTGAAAACCAAAGGGATGTATTTTATGATATCGAGCATGTGCTCATCGTTCTTCTGGTATGCATTTTGACCCATGTTTTCTAGACACTTTTTTTCCTTTTGTGGTTAATATTACCACCTCTGAAGTTTGCCTACCTTACAATCTTAGCAAAAACACTACCAGAGGTATGAGAATGATTTTCGCTTTTAAATTTCATGTCGGTCGTTTCCGGACCATAGTCTTATATCTCAGACTGATACATTTACCCTCCCACATCATCCCTGAGAGCTTGTAACATCATCAGATCATTGTCGTATCACCCCTTATATGTAATCGTCCATAGCAGGTAGACTATACAATCAAAATTCCAATAATGTGTGTTAACTAGGAATGGGGGCAAGCTCTTTATTCCCACCCAAAAAAAAATTAAAAATACAAAATTTGCTAACTGATGTTGACTTTTCAGCACACCATACTTTTCAATGAGATATTGTGTAAGTTCCCCACTGTGGGTTTCTGTATTGAATTTAGCGCAAAATTTACCTCCCACTCTATAAAAGTCTGTGTATTACTAAACCTACATACACAAAAACTGTTATGCAATGTGTGTAGCATATGTAACAGATGTAACAATACACGTAGAAGGTATAAAGGGAAGGACTGTTACATTATATCTAAGTCAAATTTGCCATCTCTTCTTTCTTCCATTAAATATAGTTTCAGTTTTAATTTAAAATACATCCACAGCCTATTATGTATCTTATCATTTATATATATATTAACTTACTTAAGTTTATCCTTTATACTTTTGTAAAATTTTCAACTAAGAAGCGTGTTAGTAATGAAACTGAATTTGTATGATATAATATGTAAAATCACACATATACAACCTGCTATATAAAAACAGGCAGCAGGCCTTTGCTTGAGAAATAAATAAATAGATATACAATGTAAACTCCAATGGAAACCTCGGACTAAACAGAATCTAATTTAATTTGAACTGTAAATGGGCTGAATAATACTTGTATTTATGTTAAATGCTCAACACAAGTAAAACAATTATGTGGCCTTAATCAGAATTTTAACTTACCTAGTATCTTGACAACACTGTCGAAGATTTCCAAGACCACAACAGCAAACAGCGGCTAAACTAAATTTCTATTTTTAAATAAAATTTCCAAACAGTACTCAAACTGCTGTATTTTCACACGATGAAATAGTGATAATGCTTAATGATGAAACCTTTAAATAGTGGAATGGGGAGAGTAACTATTTCTATGAAATGGTATTCCAACCGAACGATTTTAGAGTGAAGTATGTATTCAAAACGACAGAGTAAAACTTCGAATGATATTCACACATAACATTGGTCTGAGCAATACGATGCTTAAAAAATTGAACAATTATTTGAAAAGGGTGAAATATTAACAGAGGATTTTCTATAAAGACCGAACAGCCTAATCAGTTGACATGTTACTGCATAACTCATGGAAGTGGCGGTGGTCTTTGTTTCAATTCCGGGCAAGTAAATGAAGTTAACAAGCTGACAATAGTCATTCCGACAAACTCGCTGCGCAGTTCTGTACTCTTACCTTGACTTTTTCTCATAAAAAGAATTATTCAAAATTTATATTCTTTTCGCCCTTCACTTTATTTGTCATATTCTTCGTAGCTGTAGTTTACAAGAAATCTTTCTTTATCAAACAGATACAGTCACAAAATCACAACAGCAATAGTGGAAATGTCCATCACCTAACACACTTCAACTAAGAATGTATCGGACTGCGCAGAGGCAAGGACTGTGCCAAAACACCAAAGTTTGTTTAATATACTATTAATACACTATTGGCCATTAAAAATGTTACACCACGAAGATGTGCTACAGACGCGAAATTTAACCGACAGGAAGAAGATGCCGTGATATGCAAATATTAGCTTTTCAGAGCATTCACACAAGGTTGGCGCCGGTAACGACACCTACGTGCTGACATCAGGAAAATTTCCAACCGATTTCTCGTACACAAACAGCAGTTGACCGGCGTTGTCTGGTGAAACGTTGTTGTGATGCCCTGTGTAAGGAGGAGAAATGCGTTCCATCACGTTTCCGACTTTGATAAATGGCGGATTGTAGCCTATTGCGATTGCGGGTTATCGTATCGCGACATTGCTGCTCGCGTTGGTTGAGATCCAATGACTGCCAGCAAAATATGGAATCGGTGGGATCAGGGGGGTAATACGGAATGCCGTGCTGGATCTCAACGCCCTCGTATCACTAGCAGTCGAGATGACAGGCATCTTATCTGCATGACTGTAACGGATCGTGCAGACACGTCTCGATCCCTGAGTCAACAGATGGGGACGTTTGCAAGACAACAACCATCTGCACGATCAGTTCGATGACGTTTGCAGCAGCATGGACTATCAACTCGGAGACCATGGCTGCGGTTACCCTTGACGCTACATCACAGACAGGAGTGCATGAGATGGCGTACTCAACGACGAACCTGGGTGCACGAATGGCAACACGTCATTTTTTCTGATGAATCCAGGTATTGTTTACAGCATCATGATGGTCGCATCCGTGTTTGGCGACATCGCGGTGAACACACATTGGAAGCGTGTATTAATCATCGCCATACTGGCGTATCACCCGGCGCGATGGTATGGGGTGGCATTGGTTACACGTCTCGGTCACCTCTTGTTCGCATTGACGGCACTTTGAACAGTGGACTTTACATTTCAGATGTGTTACGACCCGTGGCTCTGCCCTTCATTCGATCGCTGCGAAGCTTTACATTTCAGCACGATAAAGCTCGACCTCATGTTGCAGGTCCTGTACGGGCCTTTCTGGATACAGGAAATGTTCGACTGCTGCCCTGGCCTGCACATTCTCCAGATCTCTCACCAATTGAAAACGTCTGGTCAATGGTGGCCGAGCAACTGGCTCGTCACAATACGCCAGTCACTACTCTTGATGACCTGTGGTATCGTGTTGACGCTGCACGGACAGCTGTACCTGTACACGCCATCCAAGCTCGGTTTCACTCAATGCCCAGGCGAATCAGGACCGTTATTACGGTCAGAGGTGGTTGTTCTTGGTACTGACTTCTTAGGATCTATGCACCCAAACTGAGTGCAAATATAATCACATATCAGTTGTAGTATAATATATTTGTGCAATGAATACCCGTTCATCATCTGCATTTCTTCTTGGTGTAGCAATTTTAATGGCCAGTAGTGTAGTAATATAACTTGCTCTGTCTCTAAGTGCACATCGATAACTGACAACAACCAAAATGACATTCCCACCTTACAGTTGATGTGTAAATAAGGTCCTGACCCTGAAAATAATGTGACGGTCACTGGAGAGAGTTATATATACTATTGTTACTAAAATTTTTGGGTTAAGTTTAACTGAAAAATGTAAAGCACTTATGGAATCTACAGAATAATTCATTAAAAGCAATGAGTACTTCTTTGAAAATATTAAAATATAATGTTAACGATTAACTAAAAATATTTCCATATGTTGGGTATTAAGTCGTCTTCGCAACCCTGTGAGGGTTAATGTCCAGCAGTGCACATTTTGGTCGCAGTAAGTGTTTCCTCACTGCCCGGTAGACTTTTGCTGTCAAATATTTGCCACACCCAGGATTATTCAGCTTACAACGTAGCGTAATCCTTCATTTCATCTCCGACCGTATACTGCCATGCCCTCTGTTGTTCTGCGTGTTATGAAACGCACGGACTGTTGTCCGGTGTACGGCCGCTCTACACAAGCGGGCTCGCGTTTAATGCTTTGTAATCAGAGGCCATCGCTTCCGCCCTAGCTATCACGATATGTGGTGCGGGCGGGCCGCGAGTGTGTGGGAGGCGGCGAGGCGGTCTGCACGCCTCGTTGGCGACACGCGCTAGATGGCGGGAGAAAGTAGAGCAGTCACGCATGGCGGGGCCCAGTATGTGGCGGTTACCCTAGGCCACTCCTACGGCTGCCTAGCGAACGCAGTGGTGCAGCAATAGAGGTTCACAGCAGAGCCATAACCGCTGACCGAAATTTCCTGCGTCCTGTATTCACAACCGCTTTGGCAACGACTGTGCGTTTGCCAGCGAGACAGACGTACAGACATTGGTGTCACTGCCCCTACCGATGGATTTTATGCAACACTCAACACCTCCAAAAAGCAGGCATGCGTTTTCATACTCTCTGGTTCACTATGTGAAAACTGTTGGTCATACAGAGAAACTGAAAGCGACCCTTTTGAAGGATATTTAATGTAGATAAATTTTACACAGGGATACATTTTCGCTGGATACCACAGTTGTGGTTGTAGCCTACCTCCGATGTTATTCAATCTGTGTATTGGGCAAGCAGTAAAGGAAACGAAGGAAAAATTTGGAGTAGTGATTAAAATCCATGGGGAAAAAATTACAACTTTGAGGTTTGCCGATGACATTGTAATTCTGTCAGAGACAGCAAGGGACCTGGAAGAGCAGTTGAACAGACTGGACAGTGTCTTGAAAGTATGTGAGGTAAACATCTACAAAAGCAAAACGAGGCTAATGGAATGTAGCCACATTAAATAAGGTGACGCTGAAGAAATTAGATTAGAAAAAGAGACACTTAAAGTAGTAGATGAGTTTCGCTATTTGGGCAGCAGAATAACTGATGATGCTCGACCTAGAGAGGATATAAAATGTAGATTGGCAATGTCAAGGAAAGCGTTTCTGAAGAAGAAAAATTTGTTAACATCGAGTATATATTTAAGTGTCAGGAAGTCTTTTCTGAAAGTATTTGTATTGAATGTCTTTACAGACGAATGGAAAAACTGGTAGAAGCCGACCTCGGGGAAGATCAGTTTGGATTCGGAAAAAACGTTGAAACACGTGAGGCAATACTGACTCTACGAATTATAAGATCGGTTAAGGAAAGGCAAACCTATGTTTATAGCATCTGTAGACTTAGAGGCAGCTTTTGAAAATGTTGACTCGAATACTCTGTTTCAAATTCTGAACGTGACGGGGGGCGAAATACAGGAAGCAAATGACTATTTACAATTTGTAAAGAAACCAGGTGGCAGTTATAAGAGTCGAGGGACATAAAAGGAATGCAGTGGTTGGTAAGGACGTCAGACAGGGATGTAGCTTATTCCCGATGTTATTCAATGATTAAGCAAGCAGTAAAGGAAACAAAAGTAAAATTTGTAGTTGGAATTAAAATCCATGGAGAAGAAATAAAAACTTTGAGGTTTGCCGTTGACATTGCAATTCTGTCAGAAACGGAAAAGGACCTGGAAGAGCAGTTGAACGGAATGGACAGTGTCTTGAAAGGAGGATATAAGATGAACACCAACAAAAGCAAGACGAGAATAATGGAAGGTAGTCGAATTATATCAGGTGATGCTGAGAGAAATATATTAGGAAATGAGACACTTGAAACAGTAACTGAGTTTTGCTATTTGGGAAGCAAAATAGTTGATGATGGTCGAAGTAGAGAGGATATAACATGTAGACTGGATATGGCAAGGCAAGTGTTTCTGAAAAAAGAGAAATTTGTTAACCTCGAGTATAGATTTATGTGTCAGGAAGTCCTTCTGAAAGTGAAACATGGGCGATAAATTGTTTAGACAAGAAGAGGATAGAAGTTTTTCAAATGCGGTTCTACAGAAGAATGCTGAAGATTTGATAGGACGACGTAGAATGTTAATAGCGTTTGTTTGATATAAAAAGCCTTAAAAGTATCCACATAAAAATTCGGATGCTCCCTTCTCAGCACGCTCTCCTGATTAGAGTCTCTCAAAAGCGTAAAATGGCTCTGAGCACTATGGGACTCAACTGCTGTGGTCATAAGTCCCCTAGAACTTAGAACTACTTAAACCTAACTAACCTAAGGACAGCACACAACACCCAGCCATCACGAGGCAGCGAAAATCCCTGACCCCGCCGGGAATCGAACCCGGGAACCCGGGCGTGGGAAGCGAGAACGCTACCGCACGACCACGAGATGCGGGCTCAAAAGCGTACGCCGAGACGGTCTCCCATGGGTCAAAAGAGACTATGCCCTTTCTTTCCGTATCTTTTACACCTTCAAGATGCCCTCTGAGACGTATCTATTACGGGCGCCACACACTTGAGCAATATGCTAGGATGAATCTCAATAGCGTTTTGTAGGCAGTCTCCTTTACAAACTGATTGCATTCCCAGGGTTCTATCGATAAACCGTAAACCGCCACCTGCTTCACCTACGACTGAATCTCTGTGATCGTTCCATTTCATATCCCTGCAGATTGTTACAATCCTGGTACCGAGCGCGGTGGCGCAGTGGTTAGACACTGAACTCGCATTCGGGAGGACGACGGTTCAATCCCGCGTCCGGCCATCCTGATTTAGGTTTTCCGTGATTTCCCTAAATCGCTCCAGGCAAATGCCGGGATGGTTCCTTTGAAAGGGCACGGCCGACTGCCTTTCCCGTCCTTCCCGAATCCGATGAGACTGATGACCTCGCTGTCTGGTCTCCTTCCCCAAACAACCTAACCTAACGTACAATCCTGGTATTTGTACGAAGTGACCGATTCCTTAGTGACTCGTTGATATTGTAGCCATAGGAACTGCATTATTTCGTTTTGTTCCGAAGCGTACCGTCTTATATTTCCAAACATTTAAATCAAAGGACCAATCTTTGCACCACTTTGAAATATTATCCAGATCTGACCATATTTTTGCACCTTTTTCCCGAGAGTATTCCTTTATATATATCTGCATGTGATATCACCTGCAAGGTTACTAACGTAAAAAAATTAACACCAGTCGACCCAACACGTAAAGGTACTTCCAAATGTGTCGATGAGCCTAGACCCTAGATAACATGCCTTTTCCCCCGACCAAGAAACCGTCTGAATATAAAACTTACCTTCCAGTTAAGACTACATGCAAGACTGGGCTCGAACTCCGGCCCTTTGCTTACCATAGCGTACTATTCTAGCAATTGGGCTCCTCACAGCTATACTTCGGTCACTATCGCATCTCCTACTTACAAACTTCACAGAAATCTGCTGCGAAACTTCGGGAAAGGGGGGGGGGGGGGAGTAGCACTCCTGGAAGGAAGGATATTACAGAGATATGGCATAGTCACAGCGCGGTGGATTTTCCACAATGAGTTTTTCACTCTGTAGCAGAGTGTGTGGCGATATGAAACTTTCTGGTAGATTAAAACAGTGTGCTGGACCTAGGCTCGCACTCGGGACCTGGTTATAAATGTTCGCAGAGACCTTCTGTGAAGTTTGAAAGGTAGGACAATTGTGGTAATAAGGCCCTGAGGTCGGTTCGTCGGTCGTGCTTCGGTGGCTCTGATGGTATGAAACCTCCCTTTAGAAAAATTTATGAAGGACTGTTCTGATAAACCCCTTACGTTACTTGATTTTCAAATAGCTTAGCACAACTGAACGTTCACAGACATTTCTCTCTTTACTTATTCTGATCAACACTAACCTGAAACACAATAGCCGGCCGGAGTGGCGGTGCGGTTCTAGGCGCTACAGTCTGGAACCGAGCGACCGCTACCGTCGCAGGTTCGAATTCTGCCTCGGGCATGGATGTGTGTGATGTCCTTAGGTTAGTTAGGTTTAATTAGTTCTAGGCGATTGATGACCTCAGAAGTTAAGTCGCATAGTGCTCAGAGCCGTTTTTTTGAAACAGAATATTTTTAGCGCGACGCATTCTGACTTTCAATAACCCCCGCAAAAGAATGGCCCTGACTAACAATAACCTATACCTTTCATGAATCACTTACCTCACGAAAATCTTCGTTATTCGAACTACTGCAATACAGCGAGCGCCAATACTACCAGCTAAATAAAAGATCCTAACTACTGCAGACACTAACTACTGATAGGCATAGTTAGCAAATGAAAGATTTTGCTAGAGAACAAACAATGTATTTACCTCAATAGTGTTCAAAAGTCATAATATATGTATCAGTTCATGATATCCAGTCTTACAAATTTACTCTGATGGACACTCGTCCAGATCATCCGCTCTCAAAACTCCGCCATCTCTCTGCCCACATCCACCACTGCTGGCGGCTCACCTCCAACTGCGCAACGCTACGCACTGTTCACATCCAACTGCCCAACACTACAACAGTGAATATTTCAACAATGCCAACCAGCCACAGACTGCACACAGCACAGCCAGTGATTTTCATACAGAGCGCTACGTGCCGTTACCAATATAAAAACCTAAACAGCCTACTTACAGGTATTTATATCCAATTTATACTTCATGAAATAAAAAACATTTAAAATGCTTACATGTTGTAGAATAACAGTATACAACAAATGAAACGAAGGTACACCCAAAAACAGAAAAAAAGAGGGCGACCCACCAAGAAGGAATTATCCGAGTGGAACTTACATAGGTAGGTGTTCTGTACCTATAAAGAGAAACACTTAAAATTTCAGAAAAGTTAGATGATTTCTTCAAGAGACTGAGCTTCACAAACTGAGTACGTCAATAACATGTTTGTCCAGCTCCGGCCCTTACTCAAACAGTTATTTGACTTGACAGTGAGTGATATACACACGTCAAAAAACGTTTTCTATCAGCCCGGTTCCCAGATCTGAAGATAGTTGATGGATGTCCTCTGAGGTATATCGTGCCCCATTCTATTCAACTGGCGCTTCAGATTGTGAATATCCCGAGGTGGTTGGAGGACCTGTCTATGGTACTCCAAACGTCCTTAAGTGGAGGGGATTCAGCGACCTTACTTATCATGGTAGGTTTGGAAAGGACGAAAACAAGGAGCATAGTTTCTCGAAGCGCGCGGCCGGGCATTATCTTCCTGAAACTAAGCCCAAGGCGGCTTTCCATGATGGACAGCAACACGGCGACGTAGAATATCGTCGACTTACTGTTGCGTTGTGAGAATGCCTTGGATGTCAACCAGAATGGTTCTGCTACGAAAAGAGTTGGCGCCTCGGACCATCACTCCTGTATGTCAGAAACTACGACGGCGACAGTCAGACTGGCGTACCATCACTGTCCAGGGCGCATCAGGACACGTATTATGCCTGGATTCTCACTGAATCGGATGGAAATGTCTTGAGCGATGACTCCAGATTCGAACTGAGACACGGTGACCGATATAAGCGTGTCTCGAGACGCTCCAGACAGCCGTAGGATAACAACCTGAGCATCGCCCGCCGTATGACCCGAGAATCAGGTGTGATAGGTTGGGGTGCCATTTCTTTCTAAAACAGGGCCCATTTGGTTATTATCTGCGGTATTCTTCCAATAAAATGGTACTTCGACGTTATTATACGCCCTTTTTTGTTCCCCATTAAAGACAAGCCACCGTGGGCTAACATTTCAGCAAGATAGTGCCCGCCAGCACCAGGCGAGAGCTTCTACTCTTTGTCTTCGCGCTTGCCAAACCGCATATTGGCCAGCAAGGTCGTCTAACTGAAAACGTTTGGAGCATTATGAGCAAGGTCCTCCAACAAGCGCAGGAGTTAAGCGATCTAATGAGCCAATTGGACAGAATGTGGCTCGAACGCCTCAGTATGAGATCCAACAACTTTGTATCACACAATAGCAAGCGAATAACTGCTTGCATAAGGTGGACCAACGCGGTACTGACTTGCTCAATGTGTGGATTTGAGTTAGGGTCGGACCATTCGTCACTTCATTCAGTGATAAAAGACGTAGTCGGTTTGCTGGACTTTTCAACGGGCATAGCTACAACACCAATGGATTAAAGTTGCCAACAATGAACTCGTACTCTGATTCCCAGTTGTAACGATTGTCATGAATACGAAAATGGTTGGTCAGGTAAGTTCAGTTGTGTCTCACGCAAGTGGCAGACTTCGGTGCATTTGTGATATACAGGGAAAACGACGTCACTCAGAAACGTAAACACCTGTGCCTCCGACATTACATGTCTAAGTGGTGTGCTGTATCAGAGCTGTTTGCGAAGTACTTGGTACGATGTCAGTAATACTAGCAAAAGCGAATAGTGAAGCGGTGATTTAAAATCACTTGATTGCGACAAGCCGTATTCTAGTTCAAACTGACGTGCCATGGACATTTCACTAAATTACGACTCTCCAACAGAAACTGCGTCTAGTTAATTCAGGCATTTGCACAGCGAATTCCATCTCTAGCAGGCGGGACGCACTTCTGCTCACTCACTCACACACACACACACACACACACACACACACACACACACACACACACACACAGAGAGAGAGAGAGAGAGAGAGAGAGAGAGAGAGAGAGAGAGATATTAGCATCAGTAAATATGCGCCAGCCACATTTAGAAACCAACTCTGCGTTCATCGTA
Organism: Schistocerca nitens; assembly: GCF_023898315.1. Classification (NCBI taxonomy): domain Eukaryota; kingdom Metazoa; phylum Arthropoda; class Insecta; order Orthoptera; family Acrididae; genus Schistocerca; species Schistocerca nitens. The sequence continues at coordinate 43,710,336 of NC_064623.1, read as the reverse complement.
ATATGCGAAGCATTCCAAATGCGCCATTTCGCTATCGGGAACGTTATGGATTACGAACAGGGGTAGTTGAGTAGGACGTGATCTGAAAACTCATAGCGAGGGTAGCGAGAATTAAAGCGCCCTTTTAAAACGTGCTAATCTCCCTAAGTGGGGAGTGAAAGTCCCGTTAAAGCTGCATAGCGCACGAGGGGAGTTCGTGTTTGGCCTTCCCTTACGTTTGTCTTCACTAGGAAGCTTACAGTATCACTCAAATCAGAAGATACTAATTCATTTATTTGTTTAATATTAATTAAATATGAGAGAGGGAAATTTTCCTGTTGTTTTACGTATTATATGGTTTATCACACCACGCATGGGCGTACGGTTTCTTAGGCCAGCGTCGACTGACAAGTGAATGTGGCAACGAGAATTTACTGATGCAGTTATGGAATATACTCAAGTGTGCTAACCCTAAGGACGAGGGTAACTGTAGCATTACGTGTCACTGCCAAGTAACACAGCTCGATGAAACTTCGAAAATACTGTAATCTGCTTTCGCAGGACAGAGCGGATCAGCTTGTGAAAAGAGGCCAAGGTCAATTGCTGTTAGTTATACAGGAGCACACAACTTCATTGCTCGAACCAATGCATAGTTTTCTCTTTAAAACAACAAACATCCATTCACGGCTGAGGGTCCAAGTAACTTCTCCAGAATAAGTTTAAATGATTCCTTTTAAAACACCAGAGCCGGCAGGAGTGGCCGAGCGATTCTAGGCGCTTCAGTCTGGAACCGCGCGACCGCTATGGTCACAGGTTCGAATCCTGCCTCGATATGGATGTGTGTGATGTCCTTAGGTTAATTAGGTTTAAGTAGTTCTAAGTTCTAGGGGACTGATGACCACAGTAGTTAAGTCCCATAGTACTCAGAGCCATTTGAACCAAAACACCAGAATTTAGAGTAACGACTGAAGGTCTTTCTTAAGTAAAATTGCAATATCTTCTCGGCTAAAGGCCTAAATAATATTTCAGATCAGCTAAGGAAATTCTTTAGAAGCCAAGTATTCTCAAATTTCGGCTAAAAGCCATTTCAAGGAAAATTCAAATAAATTCTTCCGCTGAAAGACCAAAACTTGAAGTATCTTGTCGGCTGAAGGCCCAAACAATTACTCAAGAATAATTAAAGACCACCTTAAGAAAAAAAATTACAGAACACGGCTGAAGGCCTTTTCAAGAATTCAAGATAATTAAAGTGAAACCTTACAGACAAGGATTTATGTATTAAAACTACAGATTCAGAAAGAAACACGGTTGAAGGCCTAAATACAGAGCAACAAGAATTTTAAATAAAACACGGCTGAAGGCCCAATCTCAAAATAGTTGTCATGAAGTCGGCTGAAGGCCATATACTAAACATAAAACAGATGATATTAGTACCCGGCTGAAGGCCTGGCACAGTACCTGCGGACAAATAAAATGACAATCGGAAACAACAAACAGTGGTGCTCAGAAGTGTTCCGAGGGTCTGCCTTGGGAGGAAACTCTAACAACAGTTTAGGTGAAGCAGGCAGCCAAGCGTAACACCAGGAGGCAACACTACCTAAGGACGGCTGAAGAACCAACCAACAACCTAATCAACTCCCTCTGTCGCTACCGACCAACTGCCTACTCCAGTCCGCAGACAGCATTCATCTGCTCAGTGGAAATCACAGAAGCTACAACCGGTACCACGTGAACACACTTGCACAGGAACTCGAACTATCGTAAAAGCAATCACTGTGCAAAAACAAGGACGAATCAATTCGACACACAAAGAGTTTCCATAAGCTGTAGGCGACAAAAATACACTTTACATTGAAATGAACACCCTTAGCTGCTTACAGGCGCTGACATACGTCAACGGGAACAGATGAAAATGTGTGCTCCGACCGCGACTCGAACCCGGGATCTCCTGCTTACATGACAGACGCTCTATCCACCTTTTATTTTAGTTTATTTTTCTTTTTTCTTTTTTTTTTTGTTGATCATTGTGTTTGGTCGTTGCGGACGTCGCAAGACATCCTGTTCAAGTTCGGTGGTTGATGCTTCCACTCAGTTTTTTATTACAGAGGCCAACCAGCTCTCTGACCGAACACAGTGAGTTACCGTGCCGGCTTCCATCTGAGCCACCGAGGACACAGAGGATAGCGCGACTGCAGGGATTTATCTCTGGCACGCCTCCCGCGAAACCCACATTCTCAACGTATTGTCCCGCACTACATTCGTAGTGCGCCCGCCCATTATACTCATTACTCGCGGTGCGTTGCCGATTCCCGTAAGAGTTCGGGCACTGTTTGTGCATTCGCACAGAAGAAGAAGATGGTCAAGTGGCCGGTGTGCCTTAACTATATATATACTAAGATGGTATCTGTTCTTTCGGACATGTCCGAGTATAATGGGTGGGGGCACTACGAATGTAGTGCGGGACAATGCGTTGAGAATGTGGGTTTCGCGGGAGGCGTGCCAGAGATAAATTCCTGCAGACGCGCTATCCTCTGTGTCCTCGGTGGCTCAGATAGATAGAGCGTCTGCCATGTAAGCAGGAGATCCCGGGTTCGAGTCCCGGTCGGGGAACACATTTTCATCAGTCGCCGTCGACGTATGTCAACGCCTGTAAGCAGCTAAGGGTGTTCATTTCATTGTAATTTCACTCTAACGAGCTGCATTGTCACCGATGGTATCTGTTGTTTCGGACATGTCCGAAAGAACACATACCATCTTAGTATATATGACCAAATACACGTAGTCCGATGAGACGACCGACCGAACGACCAACCCACGTCGTTCCCACTGAAGTTACATGTGTCGACAACGGTCGGCCGAGTCTTGGCTGTCCGAAGCTGACTGCAGCTCCAACCCGACTCAACTCGATGTCCGTTCGGAATTCGGAGACACGGCAACCCGGGCACACTGGCTCAGACGCACCCATGCAGAGGTAACTCTTTCCCATTGGCCACGACGTCTCTGCGCAAGGAAGGAACCGACCAACGTCCGGCACGATGACCAAGTGACGAGGACCAGAAACAGTCAAAGACAAAATACACGTCGCCCGATGAGACGACCAACCGAACGACCAACAAATGGTCGTCCCGCTCCAATCTCCTTCCGTCGGACAGTTCATGTGCGTCGCCAGCGGTCGGCGAGCACTGGCTGTCCGCACCTCAATGGCGCTCCGTCCCCGACTGTACTTCAGTGCTGCTGCGTCGCGACAGCCGAGTCCCTACTGCATTGCTGATCCGTCCACCGGATGACTCCATTGCTGGTCCGTCCGCAACTGAACTCCCGATACACGACGACCCGGAAATACACTACTGCCCATTAAAATTGCTACACCAAGAAGAAATGCAGATGATAAACAGGTATTCATTGGACAAATATATTATAGTAGAACTGACATGTGATTACATTTTCACGCAATTTGGATGCATAGATCCTGAGAAATCAGTACCCAGAACAACCACCTCTGGCCGCAATAACGGCCTTGATACGCCTGGGCATTGAGTCAAACAGAGCTCGAATAGCGTGTACAGGTGGAGCTGCCCATGCAGTTTCAACACGATACCACAGTTCATCAAGAGTAGTGACTGGCGTATTGTGAGGAGCCAGTTGCTCGGCCACCATTGACCAGACGTTTTCATTTGGTGAGAGACCTGGAGAATGTGCTGGCCAGGGCAGCAGTCCAACATTTTCTGTATCCAGAAAGGCCCGTACATGACCTGCAACATACGGTCGTGCATTATCCTCCTGAAATGTAGGGCTTCGCAGGGATCGAATGAAGGGTAGAACCACGGGTCGTAACACATCTGAAATGTAACGTCCACTGTTCAAAGTGCCGTCAATACGAACAAGAGGTGACCGAGGCGTGTGACCAATGGCACCCCATTCCATCACTCCGGGTGATACGCCAGTATGGTGATGACGAATAACGCTTCCAATGTGCGTTCACCGCGATGTCGCCAAACACGGATGCGACCATCATGATGCTGTAAACAGAACCTGGATTCATCCGAAAAAATGACGTTTTGCCATTCGTGCACCCAGGTACGTCGTTGAGTAAACCATCTCAGGCGCTCCTGTCTGTGATGCAGCGTCAAGGGTAACCGCAGCCATGGTCACCGAGCTGATAGTCCATGGTGCTGCAAACGTCGTCACACTGTTCCTGCAGATAGTTGTTGCCTTGCAAACGTCACCATCTGTTGACTCAGGCATCGTGACATGGCTGCACGATCCGTTACAGCCATGCGGATAAGATGCCCGTCATCTCGACTGCTAGTGATACGAGGCCGTTGGGATCCAGCACGGCGTTCCGTATTACCCTCCTGAACCCACCGATTCCGTATCCTACTAACAGTCATTGGATCTCGACCAAAGCGAGCAGCAATGTCGCGATACGATTAACCGCAATCGCGATAGGCTGCAATCCGACCTTTATCAAAGTCGGAAACGTGATGGTACGCATTTCTCCTCCTTACACGATGCATCACAACAACGTTTCACCAGGCAACGTCGGTCAACTGCTGTTTGTCTGCATGGTTCGCAGGAGAGCTTCTGTAAAGTTTGGAAGGTAGGAGACGAGATACTGGCAGAAGTAAAGCTGTGTTGGACCGGGCGTGAGTCGTGCTTCGGTAGCTCAGATGGTAGAGCACTTGCCCGCGAAAGGCAAAGGTCCCGAGTTCGAGTCTCGGTGGGGCACACAGTTTTAATCTGCCAGGAAGTTTCATATCAGTGCACACTCCGCTGCAGAGTGAAAATCTCATTCTGGACGAAATTGATGTTCATCTCTGTCAAATTCAGAAAACATCTTTTCCTACGTTTTGTCTGTTTCCAATTCTTCCTTTTCACAGTGTCACCCAGAGGACTTTTGCAATTAGACTTACAGGGAAACCAAAGATCAAATAGTTGAAATGGCTCTGAGCACTATGCGACTTAACTTCTGAGGTTATCAGTCGCTTAGAACGTAGAACTAATTACACCTAACTAACCTAAGATATCACACACATCCATGCCCGAGGCAGGATTCGAACCTGCGAGCGTAGCGGTCGCTCGGTTCCAGACTGTAGCGCCTAGAACCGCTCGGCCACTCCGGCCTTCAGGAAAACCACAATAAAAGGTGCAGAAATAAAACCACTTCCGTAAAGTTCAATAACGCAGCCTAAATCCAAGTATATACAGTATGTGGTCAAAAGTATTCGGACACCCCTAGAGACATACGTTTCTCATATTGGTGCATTGTCCTGCAACCTACTGCCAGGTAGTCCATATCAGCGACCTTAGTAGTCCTTAGACATCGTTAGAAAGCAGAAGGGGGTACTCCGCGGAACTCAACGGTCTTCGAACGTGATCAGGTGATTGGGTGTCACTTGTGTCACACGTCCGTACACGAGACTTCCACAGCCCTAAACATCCCTAGGTCCACTGTTTCCGATGTGATAGTGAAGTGGAAACGTGAGGGGACACGTACTGCACAAAAGCGTACAGGGCGACCTCGGCTGTTGACTGATAGACACCGCCGACAATTGAAGACGTTCGTAGTGTGTAATAAGCAGACATCTATCCAGACCATTACCCAGGAATTATAAACTGCATCAGGGTCCACTGCAAGTAGTATGACAGTTAGGCGGGAGGTGAGAAAACTTGGATTTCATGGTCTAGAGGCTGTTCATAAGCCACACATCACGCTGGTCAATTGCAAACGCCAAACGACGCCTTGCGTGGGGTGAGGAGCGTAAACATTCGACAATTGAACAGTGGAAAAACGTTGTGTGGAATGACGAATCACGGTACACATTGCGGCGATTCGATGGCAGGGTGTGGGTATAGCGAATGCCCGGTGAACATCATCTGCCCGGGTGTGTAGTGCCAACAGTAAAATTCGAATTCGGTGGTGTTATTGTGTGGGGATCATGATTTTCATGGAGTGGGATTGAACCCCTTGTTGTTTTGCGTGGCTGTATTACAGCACAGGCCTTGAGCCATGGTAAAAATTGCTGTTTTGAAGAGCGCGCCGCAGCGCGTAGTGTGAAGCAGTCGCCCTCCGTTTCTGGCGGTGGCGCCGCTGTGGCGATCGCAGATTTGGTGTCTCCCTCTGGTGGGAAAGGGGAAAAGATAGCCTCTTCACGTGCATCCAAGGGGCGCTATGAGCTCGCTAGGCGGGGAGTCTGGTGAGTTGGTCAGCCGGGTCAGTGTGGGGCAGTCAGTGTGTGTCTGTCGTCGGAGTACGAGCATGTGTTAGGCCGCCGGTCTGCTCGAGTTGGCTCAGGCAATGGTCATTGGCGGTTGGATCGATCGGTTGGTCGGTCGTGCACTGAGACACAGGATGACTTGTCCGCCTTGAGCGTCGGCACATGTGAGGTCGCCACGTCAGTCCAGTGGGCCGCGCCGTATAGCGAGGGGTAGTGGCTTTTTTTTTTTTGTTTATTTGGCCGTTGAGTGTGTACTCAATTTAGCCATCGGCAACACATAGTGACAATGTGCACATAATTGAATAAACAAATACAGAAATGCATTTTTACAAGAATAAAAAGCTTAACTGTTACAGTTTTGTACATAATGTTTTAAAAATTGAATTGAATTGAATTGGAAAATAATTAAAAGTGTCTTGGCTTACAATTCACACCAGTTATGAAATATCTCATCAGCAAGACATACTTATAATTTACGTAGACCATTAAAACCTACAGATTGAAACCAGTACTCTTGATGAAGTTAACTATCACTTTATATAGACGAACGTCTTTAGTACACAAAAGAGGAGAAGCTGATTGAGAAAGACGGTAGTCCATACTCAGCAATGTCTTCAGAAAGACCAACCGTTCACGGTCAAATTTGGGGCACATAAATAAGATGTGGTTGACATCAGCTTCCGACTCAGGATCACACTCACATGCTGGTGAACTGTAAACGTTGATCCGATGTAGATGTTGTGGGAAAGAGGCATGATTGAAGCGGAGTCTTATGATAGTAGAAATCGTGGATCGGTCCAGATGTGTCCTCATGAACCACGGCTGTGAAGGGATCCGAGGTTGTAGCACTGCGTAATAACCGCCTTTTGTCTGTTGAGAAACGTTCCACATTTCCTGCCATTGTTGTCTTGCGTGATCCTTGACTGCACGTAAGTAGTCTGTATAAGGAAGGTGCAGATACAGGACGGTGCCTAAGGTGGCCGCTTGTTTGGCTAATGCATCAACTTCATCATTATGGAGGATGCCAGAGTGGGAAGGTACCCACAACAAATGGATCGTCCGGCCCGTGCGTGTGCTGCGAATATATTCAGACATCACATCCAAGATATAACTGTTGGTTGTTTCGTTCCATCACTGTACTGAATGTTTTTAAGAACGCTTTGCGAGTCAGATACTATCAATATCTTGGGGAAGGAAGTGCTAGAGACAAACTTAAGTGCTTCCAAAACTTCCACTGTTTCCGCCGTAAAAATATAAGTGCTCGTGGGCAGTTTGAAGGTTTTGTGGATGTGGATCTGGATCTGAGGGCAGAAAAAAGCGCATCCTGTACACTCTTCTTGCGGAATTTTGGAGCCATCTGTATATACACAGAAAAAACCCGGCCATTGTGCTTGAACGAGACGATTGAAGCCAACGTAGGGTGCGATCTGCGACGCCGTGAGACGGGAGATCGGCGCGCCTTCCTGCGTCCGTTGAAGCGGCTAGCAGCAGACGGTTCGGGAGAGCGTTTTGGGGGTGCTGCACCAGGTCTTCACCAGACATAGCAGCTTATTAGAAGTTAAGTGATTCGTGATATGTCGTTTCATTTACTTGTTAAATTTTACTTGTTTTCTTGGTCAGTCTCTCGTCCCCAACTTGCTCGTCTGTCCCCGGTGCTCATTTGTTAGGCAGTTAGTGTCTGTCTGTCTGTCGGTCTCCCGTACGTTAATATCTGCCTCTGTCATGGTTGTCGGATTCGGTGTTAACGAATTTATTGCTTGAAGAGTAACGGCCGAATTCCTGAAATATGTTTTTATCTTGCCTATAATCTTGAGAGGCGGTATATGTGTAATGTAGAGCACATTTGTATATTTTATGCAAGACTGCATTTCTTGGGTTTTTTATTTAAATAGTCATTTTAGTATATAAAGTTGCCACCCTTTCACCGTAAGACTTCTTTTTTTAATGAAGTTGCACCTTCGGTGGCAAGTTAATTTTTTTTAATGTTAGTGTTTTGTACCATTTCCTCCCTCCTACGGGGTGCATAGTTTATGTGCTTGTGTGAGTTGTTAAAATTTTTAGTTTAAAGTAATCTGGTGTGTTGCAGATTTGCACCAGTGTAGTCTTTCAGAGGTTGTTGTGAGCGGTTGCGACTACGGCCGTGTCAAAAGGGAGCGGCAAGGTTCTCAGCCCGAAAGCTCATACCGTCCAAATTTGTTCTTTATGCCACTTGATATTTAGAGGGTGCTTTCTGATTATAATTTTAAACCTGTTTCAAAAAAAAAAGCTTTTAGGTATAAAATTTCCATTTGTTGAAAGAAATTTAATTTGTTTTCATCAGTTACACATTGGCAACTACTTCCACGCTCACATAGTGTGATTAAATGTGTTAATGTTCTTGATGAATCGCTAGCAAATTAAGTAAATACTTATGAAAAGGTTTTGAAAGTAAATTCACGGTTCAGGCCTACACTGATGTTTTAAGTACCTTCTTGTTTCCCACTGTTGAACAGCAATTCGGGTATGGTGATTTCACCTTTCAAGACGATCGAGCACCTGTTCATAATGCACGGCCTGTGGCGGAGTGATTAGATTACAATAACATCCCTGTAATGGACTGGCCAGCACAGTGTCTTGACATGAATCCCATCGAGCACCTTTGAGATGATTTGGAACGCCGATTTCGTGCCAGGTCTCAGCGACCGACATCGATTCCTCTTCTCAGCGCAGAACTCCGTGAAGAATGGGCTGCCATCCCCCAAGGAACTGTCCAACACTTGATTGAACGTATGCCTGCGAGAGCGAAAGCTGTCATCAAGGCTAAGGGTGGGCCAACACCATATTGAATTTCAGCATTACCGATGGAGGGCGTGACGAACTTGTAAGTAATTTTCAGTCAGATATCCGGATAGATTAGATCACATAGTGTATAAAAAATTTGTGCTAGAACACCTACGAATGAAATGTGATTCCTTTACACGTTAGACAATTGTTATGGTGATTGTGACACCCGCAAATGACGCAAGTTAGTATATTTTGTAGAAGCACTTCCGCCAGAGACTAACGTTCGGAGCAACTAACGCGGCGGACGTTGGCTCCAACTTTGTAAAGTTGGGACAACTCGCCTTATTATACCTCAACAGTATGTATTATGTCACTCGTTAATCATTTTGCCTGTGACTGCGACGTACAGTTGCCAATTAGCAGTGGCGTAAATGATTAGAGTTTCAGTTCTCTGTGAAAAGTATAACGGCGACGAAAGTGGAGTAGTGTTGTTTCTCTTTAGCGTTGTTACCAGGAATTGTATAGGGTATGTGAGGGGACCCTGTACAGCGCGGGATGTTGGGTGATCACTATGAAGGACCCGTAGAGGCATTCTCCTCCTGAGACGGCGTTGTCAGCACCTATCAGACTGAATAAGGCCTCACTATGGGTTTCTGTTTCGCAAGCTGGACGAATCGTGCAATATGCTGATGTGTGTGTGTGTGTGTGTGTGTGTGTGTGTGTGTGTGTGTGTGTGTGTGTGTGTGTGTGTGTGTGCGCGTGCGTGCGTGCGTGCGTGCGGATGTGTGGATGGGTTGGTATGTGTGTGTGTGTGTGTGTGTATGAGTGTGTGTGTGTGTGTGTGTGTGTGTGTGTGTGTGTGCGTGCGTGTGTGGTTGGGTGGGTGGGTTGGTGGGTTTGGGGGAGAAGACATTCGGTTGGGACAGAGCTACTAGGGGCTAAAGAGATAGACATTCACATCAGAATTTGGGGCTCGGAGGCTTGTCTGCTCTGCAAAGTAGGATTGATGATGATCTGTGCCATTTCTGCTGAAAGAGCACATAAATAGTAATTGTGCAAGTGTTTCGGAGCACACCATTCATAGTATACTCTTGAACATAGAGCTCTGGAACATAGAACTTGTACGTGTTCACTTGTTGACTGAACGACATCGTTACAATTGCCGTGGGCACTAGACCATGGGAATACGAGCGTCGATCAATGGAAATGTGCCGTCTCCACAAACGCCATCATTCAGGTGAACGGCGACTCGAAAGGTACAGCTCGCCAGGGACACAGGTTGGTGGGAGCAGAGTTATGCTATGGGAGACATTCTCCTACGCTTGCATGGGACATGTGGTAGTAATCGAAGGCCTTGCTATAATGTTTTCAGGAGCACTATAGTGAACTCACATTGATGACCCGTCGACTAAACTCTCCAGACCTGTGTCCTATGGAAGCCATCTCGGTTGCTATCGGGTGCCATCACTACGTACGGAAATCAGCGGTCCGCTATTTACGCAAATTACATGACCTGTGCGTAGATATTTAACACTTTATACCTTCACAAACCTGCCAACGTATTGTTAGATCCCTGATATGCTGAATCAGTGATGTATTTTGTTTCAGAGACGGACAAAGGTGCTATTAAGCAAATGGTCACAATGCTTAGGTCATTTTTGGAGATTGGTCAGTCACACTCCGAAATCTACGGTGATCCTCTATGGATCATCAGCAGCTTCCCTGCTATAGGTAGTCGTGTAGTCACTTGATCTGCTCTTTCCTCCGGTTTGGTAGGTCCCAGCACAAGGTGGCACCTGAGTGTTGAACAGGAACAGAGTCATCGAGAGGCCCTCACTTATGGCTTCTGTGATGACGTTAGAGTGAGCAGCACTTCGCAGTGTGGTGGTGACAGAAGACAGTCAGCGTCTCGAGTACACCTTCGACTAGTTCGTAGGGGGTGCTGAAATATCCAGGACATAGAGTCAATGGACTGTTCAAATCACTGAATAGACTGCTATTACTGTTGAAAATGATTCCAGTGATCTGCTCTCTGGGAAGCTGGTGTATTTATATGGTATGACGTGAGATTTGGTTCACAATTACGCTATTGACAGCGATCCTCATTCTACCTTTACTTAACAATCCCTTACAGGCGATCAACTGCTGTCTCAGGTTCTGATTATGTGTTCTTTTGTAGGAGATATTATTTCTTGCATAACTTCTTACGAGCTAACTAATATGTCTTTCTTTCTCAGTTTGCCAGCCGCTGTGGTCGAGCGGTTCTAGGCGCTTCAGTTCGGAACCACGCTACTGCTACGGTGGCAGGTTCGAATCCTGTCTCGGGCATTGATGTGTGTGATGTCCTTAGGTTAGTTCATAGAATAGAATTATCTCTGGAGTGAGCATTGCGTCCTGCGCATGTTGTCAACACTGAACTGGAATTGTCACGTGATCTAGGGACGACGTCGATTGTTTAACGCCAATTCTCGTCCGCCATCAGGTGATTCACGTCTCGTCACATAACATCAAACATTTTACAACACCTTTCGAATGGAGGCATTCGCACAAGTCGTCAACGGGACGTCATTTCACGGTACATCAAGGTTTCTCGGGAAGAAAAGTTTGACGGCACCCGTCTGTTAACACCTTAAGTTAACCTATTTTCGCCGTGCTCATTCTCCTTATAATAGTGGATTTTGTACTGTTGTATCTTCATAATCTTTATTTTATAATAGCGCTTTTGTTTTAGGGGCAAATTGGAGATGTTCCATGACGACTAGGATATTTTTTCCACTTTCTTACACTACCGAGGTCGTATATCTGAAGGCGAAAAGTTATTTAGGTATTACGATAATACGACAGCGCTGACGCCCACAATGTATATGTATAAGAACATAAGTTGACGAAGCAAATTCCACCAAATGACATTTTAAGCAAAAAAGTCAGCTTTAATGAAGGAGTAAAATACAGTTGCTTATGACCTTATTAATTACGCAAGAAAAAACATAATGGATAAGTTTAACAGGCTTCGTTAATTCGTTTGAAGCTTTCTTTGATGTGTATAAATGTACATATTTTCCCTAGATAATAATTGTCGGTGTTTTGAAACGTCGTCTCACTTCTCAGTAATTTACCAAACATAATTGATCAAGAAAATAGGTCATAAAGTTTTCTTCGGCCATTGACAAACTTTGTTGTTGTTAGCTTCTTAGTTCTGATACTATCCTGTAACATTTTATGCATATTAGGGATGGTGACTCAAAACCCCAATTTCGCCGTTCAGTACTGTGTTAAGCGACTTGACGAGATGTGACATGAAAGACAGTGTAAATAAATGCTGACGTGAAGCTTTCGTGAAGTCATGTCCGTTCAGTTTGCTCTTCAAAGGTAAGAGCTTAATTTACTTCAAATATCAGACGTAAACTGCTATGGTGCCTGCAAAACGTCTATACTAAATCCACAGCACTTACGAAGGGAATCTGTCTTTACTAGCGACATGACAACATTCAAAATTTATAGGACAAATCTACGGCGTCCCGATATCACGTGTCCATTGTGGTGACGTATGTTGACAACACAAAATCAATTCTGCGCTTCTCAATGCTCACTCCAGAGATATTTCTACTCTATGGGTTTGTTAGGTTTAAATAGTTCTAAGTCTATGGGACTGATGACCTCAGATGTTAAGTCCCATAGTGCTTAGAGCCATTTGAAACATCTTTCTCAGTTTACGATTTCTGTCTGTGTCATCTTTCTGCTGAATGTGAACTTTGCGCCTGACAGGTGGTGACTGTGTTGAAATGTACACTCAGTTCTGATCCACTTTCAACGTTACAGGTTTGTTTCCATTTAAGACTGTGTCTTAACTCTGCCTATGACAATGAAATTTGGTTTTCAAGCAGAATATTCTAATTCCTTTCCTTTGCTATTCCACGTCATGACGGTACAATGCTGGTTCAGGTAGCAGTGTCCTGGGGATCACCATTCAGTGCACATTGTTGAACATGGAGCTTTGGAGAGGACGATGTGTAGGTGTTTTTCCGTGTTGAGACAACGACATCATCAATCACGATTCCAACTGGCATGGAATCAGCTAGTGTCGTTGTGTTTCTTGTTTCTGGATACGCTGTAATCCAGGCAAATTTCGGCTCGGAACGTGCGTCGCCCCATTGACGCAAGGTGGTCGTGGCAGTGCTATGCTGTGGGGGCAGTTCACCTGGGCATTCTGTTACAAGCAGAAACCTCTAGCTAAGGACTAACCCAGAGGTCCATATTTTTAACCACGATCTGAAGATCACATTGATACATCTCCACCTGACCTCATATGGCAACCTGCATATAATTACTGTCTAGCTAATGTAGCGAACTCACATTCCATAGAAGTTGCTCTGCAAAATTGTTACAAAAATTGGTGGAAGAACTTCGTAATTAACTTCACGTCTACCTTGAAGATTAATTACCTTCGTTAAAATTTGTATTAGTTAATTTAACGGAATTATAAATACGATGGGATGAGGTCAGAAACTTCATTAACTGGAATACCTTCCCATCAGAAAATTTGCACGCGCTACGTAGCTTTGGTGGCACTTTTACTTCACGCCCGTTATTAAAACTTTCGGTTTTTGTCATTCGACGGTATGGGGGCTGATGCACTTTGTTTCTCGCTGATGGAATAATGTTACAGTAACGTGAACTGAAACAGACAATTTTTTAAAATATGCTTACCTGTAATTATTTGGAAAGGTTACCAAGAAATTTTTATGCATCTATGGTTAATTACTATTAATAAAAGAAATACAAAAAGATATGACGAAGATTTTGAAAACAGTCGATTACAATAAAGTAAGAAGTTACCAGCTGCATAAAAGAAATTTAATTTATTTACCTGTTTCAGACACTCGGTGCCCTTCTTCAGAAGGATGTAATTCACAGTGTCTGCATAAAACTAGTTTCATGCAGACACCCTGAACCACATACTTCCAAAGAAGGGCCCTATGTGCCTGAAATCGTTAAATAAATTACTTCTTGTATGCAACAGGTTGGTTATTATCTCATCATCTACCACTACAATTGCTGAAGGTGGATAAAATACTAAATATCTGATTCTTTATCTGTTATAAAAGAGTTTCACGTGGCCGTCTATTTCCTTCCAACTGGTGACTTGGCCAATGAAATAGGAGACAGGTGACCTCAAGGAATAAATGACAAACATTGCGAGTCACCAATATACACATTAAAAGGAGAATGACTGACTTTGGTGGCTAATTCATCTCTAAGGCGATTGTGTAGCAGTTGACAAATGTGTAAGAAAGATAAGCTCATTTCATGACATGAGTTCATGAACATGTTGCACTACAACCAGCCATTTGTTAAGTTCTTATCTCCAAATTCCCCTGCAATATCTCATTATGTTGCAGTCAGCTTAGGAAAAATCTGAGTCAGTACAGGGTGATTCAAAAAGAATACCACAACTTTAGGAATTTAAAACTCTGCAACGACAAAAGGCAGAGCTAAGCACTATCTGTCGGCGAATTAAGGGATCTATAAAGTTTCATTTAGTTGTACATTTGTTCGCTTGAGGCGCTGTTGACTAGGCGTCAGCGTCAGTTGATGCTAAGATGGCGACCGCTCAACAGAAAGCTTTTTGTGTTATTGAGTACGGCAGAAGTGAATCGACCAGCCACCATTGATGATTTGAAACGAGAAATAACAGCAGCTATCCAAACTGTTACGCCTGATATGCTACAGAGAGTGTGGAACGAGTTGGAGTATCGGGTTGATATTGCTCGAGTGTCTGGAGGGGGCCATATTGAACATCTCTGAACTTGTTTTTGAGTGAAAAAAAACCTTTTTAAATACTATTTGTAATGATGTAAAACAGAAGGTTATATTATGTTTCTTTCATTAAATACATATTTTTAAAGTTGTGGTATTCTTTTTGAATCACCCTGTATGATTACAAAGACATAAACGGTCGTCCGCCTATTTTTCTCTTTACGGAGACGAAAACCGAGAGACGTAAGTCAGTTTGGTTTCTAACATGACGTTATCATGGTTTGTTTCGTCGTTATATAAAACCGAGACTATTGCAGTTTGGGAGTCTATTTAGGCGGCCATTATATAAAAATATCTAACCAACGGTAAGATACTTACTCAGTATTGTATTGTCAATTTGGAAATTTGTGGTAAAGTCTTATGGGACCAAACTGCTGAGGTAACCGGTCCCTAAGCCTACACACAACTTAAACTAACTTACGCTATGGGCGACACACACACTCATGCCCGAGACAGGACTCGAACATCCAACGGGGCGAGCCGCGCTGACCGTGACAAGGGGCCCTAGACCGCACTGCTACCCCGCGCGGCTGTATTGCAAGAAGCACTAAATAAATCAGAGTTAAAGGATATCCTGTACTATAGCGTTTTCTGTGGTTTTAATCGAACAGACTTTTTATGCTCCAGAGCAGAATTTACGATACGTACCTGGACTGGAGAATGAGAAACCTTAAAAACTGGTCATGGACAATGAAATGTCTTTTAGTACTATCTCAAGCGTATCATTTTATATGCCACGCCCTGGTGAAACTCCTACAGCGACGAAATAATAGTCTTGAATTGAAAAATATTTAATAGATGACACAGCATGAATTCGACCTTACTGTCATCTTCAACGTCATTAGTTTCCGCTTCACACTTACCCACTGTACTTTCATTCTCTTTACCTCAACTTCATTTTTGAACACATATTTCTGCCAAAAATGTTCCCGTGCTTTCCTTTTAGTTTCATCCGTATGTGTGTTCTCGTCTTCTGTCAATCATCCATGGAAATGTTGTATCCGTTAATTGTGTTTGTGACTCGTAGCTGGGGTTTCGATCTAATTACAAACAAGCTTCCGAACGTCTCTCATATTTACAGGGAAACCAATATGTAGAACTAGCTTTCTGCGTATGTCCCATCAACATAAATACCATGCAGATTCTACTTGCTGCAGAGATATTATTTTTAATATTTCTCTCAATTGACTTTCTAGGAATGACGTAATTTTGAGCAGCAACGAATACATATGAATAATTTGTGACAGCTTGAGTTGTATGTACCAAATTTTCTTCATGAAAACTATCACGTTCTCCAATTTCGCTTTTACATTCAGCAGGAATTTGTCTTCACCGAATTTGAACAGTGGTCAGTGTAATATTAGGTATAAAACGTGAATAGCTATCTATCCCATTGTGTTCATGGCAATCTATCGAAAGTGCTCGCCGAATTCGATTAATTACCTCTTCATGAATTACCAGATGTGTCAGTCTAATCTTCAGAGCATAGTTATATGGCACCAGATTTCTAGAGCTATCTTATTTTTGTTTGATTATAGTCTATGTTTCATTTACGTACCAAGCTATACTTAAGACCAATACGTACGACTCAAATTTATATTTTTCTAGAAATTAGCTTCTTGCTAATGACAGACCGTATTTTGTTCGTTGTCTATTGCGACCGTCGTCAGTTATTTGGCTGCCCAAGTAATAAAAGCTATCTTCTAATTTTGCCGTCTGATTTAACTCCTTTGTTACTGCCTCATTTAATTCTACTACTTTCCATTACCCTTGTTTCACTTTTTCTGCTGTTCATCTCCTTTTCAAGACACTGTCCATTCTGTTCAATTGCTGTTCCAAATTCTTTGCTGCCTCTGACAGATTTGCAATGTCACTGACGGATGTCAAAATCTTTATTTTTTCTTCCTGACCCTTAATTTCCTGTCCAAATTTCTTGTTGATTATGATTATTGCTTACGCAATTTACAGACTGAATAGCATGGTGGACACACTACAACCCAGTCTAACTCTCTTCCCAACCACAGCTTTCCTTTCACGTCGTTTAACACTTATGGCAGAGAAGCCACCTTGAGATGAAGGATGTAGAGATGGAGGGCAGCGGGGACACAACAGTGAAGGTGCGGCAGAGGGCCGGGCTTGGAAACGAGAGGAGGAACCAAGGGATGAGGGGGATCAAGGTGGCGGGAGGTATAGAGTATGTGGATATGTTCGAGGAATAGGAGCAGATGGGGGAAAGGAATCAGGTCGTAGACGATCCGCATGGGGACGGGAGGCATATACAGAAGGCGAGGTGGAGTGCATGGGCATGGCACTCGATGATCTGGAGGCACTTACAGAATTTGAGCGACGGGGGGTGGGGGGTGGGGGAGGAGGTTAAAAGTGAATAGGCTTTCAAGGGATATAGTTGTATGGAGAACTGCTTTGGAGTCAAGACCTCAAGAACAACAACCTTTAGTATTTGAAAATGTGTATTTCAGTCAACACTGTGAAAAGCTTTCTCTACAGGTATAAGCTGCGTAATGTGATGGACATGTTTCTTCTCGGTCCATTTCGTTTGAAAAAAATGCGGAATTGGTTGTGGGACATCGCGGGGTGTTCCTACTTCAGCTCCTATAGTTCCATTAAGTTCCAATAGGTGGCGGCACTATACGTAGCCTTCAAAGTGGCGTCTCTAACGGAGATCAGTACAAAGCAGAGATCTGTCATTGAAAATTTAAGTTAAAGAAATTACGGCCATCGTCACAAAATTTAAGTCTTTTGATCAGGTTTCGACACTTCTCTGAGTGCCTTCATTGAAATTGGCCTGTAACGTAAGTAGAAAATTATGGGAAAATTTTTACATAAAAGCCCAAGTACTGACTAGCAGTACCAGAAAGAAACAGTACTTACATAACGCGCTTAAGATAAATATCAAGTGATAAGGCTTCAGTCACAAAAATTTTAAAAAGAATATGTGGAAAGCGAGGCACTATGGGCTCGTATAAAATATAATGCCACAGGTAGCAACACACTGAGGCAACCGCGCTAGCAATTACGGGCAGCTGAATATTAGACGAATAGTGCCATCTAGTAGCCGTAAATATAAGTAGGCTACGTAACATTTAAAATATGAACAGATGATGGAAAAAGTTGGAAGTATAACAAAGGGGTGATAATGGTTTTTATAAACATAGAAAAATCATATGACTCAGTTAACAGGGAAAGACTCTGGGAAGAAATGAAGAAGATAGATCAGAAGACGGATACATTAATGTAATGAAGACAATGTACAGAGGACACAATTGTAGAATTTGAACACCATTGGGGAACTCTGAATACTTCGAAATAAGAAAAGGACTTAAGCAAGGAAGTGTTAATGTTGTAATGGAGGGAATGAATAGGGCAGTTAAAGATATAGTAAAAGAAAAAGACAAAAAGGTGATTTTTGCAGATGATATTGTTATATGAGGTGATAAAGAGGTAGATGTACAGTTACAACTTGATGCGTGGAAGAAAATAATGAAAAGGTATGGCTTAAAAATAAATGAAGATAAGAGTGAAGTAATGGTATTTGGAATAGAGAAAGGGATCAACGGAAATATTACCTTGAATGGAGAACCCCTCAAAGAGGTAGAAAGTTTGACTTATTTAGGGAGAGAAATATCTAGGGATGGAAGAATAACTAACGAAATTAAAAGGAGGATATAGAAGGGACGCAATTTCTACCAAACAATAAAACACCTGATTTGGAATAAGGAAGTTTCAAAAAAAGCCAAACTCCTTATGTATTAGATTTATTACTTCCATATTGTCACCTATGGGGGAGAAACATGGACAGAGACAGAAAGGGACTGGAGCAGACTGCAAGCAGGGGAAATTAAATTTCTCAGAGCAGTTAATGGAAAAACAAGAACGGACAGAGTAAGGAATGTAGAGATTAGAAAGGACCTTAAACATGAATGAGAGAGGAAATTGAAAAAAAAGAGATGAAGATGGTACGGGCGTGTTAAGAGGATACATGGGCAGAGTCTCCCCAAAATTGTGAAAGAACTAAAGATGGATGGGAAAAGACCTAGAGGGCGCCCAAGAACACGGTGGAAAATGGGAGTGAGAATATCTGTGGAAGGAGATGTGTGACCTGGCAGCAAGTGGAGGAAGGAAAGTGGTGGGAGGACCGAGCCAAATGGAGAGGACTCGTCTGCATCCAGACCCGGCAGTAGCTGGAGCGGGATCCGGATATAGATAGACAGACAGATGAATGTTAAGATGAACAGTACCTAGTACATGAACTAACAGGCAAAGTTTTATTTTACAGCAGCAGACATGGTAACTTTTTGTTTACATAAAAGCTTAGAAGTACAGTTTGAAGATTGAAATCTGATTAACAGTACAAAAAGAAACAGTGTTTACATATCACGTATACTTGCTGGACAGCCGCACACAGATGTGGCTCCTGGAGTTCTGGAGCGTGCTGACACTCTCATATGGGGTGATCGACGGATCGCAGTCATCTGGACGTCTCTTTTGGTAGTGCTGACACATTCGTCCACCAGTTGGGGTGCTCAAAGTGTGTACCAAATGTTTCAAATAGCTCTGAGCACTGTGGGACTTAACGTCTGAGTCATCAGTCGCATAGGACTTAGAACTACTTAAACCTAACTAACCTAAGGACATCACACACATATATGCCCGAGGCAGGATTCGAACCTGTGACCATAGCGGTCGCGCGGTTCCAGACTGAAGCGCCTAGAACCACTCGGCCACACCGGCCGGCAAGAGCAGTGTTCCCGTGCCGTGTTAACATAAAAGTGGTCTCACGGAAGTGGCGTTCGTGAAGCAACTACTGTTTAATTCAAAATACGTTGTATCGTGTGCGCCCGAATTTTAACGCGCGAATAAGCGTAAAGATTCCAACGTGACAGTTTCCCTAGTTACGAAAGCAAACGTAGATAATTCTCTAGCGATATGGCGCTCATTCCGTGCTGTGCACTTCGACGTACACACATTGTTTACGAAATCACGCTCGTTTGCCGTACAGGCGCCTGGCTCGATACGTTTAATAGGCTCAAGTGGGGAATTTTTCAAAACTTTCTCTCGCCTTTCCGATGGATTATCACGCTTTAAACGGTCGCTTAGCGTTCCATAGCTGCACTTTATCCTGAGATACGGGTGGACAACAATAGTCAGCCGATACTAAAGATACCGTATCCGCTGATGGCTTTTACTTGTCGGTAGGGGCGTAGTCATCCCGAACCCGATCGAAAGAACTTGAGGCTTCTCGATTCCGCTTGTAGACATGAAAGCTAACCGTTGTCTTTCACTCTTGCTTGGATGCCATCTAGACACTGAAATCCGTTTAGAATGATTCATGGGCATTTTTCGGGCATGTCCCTGTGTCACAGGACTTCAGCGACAAACGAATAAACGCTCGCACGTGCAACGTGTTTTCGTAGATAAGATTCTGATGGAATAGTCTTGGTATGGAATTCACCATCACTAAATGAAAGAGTCTCATCTTACAGACAAAGACTGGTGCAGTGAAAATGTTATGGCAGTTTGGACTATCTGCAATCAATTAAGCAATAAAATGAATTTTTAGGGCCTAACACCTGATCTGTGGCTGCTCGTGCAAACTGCAGTCAGGAACAGCTAATACGAGGGCTATTCGGAAAGTAAGGAACGATAGGTCGCGAAATGGAAACCACAGAGAAAATCAAAACTGTTTTATTTGAAACAGTTAGCTACAACTTCCAGCTACTTATCTCCATAGTCGCCTATGAGACTTAGACGTTTGTCGTAGCGTTGTACCAACTTTACAATACCCTAGTTATAGAAGGCAGCCGCCAGTCCTTTCCAACAATTCTCTACGCTGGCCTAGAGCTCGTTGTCTGTGCCAAAATATTGTCTTCACAGCAAGCGGTTCGTGTGAGCAGATATGAAAGTCAGAGAGGGACAATTACGGGCTGTGTTGTGGGTAATAAAACATTTCGAATTGAAAACGATGCGGGAGCATCTTCATTGCCCCTGCAGAATGCGGCTGAGATTTGTCTTGAAGAAGAAAACACACGACAGTTATGTAATGTTGGTTGCGCAGCTTCAGGCGAAATTCCTCAGCAGGCTCTCGTACCTGGCGGGAGACACTATTGTTGTAGGTTTCTTTAAGTGCTCCCTGTGTGCTCAGAACTAAAAAGAACTACGTAACGCGATCGCGTACTAGAGACACTGCCCAACACACCTGCGCAAAACTTTATCGGATTTCCACTGTGGTTTCCATTTCGCGACCGATCGTTCCTTACTTTCTGAATAGCCCTCGTACATAGCATCCGAAAAATCTCTATCCACTGGACTACATGTAGACTGCGTTGGAGATTCGCAACTAAGTTAGTAGCGCACAAGTTTACAAGACTGTTTTTTCATAGATATGCGACTGTTGTTTAATCTGTTCTGCTGGTATGTAATAATAAATGTTTTAATCAGTTGAAGAAAATAATTGAACGGGTTGTATGGTTTTTAGAGGTTCCATATTTGTTTATTATTTTGTAACTGTGGTACTTTCAACTTCTTCTTCTTCTTAACATGTGTTTCGAAAAGGTGGTAAATTCACGGAATTGATGAAGCAGGCATTTTGAGAGGAACTCCTGGAAAAGCTGCACCTCGCATCGTGGTTCACCGACTCATTGCGAGGAACATTCTCAGAGTCAGTTGTCGAATGAACTTGAAGACCGTCCAAAGAAAGGAACAGAAATTTTTGGGTATTTGACTGTATGCAGCAAAACCCAGTGAAATCGTTGCAGAATTTGGAACAAAAAAAGATACCGGACCTGCAATCGCTAATAAAGTGGTTAGGTAAACATGAATGCACGTCCAAAAGAACTATGCCGTCGTAATTCAGAATGAGGCAGGCACTGCAATATCGTATTTATCCGCTGACACGAGACAAACAACTATCAAGTAAAATGTCTCACTTGGACGGGGATACGCATAATGGATGTAGGAATATAGGCTGCAGACACATGGTTGACGATATAGTGTAGTTTGGGCTTAGTGGTGAATTGGCACAGATAGCTAAATGGTAAGACGACCGCTCGCCATAAACGGGAAATCTGTGTTCGAGCCTCGGTCCAACACAAATTCTCCTTGTCAGTCCATTTTACAGCTGATGGTTGTCCATTTTCGCAATTGTTAATAAATTTAATGTATTTCAATAAGAACGTATATCCGAACCGTGGGTCACTAGACATTTCCCACGCCTATTCTGTTTTACGATTAAAACTCGATCCTTGGTTTGCCGTCCTCCATTGCTTTACCCGTGTGACAGTTACAACTTAAGTTTTTCATAATTGTAATCCTTAAGTATTTAGTTGAAATGGCATCTCTTAGATCTCTGTGATTTCTCGTGGAACCGGCATTTAGAGATTTCAGTAGTCACGTGGATAACATCACAGTCCTTATTGTCCACTGTCAATTCTTGCAGCATTCAGCTATAGTGTCTAAATCATTTTACATCTGTGATCATCCGATGGGACGCTACGGCAAGATGCAGCCGGAAGACCTGCCGTATTTCTTGCAATAAGAATTAGTAGAAACGAAACAGGGTGAAACAAACACCGTTGTAACGCATGTGTTAATATTCTAATCAGTTTCATTGCGACCACTATGCAGTCAACGTACACGTTCCATCAGGAATAAAAGTATTT
The DNA here is from genome assembly GCF_023898315.1 of Schistocerca nitens. Taxonomy (NCBI): domain Eukaryota; kingdom Metazoa; phylum Arthropoda; class Insecta; order Orthoptera; family Acrididae; genus Schistocerca; species Schistocerca nitens. The sequence continues at coordinate 43,687,883 of NC_064623.1, read as the reverse complement.
TAATACGTGGCCAGTACTTGGTGTTAATTTCTACTGAAAAATTTAGTTATCAGTTGTGCTATCATGATTATCGCCCGCATCTCGTGGTCGTGCGGTAGCGTTCTCGCTTCCCACGCCCGGGTTCCCGGGTTCGATTCCCGGCGGGGTCTGGGATTTTCTCTGCCTCGTGATGGCTGGGTGTTGTGTGCTGTCCTTAGGTTAGTTAGGTTTAAGTAGTTCTAAGTTCTAGGGGACTTATGACCACAGCAGTTGAGTCCCATAGTGCTCAGAGCCATTTGAACCATTTGAACCATGATTATCGAAATCTTGGTAGCCGATTCAGAAAAAAAGTGATTGCGTCAATGGATTTTACGGAAGGTGGAAGATACCAACATCTTTGATATTTGAAGCAGAGCGACGAAATGTGGGTTTACACGAGCAACAAGTTTTTTATAGAGCAGTACAAACTTTGCTGAAAAGCGAGAGAAATGAAATATTTAATGGTACTTTATTTAATATCACTTTGTCTGGCAACGTAAATACGGAGATCAGGCATATTTTTTTCATCTACGTAGTCTGTTTGATTTATAGAGGCTTCTCCTGCCTGCTTTGAGAATATCGGAGAACAGACAAATAATAATAGTAAGTGATCAGTTTACAGGAACTTTGCGCGCTTGACAATGGCTTTTTGTGTAAGATCCGTTCATTGTAAATTTGACAGTAAATTGTTTTTCAGAAAATATCGGACTTCGTAGATTGAGTAGTTCCAAAGCTTTGGTTCGCACTGGGCCTTTTATATAACCTGTAACACGGAATCCTTAGCCTTTCTAAGACGCCGTTTAATTGGATCAATAGCTTGCAACATAGACGAACACAGCATTAAATAATGTCACTGTATTCACAAAGTATTGTACTAAATTAAATAACATAGACACTTACATAAATTCTGTTGGAGTACGAGTACGCCTAGTAATATTGCGTCTCAATATATATATATATATATATATATATATATATATATATATATATATATATATATATATATATATATATAATGGCGTTGTACCAATTATCTGCAGCGATGGCATATATGCGTCAGATAAGGACGGCTTCCAGATAAAAAAAAGTGCTCTTTTCTCGGCAAGACAAGTGAGCTGCGTAATTATTCTAATGTTACAGCGGTTGCAAGCTACAATCGATACAAGCGCGTATACTTATTAATATATTATGTGATTCTTTATTTATAATCTGAACTTATATCTACGTTTTTGCTATGTATCAACTCCCATCCTGAAAATGTGAGTTTGAATCTGCTTTGGTGTAATTAGGGATAGAAATTCCACCGGTCAGCACGTGATTAAAAATTCTTTATTTCTGACTTGAATTTCATATCCATATGTGACGAATAGGATGAGATGAGAGGAGAATTACCATGTATCTTCATTTTGTGCTCCTGTAACATTTCGTAACAGAAATGAAATACGGCATCTTTCAGACAGCTATAAAAAATGGTTCAACTGGCTCTGAGCACCACCCATACCTCTGGAGATGTCCATCGTAGTATTGGACGAAACGTTAGGAATAGCAGAATTCCATAGACCACGGCCCTATAACCCAGAAGAATTATCAACAACGGTCCCCTAGAACTTAGTACTACTTAAACCAGGGCTTAACAACTGGCCGGTTTTGAGCGCGAGTACTCGCGTCTGCTCAGGCACGTGCTCGCGAGCAAGTGCAAGGTCGTGGAGTAGGGAAGGAGAGGAGGGAGGGGAAATGCGCGCGCACGTTTGAATAGGGCCGCAGCGTGCCTATTGAATTCGCGCCGACTGTGTAACGTTTAAAGTACTACGATCAGCTCTTAACAGTCACTTCGCTGGTTAAGAATCATGTGAAGTCGCCGTTGTGTAACCCCAACCATGCTTTCGCAGTTCAACCCCCATTGGGAGGAATTGTATCTGTTTACTGAAAAAGATGGTGTTGCAAAATGTTTAGTATATCACAAAACGCTGAATTCTTTTACGGAATTTAATTTGCAGCGACATTATATGTCGTACCACGCGAAAGACTATGGACGTGGAAAATGTGATTGGCCAGATCGTGCACAGGAAGTGATTAAACTTAAAAGGAAGCTATCCGAAGAAGATCTGGACGACGAAGAAAAATCAAGTGAGGCAGTTCTCAGAGGGGGTTACCAAATTGCTGTGCTTTCAGGAAAATCCCTGCGCCCCTTAACTGATGGCGATTTAATAAAACAATGTTTGGTAGTTGCAGCGGAACGTTTGTGTCCATCTCAAGTTGAACAGTTTCGGATTGTGCCATTATCTAACATGACCATTATGCGTCGCATACAGGACCTAGCAGACGACGTCCAGAGCCAGCTTGCAAATATCTGTGAAGATTTTATGGCGTATTCTCTAGCTCTGGACGAAAGTGTTGATATCACTGGAACAGTGCAGCTTTCCATATTTATTAGAGGTGTTAATAGAGATCTTCAGGTGAGGGAGGAGCTCCTCGATGTAGTAGCCATGAAGAACACTACAACCTGAGGTGATATTTTAAGTAGTGTTGAAGAAAGTGTTGAAAATATAGGATTGTCGTGGAATTCTTTAGTTTCAGTGTCTACAGATGGTAGAGGCATACACTAAGCTAATAAAATTATGTGGCACATGTACATTCTCCTTTATTTGTTTCATTTGTCGCAGTAATAATTCGTGAGTGATATCCCTGCAGGTGGCCGCGGATTTACGTCGACTTGCGGCAGCTGTTGTGTACCCCACGTGAGTCTGCCCACTTTCCGCTCTGGTCCGGTAGTGGGGGTAGCGTGCTCGCGCTGCTCCGTACTCGCGCCTTGCTGCTCACAGCTTGTTCCGCGAGCACGTATGTTGTGAAGCCCTGACTTAAACCTAACTAACCTAAGGACATCACACACATCCATGCCCGAGGCAGGATTCGAACCTGTGACCGTAGCAGTCGCGCGGTTCCAACCTGAAGCGCCTATATTCGCTCGGCCACACCGGCTGGCAGACAGCTAGAGAACGATATCCAGATAGTATAGAGATCACAGGGTGAGAGCTATATTACACATCGTCGGAGGTTGCAATAGCATGACGCCAAACGAAGGGTAAAACAGTAAGAACTTTAGACGAATCTACAACAAGAATCTTCGGAAATAGGTATAATACTGATCCGAAGTAGCCAAACAATATCATTGTGAGTGTCAAATGAAAATTTGTTACGGCCAAAAACAGGTTTACGCTATTTACACAGGTCGTAGCGCTTTAAGTGGCACCGGAGAGATTGTCTCCCACGAACAAATCGCCTCATGTACAGTGGAGAAAGTATATCTAATTTACTTTCAGTTTCCTTTGTTGAAATTAAGTCTAGTAAATACGCAAAAATCTATTATTTTTCCCCGTGATACCATTTACGATTGAGGTAGTAAAATGATAATTTTCGGCGTCTTCAGTCGGATACAGCGGGATAGAGACGAAGCGATGTTGCGAGATTTTGCTTGCAGGGTTATGTTCCGACGTAATTTGCTACGCAGCAAAACGTGTGGGTTTGGCAAACGGGAGCAAGGACACCGGAACAAAAAGACATGTGCCGGCCGAGTGCCGAGTTCCGCTCAAATGAGAAGGGACGGTCCTGAGAACAAAGTCGTGAGCGGGACGTTGGTGCACGGCTGGGGGTGGAGTTAGCAGCGGCCAGCAGCGGGGCTAAGCCGCAGGCGGGGCGGCTGTTAACGACGAGGGCCGTAGCAAGTGGCAACAAGCCCAGGGCTGGCGGAGATAAGAGCAGTAGCGGCAGACAAAAGGCAGCACGGCCGACCACACACACACACAAACAAAAACACACAAACACATACTCTATTGAGCGGTGCGCGGCTCGTGTTCATGCCATTTACTGGTTGACCTCTTCTACTACGGTACTGACGCCTCGTTTTCTTATTCCATTTACTGGCATCACTAACTTACTGCCTTACTTGCCCGTGAGAGGCAGCAGCAGCGCGTATCGATAAGTGCACTGTGGTACAATCTCTGGAACGACCGATAGTTTTTCCGGGTCGTCGTGTGTCTGGCCCTGGAGTTGGAGATCAGACCGGCCGCGGTGGCCGAGCGTTTCTAGACGTTTCAGTCCGGAACTGCGCTGCTCCTACTGTCGCAGGTTCGAATCCTGCCTCGGGCACGGATGTGTGTGATGGCCTTAGGTTAGTTAGGTTTATGTAGTTCTAGGGGACTGATTACCTCAGTAAGAAACCGAGCGGGGTGGCGCAGTGGTCAGACACTGGACTCGCATTCGGGAGGACGACGGTTCAATCCCGCGTCCGGCCATCCTGATTTAGGTTTTCCGTGATTTCCCTAAATCACTCCAGGCAAATTCCGGGATGGTTCCTCTGAAAGGGCACGGCCGACTTCCTTCCAAATCCTTCCCTAATCTGATGAGACCGATGACCACGCTGTCTGATCTCCTTCCCCAAACCAACCAACCAATAGTCCCATAGTGCTTACGGACATTTAAACCATTTTTTGGAGATCGGACGAATGTTGGAACGCGGCAGAAGAAGTCGGGACGTAGCAGCAGTCGGGGAGGAGCGATAGGGGGCGCGAACAGCCAGTACGCGCCGACCGCTAGTGACACAGGATGAACTGCCCGACGGACGAAGATGGCAGCGGGATCGACCATTTGTCGGTCTTTCAGCTGGTCAGCTCTTTGGGCGACCTGTGTTGGGTCTTTTGACCGCTTCTGGGCCTCGTCACTGGGTCGTCTTGCTGGACGTGGCTCGGTTCCTTCTTGTGCGGAGACGTCGTGGCCAGTGGGTAAGAGTTACCTATGCACGATTGGGTCCGAGCCAGAGTGCCCGCATCGCCGTGTCTCCCAGTTCCTCCATCGGGGTGAGTCTGGTTGGAGCTACAGTGAGCTCCAGATAGGCACGACTCGCCCGACCGTTGCTGACACTCTTGAGTGCGAACGACCTAGGTTGGTTGTTGGGCGGTCGTCTGGTCAGGCGACGTGTGTTTCGTCACCGACCGACCTTCAGTTTTGTGTATGTGCTCGCCTGTGATTCGTTCTAGTTGTTAATCAGTGATTCTTTTTAGAAGTGTTCGAGTTTCCTGTGGCAGTGTTTCGTGTAGTGATGGGGAGCTCGTGAATGAGTCGTTCAAATGAACGCTTCACTCCAGTGAAGTGTGAACTAACCACTCAATTTCAATGAACTGGTACTTCAAACTCTTCGCACATAGCACACTTTTTTCTAGTTCACTCACTCACTTCCCCTCTCCCTCTCCCATTACATCGGCGCTACGTCACTCATTCTCCCTTCACTTCAGTCCTCCCTCTACTGCCTGTCGACGAATCGCGCGGCGAAATACTCTTAGAACAACAGTTGCTCTTTGCTTTCCCATCACCTAAATCGGCGAAGAAACCCCAAATTTCACTACTTTTACGCGATCGCGTGTTGCTAGCCATTGTATAAACGTGAACAGACACAAAAACTGCATTCGAATAAAATAAAGAGGGATTTTACCTGAAATCGTACCAATGACTACAGGTGACAGTTTACGTTTTGAATTTAGAGGGTTATTATTCTCAATAAAAATAAAATCTCCAGGAAAACTTCTCAATAATTACTTAACGTAGGTATATAGACTTTCTGACAGTGGTAAACATACTCATTCTATTTTGTAGTTTTCAGTCCATGAATACAACAAATAAGGTTTCACTTGGCAGATAAAGACACTTTTGGGCGCTTCGTGAAAAAATGTCGAGTTTCATTAAACGTAATACCTTCTTTATATGTGTCAGGCTTCTCTGTTTATCTTTCCTTTGTCCCCTTCGACCATGCTCTGTTTAAGTTAACTCAGACGCTGTAAGTGTGTAAAACGTTGCGTGCACGTTACTGCATAGTTCGGCCATCTGTTGGTAAACATATGAAGTATTACGAAGCTTTATTGTACGAGCGAGGCGATGCCAGCGTACCGCGGCTGAGCGGCGAACTGGGCAACTTCGCCAGGCTTCCGTACTTCATGAATGAACTACTTCATTTGAACGCTTCACGGCAAAGAGTGAAATGAATGAAGTAGTTCACGGGAATGAACGAGTTCGACCCATCTCTAGTTTCGTGGAACACTGTGTACCCTGTGACAGTTCGACTGAGCAAAGCTTTAAGTGCTGTAATGATGTCTGCTTACTGCAGTAGCCAGTTGGTCGGTTGCGACAGAGCAGCGAGTGAGTGTTTTGTTACTGTGTTGATGCTGTCCGCCACGGCGTTTATTTCCACAGACGTTGCGATGTTCATGTATGTCAGTGGTTATTATGCCTTGTTAACACACCAATATTTGAAGACGAGTGTTCCTGGTCTCTTCGCCTCGCTGGCATTTTGATTGCAGTGTTTTTGGTCCGCTGACCGAAATCAGGTAGTTGGTTCGTTCGTCGGTTGTCTGTCGGTTGGGTTGCCTTCCGATTTGGAGATTGTTGGTCAGGCTGCCTGTCTCACCGAGACGGGAGTTAGTGTTACAATCCCAGGGCGGCCCTTGGAAAGAGCGCCGTTCCTGGTGTGCTACATAGTAATTTTCCTGTTTGGGGATTAGTTATTTGCTTGATGTGCAGCCTTCAGCCGAGTTTTAATATTTCTTAAATTAATGTTCTTGTTTTGCTCTCTTGCATGAAATGTTTTAAGATTAGTTCTGCCTTTTAAATTGAAACTCGTTTTCTAGGCCTTAAGTCATTAAACATATTTGGTTGTTATGTGGTTTTCAGCCTAGTTTTAATATTTCTTGAATTAATGTTCTTCTCTTGCGCTTTTGTATGAAAATTTTTAAGATGCGGCCTTCTGATTTTTAAAATTCAAACTCTTCTTTCTAGGGCTTAAGCCGTTACATTATTTGCTGATGCGTGGCCTTCAGCCGAGTTTTAGTACCTGTTAAATTAATCTTCTTGTCTTGCCCTTTTGCATGAAATGTTTTAAGATAAGGCCTTCGGCCTTTTGATTGTAACTCTTCTTATTGGTTAATATGCGGCCTACAGCCAAGTTCCATTAAAATTAAATTGCTAAGGCCTTCAGCCTGTTTAGACTGAAGATTTAGAAAATATTTTTGGGTGAAACCTGCAGAAGAAACTTGTATTTCAATTTCTTGCTTAGGCCTGGTGTCTTGGATTGGAGTGTGGCCTACAGCCGCTCTAAAGTTAATCAAGGGACGTGGATTAAAGTTTTAAGTGTTTTGCATCCTTGTTGTAATATTGTGGGTTGATAAATAAAGTTTTTACGTTGAGTGAAAATTGACAGCAACTTATTTTGGCCCCTTTCCAAAACCTAATCCGGTCTGTCCTGCCAGCCCAAGCGTTTCAACTATACGATGATGAGCCACAACATCATGATCGTGTGCTTACAGCGTTCTGACCAGTCTCTGGGACACAATTTTCACGCAAAGAACACGCAGATTACCATAAGGGTACATTTATACTGCCACCTAGCTGTTCGCTGGCCTCGCTTGCTGATGGTGGACCAAACTCAGTGCGTCTTTCCGGTCCATTAAACCTGCACCATCGCTGCCCGCAACGGCCCACATCAGGCGATCATATCAAGCTGCTTTGTATTTTGCGCTGCAACCTCCTGAAATGTGAGTTGTGACTGGCTGCTTCAGGGCCACTCTAGCAGTGCCGCGTTTGACGCTGCTAGCACTCTGCTCGATATGTGGACAACTGCAGGGTAATTACTCCCAGCGGGCAACGAGGAGCGAGGTTGCAGCGTAAACCCAAAGACGCTACCAGCTAGCAATGAGGTGCGACATGCCAGCAGTTAGGTGTCAAAAGGGAGGATGCAGTTTAAATGTATCCTAATGCCTACGCCGATAATCTGTGGCTGCAGATCTGGCGCGTGCTAGCATTTCAGGTGTGTTCCATTGGGATCAGATTAGGTGAATTTGGTGGGCGAGGCAGTAATGTGAATTGTGGATAATGCTCTTCAGACGACCGTAGCACAGTTATGGCTTTGCAGCACAGGCAGCTGTCCTTCAGGATGATGCAAAAAATCAACCATCGGGGACAGAGGTGGTCAACAATAGCGTACAAGTAGTGCCCTGCTGCCATGGTGCCTTAGACTATGGGACGATGGCTGGTGTGGGTCATTTGACCCTAAACTGGTGTATAGCTTTTGCTATTGTTTTGAAATACGGTATAATTGCATGAATGTACTGACCTTATGAGAGAATTCCACAAGATCTCCAGCAATTCTAACCTACCCGTGCATAGCGACCTTCCACTTTTAAATCGTAAGAGACTAAAATCACGCCATCCAACTCTGTGTGATGCTGCTGACATGGTTGCTAAGGATTTCAAACCTCTTGAAGAATGGAAAGGTCGGTGGGAAGCAGTGATAGATGTGCACCTGCATAACATCTTCTCAGGTGCTGAACTTCCAAGTGGATTCGTCCTACCACGCAAGGCCTGGACTACTCTCAACAGAATCCGTACCGGCCATAGGCGATGTAGGGATGCTCCCTTTAAGTGGAAGAAGCTGCCTAATCCAGCCTGTGACTGCGGGGCTCCATACCAGACTGTTCACCACATTGTCAGTGAATGCAGGATTCGAGCCTATCACGGTGCTGAAGCCGCGCGGGATTAGCCGAGAGGTCTTAGGCGCTGCAGTCATGGACTCTGCGGCTAGTCCCGGCGGAGGTTCGAGTCCTCCCTCGGGCACAGATGTGTGTGTTTGTCCTTAGGATAATTTAGGTTAAGTAGTGTGTAAGATTAGGGACTGATGACCTAAGCAGGTAAGTCCCATAAGATTTCACACACTTTTGAACATTTTGTACGATGCTGAAGAGGACTTCCTGCTAGCAACTCTAGAGGCGGTGCGCTGGATTGCAGGACTGGATATTCAGTTGTAAAGACAAATTTCCTTGTGTTTCAATATGTGCATTTGTATACATATTTTAATTTTATGATATGCCTGTATTAGCCACTCGCTAAATAAATGAATTATTTATTTGAACATTTATTTTGGTGAAAGTAGGAAGAAAAGGGTTTCTGACCAAAACAGCAGATAGCAAGATTAAATTTTTTAAGAGTTACACTTTCATGTGTTACAAAAACATACACCAAAATACAGATTTTTAAACAAAAAAGGTGTTTTGTAGTTCTCAAACAAATTAAGACAATAATAATAATAATAATAATAATAATAATAATAATAATAATAATAACAGTTGTGGCTGAACCTGACACAATGCGTCAACCTTGTGGGCTGATGTTCCCTGCAAGACCGTTGCTTGGTTGGTTGATTTGGGGGAGGGCACCAGACAGCGAGGTCGTCGGTCTCAGTGGATTAGAGAAGGATGCAGAAGAAAGTTGGCCCTCCAATTTCAAAGAACCATGCTAACATTTGGCTGAAGCGATTTTGGGAAATCACAGAAAATCTAAATCAGGAGGACCGTCATGTTCGCGAATACGAGTCCAGTCTGCTAACCACTGTACCACCTCGCTCAGCTGTAACACAGTTCCGTGTGCTTCTCTATATTAAATATGTGAGGCAGTTTTACATTTTCTACCGACTTTTCAAATTAAGCCTCAGCTAGTGGCATTAACATTGGATCTAAATCTCTCGTGTGTACTCCAAATATTTCTTTGTAATTATTTTCGGAAGTTCGTAGAAGAACCATATCTGACGTATGACACATCTGTGCTCATTCCCTGCAAAGAATTTACTCTCCTTTGCAGTGTAGTCCTAGGAACATGAAAGAGATTTGCCGCATCCCTTTTTCTCTGCTTGCTTTCCAAAACACCTCAAAATGCTTGATTCATTACAGTCTCAGACCACTTTCCTCGATCCTCAGCAGCACGCTCCTTCTTCAACCATGATATTGTGTGCTAAAAACAAACAAACAACTTACTTATGTGGTCCATACCTCCTGCCTTTGGCACTGCTCATATTGACATTGCACAATGAAACAACGAAAATAATCCACATTAAGTGAGCAGAATTTCATTATTACGATGCAGTTTACATTTGCAGAATTAAATTTTCACTCTGCAGCGGACTGTACGGCGATATGTAACTTCCTGCCAGATTCAAACTGTCTCCCAGACCAAGACTAGAACTCGAGACCTTTATCTTTCGCAGGCAAGTGCTCTACCATCTGAGCTACCATATCTACATCGACGTCTACATCCATACTCCGCAAGCCACCTGACGGTACTTTGAGTACCTCTACCGGTTTTCCCTTCTATTCCAGTGTTGTATTGTTCGTGGAAAGAAAGATTGTCGGTATGCCTCTGTGTGGGCTCTAATCTCTCTGATTTTATCCTCATGGTCTCTTCGCGAGATATACCTACGAGGGAGCAATATACTGCTTGACTCCTCGGTGAAGGTATGTTCTCGAAACTTCAACAAACGCCCCTACCGAGCTACTGAGCGTCTCTCCTTTTGAGTCTTCCACTCGAGTTTATCTGTCATCTCTGTAACACTTTCGCGATTACTAAATGATCCTGTAACGAAGCGCGCTGCTCTCCGTTGGATATCCTCTATCTCTTCTACCAACCATATCTGGTACGGATCCCACACTGGTGAGCAATATTCAAGCAGTGGGCGAACAAGTGTACTGTAACGTACTTCCTTTGTTTTCGGATTGCATTTTCTTAGGATTCTTCCAATGAATCTCAGTCTGCCATCTGCTTTACCGACGATCAACTTTATATGATCATTCCATTTTAAGTCACTCCTAATGCCTACTCCCAGATAATTTATGGAATTAACTGCTTCCAGTTGCTGACCTGATATACTGTAGCTAAATGATTAAGGATCTTTCTTTCTATGTATTCGCAGCACATTACACTTGTCTACATTGAGATTCAATTGCCATTCCCCGCACCATGCGTCAATTCGTTGCAGATTCTCCTGCAATTCAGTACAATTTCCCATTGTTACAACATCTCGATATACCACACCATCATCCGCAAAAAGCCTCAGTGAACTTCCGATGTTATCCACAAGGTCATTTATTTATATTGTGAGTAGCAACGGTCCTACAAAACTCCCCTGCGGCACACCTGAAATCATTCTTACTTCTCTCCATTGAGAATGGCATGCTGAGTTCTGTTATCTAAGAACTCTTCAATCCAATCACATACACTCCTGGAAATTGAAATAAGAACACCGTCAATTCATTGTCCCAGGAAGCGGAAACTTTATTGACACATTCCTGGGGTCAGATACATCACATGATCACACTGACAGAACCACAGGCACATAGACACAGGCAACAGAGCATGCACAATGTCGGCACTAGTACAGTGTATATCCACCTTTCGCAGCAATGCTGGCTGCTATTCTCCCATGGAGACGATCGTAGAGATGCTGGATGTAGTCCTGTGGAACGGCTTGCCATGCCATTTCCACCTGGCGCCTCAGTTGGACCAGCGTTCGTGCTGGACGTGCAGACCGCGTGAGACGACGCTTCATCCAGTCCCAAACATGCTCAATGGGGGACAGATCCGGAGATCTTGCTGGCCAGGGTAGTTGACTTAAACCTTCTAGAGCACGTTGGGTGGCACGGGATACATGCGGACGTGCATTGTCCTGTTGGAACAGCAAGTTCCCTTGCCGGTCTAGGAATGGTAGAACGATGGGTTCGATGACGGTTTGGATGTACCGTGCACTATTCAGTGTCCCCTCGACGATCACCAGTGGTGTACGGCCAGTGTAGGAGATCGCTCCCCACACCATGATGCCGGGTGTTGGCCCTGTGTGCCTCGGTCGTATGCAGTCCTGATTGTGGCGCTCACCTGCACGGCGCCAAACACGCATACGACCATCATTGGCACCAAGGCAGAAGCGACTCTCATCGCTGAAGACGACACGTCTCCATTCGTCCCTCCATTCACGCCTGTCGCGACACCACTGGAGGCGGGCTGCACGATGTTGGGGCGTGAGCGGAAGACGGCCTAACGGTGTGCGGGACCGTAGCCCAGCTTCATGGAGACGGTTGCGAATGGTCCTCGCCGATACCCCAGGAGCAACAGTGTCCCTAATTTGCTGGGAAGTGGCGGTGCGGTCCCCTACGGCACTGCGTAGGATCCTACGGTCTTGGCGTGCATCCGTGCGTCGCTGCGGTCCGGTCCCAGGTCGACGGGCACGTGCACCTTCCGCCGACCACTGGCGACAACATCGATGTACTGTGGAGACCTCACGCCCCACGTGTTGAGCAATTCGGCGGTACGTCCACCCGGCCTCCCGCATGCCCACTATACGCCCTCGCTCAAAGTCCGTCAACTGCACATACGGTTCACGTCCACGCTGTCACGGCATGCTACCCGTGTTAAAGACTGCGATGGAGCTCCGTATGCCACGGCAAACTGGTTGACACTGACGGCGGCGGTGCACAAATGCTGCGCAGCTAGCGCCATTCGACGGCCAACACTGCGGTTCCCGGTGTGTCCGCTGTGCCGTACGTGTGATCATTGCTTGTACAGCCCTCTCGCAGTGTCCGGAGCAAGTATGGTGGGTCTGACACACCGGTGTCAATGTGTTCTTTTTTCCATTTCCAGGAGTGTATTTGGTCTTATAGTCCATATGCTCTTACTTTGTTCATTAAACGATTGTGAGGAACGGTAACGAACGCCTTGCGGAAGTCAAGAAACACGACATCTACCTCGGAACCCGTGTCTATGGCCCTCTGAGCTCGTGGACGAATAGCGCTAGCTGGGTTTCACACGATCGTCTTTCTCGAAACCCATGCTGATTCCTACAGAGTATATTTCTAGTCTCCAGAAAAGTCATTACACTCGAGCATAATACGTGTTTCAAAATTCTACAACTGATCGACGTTAGATTTATAGGTCTATAGTTGTGCACATCTGTTCCACGTCCCTTCTTGAAAACGAGGATGACCTGTGCCCTTTTCCAATCCTTTGAAACGCTCTAGAGACCTACGGCACACCGCTGGAAGAATGGGGGCAAGTTCCTTCGCGTACTCTGTGTAAAATCGAACTGGTATCCCATCAGTTCCAGCGGCCTTTCCACTTTGAGCGATTTTAATTGTTTTTCTGTCCCTCACACTCCGCTGCAGAATGAAAATTTCATTCTGGAAACATCCCCCAGGCTGTGCTAGTTCTGCAAGCTTCTTAGGAAAGCTTCTGTGAAGTTTGGAAGGTAGCAGACGAGGTACTGGCAGAAATAAAGCTGTGAGGAGGGGTCTCGAGTAGTACTTGGGTAGCTCAGATGGTAGAGCACTTGCCCACGAAAGCAAAGGTCTCGCGTTCGCGTTTCGGTCCGACACACAGGTTTAATCTGCCAGGAAGTTTCAATTTACATTTGACTACTTGAGTATTAATACTAGTATCACAAGGCATTGCTCCAGAGAATTAGGGGAAAAAGAATTTGGGCGTCTCCCATACTCCACTGAGTAATAACAGAGGAATGGGTACGTTAGCAAATCGTATCTTTAAAGAACTAGGTACACAACAATACAATATCACATCTTCGATCGTTTACATAAAAGGAAGTGAAATATCTGACAAGTGTCATCAGCATGGATGATTGTAATTAGACTTTGAGAGCTTCAATAATGTGTATGCCGTTTGTGAGTGCTTATCACCGTCTTAACACCCAGATGGCATGCTCCGTATAAATGTACGGAGGTCACATCTGGGTAGGGGTATAAGTCGGGACTCACCACCAGTCACTCAGTTGTTTCGTTATCCAGGTTTTGGCCCGCATCTCGTGGTCGTGCGGTAGCGTTCTCGCTTCCCACGCCCGGGTTCCCGGGTTCGATTCCCGGCGGGGTCAGGGATTTTCTCTGCCTCGTGATGGCTGGGTGTTGTGTGCTGTCCTTAGGTTAGTTAGGTTTAAGTAGTTCTAAGTTCTAGGGGACTTATGGCCACAGCAGTTGAGTCCCATAGTGCTCAGAGCCATTTTTTTATCCAGGTTTTGCAAGACATTCCTCTCACACCTGCTACATGGGCCCTGGCATTACAAGGAATTCAGGGCGAGCACAGTATGCAGCAGCCATGACATGGTCCAGCAGATCTGTTTAATGTGCTGCCTGGCAGTCAGGTGATGGTGGACAAACACAAGTTCTGTATGGCTATTAACAATGAAGCCTCCCTCAACTTCATAAAGTACCTTGGAAATCTGTCGATTGGCTTGAGAACATTTGGTGGGTACCACTCACCATGGGTTTTCGCTAACGAAAACAGCCATCGCCTTGTGTTGGTGACGAAGTTGTCAATTGGGAACAGCAGAAATGATGGCGAGCTGAAGGATTTGTCGCGTTAAGCATTGTACCCAAATTGGACGCCTGGGTCGTATGGTCCTTTTTTGTAACCTGTTCATTACAGTCTGATCTACGTCTACATCTACATCTACATTTATACTCCGCAAGCCACCCAACGGTGTGTGGCGGAGGGCAATTTACGTGCCACTGTCATTACCTCCCTTTCCTGTTCCTTTCGCGTATGGTTCGCGGGAAGAACGACTGCCGGAAAGCCTCCGTGCGCGCTCTAATCTCTCTAATTTTACATTCGTGATCTCCTCGGGAGGTATAAGTAGGGGTAAGCAATATATTCGATACTTCATCCAGAAACGCACCCTCTCGAAACCTGGACAGCAAGCTACACCGCGATGCAGAGCGCCTCTCTTGCAGAGTCTGCCACTTGAGTTTGTTAAACATCTCCGCAACGCTATCACGGTTACCAAATAACCATGTGACGAAACGCGCCGCTCTTCTTTGGATCTTCTCTATCTCCTCTGTCAACCCGATCTGGTACGGATCTCACACTGATGAGCAATACTCAAGTATAGGTCGAACGAGTGTTTTGTAAGCCACCTCCTTTGTTGATGGACTACATTTTCTAAGGACTCTCCCAACGAATCTCAACCTGGTACCCGCCTTACCAACAATTAATTTTATATGATCATTCCACTTCAAATCGTTCCGCACGCATACTCCCAGATATTTTACAGAAGTAACTGCTACCAGTGTTTGTTCCGCTATCATATAATCATACAATAAAGGATCCTTCTTTCTATGTATTCGCAATACATTACATTTGTCTATGTTAAGGGTCAATTGCCACTCCCTGCACCAAGTGCCTATCCGCTGCAGATCTTCCTGCATTTCGCTGCAGTTTTCTAATGCTGCAACTTCTCTGTATACTACAGCATCATCCGCGAAAAGCCGCATGGAACTTCCGACACTATCTACTAGGTCATTTATATATATTGTGAAAAGCAGTGGTCCCATAACACTCCCCTGTGGCACGCCAGAGGTTACTTTAACGTCTGTAGACGTCTCTCCATTGATAACAACATGCTGTGTTCTGTTTGCTAAAAACTCTTCAATCCAGCCTCACAGCTGGTCTGATATTCCGTAGGCTCTTACTTTGTTTATCAGGCGACAGTGCGGAACTGTATCGAACGCCTTCCGGAAGTCAAGAAAAATAGCATCTACCTGGGAGCCTGTATCTAATATTTTCTGGGTCTCATGAACAAATAAAGCGAGTTGGGTCTCACACGATCGCTGTTTCCGGAATCCATGTTGATTCCTACATAGTAGATTCTGGGTTTCCTAAAACATGATACTCGAGCAAAAAACATGTTGTAAAATTCTACAACAGATCGACGTCAGAGATATAGGTCTATAGTTTTGCGCATCTGCTCGACGACCCTTCTTGAAGACTGGGACTACCTGTGTTCTTTTCCAATCATTTGGAACCTTCCGTTCCTCTAGAGAATTGCGGTACAAGGCTGTTAGAAGGGGGGCAAGTTCTTTCGCGTGCTCTGTGTAGAATCGAATTGGTATCCCGTCAGGTCTAGTGGACTTTCCTCTGTTGAGTGATTCCAGTTGCTTTTCTATTCCTTGGACACTTATTTCGATGTCAGCCATTTTTACGTTTGTGCGAGGATTTAGAGAAGGAACTGCAGTGCGGTCTTCCCCTGTGAAACAGCTTTGGAAAAAGGTGTTTAGTGTTTTAGCTTTACGCGTGTCATCCTCTGTTTCAATGCCATCATCATCCCGGAGTGTCTGGATATGCTGTTTCGAGCCACTTACTTATTTAACGTAAGACCAGAACTTCCTAGCATTTTCTGTCAAGTCGGTACATAGAATTTTACTTTCGAATTCACTGAACGCTTCACGCATAGCCCTCCTTACGCTAACTTTGACATCGTTTAGCTTCTGTTTGTCTGAGAGGTTTTGGCTGCGTTTAATCTTAGAGTGAAGCTCTCTTTGCTTTCGCAGTAGTTTCCTAACTTTGTTGTTGTACCACGGTGGGTTTTTCCCGTCCCTCACAGTTTTACTCGGCACGTACCTGTCTAAAACGCATTTTACGATTGCCTTGAACTTTTTCCATAAACACTCAACATTGTCAGTGTCGGAACAGAAATTTTCGTTTTGATCTGTTAGGTAGTCTGAAATCTATTACTCTTGCTAAACAGATAAACCTTCCTCCCTTCTTTTATATTCCTACTAACTTCCATATTCAGGGATGCTGCAACGGCCTTATGATCACTGATTCCTTGTTCTGTACATACAGAGTCGAAAGGTTCGGGTCTGTTATCAGTAGGTCCAAGATGTTATCTCCACGAGTCGGACACACCAACTCCTGTGGTCCTTCTGATTTCCAGTGTTTTGGCTGTATACATACGTGCTGCAATGCAGAGATAGCCAGATATCAGTCTTCATGTGAGGTTGTGATGTGTCGACAACCTTGCCGAACTCGCTTTTTGTACCGACATGCCTCCTTGTTGTGTGTTCGCAGGTGTGGAAACGCAAGGAGAGGCATTGGCATCTGCAGCAACATGACCGAATGTCCATCCTTTTTGGACCAAACAGATCGCCCATGCAATTTGTACTACATCAAAAAGTCGCATTGGAATTGCTTGGATGTATACGTTTTCCTCCAGTGACAAATAGCACCTAGATAACATTGGGACGTCGGTATTGAATTTCTTCTGAGGGACACTCTAAAGCATAACACAGCCAACAGATTGGGAATGATTTTTAACTGTCGGGTACACTGAAAGCGAAGATCTCAAGCCATGCAATAAGAAGAGATATAACATGCAGGACGTTCATGTGTTCCCCTAATTCTTTTGAACACTGTATTATTCCTTATCTTTAAATGGATACACCGATGCTTTGACACTCAAAAATAAATAAAACCGCTAAATCACTCAAAAATCTTGCAAGTGCATTTCAGCCCAAGCACTGCATGATGACTCCTGTTTTGTGGTAAACCCGAGAAATACCAAATGCTCCGTCCTACCCAGTGACACGTACTAACCACCATCCCATATTATCACACTTCCCACTGGAGCCCAAGGAAATGTCCCACGTGGCATAATACTTCCCCATTGCCTTGATTCTGTGGTGTGATGCATGATTTTTACAGCCATTCGCCTGGATGGTGGTACAGACTGGCAGGTTCACCGACCTGGTGTACTTAGACAAATTATTCGTCCAACCAACCGACATCTTTCCATTTATCCATTACGAAATCTTGATCCCATGCCCACGATGTGGCTGGAACCACTTTAGACTGCTGCAGAAGCCCTTGTTCGATGAATTTCGCCAAACAATGTGCACCAAACCAGATACGCCTGCATGAAAATTGTACTCTCTCGTCAGATATGCTAGATATTCCGCCTATCCTTCTACACAGAGTGTACAAGCCACCGACCTCCAGGTCCTGAGATGAGTCACGAACGTGCAACACTCTCCAACCTACTCGTGCTTTACCTTCCTTCCAGAGAAGCTCACCACAGTAGCACACGAACAGCGGAGCAGCTTAACTGTCTTCCAGATACACATTCCTAGGCACTGGACGATACCAATCAGTCTTCTGTCAGTTACATGAGTGGATTACCCGGTTCGCTGCCCACATCTTTGCTAGAATGATTACTCATTCGATTTGCACACAGTGCAAGTACTTAGGGTAACGTAATCGTCCGCCAGCTGGAGGTGACATTAATCAACTGGAAACACAATGAAAATGCACATAGATCATACAGTCAACATTACCCCATGTAAATGTGTCATGTGCTGGTACAGGTCAAAGTCAAAATCCTGGTATTGTTGTTAATAACGTCATGTTTACCTGAATTTTAGACTGTGACACATTCCTCACAGGTCCTGGTGAGAGCAATTGGACGTCCAAATGAGATGTACTGAATGTTGTTTAAAAAAAGACATACTGCTGCTGTTTGTGTCTTAGTAACGAACACAGCTAGGAAAAAGGCACCTATGCTAATTAAAGTCTGCCTGGTAGCTAAACAACGTGTGCTTCATTTATTTTTTATTTCGGTTTGGGACCAAACGTCATTTGCTGTTGTTGTTGTTGTTGTGGTCTTCAGTCCTGAGACTGGTTTGATGCAGCTCTCCATGCTACTCTATCCTGTGCAAGCTTCTTCATCTCCCAGTACCTACTGCAACCTACATCCTTCTGAATCTGCTTAGTGTATTCATCTCTTGGTCTCCCTCTACGATTTTTACCCTCCACGCTGCCCTCCAATGCTAAATTTATGATCCCTTGATGCCTCAAAACATGTCCTACCAACCGATCCCTTCTTCTAGTCAAGTTGTGCCACAAACTTCTCTTCTCCCAAATCCTATTCAATACCTCCTCATTAGTTACGTGATCTACCCACCTTATCTTCAGCATTCTTCTGTAGCACCACATTTCGAAAGCTTCTATTGTCTTCTTGTATAAACTATTTATCGTCCATGTTTCACTTCCATACATGGCTACACTCCATACAAATACTTTCAGAAACGATTTCCTGACACTTAAATCTATACTCGATGTTAACAAATTTCTCTTCTTCAGAAACGCTTTCCTTGCCATTGCCAGTCTACATTTTATATCCTCTCTACTTCATCAGTTATTTTACTCCCCAAATAGCAAAACTCCTTTACTACTTTAAGTGTCTCATTTCCTAATCTAATTCCCTCAGCATCACCCGATTTAATTTGACTACATTCCATTATCCTCGTTTTGCTTTTGTTGATGTTCATCTTATATCCTCCTTTCAAGACACTGTCCATTCCGTTCAACTGCTCTTCCAAGTTCTTTGCCGTCTCTGACAGAATTACAATGTCATCGGCGAACCTCAAAGTTTTTACTTCTTCTCCATGAATTTTAATACCTACTCCGATTTTTTCTTTTGTTTCCTTTACTGCTTGCTCAATATACAGATTGAATAACATCGGGGAGAGGCTACAACCCTGTCTCACTCCTTTCCCAACCACTGCTTCCCTTTCATGCCCCTCGACTCTCATAACTGCCATCTGGTTTCTGTACAAATTGTAAATAGCCTTTCGCTCCCTGTATTTTACCCCTGCCACCTTTAGAATGTGAAAGAAAGTATTCCAGTTAACATTGTCAAAAGCTTTCTCTAGGTCTACAAATGCTAGAAACGTAGGTTTGCCTTTTCTTAATCTTTCTTCTAAGATAAGTCGTAAGGTTAGTATTGCCTCACGTGTTCCAACATTTCTACGGAATCCAAACTGATCTTCCCCGAGGTCCGCTTCTACCAGTTTTTCCATTCGTCTGTAAAGAATTGGCGTTAGTATTTTGCAGCTGTGACTTATTAAACATACAGTAAAGCTGCATCATTTGAGGTGATCAAGGTAAATGGGATTAGATAGCTATGAGGGGCGTTTGTTAAGTAAATGAACACTTTTTGTCTGAAAGCATGTTATATTTATTCAGGATTCCAAAGCACCACATTATTCCCCACACATTTGCCTACAAAATAATGTATTTCAACATGAGCTCCTTTCAATGCGGTGATATCATGCCACATTACTGGGAGGGCCCATATGCCGGCATGGTACCACTCTAGTGGGCAACGTCGCAGCCAGTGTCGTGCTGCACAAATAACCTCCCCATAATCCACCTAATTCTTCACACGGAGTGCATCTTTCATTGGGCGGAACAGATGGAGCTAGGAAGGCACGAGATTCGGGCTATAGGATGGATGAGTCCAATGAAGTACTGTTAGCTCCTGTTGGGTGTGCACACTTGTGTGAGGCCTTTCGTTGTCATGAAGAAGGAGAAACTGGTTTGAATTTTAGTGGCTGTCACATATGTTTCATCGACTGTTGCGATGTGGAAAAAAAAATTTTTTGTAATAAGCATCGTAAAGGACGATCAACTGTGCACTGATGGTCCTTCACTGATTTTTATTATGTTTTGTTGGGCTGCTAGGAGCCCAGCGGCACACAATTCTGACTATCCCAATTGGTGGACAAGTGTGTCAGCGCTACCAACAGAGACCTCCAGTCTTGCAGTGAGATGTTTGACTGTGATCCGTCAATCACCTCGAATCTGCGTGTTCCAGCACTGCAAGAGTCACACTTGTGTGTGGCTGCCCGGCGGATGGGAGATCGGACAAGTTTGTGAGGCCTCGTGGCGATGATGCCACGCTATTGTTCACTGGCACTTACCCGTAGACATTCTGCAAGTGCTTATGAATATTTACGATGCTCTGTTTTTCCGTCAAAAGGAACTCTGCTTGGAACGCACTTTCCCAACGTCGCGACATTATAAGGGCTGAAGGAGGAATATTCAGTGATGTCCAGCAACTAATTCCACATTTTCTCAACCGAACTTGGCCGAGAAAAATATGTGTTCTGTTACTTATTGTAAGGCCTCGTACTTATCACATACAGGAGGCGTTGAGCGACAAAAGAGGGAGGTAGAAAAGCTGGAACTTCCTGGCAGATTAAAACTATGTGCCGGACCGAGACTCGTACTCAGGAAATCTCCTTTCATTCAGAAGAGCTTCTGTGAAATTTGGAAGTAGGAGACGAGGTACTGCCTGAACTGAAGCTGTGATGAGGGGTTGTGAGTCGTGCTTGGTTAGCTCAGTTGGTAGAGCACTTTCCGCGAAAGCCAAAGGTCCCGAATTCGAGTCTCGGTCCGACACACAGTTTTCATCTGCCAGGAAGTTTGATATCGGCGCACACTCCAATACAGAGTGAAAAGTTCATTCTGGAAACATCCCCAGGCTGTGGCAAAGCCATGTCTTCGCAATATCCGTACTTCTAGGAGTGCTAGTTATTCAAGGTTCGCAGAAGAGCTTCTGTGAAGTTTGGAAGGTAAGAGACCAGGTACTGGCAGATATGAAGCTGTGATGGAGGGTTGTGAGTGGTGCTTAAGTAGCTCAGTTAGTAGAGCAGTATCCCGCAGAAGGCAAAGGTCCCGAGTTCGAGTCTCGCTCTGGCACACAGTTTTAATCTGCCGGGAAGTTTCATATCAGCATACACTTCGTTGCAGAGTGAAAAGTTCATTCTAGAATGAGCTATAGAACAACATCCTTCAGCAGACACAGGAAAACACACACACAGTCACATACACACAACTCAAACACCCTTAGCCACTGTCGTCTGTCGGCGCTGAGGCTCGCATGGCTCTCAGAGATGGACCAAAATACTAAACATGCCATCTGCTATAAGTACCTTAAGAGTTATGACCACTTGCTCATCATCGATTCTGTTCAGATGTGTTCAAATGTGTTGAAATCTTATGAGACTTCACTGCTAACGTTATCAGTCCCTAAGCTTACACACTACTTAACCTAAATTATCCTAAGGACAAACACACACACCCATGCCCGAGGGAGGACTCGAACCTCCGCCGGGACCAGCCGCACAGTCCACGACTGCAGCGCCTAAGACCGCTCGGCTAATCCCGCGCGGTATCGATTCTGTGAAACATATCTCTTCTAATGCAAGCTTTTGTCTTTTCATCATTTGGGGTGAGGCGATGTGGACTGAAATAAGAAAGAAAATCCAGTAAACATGGGAAAAATGAACAAGTGCTCATAGTTCTAAGGTATGCTTTTTACAGCCCTCATTAACTATACTTTTTTCATCCTTTGTTCCATACTACGACACGTGAAAGTTTGTGTGTGCAGTTATAATTCACCATGCATTTATGCTATAGTTGCAAACATGCACAGAGCAACACTGCGATGTCCATGCGGTGACACTTCAAAATGAACAGGATCAACGAACGTGCTAGACATCAGTAAGCAGGTTTGTTATTGAATCATTTTACAACGTTTACTGTAGGGCATAGCAAACTTAGTGACCCGATAAACGTGGCCACTACTATTCAATCGATCTCGTCTATCCATCGCCATCACAACTAATTTATTGTAACTCATTCTGTTGTCGCAACACTGCGCACATCGTGGCAGAGGAAGCTAAACACCCACAGGACAATACGGATGGCTGTTCACACAATGACCGATCTACAAATGATTACCCGCAATTATATTGCCCAACCACGGGCGTCAGCTATTGCGCTACGTAACAGGACAAGTCGACACAGCTGCCGATGGCATCCCATTACTCCTGCGGGGTTGAACAACAGCAGTGACGTCACTGAATCACAAAGTGACGCGTCAGTAGTTCGACAAAAGTACCTTTACTGCACCAAACACATCATTAAAACTGGGCACAATATCTCGACGAAACTTCCTGGCAGATTAAAACTGTGTGCCGGACCGAGACTCGAACTCGGGACCTTTGCGTCTCGCGGGCAAGTGCTCTACCAGCTGAGCTACCCGAGCAGCTTCAGTTCTGCCAGTACCTGGTCTCCTACCTTCCAAACTTCACAGAAGCTCTTCTGCCAGGTAGTTTCACATCAGCGCACACTCCGCTGCAGAGTGAAAGTCTCATTCTGGAAATATCTCAACGTTTGATTGGCACCTTTATCATTCTGCTCTTCTTTCACAGAAAAGAGAAAAAGGTAGGGGGGATTAGATTTAACGCGTTGAAGACACTAAGGTCAGTAGAGGTAAATCGTAACTTGTCGTATCAATGCTGCGCAGACCCACAGGCGAGAGACAACCACAGTAGCACAGCAGTAATGAGAAACAATTAATCCGTGGGCGCCTGAGAGGGGGGTTGGTAGGTTCACTGAACCCACTACTGATTCTGTTCTTTAGTGTCTCCACAAGTAAATATGATACAACATTTTCAATTTGAGTTATAGTTATTGAATATTTTCAGAAGCTTTAGTGCCAATAAATTTTGTGGAGAAGTCCCCCTTTGATAGACAAAAAAAAAAGCTTTTAATATGTATTCAGAAAACCCCTCCAAAAATTTCCATGTACAGAAAATTTTTCTCTGTAATATTTATTATTTTACACCCCTACAACAATGGAAGTCTGTGTTCCATGTTGGTCGGCATTCATGACATTCTCAACAATCAGTTTATTTTCAGAGGAAGTTATTGTTGGTGACATTCAGCTGTTAGTTACCTTGTATAGTTCCAATGAGTTTAATTTCCTGCTGTTCACGTCGAGATGCAGAAGTATCTACAATAATACGTGAATCATCTTCAGAAAACTAAATGAAATTTCTGGATGAAGTTGAATCTTTGGAATGAAGGTGAAGAAGAGGATGATGTTCTAGAGTATGATTCGGGTCAGGAAAATGACGTAGACGTTAGAGGAGATGAAGACAATGTAGCTTCATGTAGTGGGCGTCAGGATAAGACTGTCTCTAAGTCTGGAAGAGGATACATAATCATACAGCCAAGAATGCCTAGGAGGTCTTTTGCTAACATAGGGAGTGAGCAGTCAGGAGTAACTCCAGGCCGGCCGCGGTGGTCTAGCGGTTGTGGCGCTGCAGTCCGGAACCGCGGGACTGCTACGGTCGCAGGTTCGAATCCTGCCTCGGGCATGGGTGTGTGTGATGTCCTTAGGTTAGTTAGGTTTAAGTAGTTCTAAGTTCTAGGGGACTTATGACCTAAGATGTTGAGTCCCATAGTGCTCAGAGCCATTTGAACCATTTTTGAGTAACTCCAGTTTGTGTTTGCCATTCTCCTGGTGAAGCCTCGGTGTTCCTTCGTGCACCTGACATCATTGACGTTATAGTAAAACATTCTAATGAAGAGGCAGTAACGCTTAATATTACTTCTGCTAACAAGAAAGAACTTTATGCATTTATAGAGATATTGACGCTTTTCGATGCGAATAAAGACAATTCCGTCAGTGTATACAAACTCTGGTGAAACGTAATTGGTCAGACTGTTCACATAGGTATTACAGCAAGAGAACGTTTCGGAAATTTATTAGCACTATTAGGTATCATGACAAAAGTAGCCACCAGCAAAGAGAAGAAGCAGGCGAGTTGAGAGCAATCCGAGAAGTTTTCAACATACGAGGTGTGGCTAGAAAAAAACCGGACTAGTACTGGTGAAACAATAAAACGAATGCAATAAGGCTGAAAGTCGCATGGCCTGTCACGTGACTCTCGCTCCGCCTACTGCTCGAGTTTCATCTGCCTCCTGCACTCAGTCTGCCCGTGGCGTCTGTTTTAAGTAGTTGACGTTTTGTCTGTGCGTCGGAAAATGGTGAGTGTACAGAAAGAACAGCGTGTTAACATGAAATTTTGTTTCAAACTAGGAAAATCTGCAAGTGAAACGTTTGTAATGTTACAACAAGTGTATGGCGATGATCGTTTATCGCGAACACATGTGTTTGAGTGGTTTAAACGATTTAAAGATGGCCGCGAAGACACCAGTGATGACACTCGCACTGGCAGACCATTGTCAGAAAAAACTGATGCAAACACTGAAAAAATCGGTAAACCTGTTCGACAAGATCGCCGTTTAACAATCAGAGCAGTGTCTGAGTTAACCCTACGTGAGCAAGTACGGAGAAAACGGAACGATTTGTGGAGAAAAAAGTCATGGATCCTTCACCAAGACAATGCCCCAGCTCACAGTGCGTTGTCAGTGAAGACGTTTTTGGCAAAGCACAACATTCCCATCTTAGATCATCCACCCTACTCACCTGATTTGGCCCCCTGTGAGTTTTTTCTTTTCCCTAAAGTCAAGTCAGCTTTGAAAGGAACTAGATTTGAGACTGTTGAAGCAGTAAAAGAAAAAGCGACGGAAGTAATGTATGGACTTACCGAAAATGATCTGCAGCATTGCTATGAACAGTGGAAAATTCGTATTGAGCGGTGTAGAGACCGAGGAGGAGAGTACATTGAAGGAGATAACATGAAATTGTAAATAATTGCAAATAAATGTTTTTTCCAGCATCAGTCCGGTTTTTCTCTAGCCGCACCTCGTAGTGAACGATAGGTTTCCAGTTCTGTATAAACCACGACTGGGTCTCACCACTGATGCTATCCCTTCAAAGTATTTATTAAGGTGAAATTTGCCATGTATGGCATCCTTATACACTTGACGTCAGATGCAGTAAACAGATTCGTTGCGACTCATGCCATCGCTGCTTATCCTTCCCTTCCCTCTAAGACTCAGGCGCAGAGGGTGATTGGAATGATATCTGAAAGTTATGCTGAGCCCCAGCACGTTTGCGCAATTCTGGGATGTTCTCCTTCTGTGCAGGCCTAAGATGGAGTCTTCATTCTCTGGATTTCTTAGGTGTACTCAGATTTCTAGCAAATTCTTTTAGCATTGGATTCTCTTCAACGAATTGCTGTACACCTTGCAAGTTCCGACCAACGAAAAGTTTATGACAATAACAACAAATTTCCTTCTCCTCAAAGATCTGCTGTGATAAACCAGCAACGTATGTATCTGTCCCAATGCGAGGCAGAAATCAGAACATCACTCCTACCATCAGAGTGGTTTCATATTTCTGCGAGTGACAAGGCCTGTACGTATTCTGTTGCAAGTCTTCTACCCTGCTACGAAAATAATATTGGTGAACCAAACCCGCGTCTACATTAAAAAATTCAAGCAACGACTCCCATGTGTCTGCAATGAGTGAAGCAGATATTTCTTGGCCTGAGTGTCTCATGTTTTCCACCCTCTTGCAGATTTGTATTATTTTTGGAAGCGTTCTTTCATATAGTCAGTGGCAGTTTACGGCTGATGAACGTCGCCCTTAAGACTCCGCGAGGCTTTTATCTGCACGTGGGACATTGTCTCTGACAACATCCATCTGCCCAGAATATCTGCTTAGGTTCCAGCCTTCCAGCTAGAAACACTTTTGTGACACTCTCGCCATTCGATGTCAGCACCCCTCACGTTCCGACAGTCTGCCAGAGAGCCCAATTTGGAAAGAGACACTCCATGTCTATGTCATCGAATCGTAATGATGTTGAGAAGTATTTACTAGTTTTGAAATCACATACGTTTCTTTCATTAACATTCGAATTTTCATTTAATTTTTGCAGGGCTATTAATTAGGCCATGGAGCAGTTTTGGAAAATCTGCCCCCTAGTAATGGGACAATGACATATGGTTAGTATTACAGAAGATACATATAAGGCTAAGTTTTGTTGGAAGTGTTCTGTGATGTCTAGTGCATAGCATTGGAAAGAGGTGTATCTTCACTTCGTAGCATCTGTGTTAGCTATCAGTGCTTCACTGTACGTGATGTTAGTATGAAATCAGGATATTCGTTGTCGTTGACTGACACTAGGAGGATACAGGATGCCTTGGAGAAAATTTCTATGCTGTGTGATGAGTGGTAGTTTGCTGTAAATGTCAAGAAATCTAACTTAAAGCAAATGGTTAGCAAAAACAGTCCCGCAATGTGATGCTTGGCACAGCCAGGATGATTAAATACCCAGGCGTAACGTTCCAGTGGGACATGAAATGGAATAATCACGTAAGGTCGGTTTTATGGAAGGCTAATGGTAGATTTTTGTTTGTTGGGAGGTTTGCTGGAAAGAGTAGCTCGTCTATAAAGGAGACTGCTTACACAACGCTTGAACGACCAATTATTGAGTACTGCTCCAGTGATAGAGATCTTTACAAGGTCGGATTAAGGAAGACATCGAATCAGTTAATTGGCATGCCACTTCATTTGTCATCTGTAGCTCCAATCAACATGCAAGTGTTACGGAAATCTACGCTAATCAAATAGGAATATCTGGAAGGTTGAAGACATTCCTTTGACGAAGTACTGTTTAGAAAGTTTAGAGAATTGGCTATTGTGGTAGACTGCAGAACGATCTAACTGTCACCACTATGAATGTCAAGTAATGAGAGTGAAGATAAGAGAAATCAGAGACGGCCGGTGTGGCCGAGCGGTTCTAGTCGCTTCAGTCTGGAACCGCGCAGCCCCTACGGTCGCAGGTTCGAATCCTGCCTCGGGTATGGATGTGTGTGATGTCCTTAGGTTAGCTGGGTTTAAGCAGTTCTAAGTTCTAGGGGACTGATGACCTCAGATGTTAAGTCCCATAGTGCTCAGAGCCATTTAGAAATCAGACTCGTGTGGAAGCATATAGACTTTCACATTTCATTCGACGGATTTTCCAGTAGAACAGGAAAGGGAATTACAAGGAACAGTACAAGATACACTCTGCCAACCACCGTATGGTAGCTACTGGAGTACCAATTTTTTAGATGTAAATTGAAAACGTATGCCTTGACAGTAATCAAGCTGTGTGATTTTCTGTGTATTTACTTAAAGTGAAGCAATTCATCTACCATTACCTCGCAATTTCGACCGCAACGTGTTACCAAAAGCCAATGAAACCAATACCGTTTACATCTCCATTCTAGAGGATTTGCAGATATCAAAGCGGTGGCCACTTCCCTCGCCCATCCCGTGGCAACCGCCACTTAATCAGGCTACGGGGATGCCACCCCGCAACCCCCACCCCCACCCACCAGGGCTGGGATAGGTAGAGCGGTGTTTGTGCGCCAAGAGGGGGTGAGAAGTTGAAATCACGCCACGGCATCGTAATTGACGGGGATACAGCGGTTGCGCGTGTTGCCTATCTGACGGGCGCATCGGTCCGCGTTCAGCCGGGGTTAGTGTACACGACAGGATGCGACGGGATTTTGCAGACTGATTTTTCCCACCACGCTAGCTGTCACTACACGTACACAGCATTGCTTATCGTATCGGTCGCTACAGCGGGTACGCGTAGTGGTAAAGGGCAGTCTTTTGCAGTGATAGCGACGTGGTTCATAAAACGGATGAGGCTTCTTTACATCTGCCTTAACTAAGAATGTACATCATTTGATCCGGAGTATCTGGACGCCAATTTGTACTGCGGACTTGAACATTAGACGACACTAGTAGTAAACCCGTCGGAATAAAGGAATCAGGCAGTAATGGTAGAACTGGTTGTTCAAGAGAGTTCAGTGACGAGTAATGGGGTGTCAGCTAAGTAACTAATCTGTCAGAGATGTTTCATTTCGACGAATGCCGAAATTGACTGTTGTGTGAAGTAGAAACGAGAAGGGACAACTCCAGCTGAACTAAGACAAGGCCGACACCATAACTGACAGGGAGCGCTGAGCATTGCAGAGGACGGTTGTAAAAAACTCGTTGAATTTGGCGGGAGATATCAATCGTAGAAATCCTTGGATAACAGAAGAAATATTGAATTTAACTGATGAAAGGAGAAAATATAAAAATGCAGGAAATGAAGCAGGCAAAAAGTAATACAAACGTCTAAAATATTAGATCGACTGGAAGTGCAAAATGGCTAAGCAGGGATGGCTAGAGGACAAATGTAAGGATGTAGAGGCTTATCTCACTAGGGCTAAGATACACCCGCGTACAGAAAAATTAAAGAGACCGTTGGAGAAAAGACAACAACTTGTATGAATATCAAGAGCTCAGTTGGAAACCCAGTTCTAAGCAAAGAAAGAAAAGCAAAAAGGTGGAAGGAGTATATAGGTGGTCTATACAAGGGCGATGTACTTGAGGACAATATTATGGAAATGGAAGAGGATGTAGATGAAATGGGAGATATGATACTTCTTGAAGAGTTTGACAGAGCACCGAAAGACCTGAGTCGAAACAAGGCGCCGGGAGTAGACAACATTCCATTAGAACTATTGATAGCCTTGGGAGAGCCAGTCCTGACAAAACTCTACCATCTGGTGAGTAAGATGTATGAGACAGGCGAAATACCCTCAGACTTCAAGAAGAATATAATAATTCCAATCCCAAAAAAAGCAGGTGTTGACAGGTGTGAAAATTACCGAACTATCAGTTTAATAAGTCACGGCTGCAAAATATTAACGCGAATTCTTTACAGACGAATGGAAAAACTGGTAGAAGCCGACTTCGGGGAAGATCAGTTTGGATTCCGTAGAAATGTGGGAACACGTGAGGCAAAAATGACCCTACGAATTAGCTTAGAAGACTGATTAAGGAAAGGCAAACATAAGTTTCTAGAATTTGTAGACTTAGAGAAAGCTTTTAACAATGCTGACATTAATATTCTTTTTCTAATTCTGAAGGTAAAACACTAGGAGCGAAAGGCTATTTACAATTTGTGCAGAATCCAGATGGCAGTTATAAGAGTCGAGAGACATGAAAGGGAAGCAGCGGTTGGGAAGGGAGTGAGACAGGGTTGTTGCTCTCCCCGATGTTATTCAATCTGTATATTGAGCAAGCAGTAAAGGAAACAAAAGAAAAATTCGGAGCGGGTATTAAAATCCATGGAGAAGAAATAAAAACTTTTAGGTTCGCCGAATACATTGTAATTCTGTCAGACACAGCTAAGAACTTGGAACAGCGACTGAACGGAATGGATTGTGTCTTGAAAGGAGGATATAAGATGATTCAAATGGTTCTGAGCACTATGGGACTTAACAACTGTGGTCATCAGTCCCCTAGAATTTAGAACTACTTAAAGCTAACTAACCTAAGGAAGTCACACACATCCACGCCCGAGGCAGGATTCGAACCTGCGACCGTAGCGGTCACGCGGTTCCAGACTGAAGCGCCAAGAACCGCACGGCCACACCGACTGGCGATATGAGACGGACATCAACAAAAGCAAAACTAGGATAAATGAATGTAGTCGGATTATGCTGAGGGAATTAGATTAGGAAATGAGACACTTAAAGTAGTAAAGTAGTTCTGCTATTTGTGGAGCAAAGTAACTGATGATGGTCGAAGTAGAGAGGATATAAAATGTAGACTGGCAATGGCAAGGATAGCGTTTCTGAAGAAGAAAAATTTGTTAACATCGGGTATAGATTTAAATGTCAGGAAGCCGTTTCTGGAAGTAATTGTATGGAGTGTAGCCACGTATGAAAGTGAAACGTGGACGATAAACAGTTTGGATAAGAAGAGAATAGAAGCTTTCTAAATGTGGTGCTACAAAAGAATTCTGAACATTAGATGGGTAGAGCACATAACTAATGAGGAGGTATTGAATAGGATTGGGGAGAAGAGGAGTTTGTGGCACATATTGACTAAAAGAAGGGATCTTTCCAAAAGTTGTAAAATGCAGCATAGCGTTATTCCCTCCCCCCCTCCCCCCGCCTCCTAAGGGTGTTGTATGCGTTAACTGTCGTCCCTTGTTGCTTACTCCTATTTTCCACTTTATTTCGAACATCTCACACCATTTTACATAGTAGAACGATTTCTATACGTAAAAAAATATTATGAGTATGACTTGATTTTTCTTCAATGATGCTTCCATTAACAAGCGGAACCTCAGAATTTAGAGCCTGTACCGTTCCTAAGAGGAGTTTGTGGCACAACTTGACAAGATGAAGGGACCGGTTGGTAGGACATGTTCTGAGGCATCAAGAGATCACGAATTTAGTACTGGAGGGCAGCGTGGAGGGTAAAAATCGTAGAGGGAGACCAAGAGATGAATACACCAAGCAGATTCAGAAGGATGTAGGTTGCATTAGGTACTGGGAGACGAAGAAGCTTGCACAGGATAGAGTAGCGTGGAGAGCTGCATCAAACCAGTCTCAGGACTGAAGACCCCAACGACAAACAACATCAATAGTGCGATACAAATTGCAACCACCTTTCCAGATGACGCAATGGCTATGCGCGGGGAGTTAAAAAATGGGGTACAACGCTCGAACATCTCCTATAAACCCCGTTATTTTAGTAGCCAATGCAAAACGTCGCTTGTGGTTTTGTAAAAATCGACACCGTTAGACAATGAATAACTGGTAACGAGTGATCTCGAGTGAGGAAGCGCACTAAAGCGTCCAGAAATCCGATTTAGGGGTTTGGGTTTGGTGAATACGTACCATGAAGTGTGGATGTGCTGATTTTAGAGTTTGAGGATGTACGAGGGCAGTTCAATAAGTAATGCAACACATTTTTTTTCTCGGCCAATTTTGGTTGAAAAAACCGGAAATTTCTTGTGGAATATTTTCAAACATTCCCGCTTCGTCTCGTATAGTTTCATTGACTTCCGACAGGTGGCAGCCCTGTACGGAGCTGTTAAAATGTCGTCTGTAACGGATGTGCGTTGCAAACAACGGGCAGTGATCGAGTTTCTTTTGGCGGATAACCAGGGCATCTCAGATATTCATAGGTGCTTGCAGAATGTCTACGGTGATCTGGCAGTGGACAAAAGCACGGTGAGTCGTTGGGCAAAGCGTGTGTCATCATCGCCGCAAGGTCAAGCAAGACTGTCTGATCTCCCGCGTGCGGGCCGGCCGTGCACAGCTGTGACTCCTGCAATGACGGAGCGTGCGAACACACTCGTTCGAGATGATCGACGGATCACCATCAAACAACTCAGTGCTCAACTTGACATCTCTGTTGGTAGTGCTGTCACAATTGTTCACCAGTTGGGATATTCAAAGGTTTGTTCCCGCTGGGTCCCTCGTTGTCTAACCGAACACCATAAAGAGCAAAGGAGAACCATCTGTGCGGAATTGCTTGCTCGTCATGTGGCTGAGGGTGACAATTTCTTGTCAAAGATTGTTACAGGCGATGAAACATGTGTTCATCACTTCGAACCTGAAACAAAACGGCAATCAATGGAGTGGCGCCACACCCACTCCCCTACCAAGAAAAAGTTTAAAGCCATACCCTCAGCCGGTAAAGTCATGGTTACAGTCTTCTGGGACGCTGAAGGGGTTATTCTGTTCGATGTCCTTCCCAATGGTCAAACGATCAACTCTGAAGTGTATTGTGCTACTTTTCATAAATTGAAGAAACGACTTCAGCGTGTTCGTAGGCACAAAAATCAGAACGAACTTCTCCTTCTTCATGACAACGCAAGACCTCACACAAGTCTTCGCACCCGAGAGCTCACAAAACTTCAGTGGACTGTTCTTCCTCATGCACCCTACAGCCCCGATCTCGCACCGTCGGATTTCCATATGTTTGGCCCAATGAAGGACGCAATCCGTGGGACGCACTACGCGGATGATGAAGAAGTTATTGATGCAGTACGACGTTGGCTCCGACATCGACCAGTGGAATGGTACCGTGCAGGCATACAGGCCCTCATTTCAAGGTGGCGTAAGGCCGTAGCATTGAATGGAGATTACGTTGAAAAATAGTGTTGTGTAGCTAAAAGATTGGGGAATAACCTGGTGTATTTCAATGCTGGGTAAAACAACCCCTGTTTCAGAAAAAAAATGTGTTGCATTACTTATTGAACTGCCCTCGTATTTCCTGGTTAACATGTGTTCCCTTTATTGCGATTAACCGAACGCTTAATGCGAAAGCACACTGGTCAGCCAAAACATTATGACCACTGCTCACCACGACGTTGGATGAGACTCAGTGGCGTTGCGGGCACGCGACGCGGCAACGGAAGCATGCAACTGGAGCAAGCGCGGACAAGGGATCACCCTAGCGAAGGTATGGGCTGCAAATGGGAAATGCATTGAGGTAAGGGTCTTTCACAACGGGAAAATTATTATTAAGCAGATCTTGTGAACGAGTGTCTCGAAAACGACAAGCTGGTCGAATTACTACTCGTTCACCGAATGTTATTAATCTCAATCATTACAAATGGTTCAAATGGCTCTGAGCACTATGGAACTTAACATCTGTGGTCATCAGTCCCCTAGAACTTAGAATTGCTTAAACTTCCATGCCTGATGCAGGATTCGAAACTGAAGCGCCTAGAACCGCACGGCCACACCGGCCGACTCAATCATTACACAAAATGTAAAGTGGAAGTAGGTGCCAAGGAATAACTGGTGAAATTACACACAATTTTCAGTAACACTCTTTTTTAAAATTTGGTGCAAGACTTTATGATATTTTTTTAAAAAAAGACCAACAATCATTTAACAAAGAAGTCATAATTTACGATAGGGAAGGGCTTTTAAATTATTAAATTATTATAAAAATTTCACGCCAGTAAAAGGCAAGTACAGGCAAGCAATCTAACGTATACAACGCGACGCTGTATAATATTTCAAGCTCAGCTAAACTACAGGTGAATTTCACTCCATTCATTAAATGGCGCAGAATCTAACTTGTGTGCAACATATAAAGACAATCCTGTTCACAAAAGTTGTCAAAACAGAAAAACCAAAACGCATGAGTCATGCTCACGGGGGGACATTCACACTTAATAACATTAACATTTCCAAAATATATAAAAAAACAAATTTTACAAAATTCTGCCAGTTAAATTACGGCAAACACACACGCTCGCCAGGTAGGACTTGCGAACTTTTACAACATTCTCCTTTCAAGGCAACAATTCCTACCCGTAATGAAATGACAAACTTTTGCATGGCAAGAAAAACACTAATAACCTACTTCCTGCATAAAACACATAAGCACGTTGAGTAAAGGCCTTAAAAGGTACTGAACTGGGAAAACACACAACAGTTTTTGCTGAATAGAAACAATATAAAAAATCCACTACGGCGTACATTAGGCTTGCTTGATTATAGTCAAATATACATAAACACAAATTTACGTAATTTACAGCTTCCAGATGAGCAAGAATTCGTTATGCAATTCACTAGTTCTTACCACGAGGCAAAAGGAGTATTTCTTCTTTCTTAGAGTACCTTTTACACGTGAGTCTAGTAATACTAGATCTGGCAGGCGAGAGAATGGATCAGGTCTTAGTGCCTTGCATTTTAAACAGTACAGCCATTGGTGCCTAAGACTTTCACAGACATGCCAGAGACTAACAGTCGAATAAACCCGTAGGTAAGCTGGGAGGAGAAAGAAGCAATCCGTACCACAGATTTACTATGACTCTCCCCCCCCCCCTCCCCCCTTTCGTCCACAAAAGGGGACAAACGGACCACCCTTTCTAATATTACCACCTTCCCGCGGGTGGGCAGACGAGAATAAATGGCGGGACCCCCCCCCCCCCCAAAATACGGCTGGTATAATTAACAAGAATAAGTATACTGAATTCAGTTAAACTCCATAATATCTGTTAACAATCAATACTCAACTTCTGGTGTGTTACGACTCCCAGGACTGAACCAACGCAGCACCTCCAAATGCTCTGCCGAGCCGCCCGCTGCCAGCCGTTTCAACGGACGCAGGAAGGCGCGCCGATTTTCAGAACCTCCTCGCCGGTCGACAGCATACGGCCGAACTGCAGGTTAGGCCCCTCGCGGACCCACGCTTAGGAAGATTCCTTTCGCGACGAGCAGTTAACGCCCCATACCACGGAGCCGCTGCTCGCGTCACTTACCGGCAGAGACGTCGCTTTTTGATGCCCCGACTGCCAACTCTCCACGAGAGTCCATATAGCTACTTCTTAAACCCACGCGAATAGCCCCCTTTTCCCCATTCCCACTAGAGGGAGACACAGAAGCCTTCATTTGCGATAACGACGCCACCGGCAGAAAACGGGGGGTGATTGCTTCACGCCACGCGCTGCGGCGAACTTTTCAAAGCTAACTTTACTACGGCTCACTGCCATTGTCGCGAGCATCTACCGAAAGAGGTACGACAGTGAAACTACAGCTGGCCCTAAATGTTTAGACGTCTATGACCCTCCATAGACTGTGCTTCAGACGTACATTCTCAGAAATATCTTCCTCAAATTAAGGCCGATATTTGATATTAGTAGACTTCTCTTGGCCAGGAATGCTCTTTTTGGAATCGTTAGTCTGCTTTTGATGTCCTCCTTGCTCCGTCCGTCACTGGTTATTTTACTGCCTAGGTAGCAGAATTCATTACCTTCATCTACTTTTTGACCATCAATCCTGATGTTAAGTTTCTCGCTGTTCTCATTGCTGCTACTTCTCATTACCTTCGACATTCTTCGAGTTACTCTCATTCCATACTAATTAGACTGTTCATTTCGTTCAGCAGATCATGTAATTCTTCTTCACTTACACTCAAGATAGCAATGTCATCAGCGAATCGTATCACTGATATCCTTTCACCTTCAATTTTAATTGCTCTCCTGAAACTTTCTTTCATTTCCATCATTGCTTCCTCGATGTACAGATTGAACAGTAGAGGCGAAAGGCTACATCCTTGTCCTACACCCTTTCAAATACGAGGACTTCGTTCTTGGTCGTCCACTCTTATTATTCCCTCTTGGCTGTTGTACATATTGTATACGACCCGTCTCTCCCTATAGCTTAACCTTACTTTTTTCAGTATTTCGGACACCAATCTTGCACGATTTTACATTGTCGAACGCGTTTTCCAGGTCGACAAAAATGTTTCAAATGGCTCTGAGTACTATAGGACTTAACATCTGAGGTCGTCAGTTCCCTAAACTTAGAACTACTTAAACCTAACTAACCTAAGGACATCACACACATCCATGCCCAAGGCAGGATTCGAACCTGCAACCGTAGCGGTCGCACGGTTCCAGACTGAAGCGCCTAGAACCGCTCGGCCAAAGCGACCGGCTCCAGGTCGACAAATCCTTGATTTTTCTTTAGTCTTCCTTTCATTATTAACCGCAGGTCAGAACTGCCTCTCCCGTGCCTTTATTTTTCCTAAAGCCAAACTGATCGTCATCTAGCGCATCCTCAATTTTCTTTTACATTCTTCTGCATATTATTCTTATAAGCATCTGGGATGCATGAGCTGTTAAGCTGATTGTGCGATAATTTTCGCACTTGTCAGCTCATGCATCTTCGGAAATGTGTGGATGATGCTTTACCGAAAGTCAGATGATATGTCGCCCGACTTATACATTCTGCACACCAACATGAATAATCCTTTTCTTTGCACTTCTCCCAATGATTTTAGAAATTCTGGTGGAATGTTATCTATTCCGTTTGCCGTATTTGATCTTAAGTCCTCCAAAGCTCTTTTAATCTCTGATTCTAATACTGGATCCCCTATCTCTTTCAAATCGACTCCTGTTGCTTCTATAAAATCGGACAAATCTTCCACCTCATAGAGGATTTTAATGTATTCTTTCCATCTATCCGCTCTGTACTCTGCATTTAACACTGGAATTGCCGTTGCACTCTTAATGTTATCACCATTGCCTTTAATCTCACCGATGGTTGTTTTTATTTTCCTGTTTGCTGATTCTGTCCTTCCGAGAATTATTCCTTTTTCGATGTCTTCACATTTTTCCTGTAGCCATTTCGTCTTAGCTCTCCTGCACTTCCTATTTATTTCATTCCTCAGCGACATGTATTTCTGTAATCCTGAGTTTCCCGGAACATTTTTGTACTTCCTTCTTTCATCGATCAATTGAAGCATTTCTTCTGTTAGGCATGGTTTCTTCGCAGTTACTTTCTTTGTATCTATGTTTTCTTTCCCAACTTGTGAGATGACTCTTTTTAGAAATGTCCGTTTCTCTTCAACTGTACTGCCTACTGAGCTATTCCTGTATCTATAGCCTTAGACAACTTCAACCGTATCTCGCCCTTCCTTAGTGCTTCCGTATCCCACTTCTTTGCGTATTGATTCTTCCTGACTAATGTCTTAAACTTTACTCTTCATTACCACTATATTGTGATCTGAGTCTATATCAGCTCTTCGTTGCACCTTACCTCCCGTATCTGGTTTCGGAGCCCCTGTCTGTCTATGATGTAATCTAACTGAAATCTTCCAGTATCACCCGGCCTTTTCGAAGTATACCTCCTCCTCTTGTGATTCTTGAACAGGATATTCGCTATTACTAGCTGAAACTTGCTACAGAACTCAATTAGTCTTCCTCCTCTCCCATTCCTTGTCGCAAGCCCATATTTTCCTCCAGCCTTTTCTTCTACTCCTTCCCCTGTAGCTGCATTCAAGTCCCCCACGACTATTAGATTTTCATCCCCCTTTACATACTCTATTGCCCTTTCAATATCCTCACATACTTTTTCTATCTCTTCATTTTCAGTGTGCGACGTCGGCATGTATACCTGAACTATCGTTGTCGGTGTTGGTTTGTTATCCATTCTGATAAGAGTAACCTTCTAACTGAACTGTTCACAGTAACACAATCTCTGCGCTACTTTCCTATTTATAACGAATCCAACTCCAGTTATACCATTTTCTGCTGCTATTAATATTACCCTATACTCATCTGACCATAAATCTTTGTCTTTTTTCCACTTCACTTGACAGAACCCGTAGATTCTTTGTATTTCCCTTTTCAGACTTTCTAGTTTCCCTTCCACGTGTAAACTCCTGACATTCCACACCCCGACTCGTAGTACGTTATCCTTTCTTTGATTATTAAATATTTTTCCCATGATAACCGTCCCCTTGGCAGTCCCCTCCCGGAGATCCGAATGGGGGACTATTCCGGGATCATTTGCCAGTGGATAAATCACCATGATACTTTTTCAATTCTTCAATTTATATGAATAATCATGCATGTACCACTTCAGTGTAAGTAAAGTGATACTCATGAGGCACTGTTTTGTGGTGTTAAACGTTGACTTCGCTTCAAACCCCAGTGCACATCCTTGTTATCTTCTCTGGCTTCGGCTGATGAGGAAGAATGGCCTACCATTCCTCTACAGCCATTCACACATCTGATCGAAGGTGTACGCAGCGGAGTTCACGGCGTCATGAAAGCGAATGATAGATACACCTTACGTTAATTTCTACTAATAAGTGTCCGGATTCTCTTTGAAGAGATAGTGTTCTTCATTATATCCATTTCCTTGTGACACAATGCTGACAAAGGGTTTCACATTGAAATTCTTGAATTACTAGGGTTTTACATATACAAGCTAAAAATTTCAGAGTCGAGACCTGCGGCAAGCTCAGATATTACAGAGTCTCGGTGGTGACTCTAAGCCTCATTCTGACGATAATCACGATAAAATGGTTTTTATTGAAACTTCCTGGCAGATTAAAACTGTGTGCCCGACCGAGACTCGAACTCCGGACCTTTGCCTTTCACGGGCAAGTGCTCTACCATCTATTTTTTTTTTTTTTATTTTGACCGAGACTTGAACTCGGGACCTTTGCTTCCGCGGGCAAGTGCTCTACCAACTTTTATTTTTTATTTTTTTCTTTTTTTCTTTAGCGCATTAGCGCTCTCGGCTAACATATTTGTGTCTTTTATTTGTTTTTTTATTTTTTAAAATTTTTTAACTTTTGTAGTTGTAAATTATTTTCTCTGCCAACCTTTTTTTGTTATATATGGCAAAAGGCGTCTTTCAGTTACGACAAACAAAATTAGAATGTACATCCGTAGCAACAACAGAACAAGAGTTCCTTCTAAACTATGAAATAGAATTTGAAACTAATAGTGTGATGATAGATAATAAAGAAAGAAATAAGTAAACAAATCCCGCACGCCATTCCATGTGCATGGCCTATCTGCGTACAGATTCTATGTTCCAAATTGGTACAACATTTCGCAGCATGTGGAGCTCCATGTCGGCGGTCATTCTCTGCCCGGTACTCCCCAACTGGGAGGGGGGTTACCGAAGACACTGCGCAAATAGTTCGCAAATAGTTGTCGGTATCGGGGTGTACATTCAAGTGTGCCATGACTGTCCTGGAGAAATTGCCAGTAATCAAGCACCATCTTCTCATCATCTCGAAAGAGGTAGTATATGGTTGCCTTTAAACCATGTGAGAGCGTGAGTCTTCGCAGGTGGGAAATAAGTATCCTCTGGACAAAGGAGGAGCCGTGGCTCAATTGTGCGAGGCGCGATACGTAGGTAGCAGGCGAGGATCTTCTGCACTAGCAGCCATACCTCTAACGCCGATCCACATGTCAAACGGTGTTCGTCAGTATCCACGAGGTGCGAACGTGGGCGAAGGGGGGAGTCCGTCATCCCAATAGCGTGCAGCCTTTGTCGTGTTATAACCTTCCCGTACACCACCTGGTACCACGTGGCTCGTACCCGCGTGGGGAGGAACGGCTTCTGGATCGCTCTACACACTGCAGACCATAGGGTCGTAGGGCTCTTCCTCTCAACAACATTGCGAGGGATGGACCTTACCAGCAGTGTGTAAACGTCTCTCGCCTTGGGAGTGCGAGTGTTGGGAAGGTCTGGGTGCACGTAACTAGACTCAAGAATAAATGCCGAGAGGTGCGAGAGTGAGGGTGTAATGTGCGCGACCGTGACAGGTGGCAGAAGAGACGCCGGCAGCAATTCCTCTAACAGACGTCCCGTAAGGGAAGCATCTTTGTGGGTCCACAATTTCATCATTGTGCACAAGTATAACGCTGTAGCTCTCGCTCGTACATTTATAAGTCCCAGTCCGCCATCATGCGGAGGGAGGGTGAGTGTTTCCTAGCGGACTTTGAATAGGTGTCCGGCGGTAAGGTAATACCCAAACGCTGCTTGCAATCTGTGTGCCATCGCTGTCGATATCGGTAGGACCTGGGCCATGTGGATCATCTTAGTCACCACGTGAAGGTTGAGGTATTCCATACGCTGTAGGAGGTCCATCCGTCGAAGTAAGTTCCGGCGGACTTCTGTGCGTATTGCCTGTAGTAATCCAGCATAAGTTCATGGCAGCCGTGCGGCGCACATCCTGTGTAAATGTTATGCCCAAGAACCGGATCTTGTTAACTACGGGGAGCGGGCCTAAAGCGTCCTCCTGTAGACCTCTCCCAATGGGCATCGCTGCCGACTTGGCCACATTCATGAGGCTGCCCGCTGCCAATCCATAGCGATTGATCCATTGTATCACCAAGCGTACCTCGTTACCAGATCGGACAAGCAATAGAAGGTCATCAGCATATATCCTGCGGTGAAAGGTGTGATCCCTCAATGACATGCCCGAGAGCCTGTTTTTCAACCCTCCGAAAAGTGGTTCGAGTGCAATGGCGTAAAGGATCATGGAGAGTGGACATCCTTGGCGAACGGACCGTCGGATCGGAAATGGACCCACAATCCGTCCATTCGCCAGTACACGGGATGCAGCTCCACTGAAAAGGCGCTGAAGGATGTCGAGAAAGTCAGGCGGGAAGCCCATGCGGGCTATAACGGACAGAAGGAACTTGTGGTGAACTCTGTCGAAGGCGTGGACGAAATCAATGGAGATCAGAGCAGCTCGAAGGCGACAGGATGTGGCGATGGCTATTAAATCCCTGCATTCGCTGGTTGCCGTTTGCATGTTGGTCACTCCGCCCTGTGTCGTTTGCTCCATTGAGAGGAGTAGGGGCAGAACCTTCTTTATGCGGCTGGCGAGTAGTAGGGCGAAGGTTTTATAGTCCGAGTTGAGCATTGTAATGGGCCTGTAGTCCTCGACCGTCCGACCTCTGGAAGGCTTGTGTATCGGTATAAGGAGACCTTCCACGAATGCAGGTGGCACGTGGGAGCCGGGGGTCATCAGTTCTTGGTACATGATGATCCATCGGGGCATCATTAGATCGCGGAAAGTCCGATAAAACTCGAGCGGTAGTCCGTCTGGCCCGGGAGATTTGTTGAGTGCTCCCTTGTTAAGCTCGTCCTCGATGTCGTCCAGTGTAATTCCATCTAACAGCGTCGCCCCTGCTGCATTGTCGAGGGTGTGCGACACGTGCTGCAGTATGACGTGATCGTCCGCTTCCTCGTCCTCTGTATTGACCTCGTCGTAAAACCGGCGATAGTGATCTGCGAAGGCTTCTGTAACCGCCGCCTGAGTCATCACGACCCTACCACCTGGCAATACGAGGTCCGTGATCAGCTGCTGTCGGCGTCGGCGGCTGTCGAGCACGATGTGATGCATAAACGGGTTTTCTCCTTCCGCTCGGTCTTGACGTCGCGATCGCACTACGACCCCCTCCAAACGTTTCCTCGTAAGAGACAATATTTTACCTTTAATTCGGCGGCTTTCCATTTGTCGGTTTGGAGATGGTGGTTGGCTGTCGAGTTCGCGAAGCATCGTGTAATAAAAGTCCAATGTGTGACGATGCCAAGCTGCGATATCTTTTCCGAATTGTGTTAGCACTAGAGATGGGCAAAACTGTTCTTTTCAGAGATTGGATCAGAACTGTTCACTCCCTGAAATGAATTAGCTGTTTTTCATGACTCACCACTCATTTACAAAAGAAAATAAATGAAAGGCACATTGCCCTTTAAACTTGGTTTATTCCAGTACTATACCTGTA
Source organism: Schistocerca nitens (assembly GCF_023898315.1). Classification (NCBI taxonomy): domain Eukaryota; kingdom Metazoa; phylum Arthropoda; class Insecta; order Orthoptera; family Acrididae; genus Schistocerca; species Schistocerca nitens. Next base: position 43,646,772 of record NC_064623.1, on the reverse strand, counting down.
TTTTGATCTTATTTGATCCTATTTTGAAGTAACATAGATAATGAGTAAGAATTTTGTATTGTTTATTGAAATTTCCACGATATGACAAAGTTTTTAATTATTGATTTATTTTGCACTAGCGTGGTTTTTTGGGTGATCGGAAAATGTTGTAGCTTGAGATTTACATTAACAATATATTTGGCTATAATGTATTAAAATTTCATTAACCTCATACAAATACATCGCAAGCCATATATTTTTCCTTTCGAAGACGCCTAAAATCGCAAAATCCGTACCAGAATAAGAAAAAAAAATATAAATTTGACTGTAAAACGAAAGTGCTGCATATAGCCTTACGCAGAATAAAACAAGGAAAATATTGGTGTATCACATTTTGCGATACGTTTATCGGTTCGCTCGTAATTAAAGCGTAAATTCGAGTGTCCATAATAAAAATCCTATAGTAAGAGTAGTCATCAGGAACCTAATCTAATCAGTTTAAACAAATAAAAATAAAATAAAAACAATTGATGTATACATAACATAATAATGTAATATACATAGCGGTATTACTACGAAGAACAATATCCAGTGGGGACAAACTCCGATGCAGAGGCGCTGAGTCGAGCAGGTCGAGCCGCGAGCTGTATTACTGCGTGAGCTGAGACCGCAGAGACCAGAGTGACACCAGAGTCGCTTTGCTCGACGCTCTGGCTAGAGCCGAGACGGTGGGGTGAGCGTTGAGCGGGCGAGTTCCGAGGGTGGGGGGAGCTCACCCGCTCCGAGACAAATCGTCCGCTCCCTTGCGAGCAGGTTTTTGCAAGTAGTTCCTATGTTATCCGCTAGGTGGCTCTCTGTCCTGTTGCTGGCATCAACTGCCCAGAGGGCAGGACGTGCGACTGAAACGATCGCCGACAGAGTGCGATGCGAAGTTAAGCTGCGCCACACTGCACAGTGCACACGGCAGACGACGCACAGAGACGGCCCGGCATATGTGAAACACAAAATCCAATGGGGCACTGCACAATGCAGGCAGCCAAGGTAGAAGCAGGGCAGAGGCCGGCGCTGGCTGTGTTGTGTGGCGTGCACTGTGCTCTGACCAGCAGAGGCGCTGCTGATATGCTCCGTCTCTCTCTCTCTCTCTGCCTGGGAAACGTTTGGAGCTACCGTTCTTTTTTTCTGAATCACTGATTGTTCACTCCTTTGAAAGATTGAACTCTATGAATTAGTTCAAGAGCGGATCCCCCATCTCTAGTTAGCACACGCCGAAACGCTGGTTTTGCACAGTCCACCCACCATGCTAGAGTCGACGGGTATCGGGGAAGACGACGTTCGCAATCCAGCCATGTGTTGGCGATAATCTGACGGCATTCCGGGGCTTGAAGATGTGCCACATTCAGCTTTCAGGGTCCTCGGCTGCGCCATATCCGCTGCTGTTGTAGAGTGAGTGTGCATATGAAAGCGCTATGATCGGAGAAGGCAAGCGGCCAACGTTCGGCGTCCAATACTCCCGGCGCTAGAGCTTGTGAGACATAAATGTGGTCTAGGCGACTGGCTGAGTGACTAGTAAGGTAGGTCGGCCCGGGACGTCACCGTGCACTGTCTCCCACGTGTCGGTGAGAAGCATATCTCGAACCAGGTGCCGAAGTTCTTGACAAGTCGAGAAGTGTGGGACTTGTTCTTTGGGGTGAAGCACACAGTTAAAGTCGCCGCCGAAGATGTATTGATCGAAGCGGCTGATAAAGAGGGGGCGATATCCTCCGAGTAGAACAGCGATCGTTCGCGGCGTTGGTCAGTTCCTGATGGAGCGTGCCCAGTGCTATGGTCGCCAGCCCCCTTCCTGACGGAAGGTAAGTCATTTCTTCGATGGCAATGCCGTCGCGCACTAGTATTGCCGTACCGCTGCCATTCCGGTACGTCGGTGACACATATGTCACATAACCGTAGAAAACGGGGAGGGCCGCTATATACACTTCTTGCAACAGGGCAATGTCAACATCCGAAGAACGAAGCATCTCACGCAGCAACTGGATCTTCACTGCCGTTCGTATCGTGTTGAGGTTAAGCGTGGCGATACGATAAGCTTGTTGCCGAATCGCAGGTGTTAAGTTATCCATTAAGACTGGAGTTACCTATGACACTTCTGTCTCTATTCACACCTCCGTCTCTCCCCCCAAACCTCACCTGCAGTCCTTTCTAGAGAGCCGGCGCCAACGGCGTGGGCCCTGTTGGCGTAACTTGCACGGTTCCGTCGTCGTCGTGGTCATCCGCCCACGTCGGGGAATCCAAAGCAAGATCGGCTTCCCTAGCTTCCTCAGGACACGGCATGGGTGCTTGCACTCCAGAAGGTGGTGGGCAGCATCTCTCCTGCATATCGGCATCCGATTTTGCCACTGTAGATATAAGTGGTTTGGCCTCAGTTCCGGTCGGTGACGCCACACTGCAGCAATTCGCGGCTGCCTCTGTGGTAGCGTCGTCATTGAAGGTGGAGTCGTCGTCCTCTGGAGGCTGCGTCGCATCCAGTTCGGAAGTTGCTCTACACCTCCGCTTCCGTCGCTTCGGAGAGCGTTGCGTCCTGGTGTGTCCTTCTGTGTCAGACGATGGCAAAGATTCACGACGTTCCGGCACGAAGGCAGCCGTAGACACAATAAGCGAGTCTACGGCCATGCTATCGTCATGTATGTTGTTATCCGTCGACGGGGGCGGCGGCATCGGAGATGATTCCGTAGCTCGTGGAACGGGTGTGTCATCATCGCCCTGTATTGGAGGATGGAGCCGCGACCCAACAGTGGATGTCGGTTGTCGTGAGGGCTGCTGCATAAGTCACGGGAAGCAGCGTCTGCTGCGATGGCGGATCCGCGTCAGCCGGCGGCAGTAGAGTGATTCGACGTTGGATACATTCGGATCTGAGGTGTCCCTCCTTCCCACAACCAGAGCAGGTCTTCGGTTGCCCATCGTAGATGACGATGGCACGACAGCCACCGATATTCAGATATGAAGATTCGGACCTGGCGGACTCCATTCAGCACAGGATATGTATGGAATTGCGTCCATTTTTCCGCAATATGATCATGGACCGTGCCGTAGGGGCGCAGCGCTGTCACGACGTCCTCCGCCGGTAATTCGAAAGGAAGTTCGAAAAGTCTGATCGTGCAGAGTCCCATGCCAGAATAATCGACGTGCACAGTCCCCAGATTGCCATCAGCATGGCAGAAACGGAGGCCCTGTTTCGTGTCCCGAAGCATCCGTTCACATGTTGCGTCGTTGATGATCTTGACATATACGATACTACTCACAATGGACAAGTGAATGCCGAGAATGTCGGTCGCCGGGATTTTAACTTCTTCTCGTAGAAATCGTTCGACTTCCAGTGCTTTGGGCCGTGAAAACTCCTTGCGGAACGTAAATTTGAGCGTCGATTTTCTGTATTGGTGCGCCCTAGTGATCGATATGCTGAGTACGGCACGCGCGAAACGGCCGAGTACGATGTAAACCACACGAGCGCTCGCTCCGCGGCAGGAACACAAACAGCGCGTCCTCACCGCAGCCAAAGGCCAACTGAGGTATCGAAGCACGACTCACGCCCGGTCCTCACAGCTTTCTTTCTGCCAGTATCTCCTCCTACTTTCCAAACTTTTCAGAAGCTCTCCTGCGAACCTTGCAGAACTAGCACTCCTGAAAGAAAGGATACCGCGAAAACATGGCTTAGCCACAGCCTGGGGGATGTTTCCAAAATGAGATTTTCACTCTGCAGCGGAGTGTGCGCTGATATGAAACTTCCTGGCAGATTAAAACTGTGTGCCCGACCGAGACTCGAACTCGTAAAGCTGTGAGGACCGGACGTGAGTCGTGCTTCGGTAGCTCAGATGGTAGAGCACTTGCCCGCGAAAGGCAAAGGTCCCGAGTTCGAGTCTCGGTCGGGCACGCAGTTTTAATCTGCCAGGAAGTTTCATATCAGCGCACACTCCGCTGCAGAGTGAAAATCTCATTCTGGTTTTTATTGATTCATTAATCTAGGGTTGAATAACTCGAAACTAATAAAACCAACTCTACTATGACTTCTCGTCTTTCACCGTAAAGGTATCACTTGCTTAACGTTAAATATTTAGCACGTTAACTCGTTTGTGAAGTGGTCACACCTTTGAAACTACTCTTTTAACTTGGAGTTCGATTGTTTAAAGAAGGTGTGGGAGTTAACTTGATTCAAACCGAAACAGTTGCTGGCTCCACTTTCCGCTAAGCGAGAAACCATTAGGGGAGGTATTTGTACCCCAGCGGGTAATGCGATCGCGGACAGGTGAATGGGCGATGCGTTTGCTGAATGCCGCTGACTGAATGGCTAATAAGGCGTGCGAAGCGGTAATTGCATCCGCAGTGGTGCCAACCTGCCACAATGAAGTACCGCTGTGTTAGTTTCACTTCCTTGCGTGGACAAAAGCGCGTGATTAGCGCGATGTCGAGATGATAACGTCGCTGTTTGAAGCTGGACGTGAATTGTCTCTGCGGTAAACCCGTATAACACTTTCCGAGAGTTCATACAGTGACTGTTACACGTGCTGTGTCGGGCGGTGGAACTGTACGCTGCATTACATCAGTCATACTTCATGGTTCCCGCAGAACGAGTCCTCTGAGGTGTAGTAAGAAATCAGAGACGTACATTTCATTTATGCGCAACTCAATGCCGTAACTTAGCAGTGTTGTTGTTGTTGTTGTTGTTGTTGTGGCCTTCAGTCCGAGGACTGGTTTGATGCAGCTCTACATACTATTATATTCTGCGCAAGCCTCTTCATCTCCGAGTAACTAGTGCAACCTACATCCTTTTGAATCTGCTTACTGTATTGATCTCTTGGTCCCTCTCTACGATTTTTAACCACCACGCTTCCCTGCGGTACTAAATTGGTGATCCCTTAATGTCTCAGATTTTGTCTTACCAACCGATCCCTTCTTCCAGACAGGTTGTGTCACTAATTTTTCCCCACAATATTATGTACAGTACTTCCTTATTAATTACGTGATTTACCCGACTAATCTTGAACATTCTGCTGTAGCACTACCTTTCAAAAGCTTCTATTGTCTTCTTGTCTAAACTTCTTATCACCCATATCTCATTTCCACTCCAGACAAATACTTTCAGAAAAGCGTTCTTCAAACTTGAATCAATACTCGATGTTAACAAATTTCACTTCTTCAGAAATTCTTATCTGTTTATTGTCAGTCTACATTTTATATTCTCTTTTCTCCTGCCACCATCAGATACTTTTGCGGCTCAAATAGCAAAACTCATCTACTACTTTAAATGTCTTATTTCCTATTCTAGTTTCCTCGGAATCGCCTAAGTCGACTACATTCCATTACACTCGATTTGCTTTTCTTGATGTTCATTTAATACCCTCCTTTCAAGACACTGTTGATTCCGTTCAACTGCTGTTCCGAGTTCTGTACTGTCTTCGATAGAATTACAATCTCATCGGCAAACCTCAAAATTGTTATTCCTTCTGCTTGAACTTTAATTCGCACTTCAAATTTTTCTGTTGTTTCCTTTACTGCTTGCTAAGTATACAGACTGAATATCATAGGCAATAGGCTACAACATTGTCTCACTCCCTTCTCGGCCACTGCTTCTGTTTCATGCCCCTCGACTCTTATAATCACCGTCTGGTTTCTGTACAAATTGTAAGTGGCCTTTCGCCCCCTACATTTTACCCCTATCACGTTTTGAATCTGAAGGAGAGTATTCCAGTCAACATTGTCAAAAACTTTTTCTTAGTCTAAAAATGCTAAAAAAACATAACTCATACTAAAGTTAACAATATAAAATTACACCTGCATCTATATCAATAATTCGCAAGTCACCCGTAGGTGTGTCGCGGGTAGCAGACTACTGGCCACAAAAATTGCTACACCACGAAGATGACGTGCTACAGACGCGAAATTTAACCGACAGGAAGAAGATGCTGTCATATGCACATGATTAGCTTTTCAGATCATTCACACAGGGTTGGCGCCGGTGGTGACACCTACAACGTGCTGACACGAGGAAAGTATCCAACCGATTTCTCACACACAAACAGCAGTTGACCGGGGTTGTCTGGTGAAACGTTGTTGTGATGCCCTATGTAAGGAGAAGAAATACGTTCCATCACGTTTCCGACTTTGATAAAGGTCGGATTGTAGCCTATCGCGATTGCGGTTTATCGTATCGCGACATTGCTGCTCGCGTTGGTCGAGATACAATTGTTAGCACATTATGGAATCGGTGAGTTCAGGAGGGTAATACGGAACGCGATGCTGGATCCCAACAGCCTCGTATCACTAGCAGTCGAAATGACAGGCATCTTATCCGCATGGCTGTAACGGATCGTGCAGCCACGTCTCGATCCCTGACTCAACAGATGGGGACGTTTGCAAGACAACAACCATCGGCACGAACAGTTCGACGACGTTTGCAGCAGTATGGACTATCAGCTCGGAGACCATGGCTGCGGTTACCCTTGACGCTGTATCACAGACAGGAGCGCCTGCGATGGTGTACCCCACGACGAACCTGGGTGCAGCACGAATGGCAGAACGTCATTTTTTCGGATGAATCCAGGTTCTGTTTACAGCATCATGATGGTCGCATCCATGTTTGGCGACATCGCGGTGAACGCACATTGGAAGCGTGTATTCGTCATCGCCATACTGGCGTATCAACCGGCGCGATGGTACGGGGTGCCGTTGGTTACACGTCTCGGTCACCTCTTGTTTTCATTGACGGCACTTTGAACAGTGGACGTTACATTTCAGATGTGTTACGACCCGTGGCTCTACCTTTCATTCGATGCCTGCGAAACCCTACATTTCAGCAGGATAATGCACGACCGCATGTTGCAGGTCCTGTACAGGCCTTTCTGGATACAGCAAATTTTCGACTGCTGCCCTGGCCAGCACCTTCTCCACATCTCTCACCAATTGAAAACGTCTTGTCAATGTTGGGCGAGGAACTGGCTCGTCACAATACGCCAGTCACTACTCTTCATGAACTGTGGTATCTTGTTGAAGCTGCATGGACAGCTGTACCTGTACACGCCTTCCAAGCTCTGTTTGACTCAAGGCCCAGGCGTATCAAGGCCGTTATTACGGCCAGAGGTGGTTGTTCTGGGTACTGATTTCTCAGGACCTCTGCAACCAAGTTGCGTGAAAATGTAATCACATGTCAGTTCTAATATAATATGTTTGTCCAATGTATACCGGTTTATCATCTGCATTTGTTCTTGGTGTAGCAATTTTAATGGCCAGTAGTGTAATATTGTCCTACTCTTTCCGGAGCGTACTCTCTCGAAATTTGGAAAGGAAATTTCTCCTTCATGAAAAATGCCTCTCTTGTAGCGTCCCCGACTGATGAGCAGTACTCCACAATAGGTCGAAGAAGCGCATTATGTCCCTTCTTTCGTGGATGAGTTACATTTCCCTAAGATTCTTCCTAAGAATCTCAGCCTGGCATCTGATTTTCCTGCTGTTTGCTTTAGGCGGTCACTCCATTTAAGGTCTCTGCGGATCATTACCCATAGATATTTACGGTAAAAGTTGTTCAAGAAACGGTTCAAATGTGTGTGAAATCTTAAGGGACTTAACTGCTAAGGTCATCAGTCCCTAAGCTTACACACTACTCAACCTAAATTATCCTAAGCACAAACACACACACCCATGCCCGAGGGAGGACTCGAACCTCCGCCGGGACCAGCTGCACAGTACATGACTGCAGCGCCCCAGACCGCTCGGCTAATCCCGCGCGGCGCTAAAAGTTGTTTCCAGCAATTTGTCATCAGTGGTAATCGATTTATTTTCCTGTGAACGCGCTATCTGTTACATTTATTGTCTGCCAACGGCCTTATGGAGCTTCCGCCATTTTCTTTTAGATCATTTATATAGCCTGCCGGCCGAAGTGGCCGTGCGGTTAAAGGCGCTGCAGTCTGGAACCGCAGGACCGCTACGGTCGCAGGTTCGAATCCTGCCTCGGGCATGGATGTTTGTGATGTCCTTAGGTTAGTTAGGTTTAACTAGTTCTAAGTCCTAGGGGACTAATTACCTCAGAAGTTGAGTCCCATAGTGCTCAGTGCCATTTGAGCCATTTATATAGCCTGTTTACAGTAACTGTCCTCTCACACTTCTTCGGTGTGCTCCTGATATTATCGTTAGGTTTGTCGATTTTGTTACGTCAGTAGCAGCATTGTGTTCTCTCTGCAAAGTTGTCTCGAATAAAGTCGCGAATCTAGTCAGGCACTCGATAAGCTCGTATTTTATTCTCTAAACGGCGGTGAGGGACCTCTTGAGATTACTATCTATGCTAGCACTGCGATGTTCAAGCACGTGTTGACAACTAGTGCCTCCAAATTTATTCTGCAAAGCTCTTTACGATTTTTTAATAAAAACGAAGATTATCAAAATTCTACACTTTGCACGGTTCATTCTTCGTGCCTATATACGAGGGCTATTCGGAAAGTAAGGAACGATAGGTAGCAAAATGGAAACAACAGCGAAAATAAAAACTGTTTATTTGCAACAGTGAAATGGTTCAAATGGCTCTGAGCCGGCCGAAGTGGCCGTGCGGTTAAAGGCGCTGCAGTCTGGAACCGCAAGACCGCTACGGTCGCAGGTTCGAATCCTGCCTCGGGCATGGATGTTTGTGATGTCCTTAGGTTAGTTAGGTTTAACTAGTTCTAAGTTCTAGGGGACTAATAACCTCAGCAGTTGAGTCCCATAGTGCTCAGAGCCATTTTGAGCCAAATGGCTCTGAGCACTATGGGACTTAACTTCTGAGGTCATCAGCCCCCTATAACTTAGAACTAGTTAAACCTAACTAACCTAAGGACATCACACACATCCATCCCCGAGGCAGGATTCGAACCTGCGAACGTAGCGGTCGCACGGTTCCAGACTGCAGCGCCTAGAGCCGCTCGGCCACCCTGGCCGGCTGCAACAGTTAGCTACGAGCTCCAGCTACTTATTTACATAGTAACCGATCCGACTTAGACGATCGTCGTAGCGTTGTACCAGCTTTCCAATACCTTCGTAATAGAAGGCAACAGCCAGGGCTTTCCGCCAATTCTCTACGCTGGCCTACAGCTCGTTTCCTGTGCCAAAATGTTGTCTTCATAGCCAGCGTTTCGTGTGAGCAGAGATGAAGCTCAGAGGGAGACAATTACGGGCTGTATTGTGGGTAACCAAACATTTCCAATTGAAAACGATGCAGGAGCATCTTCATTGCCCCTGCAGAATGTGGCTGGGAATTCTCTTAAAGAAGAAAACGCACGACAGTTATGTAATGTTGGCTGCATAGCTTCACGCGAAATTTCTCACCAGGCCCTCGTACGTCACTGACACTGTAGTTATAGGTATCTTTATGTGCTCAGAACTAAAAATAAAAAAATAAAAAAAAATAAGAAAATAAAAAAAAACGACGTAACGCGATCGACAGGCATACTCGAGACACTGTCGAACAAACCTGTGAAAAACTTCACCGGATTTTCACTGCTGTGTTGGCAGAAGAGCCAACACCGTGTTGCTAGAGGAGGCCGAAATGCACGCTTTTAATTACACGCAGAGTGGCGTGAGGTCTTTAGCAGGACAATGTCTTGAGAATTGCAATAAAGTACGAAAATCTTGTAATACTTAACTTTAATCCATAATTGGAGAACATCGCTCTTGATGATACAAAAGTATATATAATCTCAATATAAAGTGGTAAAGGCGCCTTGCTAGGTCGTAGCAAATGACGTACCTGAAGGCTATGCTAACTATCGTCTCGGCAAATGAGAGCCTATTTGTCAGTGAACCTTTCCTAGCAAAGTCGGCTGTACAACTGGGGCGAGTGCTAGGAAGTCTCTCTAGACCTGCCGTGTGGAAGCGCTCGGTCTGCAATCACTGACAGTGGCGACACGCGGGGCCGACGTATACTAATGGACCGCGGCCGATTTGAAGGCTACCACCTAGCAAGTGTGGTGTCTGGCGGTGACACCACATTCACTATAGTTTCCATTTCGCTACCAATCATTCCTTACTTTCCGAATAACCCTCGTATTTATTTCTGAACGTAGTCACTTCGGCAACGAACGCAATTCTCGCAACGAAACACCCTTTTTTTGCCGTTTCTATAACACGCTTGACTCTGTTGACCGGGGTACGACCTCACCCCTGCCTGCAACGCTTCATCACCATCGAAGTGGCCGGCCGCTGGTGGCCGAGCGGTTCTGGCGCTACAGTCTGGAACCGCGCGACCGCTACGGTCGCAGGTTCGAATCCTGCCTCGGGCATGGATGTGTGTGTTGTCCTTAGGTTAGTTAGGTTTAAGTAGTTCTAAGTTCTAGGGGACTTATGACCTCAGCAGTTGAGTCCCATAGTGCTCAGAGCCATTTGAACCATTTGAACCATCGAAGTGAAGTCCTCGAAGGTGTTTTCAAATGGAAACAGATGAATATCGGACAGGTCCAAGTGGTGACTGTGTGGAGGATGTTCGATGACAGTAAAACCAAGGCGTCGCATTGCTGCAGATGCAGGCCGGCATTGCGATGCTGGAGGGGAGTGTGTGTTCCATGTGTAGGCGGAACTCTTCGAATTCGAAATTCGATTAGAGAACGCATTTTCTCAGGCAACGACAAAGATAACCTTACACACAACCACATTACACGCTACAATTTGAAGCAGGTGCTGAAAATATGTTGACATGTAGAATAAAGATATACAGGTTGCTCCATGATCGTGACCGAGCCGAACATCTCACGAAATAAGCGTCAAACGAAAAAACTACGAAGAACGAAACTCGTCTAGCTTGAAGAGGGAAACCAGAGGCGCTATGGTTGGCCCGCTAGATGGCGCTGCCATAGGTCAAACGGATATCAACCGCGTTTTTTTAAAAACAGGAAACTCCATTTTTATTACATATTCGTGAAGTACGTAAAGAAATATGAATGTTTTAGTTGGACCACATTTTCCGCTTTGTGATAGATGGTGCTGTAATAGTAACAGACGGGTAAGTACGTGGTATCACGTAACATTCCGCCAGTGCGGACGGTATTTGCTTCGTTATACATTACCCGTGTTAAATTGGGCCGTTTACCAATTGCGGAAAAGGTCGCTATCATGTTAATGTATGGCTATTGTGATCAAAATGCCCAACGGGCGTGTGCGATGTATGGTGCTCGGTATCCTGGACGACATCATCCAAGTGTCCGGACCGTTCGCCCGATAGTTACGTTATTTAAGGAAACAGGAAGTGTTCAGCCACATGTGAAACATCAACCACGACCTGCGGCTAATCCACACATGAGTAGCAGACAAATTGGCCGAAAATCGGGAATATCAAAAACGTTGGTGTTGAGACTGCTACATCAACATCGATTGCACCCGTACCATATTTCTATGTACCAGGGATTGCATGGCGACGACTTTGAACGTCGTGTACTGTTCTGACACTGGGCACAAGAGAAATGGCGGGACAATGACATATTCTCTGGACGCGTACTATTTAGCGACGAAGCGTCATTCACCAATAGCGGTAACGTAAAACCGGCATAATATGCGTTATTGGGCAACGGAAAATCCACGATGGCTGCGACAAGTGGAACATCAGCGACCTTGGCGGGTTAATGTATGGTGCAGCATTATGGGAGGAAGGATAATTGGCCCCCATTTTATCGATGGCAATCTAAATGGTGAAATGTACGCTGATTTCCTACGTAATGTTACTACAAGATGTTTCACTGCATGACAGAATGCGGTGTACTTCCAACATGATGGATGTCCGGCACATAGCTCGCGTGCGATTGAAGCGGTAGTGAATAGCATACTTCACGACAGGAGGATTGGTCGTCGAAGCACCATACTATGGCCCGCACGTTCACCGAATCTGACGTCCCCGGATTTCTTTCTGTGGGGAAAGCTGAATGATATTTGCTATCGTGATCCACCGACAACGCCTGACAACATGCGTCAGCGCATTGTCAATGCATGTGCGAACATTACGTAAAGCGAAATACTCGCTGTTGAGAGGAATGTAGTTACACGTATTGCCAGATGCATTGAGATGGACGGACATCATTTTGAGCATGTATTGCATTAATGTGGCATTTACAGGTAAATCCTATGGCGGCTTGCCGAGTTTTTATGCATATGCAGCTTCAAAGCATTTACATCATTACAAAGTGGTTACGATGTCTTATTTGCCTTTAAACTTAAAGAGACAAATAAAAGTACCACATCGGTCCCGGTACTGCGGTACCCGCAGCTGTAGCCGAGTACATAACACCTGGTTCTATCCCCCTGAAGACTGACGTAGTAGTATGGATTGGTTAGCCGGACTGCACACGTGCCTCATATCTCATGTATGCGTAAATGGACTGCTACGGCGGCAGCACTTTGCATCTCCGTCGCCCATGAATACAGGAGCCAGAGTAACTGACGGCGGAATGTAACTGGCCAGTGCGTTTATTACTCTGATGGACGCTCATATACATTGCATGTACGCACTTCAGTGCTTAAGTCAAATTTTAGGAGATGTGTACAGGTGTTTTTCCTTTGTATTTATGGAAGTGTTGACTACAAAAACTGTGTCCGAAAGACTGCCGTTGAAAATGGTTCTTAGTGACACTTGCATTCGTCAACAAAGCTAACCAGACCGGGCCACACGGTCGTCACGTGACTAGAATACGAGTAGTTACAGCCACGTTGGGAACAGTGCGCGTCGTACGAAGGTGTGCTGAAAAGCAGTGCATCCATTTTTTTATAGAAAAACCATTAAAACTGTTAAAAGCCAGGGAATGTTATTGACATTCTACAGGGAGGTCCATTCATCGTTACCGGGCCACATATCTCACGAAATAAGCGTCAAACGGAAAAAGTACCAAGGCCGAAACTTGTCTAGCTTGAAGGGAGAAAGCCGGCCGCGGTGGTCTAGCGGTTCTAGGCGCTCAGTCTGGAACCGCGCGACTGCTACGGTCGCAGGTTCGAATCCTGCCTCGGGCATGGATGTGTGTGCTGTCCTTAGGTTAGTTAGGTTTAAGTAGTTCTAAGTCTAGGGGACTGATGACCTCAGATGTTAAGTCCCATAGTGCTCAGAGCCATTTGAACCATTTTTGATCTCGTCTGTTGACTGACAGAGACCGCCGACAATTGAAGAGGGTCGAAATGTGTGATAGGCAGACATCTATCCGGACCATCACACAGGAATTCCAAACTGCATCAGTATCCGTTGCAAGCTAGATGGGAGGTGACAAGACTGGGATCTGATGGTAGAGCGGTTGCTCATTGGCTGCACATGACGTCGGTAAATGCCAGACGACGCCTTGTTTGGTGTGAGGAGCGTAGGCATTGGACGATTTAACAGTACACAATGTGGGGATGGCAGAGTGCGGTTATGGCGAATGCCCTGTGAACGTCATCTTCCAGCGTGCGTAGTGCCAACAGTAAAATTCGGAGGTGGTGGTGTTTTGGTGTGGTCGTGTTTTTCATGTACAGGGCTTGCAACCTTTGTTGTTTTGCATGGCACTATCCCAACAGAGGCCTACATTAATGTCTTAAGTACCTTCTGGCTTCCCACTGCCGAAGAGCAAATTCGGGGATTACAATTGCATTTTTCAACACGATCGGGCACCTGTTCATAATTCACGGCCTGTGGCGGAGTGGTTACAGGACAATAACATCCCGGTAATGCACTGGCCTGCACAGAGTCCTGACCTGAATGCTACAGAACACCTTTGGGATATTTTGGAACGCCGACTTCGTGCCAGGCCTCACCGACCGACATCGATACCTATCCTCAGTGCAGCACTCCGTAAAGAATGGCCTGACATTTCGCAAGAAACCTTCCGGCACCTGACTGAACGTATGACTGCGAGAGTGGAAGCTGTCATCAAGGATAAGGGCGGGCCAACACCCTACTGAATTCCAGCATTACCTATTTAGCTATCATGTATCGTTGCAGTCCGCGGTGGCAGTGAACTAGAATTGAAAGCCATTTCTGTTATAGGTGACAGCTCAATATTTTAGTCAGTAGCTAGTTTCGTAATGGAAAAAAGAGATTTTCGTATGATACAGATTATAAGTTGAAAGTAACAGCTATGCAGGAGAGCATGGAAACAGCAGCTGAAAAGCATTTCGGCCCTCCACCAACAGACAAGAACAATTTGCGATTTGCGGACTAGTAAAGCAGAGCTGAAAAAAAAAATAAGTCAGGGAGACTAAATGTGCAAATAGAGAACTGAATGCAAAGTGGCCAAAACCAGAAGACGACACACTGAAATGGATTCAAGAACTCCGTCGAAATGACCCTGGAGGTAATACAAAAATGATTCACATTTTCGCTCCCTAGCTAGCGCTACAGGGGAACTTAACACGCTCTAAGGGTGGAGTTGGATGATGCTACAGGTCTATGAAGCTGCCTGTATTTAGCATGCGAACTGAAATTCTATCTCAGAAAATGACACAAGAGTAGGAAGAAAAAAATATTATCTTCCCATCGCTGTATTATTCAACACCGAAAGATAACCTGTGTGGAACTAAGACTAGTAGCGAATATGGATTAAACTCCTCTCACATTTTGTGTCCCGAGTAACGGATTCTGTTGCCTTGAAGTGTACTAAAACTATGACTATGAAACCAAGTTGACATGAAGTAATGCACTACACTATTGGCCTTACATGTTGTGCTGGCAGTGCTAAACTTAATCCAATGATCATTCGGAAATGTAGAACAATGGCAAAAGCTTCTGAAATACCGCCAGGTATCGTTGTTTACGTACATGACAAAGCATTTCTTCTCTCTTATTCAACTACTAAGTCTACATTCTCCCGTATCTCTGTATTCTATTCCTACTATAGCATTCCAATCACCATTAATTACTGGAGTTCCTTCTTGTGAACTATACGTCCCACATCCCCACATACTTTCTTTCTCTCTTGATCTTCTGCTTGTGAAGTTGACAAATACGTCTGAATTCGGATCAGAGATCATTGCCGAATTCTTTGTTCGTTACCCGCCACCTTACCAAGCCTCACCCTAATGACCTCGCTCAGGACGCTTCATTGAACGCCACACTTCTTTTCCTTATCGAAGTTCCGTTGTAAACTATTGGTAATTTGTAATTCTTATTACCACCTCCTTAATGTTCACTGTGTTTATCGCTGTACGTAGCCGAGGAAATCGCCGAAATATTCAATCATGTTTAAAAAAAAGTTTAAACATCGCCTCTTGGGTAGCAGCAATTTCCTGTTACGGCGGACCGCCAAGGAAATTACGCGCTCAATTTCCCATGGATCCGGCCTAAATTTCCTCCGCCGCTATCTCCTTTTAACCTGTTTTTGATGTCGGCTTCTTGAGTCTATGGATCCGCTACACAACTACTTTTCTCTTGGAGACTAACTGCTTTATCTGTAACTCTTACAGGCAGATTCTTAGCAGAATAAAAGAAAGACAAAAAATGGAGGTGAAGAATAAACATCCACATCATACGCATAAACCAGGAATAATCACAGCAATATTTTGGTAATTTTGTAGCACTCTAAAACACACTGCTGGATAAAAAAATTACCCTTCTAGAGGTTTGCAATTTATGAATGGTGGGCTCCATGTGGTCCACAATTCGTGCAGCGATCGTAAACCATAAAATTACCAAATATTCAGCAACCAGTCGCAATATCATGTAATACTGTCTTTGTACAGAAAGCAGATGGCAGTTATAAGAGTCGAGGGACATGAAAGGGAAGCAGTGGCTGGGAAGGGAGTGAGATAGGGTTGTAGCCTCTCCCCGATGCTATTCAATCTGTATATTGAGCAAGCAGTAAACGAAACGATTGAAAAGTTCGGAGTAGGTATTAAAATCCATGGAGAGGAAATAAAAACTTTGAGGTTCGCCGATGACATTGTAATTCTGTCAGAGACAGCAAAGGACTTGGAAGAGCAGTTGAACGGAATGGACAGTGTCTTGAAAGGAGGATATAAGATGAACATCAACAAAAGCAAAACGAGGATAATCGAATGTAGTCGAATTAAGTCGGGTGATGCTGCGGGAATTAGATTAGGAAGTGAGACACTTAAAGTAGTAAAGGAGTTTTGCTATTTGGGGAGCAAAATAACTGCTGATGGTCGAAGCAGAGAGAATATAAAATGTAGACTGGCAATGTCAAGGAAAGCGTTTCTGAAGAAGATAAATTTGTTAACATCGAGTACAGATCTGTCAGGAAGTCGTTTCTGAAAGTATTTGTATGGAGTGTAGCTATGTATGAAAGTGAAACGTGGACGATAAGTAGTTTAGACAAGAAGAGAATAGAAGCTTTCGAAATGTGGTGCTACAGAAGAATGCTAAAGATTAGATGGGTAGATCACATAACTAATGAGGAGGTATTGAATAGAATTGGGGAGAAGAGGAGTTTGTGGCACAACTTGACTAGAGGGAGGGATCGGTTGGTAGGACATGTTGGTTGGTTGGTTGTTGGGATGTTTAAGGGGGACTAAACAGCTAAGGTCATCAGTCCCCCATTCCAAAAACAGGCGAGACAGGGTCACGAAGCAGGTAAAACCCTAGAGGGAAGGAGACTCCCCCCAGGCACTACAAGAACACAAATGCAACAATGAACACTACAGACAAGAAGAGGACAGACAAACACCAGACACTAACATACAGAAGAAAAGAAGATGGCTGGAAACTGGTTGACTGACCGCGAGACAAAAAAAAAGGGAAAGAGTCAACCAGCAGACTATACACCAAAACAGCAACAAATGTAAAGAGACGCGAGGACAAAAGACACAGAATGGGAAGGTGCAGGACCTTCCTAAATCGAACTATAAAAAGGACTACCACGGATAAAATGTAAAACATTGTCAGCCATGGAGGCATCGTCAGATAAAACCAAAGCCAAAGTGCCCGGGAGATTAAAAGATTGCCGGAGTGTGCGCAGTCGAGGACACTCCAGCAAAATGTGGCCGACCGTCAGCCGGGACCCACACCGACACAGAGGGGGATCCTCCTGACGCAACAGATGGCCGTGCGTCAGGTATGTATGGCCGATGCGCAGCCGACACAGGACCACCGAGTCCCTGCGAGAAGCCCGCAGGGAGGAACGCCACACATCGGTCGTCTCCTTGACAGCCCGCAGTTTATTCGGGGCTGTCATGCCACGCCACTCAGCAGCCCACATCCCAAGCACCTTTCGGCGCAACACCAGCTGCTGGTCGCGAGCCGTAAGGCCGATCTCCAAAACTGGGGCGTCGATAGCCCCTTTGGCCAACCTGTCGACACGTTCGTTCCCTGGGATGCCAACGTGACCCGGCGTCCAAACAAAGACCACCGAACGTCCAGAGCGGGTAATGGTGGAAACAGACTCCCGAATAGAGGACACCAGAGGACATGAGGGATAGCAGCGGTTGATGGCCTGGAGGCTGCTCAGGGAGTCACTGCAGATGACAATGGACGTACCTGAGCAGGAACGCATATGCTCAAGAGCGCGCAATATGGCTACCAGCTCTGCAGTAAAAATACTGCAGCCAGCCGGCAAGGAGCGCTGTTCAACGTGGGCAGCATGAGCAAAAGCGTAGGCAGTGCGACCATCAACCAGGGAACCATCGGTGTAGACAGGCTCACAGTCCGAAAATGAAGCGAGGAGCGCAAGAAAACGGCGACGGAGGGCCACAGGCGGAACCGAGTCCTTGGGTCCCTGTGCCAAGTCCAGACGGACGGACGGACGGGACAAGCACCAGGGAGGCGTAGGTGCACAGACCCGGAAGGGAGGCAGAAGAGGGAATGGTCCCAGTTCGGACAGCAGGGACTGGACACGGACAACTATGGAAAGCCCAGACCGAGGTCGCCGTTCGGGCAGGTGGAGGACCGAGACAGGGAAAAGCAGGCGACGATGGGGATGGCCCGGCGAGCAATGAACGTGGACAGCATAGTCGGCTAGCAGTCGATGGCGGCGAATCCGCAGCGGGGGAACCCCGGCCTCCACCAGTAGACTATCCACGGGGCTCGTACGAAATGCGCCAGTTGCAAGCCGAACCCCACAGTGATGTATGGGGTCTAACAACTTCAACACTGAGGGTGATGCAGACCCATAGGCCAGGCTCCCATAATCAAGCCTGGACTGCACAAGGGCGTTGTACAGTCGCAACAGCGTGCAGCGATCCGCACCCCAAGATGTGTGGCTGAGGCAGCGGAGGGCGTTGAGATGCCGCCAGCACTTTTGCTTCAGCTGAGTAATATGAGGAACCCATGTGAGCCGGGCATCAAACACGAGTCCTAAGAAGCGGCAAGTGTCCACCACTTCAAGCAGGTGGCCGTCAAGGTAAAGTTCAGGATGAGGGTGGACCGTCCGACGCCTGCAGAAGTGCATAACTCGAGTCTTGGCTGCAGAGAACTGAAAACCGTGAGTCAGAGCCCACGATTCTGCCTTGCGTACGGCTACTTGCAGCCTGCGTTCGGCGACCCCCGTAGTCGTGGAGCTAAATGAGATGCAGAAGTCGTCGGCATACAAAGAAGGAGACACCGACGACCCCACGGCTGCAGCCAGACCATTAATGGCCACTAGAAATAACGAGACGCTCAACACTGAGCCCTGCGGGACCCCATTCTCCTGTGTATAGGATGAACTAGAGGCGGCACCGACTTGTACCCGGAAAGAGCGGTGCAATAGAAAGGTCTGAAGAAAAGCTGGGAGTCGACCACGAAGACCCCACTCATGCAACGTAGCAAGGATGTGATGCCTCCATGTGGTGTCATACGCCTTCCGCAGATCGAAGAATACGGCAACGAGATGCTGACGTCGGGCAAAGGCCGTACGGATAGCTGATTCCAGCCGCACCAAATTGTCCACTGCAGACCGGCCCCGACGGAAGCCACCCTGGGATGGAGCGAGGAGACCGCGCGACTCAAGGACCCAACACAAACGCCGCCCCACCATACGTTCGAGCAATTTGCATAAAACGTTGGTGAGGGTAATGGGACGATAGCTGTCCACCGCCAGCGGGTCCGCATCGGGCTTCAAGATGGGGACAATAAGACCCTCACGCCATTGCGACGGGAACACGCCCTCGCTCCAAATGCGGTTAAAGATGGTGAGGATGTGTCGCTGGCAGTCCCTGGAAAGATGCTTCAGCATCTGCGCGTGTATACAGTCTGGTCCTGGTGCTGTATCAGGGCAATCGGCGAGGGCAGCAAGGAATTCCCGCTCGCTGAAAGGAGCATTGTATTTCTCAGAACGACGCGTGTGGAACGATAACGGCGTCCGCTCGGCTCGCTCCTTGAGAGAGCGAAAGGCGGGGGGATAAGTTGCAGTCGCAGAGCTCTGAGCAAAGTGCGCAGCAAGGTGTTCAGCAATGGCGGCAGCGTCCGTGCAGACAGCGCCGTCCAAGGAGATCCCAGCGACACCCAGAGGGGTTTGGTGTCCATAAATCCGCCGTATCCGGAACCACACGAGCGAGGGGGAGACACGAGAGCCCAAGGATGAAACATACCGCTCCCAGCACTCCTGCTTACGCCGCGTAATAAGACGACGGGCGAAGGCACGGAGCCTCTTAAAGGCGATGAGGGTCTCGAGAGACGGGTGCCGCCGATGACGCTGGAGGGCCCGCCGACGGTCGCGAATAGCTTCAGCAATCTCCGGCGACCACCAGGGTACAGCCTTCCTCCGAGGGAGTCCAGAAGAGCGGGGGATGGCAGCCTCGGCCGCCGAAATAATGGACGTGGTTAAGTCATGGACCACATCGTCAATGGCACCCTGCGGGGGAGACTCAACGGTTGCCGCGGAAGTAAAACTCGGCCAGTCAGCCCAGTGGAGAGCCCAGCGGGGCAGGCGCCCAGAAGAATGACACTGGGGCAGTGACAAATAGATGGGAAAATGGTCACTACCACACAGGTCAGGATGCACTCTCCAGTGGAGAGATGGGACAAGGCCGGGGCTGCAAAGAGAGAGATCGATGGCCGAGAACGAGCCGTGGGCCACACTGAAATGTGTGGGAGCACCGGTGTTCAGGAGGCTAAGGTCGAGCTGAGCCAACAAATGCTCCACGGCACGACCGCGGTCATCGGAGACAGTCCCACCCCAGAGAGGGTTGTGGGCATTGAAATCGCCCAGCAACAAGAAAGGTGGCTGCAGTTGGGCTATCAGAGCAGCCAGGACATGCTGCCCGACAGCACCATCCGGTGGAAGGTAAATACTGCAGACGGTAACAGCCTGTGGCGTCCACACCCGAACAGCGACAGCCTCTAAAGCTGTTTGTAGTGGTACAAACTCGCTGTGTAGAGAGTTAAGGACATATATGCAGACGCCACCAGACACCCTTTCATAAGCTGCCCGGTTCTTAAAATAACCCCGATAGCCACGGAGGGCGGGGGTTCGCAGTGCTGGAAACCAAGTTTCCTGCAGAGCAATGCAAAGGAAAGGATGAAGGCTGATAAGTTGGCGGAGCTCAGCTAGATGGTGGAAGAAACCGCTGCAGTCCATTGGAGGATGGTATTAGCCATGGATGGGAAAGGCGTGAGGGACTGGGGAGGCAGATTACGCCTCCGAGGCCCCTGCTGCTACTGAGTCACCACCTGGAGAACAGCCAGCCAGTGCGTCCGAGGGACTGGCGAGATCCATGTCCTCAGCGGACGCCAGAATCTCCACCTCATCCTCAGACGCAGAGCTTGTAGGAAGCGGTGGAATGGGTGCCACCGCATTGTCGGTGGCCTTGGGGAGTTTCTTCTTCTTCTGCTTCTCGCGCTGAGCCTTTGGTGGTTCAGGCTGGGAGGGCGTCACCGGGTCAGTCTCAGGGACAGACGACGACCGTGTGTCCCGACGACCAGGGACCGGCGGTTGTTTGAGCCACTTGCGGCTGTCGGCTTTGGAACCGGTCGGAACGTGTGAAGGGAAGCCCCCAAGGGACCCCTTCCGGACGAGAGTAGCCGAAGAAGTCTTACGCTTCTCCGGCTGGGAAGGGGGAACTGATGCCCCCGATGGTTGGGGGGGTGTTGCTCCTGAAGTAGATGGAGCAGGAGCAACAGTGGGTTTAGTGCCCCCCACCATCAAGGGGGCAGGTGCGGGACTGCGACTCTGCGAGCTGGCTGGAGAGGATTGAACCGTAGCAGGAGAGACAGTTGCGGCATAAGAAGCCGTCATGCGCACTGGGTGAAGCCGGTCATATTTCCGCTTCGCCTCAGTGTACGTCAGGCGGTCGAGAGTCTTTATCTCCATGATCTTCCGCTCCTTCTGCAGAATCGGACAGTCTGGCGAGCAAGGCGGATGGTGCGCACCACAGTTCACACAGATTGGAGGTGGGGCACAGGGATGATCAGGATGGGATGGTCGACCGCAATCGCGACAGACGAGGTCGGAAGCACAGCGTGAAGACATGTGGCCGAACTTCCAACACTTGAAGCACCGCATAGGGGGAGGAATATAAGGCCTGACATCACAACGGTACACCATCACCTTGACCTTCTCAGGTAACGTGTCACCCTCGAAGGCCAAGATGAAGGCACCGGTGGCAACTTGACGATCCCTCGGACCCCGGTGGACGCGCCGGACGAAATGGACACCTCGGCGCTCCAAGTTGGCGCGCAGCTCGTCATCGGACTGTAAAAGGAGATCCCTGTGGAAGATAATGCCCTGGACCATGTTCAGACTTTTATGGGGCGTGATAGTGACGGAGACATCCCCCAGCTTAGTACAAGCGAGCAAGGCCCGCGACTGGGCGGAGGACGCCGTTTTTATCAACACCGATCCGGACCGCATCTTTGACAAGCCCTCCACCTCCCCAAACTTGTCCTCTAAATGCTCGACAAAGAACTGAGGCTTCACGGACATAAAAGATTCCCCATCAGCTCTGGTACAGACAAGATATCTGGGCGAATACTGCTCACTTGCATTTAATGCCTTTCGTTCCTCCCATGGTGTGGCGAGGGAGGGGAACGATTTGGGGTCATAAACGTTACCTTTGAAATGGGCCCTCGAACGCTTAGAGACTGCTGGTGGCTGGCCACCAGCAAGAGAAGAAGTGCCACGCTTCATTGCGTGTCATCCACCCTGATGCCACCTACTCCGACCAAGGGCCCTCCCCACGGGCGCCACCCAGCCACAGCAAAGGCCACCTGGCAGGATGGCCATTGCCGGGAGTCCCGATGCCCCAAGGAGATGGGCATCTACTCCTTGGCATACGTGGGGAGTTAACGGCGCAGGCATCAGTAGAGCGATCCCTGTGTTGTCAGGGGGCTACAACCAAGAGGGTACATGGCGGCCCCACCACAACGGACTGGCTACCGTGCTGGATCTTAGGTGCAAAACTGACCAAGGTCGTCGTCGCAGATAAAAGAAACACTGCAGAGTGCAGCGTGGTAATCGCCCAAGAGATCGAAAACGAGCGTTACACCATTGCAACGACGAGAAAGCCGGCTAAAGGTCTAATTGCACGACGGATACAGTGCACCATGTAAGGCGCCCTTCCCCAATCGGCTCGCTCTTCGGAAGAATTTTGAAATATGGAGGTCAAACCCAACAGGGGACCAAAACATAAGGCCGAAACGTGTGAGACTCCTTTTAGTCGCCTCTTACGACAGGCAGGAATACCGTGGGCCTATTCTAACCCCCGAACCCGCAGGGGGGGTAGGACATGTCCTGAGGCATCAAGGGATCACCAATTTAGTACTGGCGGGCAGAGTGGAGGGTGAAAATCGTAGAGGGAGGCCAAGAGATGAATACACTAAGCAGATTCAGATGGATGTAGGCTGCAGTAGGTACTGGGAGATGAAGAAGCTTGCACATAATGGCGTAGCATGGAGAGCTGCATCAAACCAGTCACAGGACTGAGTACCACAACAACAACAACAACTGTCTTAAGCAGAGGTGAAACATACAGTGACTTTATGTTTGACCGCCGCTTAAGACAGTATTACTACTCAGTCCATATATTGGTTGAAAGCAGCGATGATGGCTGTCAATCAGTTGAAATCGATTTGCAAAAGTCAATAAATAAAACATGATTTTGCGACTGGTTGCTGCATATTTGGTAAGTTTCCAATTTACTCAAGATGTATTGTTTGTTTGAACAGCGCATATGGAGTACACGAAAGGATTACATTTGTAGGTCAAAAGCACAGCCGGTTGTGAGGTACCTGGTATCGGCTCATGCCGAACCACCCACATTATTAAGCGGTGCAGACTCCACGGGCGGCAATGCAGGCGCTGACTCTGGCACACAGTCGATCGTACAGGTGGCGAATACAGTCCCGGGATACGTTGAGCCACGCCTGCTCGACCTGTTCACGTAGTTCTGTCAGGGTTGTCGGCTGAAAGGTCACACGAGTCACATCTTGTCCCACCATATCACACACGTGCTCTATTGGAGTCAAGTACGGAGATCGTGGTAGCCAGCTAAGTTGCTGTACGTCTTACGGAGCACTTTGAGTTTTACAGGCAATGAAATATTTCACCCTAAATCAATTACCATAATCGTTGCTTTAACACTAGGGATCTTTTTATATTAACTGTAGACATGATAATATGAGGGTTATTCGAAAAGTAAGGAGCGATCGGTCACGAAATGGGAACCACAGTGAAAATCCAATTACGTTTTGCACGGGTCTGTTGCGCAATGTCTCCAGTATGCACGTCGATCGCGTTACGTCGTTCTTTTTGGTTGTGAGCACACAGGGAGCACATAAAAACACCTAGAACAATAGTGTCTCCCGCCAAGTACGGGGGCCTCGTGAGAAATTTCGCCTGAAGCTATGCAGCCAACATTACATAACTGTCGTGCGTTTTCTTCTTAAAGGCTGAGGTATCAACGCACGATACCACACTTGCTGGGGTTGCAGATATGGACCGCGGTCCGTAATACTAGATATCCCTTGACCCGCGAGTCGCGACTAGCGCCGCTCCGCAGCTTGTGAAAGAATCTAGCGAGCTCTCGTCCACTCTTGATCAGGACGTCAAGTAGTAAAGTAGCAAGGCCTTCAACTGATAGGGAGCAACCTCTAACAAGGCGCTTAGTCAAGTATGGGATAAGTAATGCCTGTCTAGATATGTTTGTAATTACATGTATG
Organism: Schistocerca nitens; assembly: GCF_023898315.1. Taxonomy (NCBI): domain Eukaryota; kingdom Metazoa; phylum Arthropoda; class Insecta; order Orthoptera; family Acrididae; genus Schistocerca; species Schistocerca nitens. Next base: position 43,622,750 of record NC_064623.1, on the reverse strand, counting down.
CAGCATATGAAGAAGCCTGTAACGCAAGTTGAGTACAGTAAACAGGGTGGTCCATTGACAGTGACCGGGCCAAATATCTCACAAAATAAGCATCAAACGAAAAAACTACAAAGAATGAAACTCGTCTAGCTTGAAGGGGGAAACAAGATGGCGTTATGGTTGGCCCCCTAGATGGCCCTGCCATAGGTCAAACGGGTATCAATAGCGTTTTTTTTTTATTACATATTCGTGTAGTACGTAAAGAAATATCAATGATTTAGTTAGACCACTTTTTCCGCTTTGTGATAGATGGCACTGTAATAGTCACAAGCGTATACTTACGTGGTATCACGTAACATTCCGCCAGTGCGGACGGTATTTGCTTCGTGATACATTACCCGTGTTAAAATGGACCGTTTACCAATTGCGCCGGCCAAAGTGGCCGCGCGGTTCTGGCGCTGCAGTCTTGAACCGCGAGACCGCTACGGTCGCAGGTTCGAATCCTGCCTCGGGCATGGATGTGTGTGATGTCCTTAGGTTAGTTAGGTTTAACTAGTTCTAAGTTCTAGGGGACTAATAACCTCAGCAGTTGAGTCCCATAGTGCTCAGAGCCATTTTTGAACCAATTGCGGAAAAGGTCGATATCATGTTGATGTATAGCAATTGTGATCAAAATGCCCAACGGGTGTGTGCTATGCATGCTGCTCGGTATCCTGGACGACATCATCCAAGTGTTCGGATCATTCGCTGGAGAGTTACGTTATTTAAGGAAACAGGAAGTGTTCAGCCACGTGTGGAACGTCAATCACGTCCCGCAACAAATGATGATGCCCAAGTAGGTGTTTTAGCTGCTGTCGCGGCTAATCCGCACATCAGTAGCAGACAAATTGCGCGAGAATCGGGAATCTCAAAAACGTCGGAGTTGAGAATTTCTACATCACATCGATTGCACCCGTACCATATTTCTATGCACCAGGAATTGCATGGCGACGACTTTGAACGTCGTGTGCACTTCTGCCACTGAGAAATTACGTGACGATGACAGATTTTTTGCAGGCGTTCTATTTAGCGACGAAGCGTCATTCACCAACAGCAGTAACGTAAACCGGCATAATATGCACTACTGGGCAACGGAAAATCCTCGATGGCTGCGACAAGTAGAACATCAGCGGCCTTGGCCGGTTAATGTATGGTGCGGCATTATGGGAGGGAGCATTATTGGCCCTCATTTTATCTATGGTAATATAAATGGTGCAATGTATGCTGATTTCCTACGTAATGTTCTACCGATGTTACTACAAGATGTTTCACTGCATAAAAGAATGGTGATGTATTTCCAACATGATGGATGTCCAGCACATAGCTCGCGTGCGGTTGAAGCGGTATTGAATACCATATTTCATGACAGGTGGATTGGTCGTCGTAGCGCCATACCATGGCCCGTACGTTCACCGGATCTGACGTCCCCGGATTTCTTTCTGTGGGGAAAGTTGAAGGATATCTGCTATCGTTATCCACCGACAACACCTGACAACATGCGTCAGTGCATTGTCAATGCATGTGCGAACATTACGGAAGGCGAACTACTCGCTGTTGAGAGGAATGTAGTTACACGTATTGCCAAATGCAATGAGGTGGACGGACATCATTTTGAGCATTTATTGCATTAATGTGGCATTTACAGGTAATCACGCTGTAACAGCATGCGTTCTCAGAAATGATAAGTTCACAAAGGCACATGCATCACACTGGAACAACCGAATTAAAATATTCAAACGTACCTACGTTCTGTATTTTAATTAAAAAAACTTACCTGTGGCCAACTGCTCGTCTAAAATTGTGAGCCATATGTATGTGACTATATAATACCATCTATCACAAAGCGAAAAATTTACGTACTACACGAATATGTAATAAAAATGGGGGTTCCTGTTTAAAAAAAGCGCAGTTGATATCCGTTTGACCTATGACAGCGCCATCTAGCGGGCCAACCACAGCGCCATCTGGTTTCCCTCCTTCACGCTAGACCAGTTTCGTCTTTGTAATTTTTTCGTTTGACGCTTAATTCGTGAGATATTTGGCCGGTCACGAACAATGGACCATCCTGTATATTATTTTTTACCGATGACTACTAATTGTTTCAGCTGTAGCAGATACAATGCAGCCAGCTCCTTACCGACTTCACTGCCAAACTTGCAATATTAGTTTGTATTTAGCCTTGGCCACCTGTCATCATAACAACTGACGACGAGAAGCATAACAAAGACAGTTCTCAAAATGGTTCAAATGGCTCTGAGCACTATGGGACTTCACTGCTCAGGTCATCAGTCCCTTAGAACTTAGAACTACTTGAACCTAACTAACCTATGGACATCACACTCGTCCATGCCCGAGGCAGGATTCGAACCTGCGACCGTAGCGGTCGCGCGGTTCCAGACTGTAGCGCCTAGAACCGCTCGGCCACTCAGGCCGGGGACAGTTCTCAGCCGCGTTCTGCAGGGGCAATGAAGGTATTCAGACAGGCTGCTTATGTGCGTGTCACCTGTCATAGTCGTATGTAGACATATGAGAGGTCCCATATCACTCCAACTGCACACGCCCCATACCATTACAGAACCTCCAGCAGCTTGAACAGTCCCCTGCTGACGTGCAGGATCCAATGATTCATGAGGTTGTCTTCATACCCGTACACGTCCATCCGCTCGATTTGGAACGAGGCTCGTCCGAGCAGGCAACGTGTTTCCAGTCATCAACAGTCCAATGTCGGTGTTGACGGGTCCCGGCGAGGCGTCAAGCTTTGTATCCTGCAATTATGAAGGGTACACGAGTGGGCCTTCGGCTCCGAAGCCGACACTTGTCGGCTCAGCATTAAAATCTGCAGAAATTTGCGGAGGGGTTTCACTTCAGTCACGTTGAACGATTTTCTTCAGTCGTCGCTGGTCCTGTTCTTGCAAGATCTTTTACCGGCTGGAGCCATGTCGGAGATTTGATGTTTTACCAGATTCCTGATATTCATGGTACACTCATGAAATGTTCGTACGGGAAAATCCCCACTTCATTGTTACCTCGTAGATGCTGTGTCCTATCGTTCGTGCGCCGACAATAACACAAGGTTCAAACTCAGTTAAATCTAGTCAACCTGCCATTGTAGCAGCAGTAACCGATCTAACAAGTGCGCCAGACACTTGTCGTCTTTATAGGCGTTGCCGACCGCAGCGTCATGCCTGTTTACGTATCTTTGTATTTGAATACGTATGCCTAGACGAGTTACTTTAGCACTTCAGTGTACATGTAATAAGTCAAGAATAAATATCTCGAAAAATTCTTGACCAACTGATATGAAATTTTTACACATTTTCGGACAGATACAAGCAAAATATTTATTGATTGTATCAACATATCTGTACGTATAACTTACAGGTATATATATATATGAGACGCAGGTCAGCAAAAATCTCTAACAGTTCCTGAGTGATTTAATTTAAGAACTCACGTGATTAATGTATGTTCGGATGAATGTAGCCTACATAATTCTTTAATACATATGGTACATAAATGTACATATAGTACATAAAGGTGAAACATTTTTAAATATATATGTACTTTAAACGTAAAACAACAACTGCAAGAGAACAATGATGTGCGTTCTCCTTCTCGATGTCAGTTTTAACTTAAATATTTAAAACTTTAGACAAATAATTTCTTACACATTAAATTTTTCTCTTTATGTACAATTGTAAACAAAATTCGTATACAACTTTCTTCCTTGCAGTCAGCTTGAAGAGGAAAGAGGAATGGTGTGTTCACGGCTTATAGAGTTCCGATTGGTAAACTATTGTACTGTGGAATCTGAATCGTCCGACACTTTGCACTCCTATCCTTCCACAGATTAAAAGATGAGAGTCATTGTAAGTGCTATCGTAACAAATTCAGGAGCTAAAAAGTGATTTTATTTATTTCACCGATTTAGCCATTTATTTTAAGTGACTTCGTTTCCCAATCCAGGTTTCGTTTGTAATAACAATTAACAAGACTCAAGGTCAGGGAGTGATGGTAAAGGAGGTGGAGAGAAAGGGGAGGAGCAGAAAATTGACAGAGAGTGGGGGGGGGGGGGGGAGAAGATGGACAGAGAGATGGTTGAAGAGAAAATCGAGAGCGATTAGGAGAGAGAAGGATAGAGGATGGAGGAAGAGGAGGAGGAGGAGGAGGAGGAGGAGGAGGAGGACAGGAGGAGGAATAGGAGAAGGACAAAGGGAAGGGGGAAGAGGAGCAGATGGACAAAGAGAGAGGAGACGGACAAAGACAGGGGGAAGGAGTAGATTAGGACATATATATAATTCCCACACATATTTAGCAATTGGTAATAATTGCCGGGTTCGGTAAGAACTACTGAATCGAATAGGGGAGAAAACAAATTTATGCTAAATTTAAGTGAATAGAGATAGCGTGATACACACCGATCCTGAGGCACCAATATTTTTTTGCGAATGGAAGGCAGTGAGACGTTTAAAACTGCACACTAAGCTTGTTCAACGGATATAGAGTGCAATAGCTGTGCAGAAATGAATAGACTTACATAGCGTAGTGTGAATAGCTCCTTACTGAGACCAGAAGAGACATTAAACCCGCTCACTACATTACTCGTTGGACCTAATACATAATGTACAAAAAGAATCACGGATAGGAGGCTTTCTATGTTTTATTACCATGACAACGAGTAATATTGTGTCAGATTGTGTATAGATTTCAGCCACACCAAAGATATTATAAACTTTGGTTTCACGAACGATCACTCGCTCTGTTGCACGCATGAGTGGACGTCGCTAGAAAAAGATGCAAGTTCCGAAATATGTGAATTTGATTCGCTCGGAAAAATTAGAGGTTGCGGGAAATTACACGTACATTATTTTATTTTGTCTATTTCCCACTAGCTTCGCGCGTTGTGTATCATTTCTATGTGGCGCGCAGCAGACAACGCCAAAAAATTTCCTCGTGTCTGCTAAAATTGGGTCTCTCCAGTTAGAGCGAATACTGCACACGCGGATGGGAGGCTCCTACACCGAAACGTTGGAGTGGCGTGAAGCGTACTATTAGTACACGTTTATTTGCCTTATAGGGAGTGAACAAGCTGAGTTATACCGCGAACGCAAGCGTTCCTAGAAGCTAGAAATAGGACGGGATATGCAGTAGGACTGCTATTTTAGTCTGACGTCCCAAAAAGAAAACTGCGAATAACTGGAGCAGAATTGGGCGAATTGCATGCAGAGTAAGAAATATAAGTACGAAGGCACCGGTTACATACTGGATGAAGTAAATGCATTGCTGGAAGTGACAGCGTGGACCGGGCGGCTGTATTCTGCATACAGTGTTCACGCCATAAGCGAACGTAAATTATTGACATGAGCGACATGAAAATAGCCTTAAAATAGGTGCTCACCATTTGAAGTACTTTTGTCCACATTTCACTTCACTGTGGCAGAAAAATTAAATCTTTCTTGGAACTTTAAGGGAGTAAAAAAGTATTTATGAAAATTGAAAGCTCACTCTCTGTGAAGAAAAAATGCCACACTTAGAGGCCGGCATGAGAGTCGTCAACCCAATTCAAGACAAAAGTGTACATAGAACATCCTAGTCCCGTCAGTAGTTCTAACAGAAATCCGATTGACGGAACGAGCCCCTAGCAACACTGTAGCTGCATGCGCCATGCCACGAACCGCTAGCATGGCCTCTGCACTACGCTGGAGCTGTTCCATTAGCTCAGTGAGACAAGACAATGCCTCGGATAGTGAATAAGCAGACTTTCCGAAGTCTGAGTCACTTTCGCCGAAAACTTTTCCAGTAAAAACATCACACTGTACCCAGTTTACACCTCCACAATGGTCAGCCTGCTTACCTGGGTGGCAGAGTGGTTCGCCGCCCATGCAAGCGGGGCCGGGTTCGCTTCCCAGCCGGGTTGGAAATTTTCTCCGCTCTGTGACTGGGTGTTCTGTTGTCCTCATCCTCATTTCATCCTCATCGCCGGCGCGCACGTCACCCAGTATGGAGTCGACTGAAATAATACTTTCACTGGGCGGCCGAACTTTTCCTCATAGGGCCTCCCGGCCAACGATTCCATACGCTCACTTCCATTCACCTCAACAATGCGGTATCTTGTGTATTTCTTTCTGTTACTATTAACTCTATTCAATCATTAAGACATACCATTAACATCTTACAGCAGTTAACGACCACTTTGCTTCGTCCACGACACATTGAGGATAATACAGACTGAAGAGCGAAATAAACTGGTACACCTGCGAAATATCGTGTAGGGCCCCAGACAGCTCGCAGAAGTGCGCAACACGACGGAGGATGGACTCGACTGACGTCCCAAGCAGTGCTGGAGGGAACTGACACCATGAATCCGGCAGGTCTGTCCATAACCGCAAGAGTACGATGGGGTGGAGATCTCTTCTGAACAGCACGCAGCAAGGCATCCCATGTGTGCTCAATAATATTCATGTCTGGAGAGTTTGGTGGCCAGCATTATTGTTTACACTCAGAAGAGTGTTCCTGATGCTGTTGTGTAGCAATTCTGGACGTATGGGGTGTCGCATTGACCTGCTGGAATTTCCCACCTCCGTCGAAACCTACAATGGAAATGAATGGATGATGCTAATCAGACTGGATGCTTACGTAAATGTCACCTTTCAGAGCCGTATCTAGACGTATCAGGGATCCCATATCACACCAACAGCAGACGCCCCACACTATTAGGGAGCTTGCACCAGCTTGAACAGTCCCATGCTGACATGCTGGCTCCATGGCTTCATGAGGTTGTCTCCACAACCGTGCATGTACACCCTCTCGATACAATTTGAAATGAGACTCGTCCAACCAGGCAACATGGTTCCTGTCATCAACAGTCCATTGTCGGTGTTGAAGGGTCCACCGTTGGGGGGAGGAGGGGAAGGGGGGGGAGTAAAGCTTCGTGTCGTGTAATTATCAAGTGTACACGAGTGACCTTCGGCTCCGATAGCCCGTAACGATGATGTTTCGTTGAATGCTTCGCACGCTGACTCTTACAGATGGTCCAGCACTGAAATCTGCAGCAGTTTGCGGAAGGGTTGCACTTCTGTCATGCTGACCGATTCTCTTCAGTCGTCGTTGGTCCCGTTCTTGCAGGATTTTTTCCGGTCGCAGCGGTGTCGGAGATTTGATGTTTTACCGGATTCCTGATATTTACGGTACACTCATGAAATGGTCGTACGGGAAAATCCCTTCATCGCTGCCTTTGATAGGCTGTGTCCAGCCGCTTGCTCGCCGACTATAAGACCAAGTTCAAACTCACTTAAATCTTGACAACGGATTATTGTAGCAGCAGTAATCGATCTAACAACTGCTTCAGTTACTTGTTGTCTTATATAAGCTTTACTGACGGCGGCGCCGTATTTTGCCTCTGAACATATCTCTGTATTTGAATAAACATGCTGCACCACTTTCTTTGATCCTTCAGTGTAAAATAATAGTGGATACAGTAGTATCGTCGGTATTCAATAAGGTACAAAAAACACAATAAGTAGACTATACTAGACTGCACATCATTCTACGTATAATAATTTCGTTCTGTACGTTTGATATCCAAGCTTATCCTCACAGGACCAGTGCGTATATGTACGAACTACGTTCACTTTAGAGAATAAGTTCAAAGCTGCCACCTTGCCTTTGCAAACACTTCGTCAGCCACTGGATCAAAGCTTGCTCGACCTTACACAACACACTTGGATCAACCACTGCCAAAGCGGCATAAAGACGATGTCGTGTACATCCACGGGCGGAGTACTATAAACTTTTTCCTTTAAGTGTCCCACAAATAAAAATCTTCTGGAGTAAGGTCCGAAGAACGTCGAGGCCAGATGTTTGGATGCCCACGAACAGCCCATTACTCTGCAAACCCTTTATTTAATATTTATGAATATTCAGTCAAAAACGTGCGGGTGCAGCAGCATTCTGCAACAATAGCTGTCGACGAACACTTCCTAAAGCGACAGGCAAAGTATTTACACTGAAGAGTCAAAGAAACTGATACACCTGCCTAACATCGTGTATGACACCCGCAAGCACACAGAAGTGTCTCAACACGACGTCGCTTGGACTCGATAATGTCTGAAGTTGTGCTGGAGGGAACTGACATTACCAATCCTCTAGGGCTGTCCAAAGTCCGTAAGAGTACGAGGAGGTTGAGATCCCTTCCGAACAGCACAAGCACAAGAATGTTCATGTCTGGGCAATTTGGTGGCCAGCGGAAGCGTTTAAGAAGAGTGTTCCTGGAGCAATTCTGGAAGTGTGGGATGTCGCATTGTCCTGCTGGGATTGCCCAAGTCCACTGTAATTCACAATGGACATGAATGTACGCAGGTGATCAGACAGGATGCTTACGTACATGGCACCTGTCTGAGTCCTATCTAGACGTGTCTGGGGTCCCATATCATTCCAACTGCACATGCTGCACGTATTTTAGAGCCTCCACCAGCGCGAATAGTATCCTGCTGACATGCAGGGGCTATGGATTGATGACGTTGTTTCCATACCCGTACGCGTCCATCCACTCGATACAATTAGAAATGAGACTGTCCGACCAGGCAGCATTTTTCCATTCATCGATAGTCCAATGGCGGTGTTCACAGTCCCAGGTGAGTCATAAAGCTTTGTCTCGAACAATCATCAAGGACACACGAGTGGACCTTCGGCTTCGAAAGCCCATGTCTATGATGTTTCGTTGAATCGTTTGGACGCTGACACTCTCTACTGGCCCAGAGGTTTACGGAAGGGTTGCACTTCAGTCATCGTTAGTGCCTTTCTTGCAGGATCTCTTTCGGCCTCAGCGATATTGGAGATCTGATATTTTACCGCATTCCTCATATTCACGGTACACTCGTGAAATGGTCGTAGGCGAAAACCCCACTGCATCCCTACCTCGGAGATGCTGTGCTCCATCGCTCATGTGCCGACTATAACAACACGTTAAAACTCACGTAAATCTTGATTACTTGCCACTGCAGCAGCAGTAACCGATCTGACAACTGCGCCAGACACTCGCTGTCTTATGTGGGTGTTCCCGACCGCAGCGCCGTATTCTGACTGTTTACATCTCTGTGTATTTGAAAACGCATGTCCATACCAGTTTCTTTGGCGCCTCAGAAACGTACGATACACGAGTGCACTCGACTTCTCCAGCAATAGACAAGAGACCAAATGCGTTCCTCCCGTCATTCCAGCCAACAAGTTTATCCCAAAGCATGCCACAAAGCCACGTTCACGTGTGACATGTGTTCCGATCAACAATGGATGCCGAATGCAGCATATTTATAAATTGTTCGTTACCTTCCACTCGGTCAAAAGTCATTTACAAAACCGTACTCGTCGAATGCGGTCTTCTCGTCGCTAGTATTGAGATAATGTGTAATGATATGGATGCGCTTCTTCACCGCGCAACACTTCAACAACCAGTCCTTGAGAAATCAGTAACTGCCTTGTAATATCACAATTATTTCGCCTAGGTGATTGCTGAACGATTTCAAGAGTCGCGTCTTCTCTTTGTGGAGTATGTATAGTCCTCGGACGACCTCTGTCCGTTACTTGTGGACGAAGATTACCGGTTTGCTGAAAGTGTTGCTCCAGAGGACGAAAAAATTCTTAACAGGATGATGTCCTTGAAGGGTACAGTGCAACATACGCATGAGCCACAGCAACAGTTTGGTTATCGGACGCACACAGCATATCCATGGGTTTTTTACTTCATCAGGAAGCCACCATACATGCACTGGACGGGATTAGTTGTGGTTGTGCACTACGTGTCGTGCCGGAGTGACCGAGCGGTTCTAGGCACTACAGTCTGGAACCGCGCGACCACTACGGTCGCTGGTTCGAATCCTGCCTCGGGCATGGATATGTTTGTGATGTCCTTAGGTTAGTTAGGTTTCTTAAGTTCTAAGGGACTGATGAGCTTAGAAGTTAAGTCCCATAGTGCTCAAAGCCATTTGAACCATTTTGCACTGCATGGTTAGTAGACACATGCATTTAGTTTAGTGGACACCACTATCGTGTGACACATTGTTGTCGAATTTCAAAATGATGTCCTGTTCATGAATGGAGAGAACTGAGGAACGAACGTCTAAAGAATAAAAAAGAAAGGTAACGAGGATTTGAATGACAGCACCGTGGTGGATATGGGTTTTTCGCAATAGCCTACTCAGTGAGCTCTGGTGGCTGGTACGGTAGTATGGTGTGGTACGTGTTCCTCCAGTACATTTCAATGCGCTGCACGATGCGACAGTTCTGCCAGCTCCTCGTTTTCATATGTGTGTTTCCAAAATGCACTGAATCTGATTTTTCTTGGATCTGGATGAGGAATCGCATGCCAAAATCCGAGTGCGGTATTTTTTCTTCACCGTATCTATATACACATAAATTTTTCTTTGCACTACCCTGGTTCTCAGAACTCGTAAAGATAGACGTTGACTGTGGATGTTGTATCACAGACATAGTCCCTTTGACTGTTCAGAGGTGTCATTCAACCCGCCCAAAGATGTAAACAACCATGGATGAGCAGCGCCTATTAGACGGAGGGTGTCCGACAGCCGATCACTTGCGGTCATTCCACCAGAAAGAAGGTGCACGACTCGTGTATAGTTCAACCATGCCTAGACGGTCAATACCCCGGTACGATCGCGTCCGCATTGTTACTTTGTGCAAGGAAGGGCTCTCAACGAGGGAAGTGTCCAGGCGTCTCTGAGTGAACCAAAGCGATGTTGTTCGGACATGGAGGAGATACAGAGAGACAGGAACTGTCGACGACATGCCTCACTCAGGCCGCCCAAGGGCTTCTACCGCAGTGAATGACTGCTACATACGGATTATGGCTCGGAGGAACGCTGATAGCAACGCCACCATGTTGAATAATGCTTTTCGTGCAGCCACAGGACGTCGTGTTACGACTCAAAACTGTGCGCAATAGGCTGCACGATGCGCAACTTCACCCCCGACGTGCATGGCGAGGTCCATCTTTGCAACCAGGACACCATGCAGCGCGGTACAGATGGGCCCAACAACTTGCCGAATGGACGACTCAGGATTGGCATCACGTTCTCTTCACCGATGAGTCTCGCATAGGCCTTCAACCAGACTACCGTCAGAGACGTGTTTGGAGGGAACCCGGTCAGGCTGAACGCTTTGAACACACTGCTGGTCATGGTAGGCGCCGTAGCGGCTGTACGATATGTGAATGCCATCTTCCGTCTGATAGCGCAACCATATCAGCAGCATATTAGCGAAGCGTTTCGTCTTCATGGACGACAATTCGCGGCCCCATCCCTCAGGATAACGACATCGCTCGACTAGAGTGGTCTGCATGTTCTCCAGACATGAACCCTATCGAACATGCGTGGGGAAGAATGAAAAGGGAATTTGTGGACCACGTGACCCACCAACGAAGCTGATGTATCTACGACGAACCGCCGTTCATGAATGGGACAATCTGAACCAACAGTGTCTTGATGAACTTGTGGATAGTATGCCACGACGAATATAGGCATGCATCAATGCAAGAAGACGTGCTACTGGGTATTAGAAGTACCGGTGTGTACTGCAATCTGGACCAACACCTCTGAAGGTCTCCCTGTATGGTGGTACAACATGCAATGTGTGGTTTTCATGAGCAATAAAAAGGACGGAAATGATGTTTATGTTGATCTCTATTCCAGTTTTCTGTACAGGTTCCGTAACTCTAGGAACCGAGGTGATGCATAAACTTGTATTGACACATATACACTCCTGCAAATTGAAATAAGAACACCGTGAATTCATTGTCCCAGGAAGGGGAAACTTTATTGACACATTCCTGGGGTCAGATACATCACATGATCACACTGACAGAACCACAGGCACATAGACACAGGCAACAGTGCATGCACAATGTCGGCACTAGTACAGTGTATATCAACCTTTCGCAGCAATGCAGGCTGCTATTCTCCCATGGGGACGATCGTAGAGATGCTGGATGTAGTCCTGTGGAACGGCTTGCCATGCCATTTCCACCTGGCGCCTCAGTTGGACCAGCGTTCGTGCTGGACGTGCAGACCGCGTGACACGACGCTTCATCCAGTCCCAAACATGCTCAATGGGGGACGGATCCGGAGATCTTGCTGGCCAGGGTAGTTGACTTACACCTTCTAGAGCACGTTGGGTGGCACGGGATACATGCGGACGTGCATTGTCCTGTTGGAACAGCAAGTTCCCTTGCCGGTCTAGGAATGGTAGAACGATGGGTTCGATGACGGTTTGGATGTACCGTGCACTATTCAGTGTCCCCTCGACGATCACCAGTGGTGTACGGCCAGTGTAGGAGATCGCTCCCCACACCATGATGCCGGGTGTTGGCCCTGTGTGCCTCGGTCGTATGCTGATTGTGGCGCTCACCTGCACGGCGCCAAACACGCATACGACCATCATTGGCACCAAGGCAGAAGCGACTCTCATCGCTGAAGACGACACGTCTCCATTCGTCCCTCCATTCACGCCTGTCGCGACACCACTGGAGGCGGGCTGCACGATGTTGGGGCGTGAGCGGAAGACGGCCTAACGGTGTGCGGGACCGTAGCCCAGCTTCATGGAGACGGTTGCGAATGGTCCTCGCCGATACCCCAGGAGCAACAGTGTCCCTAATTTGCTGGGAAGTGGCGGTGCGGTCCCCTACGGCACTGCGTAGGATCCTACGGTCTTGGCGTGCATCCGTGCGTCGCTGCGGTCCGGTCCCAGGTCGACGGGCACGTGCACCTTCCGCCGACCACTGGCGACAACATCGATGTACTGTGGAGACCTCACGCCCCACGTGTTGAGCAATTCGGCGGTACGTCCACCCGGCCTCCCGCATGCCCACTATACGCCCTCGCTCAAAGTCCGTCAACTGCACATACGGTTCACGTCCACGCTGTCGCGGCATGCTACCAGTGTTAAAGACTGCGATGGAGCTCCGTATGCCACGGCAAACTGGCTGACAGTGACGGCGGCGGTGCACAAATGCTGCGCAGCTAGCGCCATTCGACGGCCAACACCGCGGTTCCTGGTGTGTCCGCTGTGCCGTGCGTGTGATCATTGCTTGTACAGCCCTCTCGCAGTGTCCGGAGCAAGTATGGTGGGTCTGACACACCGGTGTCAATGTGTTCTTTTTTCCATTTCCAGGAGTGTATATCAAAATGTTCCGCATGCACGACTTGTATTAGTGCATGATCAAATACACTCAGTCTAGTCCACTAAGTCCCCTGAAAGCTCGATTACTTACAGAAATTACTTTTCTGCTGCAAATAGTTCGGACGATTATAACCATAATCCTATACACTCTTTAGCTCGGCAACAAGTGGAAAGTCTCTACTCGACTCGGTTATTTAAAATGTGGGCGGTGCACTGGAAACTGTGGAACCGAAATCGATGAGACAGTTAATTGTTTGTAGTTCTCCCGAAAATTCAGTTTTAAACAGTGCAAATGAATTGCAAGCTTTAAGAAGGACATCATCTTTACGCCAGTGACCGTTATAAGATTTTATTACACAGTACTGCAATTTCGGCCTTAGGCCATTATCAGGTTCTTGTATTACAGCTTTAAGCACTTGATAATGGCCTAGGGCCGAAATTGCAAAAGTGTGTAAAAAAAATTTTTTAACGGTCACTGATGTCCTTCAAAAAGTTTTTATGACTGTGAATCCCAGCTACAACAAGTGTATGCAACCTTTAAGTTCTGCCACTCTCCCAAAGTCTGTCCGCACAAAGGCACCTACGGCTCACGTTCACAGTTGCTACAAACTGCACAACATAATCCATCGCGAACCTCTGGCATTGACTTGTTTACTTACCACTACAGACGCAATTGACAAAATTGTGTCAAGAGGTGAATAAGTATTGAAACATCAGAAACACCATACATTACCATGCCTAGAGTCGTGTAGGAAAACCGTTGTCTTTCTCGTATGGTTTCAATGGAGTCTTACTGCTCTATTCGTGTAAAATAGTGGTAATTTCAGGTGACGGTAATGGAGGTGTATAGTGACCGCGCATCCTCTTCTCCAGAATAAATGACCCAGGCTCAGTAATATTGAGGTGTGGTGATTATGATGGCGAGATGAAACGCGACAGTTCATAGTTCGTGCTTGCAAAACGAGTCGGGCACGGAGCGGGTTTTTTTTTTTGTACAGGGGCCCAGTCGTGTTGGAACAGCAACACCATTGGGAAAAAAACGATGCACCAAGGGATGGAAAGCGTCAGTCAAAACTGTCACACAGTCCGTGGCAATAATCATTGGGCCGATGGAATACCACGGTATGGTTGCGCTAATCATCACCGAAACCCGGTCAAGTTTCACTCGTGGGACGTAAAGTCCACCAGAAGTTGGAAACATTGAACAACAAGACTCATACGACCAAATGACTTACTTCCAATGCTCCACAATCCACGTTTCATGGCCGTGGGTCCACAGCATAGCTTTCATCATCACTGCTCCACAGTACAGGACGGCAAAAACCCACCGTGGTTCAACAACAAAGTTAGGAAACTACCGCGAAAGCAAAGAGAGCTTCACTCCAAGTTTAAACGCAACCAAGACCTCTCAGACAAACAGAAGCTAAGCGATGTCAAAGTTAGCGTAAGGAGGGCTATGCGAGAAGCGTTCAGTGAATTCTACAGTAAAATTCTGTGTACCAACTTGACACAAAATCCTAGGAAGTTCTGGTCTTACGTTAAATCAGTAAGTGGCTCGAAACAGCATATCCAGACACTCCGGGGTGATGATGGCATTGAAACAGAGGATGACACGCGTAAAGCTGAAATACTAAACACCTTTTTCCAAAGCTGTTTCACAGAGGAAGACCGCACTGCAGTTCCTTCTCTAAATCCTCGCACAAACGAAAAAATGGCTGACATCGACATAAGTGTCCAAGAAACAGAAGAGCAACTGAAATCACTCAACAGAGGAAAGTCCACTGGACCTGACGGGATACCAATTCGATTCTACACAGAATACGCGAAAAAACTTGCCCCGCTTCTAACAGCCGTGTACTGCAAGTCTTTAGAGGAACGGAAGGTTCCAAATGATTGGAAAAGAGCACAGGTAGTCCCAGTCTTCAAGAAGGGTCGTCGAGCAGACGCGCAAAACTATAGACCTATATCTCTGGCAGCGATCTGTTGTAGAATTTTAGAACATGTTTTTTGCTCGCGTATCATGTCATTTCTGGAAACCCAGAATCTACTCTGTAGGAATCAATATGGATTCCGGAAACAGCGATCGTGTGAGACCCAACTCGCTTTATTTGTTCATGAGACCCAGAAAATTTAGATACAGGCTCCCAGGTAGATGCCATTTTCCTCGACGTCCGGAAGGCGTTCGATACAGTTCCGCACAGTCGCCTGTTAAACAAAGTAAGAGCCTATGGAATGTCAAACCAGCTGTGTGGCTGGATTGAAGAGTTTTTTGCAAACAGAACACAGCATGTTATTCTCGATGGAGAGACGTCTACAGACGTTAAAGTAACCTCTGTAGTGCCACAGGGGAGTGTTATGGGACCACTGCTTTTCACAATATATATAAATGACCTAGTAGATAGTGCGGCTTATCGCGGATGATGCTGTGGTGTACAGAGAAGTTGCAGCATTAGAAAATTGCAGCGAAATGCAGGAAGATGGTTCAAATGGCTCTGAGCACTATGGGCCTTAACATCTATGGTCATCAGTCCCCTAGAACTTAGAACTATTTAAACCTAAGTAACCTAAGGACATCACACACATCCATGCCCGAGGCAAGATTCGAACCTGTGACCGTAGCAGTCGCGCAGCAAATGCAGGGAGATCTGCAGCGGATAGGCACTTGGTGCAGGGAGTGGCAACTGACCCTTAACATAGACAAATGTAATGTATTGCGAATACACAGAAAGAAGGATCCTTTATTGTATGATTATATGATAGCGGAACAAACACTAGTAGCAGTTACTTCTGTAAAATATCTGGGAGTATGCGTGCGAAACGATTTGAAGTGGAATGATCATATAAAATTAGTTGTTGGTAAGGCGGGTGCCAGGTTGAGATTCATTGGGAGAGTCCTTAGAAAATGTAGTCCATCAACAAAGGAGGTGGCTTACAAAACACTCGTTCGACCTATACTTGAGTATTGCCCATCAGTGTGGGATCCGTACCAGGTCTGGATTACAGAGGAGATAGAGAAGATCCAAAGAAGAGCGGCGCGTTTCGTCACAGGGCTATTTGGTAAGCGTGATAGCGTTACGGAGATGTTTAGCAAACTCAAGTGGCAGACTCTGTAAGAGAGGCGCTCTGCATCGCGGTGTAGCTTGCTGTCCAGGTAACGAGAGGGTGCGTTTTTGGATGAGGTATCGAATATATTGCTTCCCCCTACTTATACCTCCCGAGGAGATCACTAATATAAAATTAGAGAGTTTCGAGCGCGCACGGAGGCTTTCCGGCAGTCGTTCTTCCCACGAACCACATGCGACTGGAGCAGAAAAGGGATTTAATGACAGTGGCACGTAAAGTGCCCTCCGCCACACACCGTTGGGTGGCTTGCGGAGTATAAATGTAGATGTAGATGTACAGCTTTCATGGCTTTCGCATCCCGTTTCCCTGTTAAGGACATTTACATCACTGATCACTGGTTTTGTAATTCCAACTCGTCCTGCACTTCTCTGACTATGGAGCTACCATAGTGTTGTTCTGGTGCTGACAGATTTTGAGAATACAGTGACTGTTAAGGTGTAGTCCTCTTACTTTTCGTCACACTCTGGTTCAATGACTACTTTGCTTTCCCTGTATGGGGCGCCTCTGGAAAAACCAAACTCATGGGATGCCTTGGGTACGGGAGAGGCCCCCTAACGAATACGAGCAACTCGTCCACGTTTGAATACACTGAGCCACGACATATTGCACTCAGAAGTACAGTGAACACTGTTCTGACCATGACAGAATTTACTGAGGATACCGCACAGGTGCCGTTCGTTCTCAAATACAACGGCGACACTCCTAATCCTGTCTAAAATTGGAAATTTGTGGTAGGGTCTTGTGGGACCAAAGTGCTGAGGTCATCGGTCCCTAGGCTTACACACTAATTAAACTAACTTACGCTAAGGACAGCACACACACCTATGGCCGAGGGAGGACTCGAACCTCCGACGGGGGGAGCCACGCGGACCGTGACAAGACGCCCTTAAGGCCTGGCCAGACAGAACGCGGCCTGGCCATCCGGCCTTGAACCGCAGCCGGCAGGCCGCACTGTTGAATCTCTCGTTATTGTATGGCGGCGGTCACACAAGAGTGCGATTTTGACGCACCGGCATACGGCCTGCCGCACCGGCCGCCGCCGGGTTGTCACAGATTACAGATTCGCCCCAAGCAGGAGCGGCTGCTTGCCTCTGTTGGCGCACTCAACTGCTCTGTGGTCACACTGCAAGCAGCGGCGCGAGGCGGTTTTCGTCTTGCAGCTCGTAGTGCACGCGTCATGGACACAGAAAGACTTATAGAGGAGGTGAGGGAATACAACTTTTTGTATGATACACGCGATCCTGATTTGGAGGTAGAATACTTTTGCCCTCGATATACTGTTGATAGAAAGCTGAATTCTCAGAAGTAGTGTTGTCACTGTGACGTCCATAACTTCCAATATAAACTACTGTAAACTCGGTAGTATGGATCAACGATCGCCGGGAGAACTAGCTAAAAGAATTGTTTGTAACAGAAGAACTGGGATCCACTATCCTTCGGGCATTTTAACCTGATAGGCTTTCCGTGTATGCTTCCAAGGCAGTCCGCAAACCCCCAAGTTCTACAAATCCTTCTTCAGATTTCTCCCACATCTCTGTTGTAGGAGTAGGTAAATACTTGAGCTGTAGAACAGTCCATATTGCCTGGCACACTTGTTTCACAATTTCTGACACTGTTGAACGTCCTAACCGAAAATAAAAAGCTATGGTCTGGTGACTGTCGCCTGTAGTCAAGTATCTGGAAAAGATTAAAATCAGTTATGCCGATAGAACGAATAGATAAGTTAACGACCAAAGATATGTTTGTTTAAATTCAATGACAATGTTATGAATACAATGAAACAAAACAATCTATTAAGTACAAAGTTCTCTCTAGCGAGACATACGGAACTAGATCTTACTATCTTTTGCTGTATTCATAAACACTGCAGATAAATTTATCACTGCACTCGTAACTACGTTGTGGGATAGCATTTTCTTCCGCCGAACCTTTCATATGATACAGCAAAACTGAAATGGAATAATTTATATGACTTCTATTTGAAGCACAAAGAGGCCACAAACGGTAAAACTTACCTCAAACAAATGGCTAGTCTGTGCCTTGTATCAATTGGCTTTCTCCAGTTCCTTCTGCACTTCTCGGTGCTACCTTTTTATCAGGCGATGCATTTCCTCGAAACATTCTCGCGACACGAAAATATTTGAAGAACCTATCTTCGTCAGACTCTAGAGCAATACACAGACGATGGTATTCTCCTAAGCTTTCTCTCTTGCTATTAATGTCGTGCACCCAACATCTTCTCTTCTTGGTGCCATTTCGTATCGCTAGTGCGAACTACTCATTTCTCAATTTAAAAAAATAAAGAAAAAAAAATGATCTCCCACAAAGATAACGTGTCCCGCGTGAAGCTTCCAAATCGTCTAACGCCAAGACAATCGCGCTACGCATGCAAGCTTAATAATGAGGCTCGGCCCCTTCCACCCTGTAACAGCTGTCGCATCAAGAGTCGCTGCGGCCGGCCGGCCGGCCGTTGCCTGTGTGGCGTCCCTGGCCGCTGACTGGCCCGGCCTACCGCCGCGCCGTCCGTCGCAGCGGCAGGCCGGATTCTGTCTGGCCAGGCCTTCAGACCGCGCGGCACTGTCTAGAATGTGCATTTGTGTTTAACTACGCATATCTCACGGTGTCTCCATAGTTTTGTCCAACACCTGTATTAGTGTAAGCAAATTTTACTACATATAGAAATTAAGTTACAACACTGCAGATAAAAAAAGCACAGACAATCAGGAAATATTCTAACACACCTCATGGTTTGTAGGAATGAGTTTGTATGTTAGGCATCTCTCACCTCTCGGAGTACAAATGCAGACGAACGAAGGATAACTACAAGTCAACGGATTTAACTATCGCGATACGTAAAGGGGCCCAGTGTCTTATAAATACTCCCTGGAGTTAGTTACTAGGCACAATACCTAACCAACAACTACAAAGAGTTACATCACTATGAATACCCTACAGCCAGAGCATACCCCATGGATGGCGCAGTGACTTTCTATGATATTCTCGTCCCAAAATATACCAAATTAACTGTTGCATCTGAACTTTATTAATAAAAACAAAAGAAAACAATAAAAATCAATGATCAAGGTAAACTAATCTCTACCCAACGAGTAAATGCAATTCAGAGTCATACAAACTTATTTTAAGTTATAATCCACTGAAATCGAGGTGAAACAAAGACATAATCAATCAAAATATCCACGGGTGTACTGCCGGTCTACAGTGTCCAACGGGCACAATATTTCGGCGATTATACATGTCGCCATCATCAGGTGAACTGACGGACTGAGCTCTTGTCAACGTGCCGGCACGGAGATCCGTACGCTATGGCTGCTCAGGGGGAACTGGCTTCGGTCGCGGCGGCGGCCGATTTAAATACCCTCCGCCCGCGGCGCGCTCCCTCCGCCGTCCGCGCCCCGCGCCACGGTCGCGCGGTGGAACAGATTGCGACGGCGTCTGAGATGACGTCGGTGTGATGGCTCTGTCCGCCGTGGTCGTCACAACTATACGTTTGCTCTTGATTAACCCAATCGCTGGTTCCCAAGCCTTGCTAAGATTATAGCCACAGTCACGCTTTATGAGATCGTCATTGGTGCGAACTCAGTCCGTCAGTTCACCAGATAATGGCGACATGTATGATCGCCGAAATATTGTGCCCGTTGGACACTGTAGACCGGCAGTACACCCGTCGATATTTTGATTATCAAATACGCCGGGAGAAACTCAAGAATCACAAAGACTTAATCGTCCCGTGGAGATGAAAAACACAAAATAAATATCACTCTAATGTAATACTAGCAGTCAGCTGCCTAAATCTGCCCTGTTTTTGGATACGTGATCTGTGAAATGAAAAGTGGAATGAATGACATCACCTCAGTACGAAAGACTTTGTGTTCTGCCTTACGGTAGGTCTTGTCATGGACGGCAGGTCCTGTCATGGGGGAAGCCTCGTCAGAAAGGTCCACCGTACGAGCGTCTAGAGAAGTGATTGCAGTGGCGGTTTCCTGTTGCCTTCCACTAATGATAATGAAATGATAATGACGACCACACAACACGCAGTCCCTGAGCGGAGAAAACTTCCGACCCAGCCGGGAATCGAAGCCGGGCCCCTTGGCGTGACAGATCGCCAGGCTGACCACTCAGCTATCGGGGAGGACAGTCAGTACGAAATTCTAGAAGAAATTATTCGCAAATAATTGGTGTGAAAACTTAGTGGAGACGAAAAATACCTTAATGCGGTCACAGAAATTTACTTTCACAGCCCTACAATTCCGGAACGATTCGCAATACCACCGTGAATACAGTGTGATGCCGTAACCGAGCGACGATTCACGAAGGAACCGGCGTCGTCGGCAAAGCTGCAGCCTGTCAGAATATTCTGAAAGCTAAGATACAAGACCCTGGATAGCACACTGCGGTCCACAAACTACTAAATCTGAGTATTATCTTTTTGCTTCTCTGCACACAAAAGACGAGAGACGTGAACTCCCAGGCAGACTGGCGAAATTCAGAAACGATTCTGTCGTCAACAAGAATCGACACATAAAACGAACACTAAAGCGCCAAAGAAACTGATATATGCATGCTTACTGAAATGCAGTGACACGCAAACAGCCAGAATACGGGCTGTGGTCGGCAACGCCTATATAAGACAACATGTATCTGGCACAGTTGTTAGATCGGTTACTGCTGCTGCATTGCTAAGTTTAAAGTGAGTTTGAACGTGGTGTTATAGTCGTCTCGAACGATGGAACACAGCAGTTCCGAGGTAGAGATGAAGTGGGGAATTGCCAATGAGACCATTTCACGAGTGTACGAGGTGCATTCAAGTTCTAAGGTCTCCGATTTTTTTTCTCCGGACTGGAAAGAGATAGAAACATGCGCATTGTTTTAAAATGAGGCCGCGTTCATTGTCAATACGTCCAAGAGATGGCAGCACCGTACGGCAGATGGAATTTTACCGCCAGCGGCGAGAATGTGAACTGTTTTAAATACTTAAAATGGCGACGTTTTCCTTACTTGAACAGCGTGCAATCATTCGTTTTCTGAATTTGCGTGGTGTGAAACCAACTGAAATTCATCGACAATTGAAGGAGACATGTGGTGATGGAGTTATGGATGTGTGGAAAGTGCGTTCGTGGGTGCGACAGTTTAATGAAGGCAGAACATCGTGTGACAACAAACCGAAACAACCTCGGGCTCGCACAAGCCGGTCTGACGACACGATCGAGAAAGTGGAGAGAATTGTTTTGGGGGATCGCCGAATGACTGTTGAACAGATCGCCTCCAGAGTTGGCATTCCTGTGGGTTCTGTGCACACAATCCTACACGACGACCTGAAAATGCGAAAAGTGTCATCCAGGTGGGTGCCACGAATGCTGACGGACGACCACATGGCTGCCCGTGTGGCATGTTGCCAAGCAATGTTGACGCGCAACGACAGCATGAATGGGACTTTCTTTTCGTCCGTTGTGACAATGGATGAGACGTGGATGCCATTTTTCAATCCAGAAACAAAGCGCCAGTCAGCTCAATGGAAGCACACAGATTCACCGCCACCAAAAAAATTTCGAGTAACCGCCAGTGCTGAAAAAATGATGGTGTCCATGTTCTGGGACAGCGAGGGCGTAATCCTTACCCATTGCGTTCCAAAGGCCACTACGGTAACAGATGCATCCTGCGAAAATGTTTTGAAGAACAAATTCCTTCCTGCACTGCAACAAAAACGTCCGGGAAGGGCTGCGTGAGTGCTGTTTCACCAAGACGACGCACCCGCACATCGAGCTAACGTTACGCAACAGTTTCTTCGTGATAACAACTTTGAAGTGATTCCTCATTCTCCCTCTCACCTGACCTGGCTCCCAGTGACTTTTGGCTTTTTCCAAGAATGAAAGACACTCTCCGTGGCCGCACATTCACCAGCCGTGCTGCTATTGCCTCAGCGATTTTCCAGTGGTCAAAACAGACTCCTAAAGAAGCCTTCGCCGCTGCCATCGAATCATGGCGTAAGCGTTGTGAAAAATGTGTACGTCTACAGGGCGACTACGTCGAGAAGTAACGCCAGTTTCATCGATTTCGGGTGAGTAGTTAATTAGAAGAAAAATCGGAGGCCTTAGAACTTGAATGCACCTCTTACAATGAATATCAGGAATCCGATAAAACATGAAATCTACGACATCGCTGCGGCCGGAAAAATATCCTGCAAGAATGAGACCAACGACGACTGAAGAGAATCGTTCACGATGACAGAAGTGCAACCATTTCGCACATTTCTGCAGATGGCAATGCTGGGCCATCAAGAAGTGTCATCGTGCGCATCATTTAACAAAATACCAACGACAAGGGCTTTCGGAGCCAATACCCACTCGTGTACCATTGATGACTGCACGACAGAAAGCTTTACTCCCCGCCTGGGGCCATCAACACCGCCATTCGACTGATAATGACTGGAAACGTCTTGCCTGGTCGGACGAGTCTCGTTTCAAATTGCATCGAGTGAAAGACGTGTACGGGTATAGAGAAAACCTCACGAATCCTTGGACGCAGCATGTCAGCAGTGTTCTGGTCACGGCGGTGGAGGCGTGTGCAGTTGGTGATATGAGACCCCTGATACGTCTAGTTACGACTATTACAGGTGACTCGTTCGCAAGTATCCTGTTTGTTCACCTGCATCCATTCATGTCCTTTGTGCATTCCCACGGACTTGGGCAATTCCAGCAGGGCAATGTGACACGACACACGTACAGAATTGACACAGAGTGGCTCCAGGAACACTCTTCTAAGTGAAAACACTTCCGCTGGCTACCAAACTCCCCAGTCATGAGCATGATTGAGCATGTGTGGGATGCCTTGCAACGCACTATTCAGAAGAGGTCTCCACACCGTCGTACTCTTAAGGATTTTTGGACAGCCCTGCTGGATTCGTAGATTTAATTCCCTCCAGCACTACTTCAGCCATCATTGGAGTCTATGCATGTCGTGTTGCTGCACTTCTGTATGCTCTTGGGTTCCATACACGATTTTAGGCGGGTGTATCAGTTTCTTTGACTCCTCAGTGTGTATTCCTCAAGGGCATCCAGACAGAAAACACTGTCTCAAAACTGCTGGCACTCCAGCAAACCTGTGAACTCCTCCCAGCAAAGCGTGGGCAACGAATCACAACCATAGAATTGCTTGTTCATTCTCCTTCTATGCTCATTCCTCCGAACGCTAACAAAACCACTAACTTTGGTTTTGGGCGTCGAAATGTCTAGAATTTATTCTTACTTTGCCGTCTAAAAAAATTCAACCTATCTTACACCACTCAGTAAAACATACGCTAGAAGCAGCTTCGCGCATACCGCCAAGCTCACGGCTGCTGATCCTGCCCTGTCGCATAGGACATTGCTAACGTCCTCTGTATTCAGAATGAGATTTTCACTCTGCAGCGGAGTGTGCGCTGATATGAAATTTCCTGGCAGGTTAAAACTGTGTGCCGAACCGAGACTCGAACTTAGGAGCTTTGGAAGGAAGAAGACATGGTGCTGGCAGAAATAAAGCTGTGAGGATGGGGCGTGAGTCGTGCTTGGGTAGCTCAGTTGGTACAGCACTTGCCCGCGAAAGGCAAAGGTCCCGAGTTCGAGTCTCGGTGCGGCACACAGTATTAACCTGCCAGAAAGTTTTGTCCTCGGTATTGTTGGTAAGAAATGGAAAATGAATCATTATACACTCCTGGAAATTGAAATAAGAACACCGTGAATTCATTGTCCCAGGAAGAGGAAACTTTATTGACACATTCCTGGGGTCAGATACATCACATGATCACACTGACAGAACCACAGGCACATAGACACAGGCAACAGAGCATGCACAATGTCGGCACTAGTACAGTGTATATCCACCTTTCGCAGCAATGCAGGCTGCTATTCTCCCATGGAGACGATCGTAGAGATGCTGGATGTAGTCCTGTGGAACGGCTTGCCATGCCATTTCCACCTGGCGCCTCAGTTGGACCAGCGTTCGTGCCGGACGTGCAGACCGCGTGAGACGACGCTTCATCCAGTCCCAAACATGCTCAATGGGGGACAGATCCGGAGATCTTGCTGGCCAGGGTAGTTGACTTACACCTTCTAGAGCACGTTGGGTGGCACGGGATACATGCGGACGTGCATTGTCCTGTTGGAACAGCAAGTTCCCGTGCCGGTCTAGGAATGGTAGAACGATGGGTTCGATGACGGTTTGGATGTACCGTGCACTATTCAGTGTCCCCTCGACGATCACCAGTGGTGTACGGCCAGTGTAGGAGATCGCTCCCCACACCATGATGCCGGGTGTTGGCCCTGTGTGCCTCGGTCGTATGCAGTCCTGATTGTGGCGCTCACCTGCACGGCGCCAAACACGCATACCACCATCATTGGCACCAAGGCAGAAGCGACTCTCATCGCTGAATACGACATGTCTCCATTCGTCCCTCCATTCACGCCTGTCGCGACACCACTGGAGGCGGGCTGCACGATGTTGGGGCGTGAGCGGAAGACGGCCTAACGGTGTGCGGGACCGTAGCCCAGCTTCATGGAGACGGTTGCGAATGGTCCTCGCCGATACCCCAGGAGCAACAGTGTCCCTAATTTGCTGGGAAGTGGCGGTGCGGTCCCCTACGGCACTGCGTAGGATCCTACGGTCTTGGCGTGCATCCGAGCGTCGCTGCGGTCCGGTCCCAGGTCGACGGGCACGTGCACCTTCCGCCGACCACTGGCGACAACATCGATGTACTGTGGAGACCTCACGCCCCACGTGTTGAGCAGTTCGGCGGTACGTCCACCCGGCCTCCCGCATGCCCACTATACGCCCTCGCTCAAAGTCCGTCAACTGCACATACGGTTCACGTCCACGCTGTCGCGGCATGCTACCAGTGTTAAAGACTGCGATGGAGCTCCGTATGCCACGGCAAACTGGCTGACACTGACGGCGGCGGTGCACAAATGCTGCGCAGCTAGCGCCATTCGACGCCAACACCGCGGTTCCTGGTGTGTCCGCTGTGCCGTGCGTGTGATCATTGCTTGTACAGCCCTCTCGCAGTGTCCGGAGCAAGTATGGTGGGTCTGACACACCGGTGTCAATGTGTTCTTTTTTCCATTTCCAGGAGTGTAACATGCAAAAAACTGCCACCTAGTAATATGCGCTGAAGAGCCAAATAACAGCCTCAGTGAGCCCGCAAATGTGCCCCAACATGAAGTGGGATGAACGCGACTACTGTGGGAAGTAGTGCTGCAGGGAACTGACACCATGAATCTTGATGGGCTGTCCACAAATCCATAAGAGAACGAGGGGTTGGAGATCTACAGCAGGTTGCACGACATCACAGATATGCTCAATAATGTTCAATTTTTGGGAATTCCCTGGCCAGTGGAAGTGTTGAACTCAGAAGAATATTCCTGGAGCAATTCTGTAGCAATTCGGGACGTGTGGAGTGTCGCACTGTACTGCTGGAATTGCCCAAGTTCGCCGGAATGCGTAATGGGCGTGAATGGATGCAGGTGATCAAACGGCATGCTTACGTACGTGTCTCCTGTCAGAGTCGTATCAGACGGATCCCATATCACTGCAGCTGCACACGTCACACACCACTGAAGAGCGTCTACCGGCTTGGACAGTCGTGTGCTGACATTCAGCATCAATGGATTCATGAGGTTGTCTCCATGCCCGTACACGTCGCTCGATATAATTTGAAAGGAAACTTGTCGACCAGGAAACATGTTTCCAGTCATCAACAGTACGGCCGGCCGCTGTGGCCTAGCGGTTCTAGGCGCTTCAGTTCGGAACCGCGCAACCGCTACGGTCGCAGGTTCAAATCCTGCCTCGGTCATGGACGTGTGTGATGTCCTTAGGTTAGTTAGGTTTAAGTAGTTGTAAGGTCTAGGGGGCTGATGACCTCAGATGTGGTCCCATAGTGCTCAGAGGCATTTGAACGATATGAACCGTGAACAGTCCAATGTCGGCGTTGATGGGTCCAGGTGAGGCATAAAGCTTTGTGTCGTGCAGTCATCAAGGGTACGCGAGTGAACCCCCGGCTCTGAAAGCCCATATCAATGTTGTTTAGCTGAATGACACACACGCTGACACTTGTTGATGGCCCAGCACTGAAAACTGCAGCAATTTGGGGAGGGGTTGCACTTCTGTCACGTTGAACGATTCTCTTTTGTCGTCGTTAGTCCTGCTCTTGCAGGGTCTTTTTCCAGCAGCAGCGATTTCGGAGATTTGATGGTTTACCGGATTCCTGATAGTCACGGTACACTCGTGAAATTGTCGTACAGGTACATCCTCACTTCATCGCTACCTCGGAGATGGTGTGTCTCATCGCCCGATCACCTACTATTTATTTTATTTAGCTTATGGCATATAACACATCATATAGAAAAGACATAAAAATCATAAGACACAGAAATAAAGAGTAGTCACAGTGTGTAACATATAGTTGTAGATATAAAAGTGTTTAAAAATAGTGTATATAACAAACAAAAGTTCACAAACAAACATCCAGATTTGTGACATAGTCTATTGCACTTTCAGTCGCGGTCAGAAACTCATTGGGGTCTCCTGCAAAACGTCTCAGAGGGCAATCTTCCAAGATGTGACGAATCGTCTGCCGGTCCGCACCGCAGTCACATCTCGGGGTGGTGATTTTACCCCACCTGTGGAGGCTGTCTGCACATCTGCCGTTATTTGTCCGAATTCGATTCAGGGTCGTCCAAGTTTTCCTTGGCAAATTGAATCCTGGTGGTTGGACATTGATGCATGGCATATTCTGCAGGTTTTGGGGCACAGATTCTCTCCACCGCATGTTCCAGAGGTTGCCATAATCCGGGTTGAGAGGATGCGTATTTTTTGCCTTTTTTAAAGAGGGGTGTCTTGAGCGCAATCTGTTCATCTCCAGGGCAGGAACATCCTTATGGATTGGCAGTTTCTCGTTGTTCAGCACTTTTCCATACTCGCGTAAGAGAGCGTTCTCTCTGCGCAGGTCCGGTGGGGGAATGTTGCTCAGTATAGGTAGCCAGTGTAAAGGCGTTGGCTTTATTGTTCCTGATATCATCCTCATTGTGTAGTTTAGTTGAGCATCGATCAAGCCTGTGTCTTTACTGTTTAGCCATACCGGTGCGGCATATTCTGCTGTTGTGTGGACAAGTCCCAGAGCCGAAGATCTCAGTACAGCCGCGGAAGAGCCCCACGTGGTCCCACATAGCTTCTGTATGATATTATTTCGAGTTTTAAGATTTGCGGCTGTATTACGTAGGTGTTCCTTGAATGTTAGAGTTCTGTCAAAGGTGACGCCTAGATATCTGGGGTAATTATAACACCACGTTCAAACTCACCTAAATCTTGATAACCCGTCATTGCAGCAGCAGTCACCGATATAATAACGCTAGACACTTGTCGTCTTTATAGGCGTTGCCGACCGCAGCGTCATATTATGCCTGTTTACGTATCTTTGTATTTGAATACGTATGCTTAGTCGAGTTACTTTGGCACTTCAGTGTACATGTAATACGCCAAGAATAAACATTGTTAGTAAATATCCAGAAAAATCCTTGACCAACTGATATGAAATTTTACAGATGAGACGCAGGTCAGCAATGATCTCTAAAAGTTCCTGAGTGATTTAATTTAAGAGCTATTGTCTTATATAGGATTTGCCGATCACAGCGCCGTATTCTGCCTGTTTGCGATCTCTCTATTTGAATACGCATGCCCATGCCAGTTTATTTGGCGCTTGAGTGTATATTCGTTCATGGTAAGTAAAAAAAGAATTAAAAATGAGAGAGTATTACAGTGATATTTATGAATGCTGGTAGCAACGGGCGTGAGAGAAGTTTATGGAGGACAGAGGCAAATAGGAGGGATGGGTTGCAAGAACAATTCCAGAGGCATGAAGGTATTTGTTGGATGTGGCATTGTCAGGTTGTGGAGATCAGCGATCTTGTGTACTTCTGATACATTTCACATATTTCTTATAGAATCTGTCGTATTTGTTGGTCGTTTCCGTTGTTGAACAATCATCTTTAAATCTCTCTTGGTGACACGTTTGTGCCTGGGTACACTGTAGGCTAGAACGCCATAGTCTGTTGAATTATGTCGGAAGGTATTGATTAATGAGCCAGGTTTAAGTACACTGCTGTTAAAAGTCAAGGAATTATCAGATTGGTAACGGAGGCTAGTGCGATGGTGGAACAGGGTAGGAGACCAAGACTCATTTTTTTTTTTGCCATCAGTCTTTTGAATGGTTTGATCCGCCCCACCCCCACCAAGAATTATTCTCCTGTGACAATCTTTTTACCTCAGGGTAGTACTTGCATGCTATGCCCTCAATAGCTGTAAGAACATTCAAAACGATGTAGACTACAGTAGTTAGTTTGAGACGAAGAGTCTTGTACAAGATAGATTACCGTGGAGGGCTGCATGAAGCTAGTATTCGGACTGACAACGGCAACAACAACATAGTATCTCAGTTGCATAGACGTTTATACTGTCACTATTCTAATGACATTAAGCTGATTGGAAAGTGACTAATAACTGGAACCATGAAACAGGGATTAATGGCTTCCTTTCGGACGTACGAGGAGATAAGAACATTAAATGGTTCCACGTTTCTCTCCGTCGATCGTCACGGCTAATAACACGGAAGTCATCCCGTGGGCTCGCCGTCTCCAGCGTGGGGGGCAGAAAGTGACGTCTTTATGAGGGTCGTAAATGATTCCTGTATCCAAGCGGAGCTGTGAACAGCGGGAAGCCTGGCGTGTTTCTCCGAGAAGAAACAGAAAAAATATATATACACGCTTTTTCCTCGGAGAATCCTCTGTAACGGTTCCCCGTAGTCGCCAAAATTTGCTTGTTAGTGAATCTGCGCTATAAACCGTTTTACACCTTCTATTCAACTGATTATGCGAAAAAAGTAAGTGTGCCAAATCGAGATATTCGAGTCTCAATTTTATATATCTTTGGATCCCAATAAAGGGCGAAATATGCAGAGTAAAAGATGCAGCATAAGCGAGAGAGTCGTGTTAGCACATGTGATAAGGCTAAATATACACTACTAGGCATAAACGTTGCGACCATCAAGAAGATGACCTGCAACAGGTGCGAAATTTAAGCGACAGCAAGAAGATGCTTTGATGTGCAAACGATTAGCTTTTCAGAGCATTCACACATGGGTGGCGCCGGTGTTGACATGAGGAAAGTTTCCAACCGATTTCTCATACACAAACCGCAGTTGACCCGCTTTGCCTGGTGAAACGTTGTTGTGATGCCTCGTGTAAAGAGGAGAAATGCGTACCATCACGTTTCCGACTTTGATAAAGGTCGGATTGTAGGCTATCGCGATTTCAGGTTATCGTATCGCGACATTGCTGCTCGCGTTGGTCGAGATCCAATGACTGTTAGCAGAATATGGAATCTGTGGATTCAGAAGGGTAATACGGAACGCCGTGCTGGATCCCAACGGCCTCGTATCACTAGCAGTCGAGATGACAGGCATCTTATCCGCATGGTTGTAACGGTTCGTGCAGCCACGTCTCGATCCCTGAGTCAGCAGATGGGGACGTTTGCATGACAATAACCATCTGCACGAACAGTTCGACGACGTTTGCAGCAGCATGGTCTATCAGCTCGGAGACCATTGCTGCGGTTACCCTCGACGCTGCATCACAGATAGGAGCGCCTGCGATGGTGTACTCAATGACGAACCTGGGTGCACGAATGGCAAAACGTAACTTTTCCGGACGAATCCAGGTTTTGTTTACAGCATCATGATGGTCGCAACCGTGTCTGGCGACATCACGGTGAACGCGCATTGGAAGCGTGTATTCGTCATCGCCACACTGGCGTATCACCTGGCGTGATGGTATGGGGTGCCATTGGTTACACGTCTCGGTCACCTCTTGTTCGCATTGACGGCACTTTCAACAGTGGACGTTACTTTTCTCGTGTGTTACGACCCGTGGCTCTACCCTTCATTCGATCCCTGCGAAACACTACATTTGAGCAGGATAATGCACGACCGCATGTTGCAGGTCCTGTACTGGCCTTTCTGGATACAGAAAATGTTCGACTGCTACCCTGGCCAGCACATTCTCCAGATCTCTGACCAATTGAAAACGTCTGGTCAATGGTGGTCGAGCAACTGGCTCGTCACAATACGCCAGTCACTACTCTTGATGAACTGTGGTATCGTGTTGAAGCCATCTAAGCTCTGTTTGACTCTATGCCCAGGGGTATCAAGGTCGTTATTACGGCCAAAGGTGGTTGTTCTGGTTACTAATTCCTCAGGTTTTATGCAACCAAATTGCTTTAAGATGTATTCACATGTCAGTTCTAGTATAATATATTTGTCCAATGAATACCAGTTTCTCATCAGCATTTCTTTTTGGTGTAGCAATTTTAATGGCCAGTAGTGTAGACGTTGCCGACGGCAGCGCCTTATTAGGCCTGTTTACATATCTCTGTATTCGAATACGCATGCCTGTATCATTTCCTTTGGCTCTTCAGTGTAGGTATGGTGGGTCAGGCTCGTGTTACCGGGGTCGCTATTCATTTGCCCCAAGGGTTGTGGCCACAGTGGGTTAGCAGTTATATATTACTGGCACCCTCTGTACATCGGCGAGCTAATCAAGGTCGCAGTGAGGAAGGCAAAGACGCACTGAGTTGCAGTGCGAGTTCTTGAGAAGGAGTGGCTCATCTGCGTTGGCAGTTACACCCGGGTTCTCTGTTAATTAGCACAGACTTGCCAATTAGCAGAGACATGTCTTACACGTTCAACGTGGCGCGAGAACCAGAGCACGCTTAAATCCCGAAGTAGGTTACACAGGGCAATGTAACAACGGAACTAATACAAGCGCATTCTAATTTGCTATAATCTGAATGCTGGAACTGGAGACCGTGGCTTGGCACGATCGTATTAGCATTTCATTACACAGGGTGCCCTAGAATTCCCCCTACAGACGTCTAGGACTATTTTGGAATCCATGTCCCTATGCTCCCTCTCCGACATGGTCCGAGCCTCATTCACGTGTCTGTTACAGCAACATCATTGAGTACACGTTTTCACAATATGCCAACATGAGATATGTGTACTGTGAAGCTCACGGTAATGGAACAGCTTCTCGGCGCCTTTATCAAGATACTTATCCACAACATCCTATTTCACCAGTAACCCTTTACACCATACGTAACTGCTTGGAGAAAGAGTACATTCATCATCAATATGCATGTCTGCGGTGCTCCAAGTAGACGCCGCATACCCGAATTGGAAGAGGCTGTACTTGGTTATTACACTACTGGCCATTAAAATTGCTACACCAAGAAGAAATGCAGATGATAAACGGGTATTCATTGGACAAATATATTATACTAGACCTGATATGTGATTACATTTTCACGCAGTTTGGGTACACAGATCCTGAGAAATCAGTACCCAGAACAACCACCTCTGGCCGTAATAACGGCTTTGATATGCCTGGGCATCGAGTCAAACAGAGCTTGGATGGCGTGTACAGGTACAGCTGCCCATGCAGCTTCAACACGATAGCACAGTTCATCAAGAGTAGTGACTGGCGTATTGTGACGAGCCAATTGCTCGGCCACCACTGACCAGACGTTTTCAGTTGGTGAGAGATCTGGAGAATGTGCTGGCCAGGGCAGCAGTCGAACATTTTCTGTATCCAGAAAGTCCCGTACAGGACCTGCAACATGCGGTAGTGCATTATCCTGCTAAAATGTAGGGTTTCGCAGGAATCGAATGAAGGGTAGAGCCACGAGTCGTAACTCATTGAAACGTCCCCTTAGAAAAATTATACATGACTGTGCTTAAACTGACACACAATATTTTTAGCGCAACGGAATCTGACTTTCAATAACCCATACGAAAGAATGGCCCTGACCAACATTAATCTATACCTTTCACAGGTCACTTACCCCACAAAAATCTTCGTTACTCAAGCTACTGCAATACAGCGAGCGCCACTACTGACAGCTAAATAAAGGATTCTAACTACTGAAGGCACTAACTACTGATAGGCATAGTTAGCAAATGAAAGATTTTGATAGAGAACAAACAATGTATTTACCTTAATAGTGTTCAAAGGTCAAAATATATAGCAGTTCATGACATCCAGTCTTACAAATTTACTGTCTCTGTCCAGACCATCCGCTCTCAAAACTCCGCCATCTCTCTCTCCCCACATTCACCACCGCTGGCTGCTCACCTCCAACTGCGCAACGCTACGCTCTGTTAACAGCCAACTGCCCAACACTACAATAGCAAATTCCAACAATGCCACCCAGCCACAGACTGCACACAGCACAGCCAGTGATTTTCCTACAGAGCGCTACGTGGTGGTGGCGTTACCAATGTAAGAACCTAACAGCCTACTTACAACGTCTGAAATGTAATGTCCATTGTTCGAAGTGCCGTCAATGCCAACAAGAGGTGACCAAGGCGTGTAACCAATGGCACCCCATACCATCACGGCGGTCGATACGCCAGTATGGCGATGACGAATACACGCTTCCAATGTGCGTTCACCGCGATGTCGCCAAACACGGATGCGACCATCATGATGCTGTAAACAGAATCTGGATTCATGCGAAAAAATGACGTTTTGCCATTGGTGCACCCAGGTTCGCCGTTGAGTACACCATCGCAGGTCTGTGATGCAGCATGCCATGGTCTCCGAGCTCATAGTCCATGCTGCTGCAAACGTCGTCGAACTGTTCGTGACGATGGTTGTTGTCTTGTAAACGTCCCCATCTGGATCCCCATGGGATCGAGATGTGGCTGCACGATCCGTTACAGCCATGCGGATAAGATGCCTGTCATCTCGACTGCTAGTGATACGAGGCCGTTGGGATCCAGCACGGCGTTCCGTATTACCCTCCTGAACCCATCGATTCCATATTCTGTTACAGTCATTGGATCTCGGCCAACGCGAGCAGGAATGTCGGGATACGATAAACCGCAATCGCGATAGGCTATAATCCGAACTTTATCAAAGTCGAAAACGTGATGGTACGCATTTCTCCTCCTTACACGAGGAATCACAACAACTTTTCATCAGGCAACGTCGGTCAACTGCTGTTTGTGTATGAGAAAGCGATTGGAAACTTTCCTCAAGTCAGTACGTTGTAGGTGTCGCCACCGGCGCTAACCTTGTGTGAATGCTCCGAAAAGCTAATCATCTGCATATCGCAGCATCTTCTTCCTGTCAGTTAAATTTCGTGTCTGTAGCACGTCATCATCGTGGTGTAGCAACTTTAATGGCCAGTAGTGTATATTTGCTCAGCAAGGGTGACAAGATACAAATTTCAGAATTTCTCAGCAGTCAGCATCAAACATTCGGTGATGAGGACGTAGATGTGGAGAACAAATAGAAAAAATTCAAATGCATCGTTCAATGGGCCCTAGACAATTATGTTCGGAGTAAGGTTGTAAGGGATGGGAAAGATCCACTATGGTTTAATAGCCGTGTTAGAAAAGCGATACGTAAACATAGAGCACTTCATCTCAGATTCAAGAGAAATAAAAACCTAACTGACAAACAAACGCTGGACGAAGTGAAAATGAGCGTAAGGAGAGCAATGAGAGAATCGTTATCTCGAAAGTAAGACGTTGTCAACCAACCTCAGTAAAAACCCTAAGAGATTTTGGTCGTATGTAAAATCAGTAAGTGCGTCAAATCATCTATTCATTCTCTCAGTGATCACACCGGCACCGAAACGAAAGATAACGGACAGAAGGCCGGAATACTGAATTCGGTCTTCAAAAGTTGTTTCATCGTGGAAGATCGTAACACTGTCCCTCCTTTCAATCGTCGTGCGAACATCGAAAGGCAGACATTGAGGTAACCGGTAGGGAATTGAAAAGCAACTACAATCGCTTAGTAGTGAAAAGGCTTCAGGACCATATGAGATACCCATAAGATTCTACACAAATTATTCGAAAGAACTTGCTCCCCTTCCAGCACTAATTTATTGTAGATCGCGTGAGCAACGAAAGGTACCTAACGACTGGCAAAAATCGCAGGTCATTCCCGTTTTTAAGAAAGGCCGTAAGACAGATCCACACAATTGTAGACCTATATCGTCGATGTCAATCTGTTGTATAATTATGGAACATGTTTTATGCTGAAGAATTACGACGTTCCTGGAAAATGAACAGCTCCTCTATAAAAATCAACATAGATTTCGCAAACAGAGATCCTGCGAAACTCAGCTCGCTCTGGTCCTCCATGAGATCCGCAGCGCAGTTGACAACGGCGCTCAGCCTGATGCCGTGTTCCTTGATTTCAGTAAGGCATTTGACACCGTCCCGCACTGCCGTTTAATGAAAAAAATACGAGCTTACGGAGTATCGGAGAAGACATTTGAT
Organism: Schistocerca nitens; assembly: GCF_023898315.1. NCBI lineage: Eukaryota > Metazoa > Arthropoda > Insecta > Orthoptera > Acrididae > Schistocerca > Schistocerca nitens. Next base: position 43,588,030 of record NC_064623.1, on the reverse strand, counting down.
TGGATTCAAGACATTTTGCAGATAGAACTCAACATGTCGCTCTTAACGGAACAAAATCGACGTATGTGATCTAATACACGGAGTACCACAGGGAAGTGTGATAGGACCGTTGCTGTTCACAACAAAATAAGTGATCTAGTAGGAAGCGTCGGATGCTCTTTAAGGGTATTAGCAGATGCTGCAGTTGTTTATACAAAATTAGCAACTCCTGAAGATAGTAAGAATTTGCAGAACGACCTGCAGGGAATTGATGAATGGTGAAGAGACTGGCAGTTGACCCAGAACGTAGCCGGTCGGTGTGGCCAAGCGGTTCTAGGCGGTTCTAGGCGCTTCAGGCTGGAACTGCGCGACTGCTAAGGTCGCAGGTTCGAATCCTGCCTCGGGCATGGATGTGTGTGATGTCCTTAGGTTAGTTAGGTTTAAGTAGTTCTAAGTTCAAGGGAACTGATGACCTCCGATGTTAAGTCCCATAGTGCTTAGAGCCATTTTAACCATTTTTGAACCCAGAACGTTAATAAATGTTACATATTTCGCACACATAGGGAAAGAAATCCACTGCTGTACAGCTACACCATTGATGACAAACAGCTGGAGACAGAGTCTAGGCGTAACTATCCAGAGCGACCTTAAGTGGAATGACCATTATAAGTAGGCTGTTTATGTTTTCTTATTGGCAACGTTACGTAGCGCTCTGTATGAAAATCACTGGCTGTGCTGTGTGCAGTCTGTGGCTAGTTTGCATTGTTGTCTGCCATTGTAGTGTTGGGGAGCGGCAGCTGGATGTGAACAGCGCGTAGCGTTGCGCAGTTGGAGGTGAGCCGACAGCAGTGGTGGATGTGGGGAGAGAAATGGCGGAGTTTTGATATTTGTGAGAATGGATGTTATGAACTCCTGTATATATTATGACTTTTGATGACTATTAAGGTAAATACATTGTTTGTTCTCTATCAAAATCTTTCATTTGCTAACTATGCCTATCAGTAGTTAGTGCCTTCCGTAGTTTCAATCTTTTATTTAGCTGGCAGTAGTGGCGCTCGCTGTATTGCAGTAGTTCGAGTAACGAAGATTTTTGTGAGGTAAATGATTTGTGAAAGGTATAGGTTAATGTTATAGTCAGGGCCATTCTTTTGTAGGGATTTTTGAAAGTCAGATTGCGTTGCGCTAAAAATATTGTGTGTCAGTTTAAGCACAGTCTTGTATAATTGTTCAATGGGGACGTTTCACCATGTAAAACAGATAGTGGGAAAAGCAGACTCAAGACTCAGTTTCATCGGAAGAATCTTAAGGAAATGTAACTCATCCACGAAAGAAGGGGGTCATACGGCGCTTGTTCGCCCGATGAGTACTGTTCATCTATATGGGATCCCTATCAGGTAGGACTGACAGAGGAGATAGAGAAGATCCAACTAAGAGTGGCGCGTTTCGTCACGGGATCGGGATCGTCACGGGATCGATCGAGCTGGCGAGAGAGCGTAACGGAGATGCGAAAACAAACTCCACTGGCAGACGTTACAAGAGAGACGTTGTGCATCACGGAGAAATTTACTACTGAAATTTTGGGACAGCACTTTTCAGGAGGAGTCAGACAACATATTACTTCCCCCCCCCCCCTTCACCCCACATACATCTCGCGTATTGACCACGAGGAGAAAAATCGAGAAATTATAGCCATTCTTCCCACGCACTATTCGCGTGTGGAACAGGATTGGATGAGATAATGGTACCGAAGGTACCCTCCGACAATCATCATTAGGTGGCTTGAGGATTATGATGTAGATGTAGAGGTGTCAGTGAAGTTTGTGTGTTGTTTACTAGGAGGCCAGTTGAGGGTCTGGAACCAACCCATCTGCGGACTGGACACAGTGGTTGTAACCTCCCCACAACATTTTCTCTCAAAATATAACTATATTTATTAGTAATTGAGCCACAGCTAAGTGTGACCTTCCCACAGAATATTAATGGCAAAGACAATTAAATGAAAGCTCGCTATCTGACTCAAGTACAAATTCCCATAAAATAATGAACGATAATCTCATGACAATGAAACTACAGTGATAACCAAAAGTCAATTAAACCGAAATGTCGGTGTTTGCCCTGTGCGAATTTAGAATAAATTTCTTACCTTAGTAAAATTGCATGTCAAATTTCTGCTCTTGTTGTTGCGCACCGCTTGGAGCAACTGCATTGCAAATAATAATATTTCCTTTTTTTTTGTAATCTAATTGAGAACTGAAACTTTTGTTTAAGGGAAGTGGAACGAAATAGTTACTTCAATAAAAATGAAAGTTTTATGTAAAATTGCTTTTTGAAATCAAAGTTATTATTGGGGGCACTTGTTGAAAATAAGCTTTACATTATGCGATAATTATCTTAATTAACAGTATACCTCATTGAGCATCATGACCAGTGTTGTCGCCTCACCACATCACGCAACCCCACTCGGCTGCCACCACTGACCGACCGCTCTGCATGACGACTACTAGCGTACTTCTCTCCACTAGACACAGCTACAGACTCGCAACGACTGACTGAGTACTGAGAACCGCTCGCAACACTCGCGTGGTCAAGCGCATACTCTCTGGTCACAGATGCTACAATGCCTCAGCATCGCTGCCGCACAACATACGTGTTACATAACCCTCCACTGGGGGGGCAAAAATTTGGCAGCGATGGTGAGTCATTTGGACTTGCCATCGTAACAAATTTTTCTTTTAATTAATTAACATTTACAAAATATTTAGATGTATTACATGAATTAAATGTTGTGCGCATGCACCGATTACAAAACATTACAGACAAGACAAAATATAAGTACAAAACAAATCAGGAAAAATGTATATACAAATTATTTGACAGATAATAAAATGCACACACACTGTAAGATTCTGTAGCATGTTCAGAACAAAATCATGTTGACAAAGGACATGAGTGCACATGCACTGTAGTGGAGAACATATCAGCAGAAGACGAAATGTATATACAATGAGTAACAAATGACATAAATCATAAAAAGTATACAGAATGAACACAAATCATATCGAAAATTGAGAAGAGTGCACAGGCACTGTAGTTCAGTTGAAAACATATTCACATAAGTGCACATGCACTGAAAACTTTTGAACATTTTTATAACAAATAAACGCAAGAGTAGAAAAAATCATCAAATCACAAAAAGTATATACAATATAGATGACAAGAGTGCACACATACTGCACTTCAGAGCAAATCGAAAAAATGTCTTTAGCATTTACACAAGAAATAAACATAATGGCAAAAATCATATCGATAAGTGACACAAGTGTACTCGCACTGGAGTTCAACAAATCGAAAAAATGTATAGGCCATGAACATAAATGGTGTTAGTTAAAATGTTTTTCACTATTAGGATAGGAAAGGAAGGATTGCATCATGGTTGTAGCACTTTAGTTTGCACACAGCTGCACTGAAAGTCCATATCTTTCCACAGAATCACAATACTAAGTGATACAATCTGCAGTTCCGTTCCCAGAAGTATTTATCAGCGTATCAAGACAGTGAAACGTCGTGGTATCATTCCATACTATCATTTGGCAGTATACCAGGTACACCAAACAGTGGGACCAGAATAACGTCTTCATCGCTTACGGTGGTGGACAGCATGTCGTGTCAACACCACGCTTTTAAGAGGCGGCACACAGTGCTCCATAACAAAGTCTTGATTAGTGATTACATAAGTAGTTTCTTCGCCTACAGTGGTGGACAGCATGTCGTGTCAACACCACGCTTTTAAGAGGCGGCACACCAACGTAGAATTAGTGCAAAAACCAAATATAGTGCTCCATGATAATGAGGATGGACAAGACAAATGGATGTTACAATAATTTCAGGTAGTTAGGTCAGAAGGTGAAGGACATTAACTAACACACAAGTCTTGATTAGTGATTACATAAGTAGTTTGCGGTATCCATACTCTAGTCATTGAACATTTCTGTACCATGAATGTAGTATTACAGAAAAATGTTCATTAATTAATTTAAAGACAAGAGTGGTAATCAATCGCCATCAAGTATTGAGTATTACAAAACATTTTTCCTCATTCAAATGACATATTTACAAGTAACTATTAACATTCAGTGGCCTAGCAACTTTCGATTAGTACAAAATATTTATCATCATTCAGTATTAATATGGGAAGTCATCATTGAAAACACTAACAAAACATTAAGTTACATTAATTATTGGCACTCAGTGGCCAGCAAGTATTGAATAGTATAAAACATTATTCATCATTCAGTATTCTTCATATCATTAAGAAATCATTATTAGAAAAATCAGTTAATTACAGTCATAGCATTAATAAGCATGGGCATTATAAGTTACATTAATTATGGGCACTCAGTGGCCAGCAAGTATTGAATAGTATAAAACATTATTCATCATTCAGTATTATTCATATCATTAAGAAATCATTATTAGAAAAATCAGTTAATTACAGTCATAGCATTAATAAGCATGGGCATTATAAGTTACATTAATTATGGGCACTCAGTGGCCAGCAAGTATTGAATAGTATAAAACATTATTCATCATTCAGTATTATTCATATCATTAAGAAATCATTATTAGAAAAATCAGTTAATTACAGTCATAGCATTAATAAGCATGGGCATAATAAGTTACATTAATTATGGGCACTCAGTGGCCAGCAAGTATTGAATAGTACAAAACATTAGTAGCATTAATAAGCATGGGCATAATAAGTACTCTCATTACAATAGATAGTGGCAATTATGTTTTGGTATCATTAAGAAGTCATTATTCAAGTGACATACTATTCAGAGCTAATCAGTGTTATACAGAATTATCATAAACTAGTGACATTATCTGGGACTGTTAATACATTTTGTTTTTTCTGCTAGCAATGCATTGCTTGCGTAATTATAAGGGAAAACAAGAAGAAATAAGAGAAAAAATTGCTTCTAGGTTGTTCCTATAAATGAAAAGATTGTGTAACGTCATTCGTCAGCTGTAGCAAGGTTATCACATTTATAAATGATAGACACAAATGGGTAAAAAAAAAAAAAAAAATTGCAAGTACTAGAACAGGTATAATAAGTAACAAGTTTAGTAACTATCATAAAAAGGCTTCTCCTGAAAGAAAAATACAAAATGGATTATTGAGCTGAAAGAAGAAACGCAGACTATGCTGAAAAGTAGTGAACTTCGAATTAACAGGTAGTGAAATGTGTATAAAAAATGTGTTCCATAGCTGTCCTTTCCAAAACCTTCAGTCATCCTACTACGCAATATAACACCTGCTGTCAAAGTAAACTGCAACAAATACTTAAATAACTACATAGCATAAATACATAACTTCAACATTATCCTCATCTGTAAAGAAAAAAGTTCATTATTCATATCATCATAACTTCATCATTATCATCACCTGTAAAGAAAAGCTTCATTATTCATAGTACCATATTCTTCATCATTGTTCATTATCAGCATTCATTATCATCTGCAAAAATCATTTCATTATTCATCACACAACTATTCCTAATCCCTAGCATATTTCATCACTTAAAACTAAAATGTGTAGTTCTGTCTGACAGCTTGCATCAATCGCTTTGTATTCTGAAAGAAAAAATTAGTTAAGACTGCTATTCTGCGATGTGTATAGTATGTTCTTGTTAATGCTTGTTAATTCTGATCCATTTACTCGTCCTCATTAGTTTATTGCATCTTCTTTCGTTTATTCCGTAGGTGAAATTCCCATTTCTGTTTAATTTATTTCCTTAACGCATCATTTCTTTCTGAAATTGATGAACAAAGATTAATGTCTTGCATTTAAATCATATAGCCATTAAATAATAACTGGTTAATGGTGACAAAATTAAGCATACAGCATAACATGACAGAAAACGTAATATGTCAAAAGCATAGACAGTGTTTAAAGGCAAAAAGTGTACAGAGAATATCATAATGCAGCAGTAAAAAAAAAAGAAAAATGTAAAACAGTCACGATGTTGAGATATCATAGGGCAAAATGTCAAAGTCAACTGGTGTGTGTTATACCTTAACTCGTTCACAGTGCATACAAACAAAACTTGAAAACAATCGTACACACAAAAAAAATGAAAAATGTCCACAGTCTGATGTGTAACGACAAGAAAAGCGACCTGTTAACCTTACCTTGCCGGGCACTTGCCAAGAAAAAATACGATAGTCATCATCAGTAATTAGTCATATAATTATAATTGCATAAGTGGTCATAATATGTGTAAATGGCCTCGTAACATGTTACATCGTAAAGTGGTTTCATTCTATAAAGGGTTTAATGTTTGACACATGATGGTTCCCCTTACTTTTCCTGGTTCTCAAAGTTTCGACGTGTACAACATTGGGATGAGGAATGCTGCGAATCCGATATGGACCTGCATATAGAAGTTCAAATTTACTGCACTTACCTTTTAATTTGCTGGATAAATAATGTGTACGTACTAATATCTTCTGTCCAACGTGAAAGTCTCGGCGTCTACAAACCTGTTTTTGCTGTCTTCTCCGGCGCTCTGCGGCACGTTTGATGTTGTTCAGCGCAATGTCAATTATTTCATGGTGTCGTAATCGACGAGATGTAGGAAATGTTACTAACTCTTTGATTTTGTTGGGTGGTTCAACGTTTTTCAGTATAACAGACGGAGGTAGCATAGTGGATTCATTTGGAATGGAATTAATTACATCTTGGAATGAGTGTATGTGTGTGTCCCAATTAACATGTCTTTTGTGGCAGTATATTCTACACAGTTTACCAATTTCTTTCATTAATCGTTCACAAGGGTTCGAAGAAGCGTGGTACTTGGATATATAAATCGGAGAAATGTTTCTAGCTCGTAACATGCGTGTCCATATGACAGAACGAAATTGTGATCCATTGTCAGAAATTACTTTCATCACATGCCCTACATGAAATAAGAAATGCTTTACAAATGCTTTCGAAACAGTTTTAGCAGTAGCTTTGCGTAACGGAGTGAAGGTAACAAATTTTGAAGTGAGTTCAACAGCGACAAAGATGTAGCAAAAACCTCTATTAGTTCTCGGAATTGGACCAAAAATGTCTACTGCGGCCATATGTCTTAATTTAACAGGTACAATGGGATATAATGGAGGAATGTGTGAAGTGGTGTCAGATTTAGCTTTCTGGCAAATTTTACATGACGCTAAAACTCGTCGTATACGTTTTTCCATGTTTGTAAAATAACAGTTCTGTCTCAATATAAGAAAACATTTTCTTGCTCCGTAATGTGCGTAGCTTAAATGCGTGTACCAAATTAATTTGTTAACCAGTTCGTCAGGAATGCATAGTAACCAATTGTTGCTGTCAGGATGAGAGCGGCGAAACAGAATGTCATTGCGTACAGTGTAGTGGTTCCTAATCGTAACATTATTCTTATCTTGCCAAAGGTGCTTAATTTCTTTCCATACATTGTCTTTACTTTGCTCTTTTGCTATGTCCTGTAATGACGACGAAATAAAATTTTCAAATGCAACTTGCTGAATGTACATGATACTGAAATTTGCTTTGCAGAAGTTGGTTGCTACGTCTTGCTGATTGTTGCTGAGAGAACGCGAAAGTGCGTCCGCTATAACATTTTGTGTGCCGGGAATGTGAACTATCGTAAAATTAAATTCCTGTAAATACAGTTTCCATCTGCTTAATCTATCATGAGTAAATTTAGCCGAAAGTAAGAATTGTATAGCTCTGTGATCCGTGTAAACGGTGGTATGTCTGCCATAAAGAAAGTGCCGAAATCTCGTAAAAGCCCATACAACACATAATGTTTCTAGTTCAGTAACGGAATAATTTCGTTCAGCAGGCGACAGAATGCGGCTTGCAAATGCGATGTTTTTAATTACTGTAGAACCATCTTCTTCAATTTCCTGAAAAATGTGTACGCCTAAAGCTGTGTTAGAACTGTCGGTGGCAATGGAAAAATTTCTGGTAAGATCTGTGTGCGATAAAAGTGGTGTATTCAGCAAAGCATGTTTCAGGTTCATAAATTCAGAATCTGCTTGCTTATCCCATGACCAAATAGTGTTTTTACCTGTTAATTGGCATAATCTAGGCGTGTCTAAAGCAGAGTGATGAATAAATTTGCGAAAAAAGTTAATTAAACCCAAAAAACTGCGTAATTGTTTCTTCGTTGTAGGAACAGTAATGTCACGTAGAGCTTGAAGTTTTTCTGGATCAGGCGCAATGCCTTTTGCTGAAATTACGTGTCCAAGAAATTTTATAGAAGTTTTGCCAAAATGCGATTTACTGAGGTTAACTGTAAGTCCTTGTGCATGGAAAGTTTGCAACAGTCGTTCAAGAATCAGATTGTGTTCAGACCAGTTAGCTTCTGCAATAAGAATGTCGTCTACGTACGTCGTAATTCTGTCTTTAAGTTCTGTCGGAAGTATTGTGTTCAAACCGCGAATAAAAGCTGCAGAGGAAATAGTTAACCCGAATGGTAATTTGCAAAACTGATAACAGTCACCAAAACAGAGAAATGCTGTGTACTTTCTACAATTCGGATGAAGTTGAACTTGCCAAAATCCCGATTTCAGATCTAATGTGGAATAAATACCTGTACCGTGAAATTTCTGTAGCAGTTCTTCTAAAGTCTGTGGTCGATCTGTTTCATTAATAATTATGTCATTGATGTGACGTGAATCAAGTACAAGGCGAAGTGAGCCATCTTTTTTCTTAACAATATGCAGCGGGTTTATGTACGGACTAACTGCTGGTTCAATAATTCCTTGATCGAGCATGTCTTGCAATTCCTTTTTGACTTGTTCTCTGTGGATATATGGAATGGGATAATGCTTTGCTTTAAATGTGTCGTGCTGTTTGACTTGAAATTCGTACATAAAGCCGGACATAGTACCAGGAATGTTGTCGAAAACTGGAGCTTGTTGTAAAAGAATTTTATGTAATTGCGTTCGTTCGTCGTCTGTATTTGCACTGCTTTGTTTAACTTTATCAGAAATCATTTGCATTACGTCGTAGTCAGTTTCGTCTGGAGTATTATAGTTATGTACGTACGTGTCTGTGAACAATGCGGGCTTACAGTCTATGTTACGTGTTGCTGAAATGAGCTCTGTGCAGTTAATTGTTTGTTCTTCCGCAGATAATGAATGCTGAAACTCTAAAGCCAATTGTACATTTTCGTCCTTCAACATTAAATAAGAATTTTGAAAATCGACCACTGCGTCGTGTTGTACCAGAAAGTTCATGCCTAAAATAACGTCTGTTGTCAACAAGGGAACAATCCAAAAATTTGAATGAAAAGTATGACCTCCAATACAAAATGATAAATGCGTCTGTAATTTTACATCCACTCCTTTACTCGATACTGCTCCTTTTACTTTCGTTTTGCCTAAAGGTAATGTAGGATAGGTATTCTCTTTGTTGCACTCGTTAAAAGTTTCCTCATTAATGACTGACATGGGTGAGCCAGAATCAATTACTGCTGAAAATTTCGATGAACCAATTTTAATTTCGATGACAGGATGTGAAATAATTTTCTGAACAACTGGTCTTTCCTGCAAAAGTGTGTCTCTGATGTCGTCAAACGTAATTACATTCTCGTGAACAACATTTTGCGTGTCAAAGGTAGTGCTTGTGTTATTGGAAGATGCGTCCTGTACAGTATCTAGTCAGATTCTATCTGACGTGTTATTATTATCAGGAGGACGTTGTGGCATTTCTACAATTTGAACAGTTCTATTATTTCTTCCAGACGTATTACGCTCTGGATGATACCTACTATCGGGTTCATTCACAAGAATATGTTGTTGCTGATCATTTTGCTGCTGGTAGGATCGACTGTTGTTAGATGTACGCTGAAAATTGTCCTCATTATTTCTACGTCTGTCGTAATAGTCGTTCCTATACGGTGCATTGCGATAGGAATTGAAATACTGTGTTTTCTGTACGTAGTTGTTCCTTTGCTGCCGTGCGTTACCATTTGTTGTATCAGGGACTACACGTGCACGCGGTGAAACATTAAAGCCTGGTTGACCTTGTGCATTCCATTGTTGGTTAGGTACGCTAACCGGCTGACCTTCATGCTGTTGTGGTGCAAAACGTCTATTGTTACTAAAAGGTGGCTCCTGTTGCTGAAAGTTTTGATGATGTTGATAATGTGAATTTTGTCTGCTGTTAAAATTTTGCTGGTTGTCGGTCCTAAAGCGCCTGTTACTTCTCCTATTGAAATTACGTGTTTGATCATAATTGCCGTACGTCTGTTGGCTTTCGTTGTTATACGAAGAATTTTTGTTCACAAAAGAATAATCAGATTGTTGTACCTCCAACAGCTGTAACAGATCTCTGAATGCTGAAATATTTTCTTTTTGCTGGCCGGTTAAAAGTGAAACTCTTAATGATCGCGGTAGCTTAGAGATACATAATTGAATAAGTGCAGATTCACTGTACGGTTCACTTAGGTACTGGTTCTGTTGCACCATGTGCTCAAAAAATTGCGTCACACTCGGAAAATTGGTGTTCTCATAATTTGGTAAGCTAATTAACTGATCTTTAATTCCGCGCTGTGTCGTTTTTGACCAATACGCAGATAGAAACGCATTCTGAAACTCTTCCACTGAATAACATTGCCTCGCGATCGGCCTCATACGAGTTGCCGGTTCGCCTTCCAAAAAGCTGCAAATAAATTCAAGCTTATGCGTTACAGGCCAAGTCGGTGGAAAAGCAAAGCTAAATTGTTGTATCCAATCTAGCGGGTGAATCTGTGTTCTGTCGTTTTTAAACACTTTAAACTTTCTCACTGACAGAAAATGTTTGTAATCGAAATTATCGTCTCTGTGTGATGGAACAGGTTCAGGATTGTAAGAGAATCTATTGAACTGTGGTTGTTCGGCCTCTAAGTCTCGTACTCTCTGTAGATTACCCAAATTATACGCGTTGCGCGAGTCTGGCAAATGTTCGAAAAGTGGCGTCTGCTGTGATGTGTTATTAACTGAAATGTTTTTTATCTGTGTTATTTCTTGCTGTAAACTTGACAGTTTTCGACGCAATGTGTTATTAGACGAATCTATCTCATTAATAGTCTGCTGTAGATTTTGAAATTCCGGTGTTTGGTTAAATGAAACCGGTGAAGTATCGTCTGATTTGTTGTCATTAGTACTTTCGATCACATCAATACGACTGGCCAATTCATCACATTTTTCAGTCAGTATTTTTGCCTGATCATCGTTTTTAGAATCGGACGCATTAATCTGTTTTTGCAACTTACGTGTAATTTCGTTCAGTTGTTTAATGTCAGCTTTGACGACATCGGAATCCTGTGTTATTTCTAATTCTTCAAATCTGTCTGTCACTGTCTGAATATCTGCTGTATGTGTATCTGTTTTTGATTTAAGATCAGAAATTTCATCGCGTAATTCCGCGTTCAACTGTTCGATGGTATTAATTTTATCGGACATTGTAGCAATATTGTTGTCTACGTATGTTTTTGCTTTCGCAAACATCTTACGTTTGTCTTCTTGTCTCTGTGCAGTGATTGTTTCCATGACTTGACGTTTGACTTTATTTTGATCATCAATAAATTTGCGGAAACGCGTATCACTGTTCTGTATGTGAAGACTAAGACGTTCGTTAATCTGAGTGTTCTGTTGTTCGAATTTCGCGTCAATCTTTTCATCCATTGTGCGCGAAAGTTCTGTTGTCATTGCTTTAAACTCGTCGCGTAATTGTGTAGCTTTTTCAGAGCATTGTTTAGCGACTCCGCTAATTTCGTCTCTGAGTGTTTCTGTTGCAGCTGTTTGCAATTCCCTTAATTCCTGAGCAACAGACTTAATTTCTTCACTACTTTTTCGCGAACAAGCCTCGATTTCCTCGCGTAACTGTTCCTTAGTGTCATGGCACTGCGCGGCAACGGCTCTAATTTGTTCACTTAACTGTCTGGAATTGTTGTCTAATTTTTCACTCTGTTGTCTGACCTGTTCACTAAGTTTGTCTTGTTTTTCACTCTGTTGTCTGACCTGTTCACTAAGTTTGTCTTGTTTTTCACTCTGTTGTCTGACCTGTTCACTAAGTTTGTCTTGTTTTTCACTCTGTTGTCTGACCTGTTCACTAAGTTTGTCTTGTTTTTCACTCTGTTGTCTGAAACTTTGTTGCAAAAATGCCATAATTTGTTCCAAGCCAAAATTAGCATTTCTATTCTCTGTGTTAATTAATACTGGATCTGGAATTGTCTCATTTTCAGTAACCATTTGGTTATTCTGAGATTCACACAAAGGTTTCTCAGTCGAATTTACACTGTCGGTCACTATTTCGGAATTAAATAAATCCGGCGTACTTTCCGTACATTGATCATTTTCATTCGAAAAATTTGTCTGTGCGTTAGTTGAATTTTCCAGACCGGGTGTATTAGGCTGGGCAGCGCTCATTACAACAGAGCGTCCCTCGTCATCGATTGTCGTCAAATCAACAGAGGACATAACCGAGTTCGTTTGTTCATCATTAAGACAAAAATCATCGTTAGTGGTTGAAAAGCATTGATTGTCGGTGCACGCAGGATTGTCATTATTACACTGCGTGTCCGAATTACTATCAGTCACGTTGTTTAAATCGGTAATTTCATTCAAAATACCTCGCGATACACTATTCACAGTCTTTCGCGGCATTTTCACAATAAACACAAATATTCACAAAAGAAATAATCACAATGCAAAACAACACACAAATTCAACAGAGCAACGAATTGCCGATGATCTGAGGAAAGAAAGTTACAAATTAATAAAAGCGTTGCGCCAAATTATAATTATATCTAAACAATAAGAGCAGATATCTGACTGTTTTTCAAAAGATTCACACGAAATACGATCCTGGACTGGGTGTCGCCAAGTGTAACCTCCCCACAACATTTTCTCTCAAAATATAACTATATTTATTAGTAATTGAGCCACAGCTAAGTGTGACCTTCCCACAGAATATTAATGGCAAAGACAATTAAATGAAAGCTCGCTATCTGACTCAAGTACAAATTCCCATAAAATAATGAACGATAATCTCATGACAATGAAACTACAGTGATAACCAAAAGTCAATTAAACCGAAATGTCGGTGTTTGCCCTGTGCGAATTTAGAATAAATTTCTTACCTTAGTAAAATTGCATGTCAAATTTCTGCTCTTGTTGTTGCGCACCGCTTGGAGCAACTGCATTGCAAATAATAATATTTCCTTTTTTTTTGTAATCTAATTGAGAACTGAAACTTTTGTTTAAGGGAAGTGGAACGAAATAGTTACTTCAATAAAAATGAAAGTTTTATGTAAAATTGCTTTTTGAAATCAAAGTTATTATTGGGGGCACTTGTTGAAAATAAGCTTTACATTATGCGATAATTATCTTAATTAACAGTATACCTCATTGAGCATCATGACCAGTGTTGTCGCCTCACCACATCACGCAACCCCACTCGGCTGCCACCACTGACCGACCGCTCTGCATGACGACTACTAGCGTACTTCTCTCCACTAGACACAGCTACAGACTCGCAACGACTGACTGAGTACTGAGAACCGCTCGCAACACTCGCGTGGTCAAGCGCATACTCTCTGGTCACAGATGCTACAATGCCTCAGCATCGCTGCCGCACAACATACGTGTTACATGGTCCTACACTTGGAGCTACGGTCTGGGATGCGGTTTAGTATGGCAGCGTGAGCACTGTCGTGGCCGACCCACACAGCCTGTCAGTCTGGTGATTCGACTTGTTGTGCTGCTACTAATGACCAGCATTCCACGAGGTGTTTTTCAACAGGATAACGCTCGCCCACATAGCGCTGTCGAAGCCCAATATGCTCTACACAGTGACGACATGCTGCACTGGCCTGCTCGATCACCAGATCTGTATCCAACTGAGAATAGATAGAACATCATTGGACGATAGCTCCAGCTCCATCCATAAACAGAATTAGCCGGTCTTGTATCGACCAAGTGCCACAGGCATGGAAATCCATCCCAGAAACTGATATCCGGCGCTTATACAACACAATGCATGCACGTTTACATGGTTCCATTCAACATTCAGGCGGTCACACCGGCTATTAATATAACAGCTGTTCACATTTGCAATGGAAATCTCGCGCTTGCATTGACGTGTGATCATGCAATGTTGATCACTTACATACGTTACCTAGACGAAAGTATTTATGAAATTTTATTACTCTACATTAGTTACCCTTTTGGTGTTGCTACGTTTCTTTAGTCATTGTATTATCTATCCAGTCCCCTCTATAAGTCATAGAAGTTCGTAAGGAGAATTTTAGAGCATCGTGTGGATACCATCATACCGCAGTCTTCTCTTGAGTACCAGAAAATCACCCGAAGACGAAGCGCACATGCCGGCCGTGGTGGCCGAGCGGTTCTAGGCGCTACAGTCTGGAACCGCGCGACCGTTACGGTCGCAGGTTCGAATCCTGCCTCGGGCATGGATGCGTGTGATGTCCTTAGGTTAGTTAGGTTTAAGTAGTTCTAAGTTGTAGGGGACTGATGACCTTAGAAGTTAAGTCCCATAGTGCTCAGAGCCATTTGAACCATTTTTGAAGCGCACATACTCGGACAAACATAACGGGTTTTCAACGATATGTTCCTACTCGACAAGAACACTTTTTGATACAATTTAATCACTCTAATGGGAATTCCAAGAGCATAAGAAAAAAATTTGTTATGTTGTTAGCCTGTAGCAGACCAGCTTGGAGGAGGGACCTGTGTTGGTCAACCTTTTGCCCATCTACCTATCTACGAACTTCTATGGAACCCTTCGAAGACTTGACAACAACGGTTGTTGTCAGATCTTCGAAGGAAGCATTTGAATAACAAATTTGTGATATTCAGACAGTGATGGCTCCAGCATGCCAATATCGAAACATCTGTATGCCTATACATGAAATACACATGGGACCCGAAGATGACATATTGAAATACCGAAACTTCTCTAAACGTAAGGGTGTTAAGCGATTTTTCTTGATAAACAGTTAAAAATAAACTTTTGAGTGTCATAATTGAGAATAACGAACTTGTTTATTTGGTGATCCCAAAAGACTCGATGGGGCAGGTACAGTAGTTGGACGTAGTTGGGTTTCGATGCTGGAATAACTTTGAGGGAAGATTTTCAGGTCTACTTCTGCTGTATGAATGTAATGCTAGTCTCCACCTGTAAAACAATAATACAGTCAAGCTGCAGCCACAAGTACATAATCAACTCTCTTCATAAAGGTTTTCCAATGCGCTGATATATAGCTGGAATAAATCAGAAAACTTAATGAACCACCAGAATTGGAATTCCTGCCAAATAATTTTTATATTGCATTCCTCTTCATGTGTATTACTTGAAGAAATTTTATTCATGTTATGCGTATGGTGTAAAAAAATGGTATGTGTAATGCCTATATGCATTACCTTCAATTGTTTAAGCCAAGTATTACGCACATTTTGCGATCGGGAACGCTCAGTAGCAGTCAGGCTACATGTTCATCTGACAATTATGCGTCAGCAAGGAGCATTAACCATAATATCACAGGAGGCAATGTTGTTCAACCTTAGTAGGGACAAGATCCGACTATTCGGGAGTAGGATCTTACAGTCTGAGACAGTGTTCCGACACAAGCTTCCGTCACAATGTCTGCAAACGTGACGTCAGATCCGTCTAGCAACAGCGATATGAACGCCCAGTGGCTAAAATATATATATATATATATATATATATATATATATATATATATATATATATATATATATATACTCCTGGAAATGGAAAAAAGAACACATTGACACCGGTGTGTCAGACCCACCATACTTGCTCCGGACACTGCGAGAGGGCTGTACAAGCAATGATCACACGCACGGCACAGCGGACACACCAGGAACCGCGGTGTTGGCCGTCGAATGGCGCTAGCTGCGCAGCATTTGTGCACCGCCGCCGTCAGTGTCAGCCAGTTTGCCGTGGCATACGGAGCTCCATCGCAGTCTTTAACACTGGTAGCCTGCCGCGACAGCGTGGAAGTGAACCGTATGTGCAGTTGACGGACTTTGAGCGAGGGCGTATAGTGGGCATGCGGGAGGCCGGGTGGACGTACCGCCGAATTGCTCAACACGTGGGGCGTGAGGTCTCCACAGTACATCGATGTTGTCGCCAGTGGTCGGCGGAAGGTGCACGTGCCCGTCGACCTGGGACCGGACCGCAGCGACGCACGGATGCACGCCAAGACCGTAGGATCCTACGCAGTGCCGTAGGGGACCGCACCGTCACTTCCCAGCAAATTAGGGACACTGTTGCTCCTGGGGTATCAGCGAGGACCATTCGCAACCGTCTCCA
Source organism: Schistocerca nitens (assembly GCF_023898315.1). Classification (NCBI taxonomy): domain Eukaryota; kingdom Metazoa; phylum Arthropoda; class Insecta; order Orthoptera; family Acrididae; genus Schistocerca; species Schistocerca nitens. Next base: position 43,571,670 of record NC_064623.1, on the reverse strand, counting down.
TGAAGCTGGGCTACGGTCCCGCACACCGTTAGGCCGTCTTCCGCTCACGCCCCAACATCGTGCAGCCCGCCTCCAGTGGTGTCGCGACAGGCGTGAATGGAGGGACGAATGGAGACGTGTCGTCTTCAGCGATGAGAGTCGCTTCTGCCTTGGTGCCAATAATGGTCGTATGCGTGTTTGCCGCCGTGCAGGTGAGCGCCACAATCAGGACTGCATACGACCGAGGCACACAGGGCCAACACCCGGCATCATGGTGTGGGGAGCGATCTCCTACACTGGCCGTACACCACTGGTGATCGTCGAGGGGACACTGAATAGTGCACGGTACATCCAAACCGTCATCGAACCCATCGTTCTACCATTCCTAGACCGGCAAGGGAACTTGCTGTTCCAACAGGACAATGCACGTCCGCATGTATCCCGTGCCACCCAACGTGCTCTAGTAGGTGTAAGTCAACTACCCTGGCCAGCAAGATCTCCGGATCTGTCCCCCATTGAGCATGTTTGGGACTGGATGAAGCGTCGTCTCACGCGGTCTGCACGTCCAGCACGAACGCTGGTCCAACTGAGGCGCCAGGTGGAAATGGCATGGCAAGCCGTTCCACAGGACTACATCCAGCATCTCTACGATCGTCTCCATGGGAGAATAGCAGCCTGCATTGCTGCGAAAGGTGGATATACACTGTACTAGTGCCGACATTGTGCATGCTCTGTTGCCTGTGTCTATGTGCCTGTGGTTCTGTCAGTGTGATCATATGATGTATCTGACCCCAGGAATGTGTCAATAAAGTTTCCCCTTCCTGGGACAATGAATTCACGGTGTTCTTATTTCAATTTCCAGGAGTATATATATATATATATATATATATATATATATATATATATATATAGGGAACGAGAGAAGTGTTCTTTTCGGCTGAGGGAGGAAGGGAGGTCTCTCTTGTCCTTCCGGAAGACGGGGCGAGTTGGTCGCGAGGCGCCTCTCAAAACGCACGGTCGAGTAACAGGGGCGGCTCTAAAAGAACGGTCGCGAGTGCATATTTCAGATGTTTAACAAGATATAAAGTGAAGTTATTAGTTACAAGAACGCCACGTGTCGTGGGCAGTGTCTCTCATTACGTAAAGTCAGAAAACAGTGTTAATATGTGTGTAAAGGGTCGAATAACGGCGTAGTCCAGAGCCGCCATATTGCAGATATGGATTCTGTGACGTGTGTGACGAAGAAATTTCCGTATTAAAACAATTATAGCACAAACGTTGTTGACAATTAACAACTGGCATCCCTGAACACTCCACTTCAGCAGGATCACAAACTACATGGAACCTGGCGACTGGGGGCTGTCACTGTGCTACGAGGGACTTACCGAAGCGGCAAGACACCAGGTCAGTGATACCGCCCAGAGAAGAACCTCCTTCTCGCTACAGTGCCAATGAGGGTGTTGTATACGTTTTAAGCATTTCTTTACAAATTACATTATTCTAGTGATTTTATAACTATATACGCTCAATAAATTATTTATTATAATATTGTGAGTTGCCGGCCGCGGTGGCCAAGCGGTTCTAGGCGCTTCAGTCGGGAACCGCGCGACTGCTACGGTCGCAGGTTCGAATCCTGCCTCGGGCATGGATGTGTGTGTTGTCCTTAGGTTAGTTAGGTTTAAGTAGTTCTAAGTTCTAGAAACCAGATGGCAGTTATAAGAGTGGAGGGGCATGAAAGGGAAGCAGTGGTTGGGAAAGGAGTGAGACAGGGTTGTTGCCTCTCCCCGATGTTATTCAATCTGTATATTGAGCAAGCAGTAAAGGAAACAAAAGAAAAATTCGGAGGAGGTATTAAAATTCATGGAGAAGAAGTAAAAACTTTGAGGTTCGCCGATGACATTGTAATTCTGTCAGAGACAGCAAAGGACTTGGAAGAGCAGTTGAACGGAATGGACAGTGTCTTGAAAGGAGGATATAAGATGAACATCAACAAAAGCAAAACGAGGATAATGGAATGTAGTCAAATTAAATCGGATGAGGCTGAGGGGATTAGATTAGGAAATGAGACACTTAAAGTAGTAAAGGAGTTTTGCTATTTAGGGAGTAAAATAACTGATGATGGTCGAAGTAGGGAGGATATAAAATGTAGACTGGCAGTGGCAAGGAAATCGTTTCTGAAGAAGAGAAATTTGTTAACATCGAGTATAGGTTTAAGTGTCAGGAAGTCGTTTCTGAAAGTATTTGTATGGAGTGTAGCGATGTATGGAAGTGAAACATGGACGATAACCAGTTTGGACAAGAAGAGAATAGAAGCTTTCGAAATGTGGTGCTACAGAAGAATGCTGAAGATAAGGTGGGTAGATCACGTAACTAATGAGGAGGTATTGAATAGGATTGGGGAGAAGAGAAGTTTGTGGCACAACTTGACTAGAAGAAGGGATCGGTTGGTAGGATATGTTTCGAGGCATCAAGGGATCACAAATTTAGCATTAGATGGCAGCGTGGAGGTTAAAAATCGTAGAGGGAGACCAAGAGATCAATACACTAAGCAGATTCAGAAGGATGTATGTTGCAGTAGGTACTGGGAGATGAAGAAGCTTGCACAGGATAGAGTAGCATGGAGAGCTGCATCAAACCAGTCTCAGGACTGAAGACCACAACAACAACTAGTTCTAGGGGACTTATGACCTCAGCAGTTGAGTCCCATAGTGCTCAGAGCCCCCCCCCCCCCCCCCCCAGCAATCTTTCTAAGGGCGAGAAATATTCGACTGTTCGAAAGATAACCACAGTAGCGTTTGAGTACAAGCGACACAGTACTGTAGCATGACATGTTGGGACAAGACACAGGGAAGACTATGAGCATTCAGACCCCAAAATGGCCTCCGCACACGTGTTGCCGTGTTCTGCAGCAGTTTTGCCCGCACGTTTGGTGGGCTGGTTCCTCGTGCCGCGACGCAGACGTATGTGCGCCTGACGGCCACGCGTCCACACACGCCGTTGCGTTGGCGTGACCCACCAGATAGCGTCCCCGTTGTCTGCTCGGCGACGTGAAAAATGGCGCCGAGTGTGCGTCGTCACGGAAGCCATCAGTCACGGCCGTGGTGACGCGGCGCTGAGCGATTGTCACGCGACCCCCCGGCGGCGGCACGCCACGGGCCGCTATTGCCTTGTTACGGCCATCACCACCGAATACCGTGCGACGTTTGCAGCCGCCATTGTGACGCCAGGAGCGCTTACTGGGACATTCCTAGCGCCAACGTTCTCGCAAACATGTAATAAAAGAAAGCTGTCATACATCCCAGGAGAGCCACAACATTTCAAACTGGAACAGACTTGAAACTAATATTTTGATATTATGGTGTAGAACTGAGTGTGGTTTGCGGAAATAGAATAGATGAAATAATTCTAATGATATACAGGATATAGCAGGTGCATGGATCCTTTATTGTATGATTATATTATAGCGGAACAAACACTGGTAGCAGTTACTTCTGTAAAATATGCCGGCCGAAGTGGCCGTGCGGTTAAAGGCGCTGCAGTCTGGAACCTCAAGACCGCTACGGTCGCAGGTTCGAATCCTGCCTCGGGCATGGATGTTTGTGATGTCCTTAGGTTAGTTAGGTTTAACTAGTTCTAAGTTCTAGGGGACTAATGACCTCAGCAGTTGAGTCCCATAGTGCTCAGAGCCATTTTTTGTAAAATATCTGGGAGTATGCATACTGAACTAGTTGAAGTGGAATGATCATATAAAATTAATTGTTGGTAAGGCGGGTGCCAGGTTGAGATTCATTGGGAGAGTCCTTAGAAAATGTAGCCAATCAACAAAGGAGGTGGCTTACAAAACACCCGTTCGGTTCAAAAATGGTTCAAATGCCTCTGAGCACTATGGGACTTAACATCTATGGTCATCAGTCCCCTAGAACTTAGAACTACTTAAACCTAACTAACCTAAGGACATCACACAACACCCAGTCATCACGAGGCAGAGAAAATCCTTGACCCCGCCGGGAATCGAACCCGGGAACCCGGGCGTGGGAAGCGAGAACGCTACCGCACGACCACGAGCTGCGGACACACTCATTCGGCCTATAGTTGAGTATTGCTCACTAGTGTGGGATCCGTACCAGGTCGGGTTGACAGAGGGGATAGAGAAGATCCAAAGAAGAGCGGCGCGTTTCATCACAGGATTATTTGGTAAGCGTGACAGCGTTACGGAGATGTTTAGGAAACTCAAGTGACAGACTCTGCAAGAGCTTGCTTTCCAGGTTTCGAGAGGGTGCATTTATGGATGAAGTATCGAATATATTGCTTCCCCCTACTTATATCTCCCTAGAAGATCACAATTGTAAAATCAGAGAGATTCGAGCGCACACGGAGGCTTTCCGGCAGTCGTTCTTCCCGCGAACCATACGCGAGTGGAACAGGAAAGGGAGGTAACGACAGTGGCACGTAAAGTGCCCTCCGCCACACACCTTTGGGTGGTTTGCGGAGTATAAATGTAGATGTTGATGTAGATGTACAAGTGTACGTATTTCTGTTGGTGACTAACGATGGTAAACCGAACAACATTTTATCAGTAATTACATCAAAAATGGCTCTAAGTACTATGGGACTTAACATCGGAGGTCATCAAGAAATGTGTGTGAAATCTTATGGGGCTTCACTGCTAAGGTCATCAGTCCCTAAGCTTACACACTACTTAACCTAAATTATCCTAAGGATAAACACACACACCCATGCCTGAGGGAGGACTCGAACCTCCGCCGGTACCAGCCGCAGGAGGTCATCAGTCCCCTAGACTAAGAACTACTTAAACCTATCTAACCTAAGGACATCACACACAACCATGCCCGAGGCAGGATTCGTACCTGCGACCGTAGCAGCCGCGTGGTTCCGGACTGAAGCGCCTAGAACCGCTCGACCACAGAGTCCGGCAGTAATTACATCTTATGCAGACTAATAATGATAGCTATTACAAGTAATTTGCTTTTAGGTTGTTTGAACCACCAAGTAGGTGTGGCTGAGCCAGCCGTTAATGCTTATTTTCAACTGAGTAGCAGGCCAAGTGCTAAAGTTAATGTTCATAAAACGGGAAGTCTATACTGACACGCACAGTCTACTTAGAGGTTAAGCTACGAACGTGCAGAAAACATAGTGTTGCAAAGTTTCTGACCTAAAAATGAAAGACTGTTCAACGAAGAGAAGAAACAACCAATACTGTGGAACGTATGTTTCAATATTAAGGCATCATATGTAGAAATATTTGCACTTATACCATCTACAATCCATATTACTTGACTAAATTGGCTGTTGAACCTAAATAACGAAAAGTGTAAGGTCTTCCATTCACTTGAGTGCTAAAAGTAATCCGTTAAACTTCGGTTACACGATAAATCAGTCAAATTCAACTAAATACCAAGGAATTACAATTACGAACAACTTAAATTGGACGGAACACCCAGAAAATGTTGTGGAGAAGGCTAACGAAATACTGCGTTTTATTGGAAGGACACTTAGTAAATGTAACAGATCTACTAAGGAGACCGCCTACACTACGCTTGTCACTCCCGTTCTAGGATACTGCTGCACGGTGTGGGATCCTTACTAGATAGGATTGACGGAGTTCATCGAAAAAGTTCAAAGAAGGGAAGGAGGTTTTGTATTACCGTGAAATAGGGGAGGGAGTATCACTGAAATGACACAGGATTTGGAATGGACATCATTAAAACATAAGCGTTGCGTTGTTCTCTGAATGCGGAAATATTTTGTTACCGCCGACCTACATAGGGAGAAACAATCATCACGATAAAATAAGGGAAATAAGAGATAATACGGAAAGATGTAGGTGTTCGGTGTTTCCGCGCGCTGTACAACATAGGAATAATAGAAAATTGTGAAGGTGGTTCCATGAACCCACTGCCAGGCACTTAAATGTGATTTGTAGAGTATTCATGTAGATGTAGATGTCCGTCAAGGATCAATGGTAAGGCCACGTATTTGCATGCTCTTTGGAAATGATATGCTTGTAGCAATAGTTATGTGTATGTGTGTGTTGTTTGTGTTCTACATCTCCTACCATTCCGCTGGATCGATATCAACAAAGCTGAATACACATAACACTTACTTTCTGGAAAGACCCAATGTGGAAGTAGAACCATCTCCGTCTCAAGCCCATGTATGCATCACGACCCACTAATTGCCACACTTTATTTATCCAGTATTTGAGAACGAGAGGATATACTGACTTGCAACACCCCTTACGTGTAATTACTAACCTTACGAAACATTTTCTCGCCGACACCTACCACAAAAATACAAATGGGAAAAAAAATCGAGCTTAATGCATTTTCACCGCCCATGCAGTAAACTGCCGCATCAAGCACGACCCTCTAATTAATTACTGTTTTACTAGAAGCTCTATTAGCAACACTTTTGCAGTCAGTATGCACATATACCACTGAATGTACCTGCATAAATATATCGTTGTACTACACGTAGGAGATACAACGTCATAAGCACTGAGATACTTGAAAAGCTGCCGCACGGTTCATGATGTTTTAATCTGCTACTTCTTTACTGCCAACTCTATTAGCAACGAATTTTGTAGACAGTATCTACATGTATCATTAGATGCATCCGTAAAATTGTATTGTTATACTACGCATAAAATAACAATCGTTTCAGAGCATTCACACAAGGTCGGCGCCGGCGGCGACACCTACAACGTGCTGACATGAGGAAAGTTTCCAACCGATTACTCATACACAAACAGCAGTTGATCGGCGTTGCCTGGTGAAACGTCGTGATGCCTCGTGTAAGGAGGAGAAATGCGTACCATCACGCTGCCGACTTTGATAAAGGTCGGATTGTAGCCTATCGTCAATGCGGTTTATCGTATCGCGACATTGGTGCTCCCGTTGGTCGAGATCTAATGCCTGTTAGCAGAATATGGAATCGTTGGGCTCAGGAGGGTAATACGGAACGCCGTGCTGGATCCCAACGGCCTCGTATCACTAGCAGTCGAGATGACAGGCATCTTATCCGCATGGTCGTAGCGGAACGTGCAGCCACGTCTCGATCCCTGAGGCAACAGATGGGGAAGTTTGCAAGACAACAACCACCTGTGCGAACAGTTCGACGACGTTTGCAGCAGCATGGACTATCAGCTCGGAGACCATGGCAGCGATTACCCTTGACGCTGCATCACAGACTGGAGCGCCTGCGATGGTGTACTCAACGACGAACCTGGGTACACGAATGGCAAAACGTCATTTTTTCGGATGAATCCAGGTTCTCTTTACAGCATCATGATGGTCGCATCCGTGTCTGGTGACATCGCGGTGAACGCACATTGGAAGCGTGTATGCGTCATCGCCATACTGGCGTATCACCCGGCGTGATGGGTGCCATTGGTTACACGTCTCGGTCACCTCTTGTTCGCATTGACGGCACTTTGAACAGTGGACGTTACATTGCAGATGTGGTACGACCCGTGGCTCGACCCTTCATTCAATCCCTGAGAAACCCTACATTTTAGCAAGATAATGCACGACGGCATGTTGCAGGTCCTGTACGGGCCTTTCTGGATACAGAAGATGTTCGACTGCTGCTCTAGCCAGCACATTCTCCAGATCTCTCACCAATTGAAAACGTCTGGTCAATGGTGGCCGAGCAACTGGCTCGCACAATACGCCAGTCACTATTGATGAACTGTGGTATCGTGTTGAAGCTGCATGGACAGCTGTACCTGTACACGCCATCCAAGCTCTGTTTGACTCAGTGCCCAGGCGTATCAAGGCCGTTATTACGGCCAGAGGTGGTTGTCCTGGGTACTGATTTCTCAGGATCTATGCACATAAATTGAGTGAAAATGCAACCATATATCTGTTCTAGTATAATGTATTTGTCCAATGAATACCCGTTTATCATCTGCATTTCTTCTTGTTGTAGCAATGGCCAATAGTGTATAAGTGATAGAAAGTATATTATACATTAAAAATCATGTTCTCCAAGATCGCTTGTATATCTTTGTATTGATTACCGGATTCAACATATCAGTGCTGTCATCATGTGATGGTGCAAGATATTAACAAAAGCACATATCGGTCGAAAGTGCTAACCAATAGAATGATTTACAAGCGATCTTGGCGAACCAGAAATTTTAAGAATACAGACTGCCCACTGTAGTTCACGCAATGCCAAACGTGTATAACATAAACATAACATAGTCTAATTTCGCTGCACTGCAGTAATTTGTGATATGTAAAAGTAGCTCGAGTCCAAACTTGCAGTCACACTTCAAGCAGTGTGACTCAGATGCCCCTTTATACTAGTTTTATGCAACCTGCAATGCCTCCAAATAATACGTAAAAAACTTTCATATTCTCTCGCTCACTTTATGGAAACTATTACTATTACAGAAAAATAAACAAGACCTTTTTGTAGGAAGTTTAATGAAGTTAATTTTTGTACTAGTTCGCTAGAAGCCATAGTTTTTAATTTATTTAAGAAAAACGTACAAAAGTGACCTTCAAATATATATTTCTCGGCTTACTCAAAACTGTGACCTCCGATTAAAACGTGTCTCACTGCGAAATTTAACTGTATTAAATTTCCTAGAAGAAGGTCATGTTCATTTTGTAAAATGTTCATTTTGTAGGATGTGAGGTCCGCCAGTTATGCAAAACATGTTTCAACACCATTGTGCCATCATCAGTGGGTTTACGATTTATTTATTCTGTAGTGTGAACACTTTTATTAAATGATTACAAAACTGTGTGGATGTTTAGTTCAAACATAAGTCTGTTTCTTTTTGATAATACCTTTGCACTTGGAGTGCATGATTTTTCCGGATCCCTTGTGTATTATTTACTACAGGTAGCTTGTCACCTGCAACCAAACGATGTTAATGAGAAATTTTGCTGAGAGGTAACCTATCATCTAGAATGTATTTTAGTTTGTTGCAATATTTCGCGATTATATGCGTTTTTACTTACGTTTTCGTGTGACAAGCGCTTTTATTCTCCGCATCACGATGAACTGTCTTGATGCACACGTAAATATAACAAGTGTTTTCCACAAATAAGGTCGTAAAAACACTTTTAACTTGACCAAAATACAGTGTGATTGTGGTTTGTTGTATGTTCACCAGAGAGTTCGGCGCCAAATTTGAATTTTGTTTACAATTTATCTTTGTGTGTGTGTGTGTGTGTGTGTGTGTGTGTGTGTGTGTGTGTGTTGGTAGACTTTATCTGTTTGTGTTCTGTTTGTTGTAAAGTTCCTTTAATGTATTCATTTTGTATGTAGGACTAATAGTTTGCAGGAAATGAGAGAGGCAACACGAAAATTTGCACGTGGAATTTGAATGCTGCATAAAACCCATCAGCAGGGGCAGCTGAATCATCTTTCATGCAATGCAGTGTGATTTAGATGTGGGTGATGCAAGCATATTGCACAAATAGCGTTATCGTTTTTAAAAAAAATACAGAATAACGGTCTTAGAAAATATGAGGAGTGTTTAATAAGTTATAATTTTTTTTTCCTGAAAGCACATTGGTTTTATTCAGAATTCCATTGTATCTCATTATTGGTCATTATTTTGGCTACAAAGCACTATTTTTCATCATAATATCTGTTCTGTGCAACTGCCCTACGCCATCCTACTAGGAGATCCTGTATGCTGGCATGTTACTATTCTACCGATGGAGCAAACGTCACACTGCATCAATTACCTCACAATTATTCAAAAACTTCATAGTTTCCTGCCGTTATGTAGACAGGAGTGACACCACCAGCAGTCGACCAATGGTGTAAACGCCCAGAAGATGACCCCTACGTCGGGCTGAAACCGGTTGGCGGTATAATAATAATAAATTCGATTAAGACTGTTTTTGAATAATTGATTAATCATACTAATCGCTGCTTCATCTCCACAACCATGTTGTCCAAAAATTACCTCCCAATCATTCACGCACTGCTTCCCGAGGCGCCCATCCTTCACTTGACCAAACAGATGTAATTCAGAAGGTGAAACACCCGAGCTGTAGGGTGGATGAGGAAAAGCAGTTAAATGAAGTTTTTCCTGTTCCTCTTCGGGAGTGTGCAGACTTGGCTGAGGTCTTGTGTTATTATGGATGAAGAGGAGTTCGTTTCCATCTTTGAGGCTACGAAACGGTGAAGTAGTTTGTTCACATTCCTGAGGGTAGCACAGCTGTGTGCGGCGAACCAGCACGCGAGAGATCAGGCGGGTTTCATGACCTTTGTCGCGGTGATGACACAAGTCTCGTCCAACGATTCAGCGTGCTTTTGTTCAACGACTGTTTCTGTAGGCATACTGCAAGCGTGTCTGAGTAACTGCAATGCTCTAGTTTCCTGCCATAAGAAATTCAATTTCAACGCGAACGAGAGGACCTTCTGGGTGGTGCATCGAGTTATGAGCTCCCACTGCGCCTGCTTATAGTGTGGGTAGGCACCTATCACAACCTACAATTGTAGGTGCCAATGCGGCCTCGTTTTTGAAATACTGCCTGTACAAGTTTGGGCAGCTCTTTATATACAGAAAAGTTTCACTGTTCTGCAAGTGAGCGAGTAGCCGAGCGTCTGCTTTCCGCAGCGCTGCGGCGAGGACGTCTTGTTTACGTCCCATCCACGCGGTCGCGAGTGCCCGTAGTTGTTTACTGCTGTGTTGTCGCTAGTTTAGAGTCCACCACTACCGACGCAACATGGCACATTCATACAGACAAACCAACATCAAGATCAGTTTTCAAACCGATCATGCACGACCGCGAGCTTTTGAAGTGGAACGTTTTCTACGTGACGACGTTAAAATTGACCCGCAAGACATAATTGGTATCCATCTCTCTATCACGAGCAGTGTTGTCTACGTCAAGCTAGTAAGTGACGAGGTGTGCAACAGAATCGTGAGCGCACATGCGAACGATCTTAAATTGAAACATTCTGATGGCCATATCGATCACGCGGGGCTTGGCCTCCGTACGATACGCGTCTTCGAACTCCCTTTCGAAGTACCACCGGACGTAGTCACCGCGGCTTTCCAGCCCTACGGCAGAGTGATCAGCCATATGGCCGAAAAATGGACCACCTTTACAACGTACCCCGTACTTAACGGGGTACGACAGATTAAAATTGAACTGACCAAACATGTTCCGTCATATCTTGTCATCGGCGGATGTAGGGCGATCGTTATGTATGACGGTCAGCCACGCACTTGCTCTGTTTGTGGCCAAGTAGGGCATGTCCGGTCGGACTGTCTCCGACGACGGCTTACTCAAATCCCGACAGGTGAATCTATGACTCCTTCTACGGTGACGACCCTTCCTCTCAATTACGCCGAAGTTACACGGGCAGCAACCTTTTCCGATGCTGACGACATTAGTCCGATAGCCGCCCCCGAAGGCGAGAACAAAATGGCTTCTGCAGTACAGGATCCGGCCTCTACAACGGCGCCCCCACCTGAAGATAATCACCGACCGACCTTGCAAGAAGGCGTGGATGCCAGGATGGACATTGACCCACGGGTTGTGCCGACAGCGGCTTTTCTTCCAGACACCGGAGCAGCTGACGAAATCCGCCCACATTCAGATACTGAAACACACGTCCGTAAACAGCGTTCCCCGCGAAAACACAAGAGACGGCGGCGTGCTCCATCGGACGAGTGTTTGCAGCGATCGTCTGACATGGACTGTGGAAATTCCGACGACGGTACCGGCGGTACAGAGGCCGATGTAACTTCAAACTCAACAGATCACAGTGGTGACGGCTTCAGCCCTTCCGACCCCACAGAACAGCAGGATCACAAGCAGACAGCCGCTACCGATTCCCAGCCAGCAGAGCCGATGGAATCAGCGCCGAGTGCCGCAGCAGCCACTAACAGCCACCAACAGCCGATGGTATTTCATGACGACTGGGCGGACGACTGTGAGGAACACTCCTTGCCCATCGTGTCGGACGACACGGGGGGAAATTTACCCCACCAGTGTTGATCCTTTCCCGCCGTCAGTTACAGTGACGAGACAGCCTTACAAGGGTATTGATGGCCAACAAGGATGCTGTGGATAGACCTCAAACTTATCGCGTTGCAACTATAAACATCAACACTATACGGACGCGCGCTAAGTTATCCATGCTTCAGGATATGTTGAACTCTGCTTCCATCGACATAGCCCTTCTCGAAGAAGTGTACGTCGACGACTTCCCAGGCATGTACGGTTACGATGCATGCGTCTCTCCCAGCTTCCCCAACAGGCAGCGGTGTCGCTGTACTTCCTCGGGAAGGGATAGTGGCGGACGATATCCTGTTTCTGCCTGGGGCAAGAGGAATGGCACTCACATTACTGGGTGTCCGCCTTATCAATATCTACGCACCTTCCGGGACGGACAAACGTCGCGAACGTTCACGATTCTTTGCGGAAGACGTCGCCCCGCTCTTCCAAGGCCGCCACGACCATCTGGTGTTTGGAGGTGACTACAGTTGCGTACTGGCGCCCAGAGATCAACTCCCACGACATAATCCGTGCCCGGAACTCGAGACGCTAATTCAAGATCTGCAGATGGTGGACACTTGGGAACATCTTCACGGCCACCGACCGGGATTCACGCACTTCACGAGTCACTCTTCCAGTCGTATCGATCGGATTTATCTCACGCTCTCTCGCCGCTGGAACACAGGATGCGGAACTGTGGCCTGCAGCATTCTCGGACCACTCAGCTTACATTTGTGCCGTCACCCTGCGGCGGCAACAAGTGTGGAGAAGCCGCAGCCCGTGGAAATTAAACATCGCTCACCTGTCGTACCCGGATTGCCGCCAAGCCGTTGAGGATACGTGGCATTCTTGTGAAAATCGCCTCCGTGCATATCCCACAACGATCCGCTGGTGGTTGGACTGCGCCAAACCGGCACTGAGGCGGATAACCTACGGTCGTGACCACGCTACATGGCGAAGACATACACTCGACTTTTACTTCCGGGTCCTGCGCGACTGCGATGCTATGGCGCCGTCTCCGGAACGACAAACGACGGTCCACCGTGCTAAGGCTCAGATCATCGCTCATATGCGACGCCACCTGGAGGGGGTAGTCATCCGCTCGAGGACGCAGGATCGGATACCGAGGGAACGCCCGTCAATGTTCCACGTCCTTCGTGAACGTAAACGACGCCAACGAGCGCTGATACGCTTCATCGACACGGAGGACGGTCGTCGCCTCACCACGCAACAAGACATAAACACAGCGCTCTACCATCATTATTCCCAACTCTATTCCGCTCAGACCCCTGATCCGACAGCACTGGAGGACGTCTCTCAGACGATTTACGGCACCGTCACCCCGGCAATGGAAGCGGCCTTGATGGAAGAAATTACAGAAGAAGAAGTGATCGACGCCATTAGAAAAGGAGCTGTCAACAAGTCTCCGGGTCCTGATGGCCTCCCCTTGGAATTTTACCGGACTTTTCAATATTTATTAACCTCCCGATGGACGGACATCTGTCGCGAACTACTATCCCCGGAAGTGCCGCTCCCTGCGGCCCTTGTGGAAGGGATGATTATTCCTATTCACAAACCGTCCGGTGGCCCACGACTGCAGGACTACCGCCCGTTGACGCTATTGAACAAGATCTTTTCTCGGCGCGGATACGCCAGACCCTACGAAATGTTATCTCACCCGATCAAACTCAAACGTCATTAGGAGGCGACAATAATATTCAAACAGCACTCAGTGAATATCGTGACTTGATCTCACTGGCGAGGGCATGTCATCTGAAGGGTGCACTGGCGGCAATCGATTTTAGTCAAGCTTTCGACCGAGTGGACCACAACTATTTGGAAGCGGTCCTCCAACATATGCGGTACCCACAGCCATTCGTCACTGTCGTCATGCGACTACTCCGTGGCGCGACGTCCAAGGTGATCGTCAACGGCCGACCTTCGCAGCCCCTCACCATTTCTCGATCGATACGCCAAGGGTGCCCTCTGTCCACTTTACTTTACGCTGCGACCGTGGAACCTCTCCACTGCGGCCTGCGCCAACGACTAACGGGTATGACGTTACGAGGCCACACTTTCCGGTGTAAAGAATACGCTGACGACCTGGTGATTGTCATCCGCAACGGTGACGACACCGCTAGCGCACTGAATTGGATAGCGACATATGGCACGGCCACTGGTAGTCGTATCAACGTCGCAAAGTCGGTGGCGATGAACATCGGGGTCGGATTGTCTGAGAACAGTGTCACCCCCTTACAGCTCAGAGATAGTTTGAAATGTCTCGGAATTGGTCTTACAGACGATATACGACGGACCGCTGCTCACAACTTTCGACGGCTTTTACGGAATGTTCGGACTGGAATTGCCAACAACCGCCTACGAGTCCTGGACATCGTCCAACGGACCCAGTATGTTAACACACATTTAGCGTCACGCATTCCGCACATCGCCCAGATATTATCTATATCGGTGATGCTAGCTCGCCGTATACTTGCGGCTTTTGGGTCCTTCGTGAGTTCAGGAATGCTTTTCAAGATCAAATATGAGACTCTCACCCTTCCCCCGGATCGGGGAGGGCTTGGCCTTTATCACGTTTATGACAGAGCGGTCGCCCTATTTGTGAGCACATTAGTCAAACTACGGCACCGCCGTCCGGACAGTCTGACCAGTTTGTTAATAGAAGAACTAGCACCGCCCTCCCTGTTGCCGCCTGTGCCGATACACCACGTCCCCTCCTCGCTCTTCTACATCGGTGTCTTTTACCTCGAACTCAGTTACGTTCGACTTGCCTTACCAGCGACTCAACTGGCGACGGCGAAGACGGTTTATAGGGTCCTGCAACGTGGACGACCCGATAACGTCGTGGAGAGGAAGCACCCGAACGTCAACTGGCGAGTAGTCTGGAGGACAATTCACCACGTAACACTGGACACTGACGTCACGGCGATGTGGTATATCACTGTCAACGGTAAGCAGGTGACCAGATCAAGGCTACATGCGATCCACATGGTAGACTCACCCACGTGCACGAGCTGTGGCGTTCGAGACGACGACGAGCACCGTCTTAGCTGTGGCGAGTCTACGGCAGTGTGGCACTTAGTGAGGCAAATGTCAGCATGCTTCCATCGGGTAACGCCGAATCATATCGACCCCAAGACTATCTTATTCCCGGATGAAACGTATTACCCACGCACTAAAACTAATGCAATGGTGTGGCTTCATGGACATGCGGTGCATTATTTGTTTCAAGACGGCACTAAGGACACATTAGACTTTTGGAACTATTTGCAGGAACGACACTGCAAGATCCTCCGTAACCCAAAGTATCGACAGTATTTTTCCAATTTTTTGTGGAGTGCGTTCCACGACCCTCCACGTAGCTGGAACATCACGGGTAAGAGAAGCTAAAATTACAATACGACGATAGAACACTACACGGTACAACGTGGGATCTACTTTCATCATTACGAGAAGTCATACCTGGATGATACAGCAGATGGAGAGTTTCGTTTTGAACCCTCTCACTCTTTAACAGTATTTGCCCCATTTTCTCTTTTTGTCCCCGGTGCGAAAAGGACTTCGCAGTTTTAGTTTTCCCATCCGGTGCAAGATGTAGCACTGGTTAATGGTGGTATGGATTCCACCCTTCAGTTTTGTTTCATGGTTTCCTTCGCCCCGCACTTTGCTCTCTTTCTTTATGCCTTTTTCTACAAATAGAAAAAAAATTGGCAAGCGAGCGAGACTCCCGCCCAGGCAACCCCGGTTCGAGACCCGTCTATGCAACTTTCGTTTCCTTTTTTTTCCAAATACCTGTTTTAATTTATAATTAATCATGAAAATTCCATAAGAAAGTGATTAAAAAGAATTACAAGCCTCTATAAATCAAAATTACACAGTGAATGTCAAATTTTGTTTCAATCGTTTGCGTTTTTTTTATTTTAACAGGAAATTAACCGTAATGTAATTTCTTGAAATATTTTATTATTTTTCAATTCTTTTTCGTTGTATTTTTAATTTTGTCTCGTTGAGGTAGGGGATATTAAAAAAATACCAACGAATGAGGGATTAAATTATGTTCCGTTTAATGGAGAGTTAATCGATATTAGCCTATATTTTGAAGAGTATATTCCGACGGATGATACGAGTACTTGCTATAAAAACAACCAAAACGTTTGTACTTTCGACACCACGAACATTGTACGAATGCACATTCACTTTCGTCACAATTGCATCTGTATTTTCTCAAGTTCGCAGGAAACGCCACTGCATTGACGTTATGGAATACTGTTAAAATAAATAAAAAAACGGAAAAGACTGAAACAAAATTTGACATTCAATGTGTAATTTTGATTTATAGAGTCTTGTAATTCTTTTTAATCAATTCCTTGCGGAATTTTCGTGATTAATTATAAATTAAAACAGGCATTTGGAAGAAAAATGAAACGAAACGTGCATAGACGGGTCTCGAACCAGGGTCGCTTGGACGGGGTCTCGCTCGTTCGCCACTTTTTTTTTTTTTAGTAATCTCATTTTGTTCGTTTCGGTCGTAGCTTCTGCTCGGGGCGAATGTCCTAAGACACCCGTGTAAGTTCGTTGTTGATCGATTAACTGAGTTTTTGTATTACAGAGCGCAGCTAACCCTCTGATCGAACACGCTGAGCTACCGTGCCGGCATGCTTTAGGATTTCAACTGCCCAAACTTTAACAGTCAATATTTGAAAAACGAAGGCGCACTGGCACCTACAATTTCAGGGTGAGATAGAAGCCTACCCTCACTATAAGCCGGCGAAGTGGGGGCCATAACTCGATACACCTCCCAGAAGGTCCCCTCGTAAGCTTCGAACGCAGCTGTGCCATAAACGCCATTTTGAACGATATGTATAGCACCGCCACCTTTCGGAACATCATGAAACTATAGAGACAGAGGCAAGAATATTCCATCATGTCCCACAACAGATTTCGCATTTCTACAACTGAAATTGGCCGAGAAAAAAATTGTTTTCATTACTTATTAAACGTCCCGTGTAATACGAAGATCTTGCATACCACTTCGAAAAAAATGATATTTACCTCAACCTTTTGGAGAAACTAGGAAGTTTTCCTAGTGAGAGACAGCATCATGACCGTTTTCTTAGCGTGCAAAATGTGATTCAATCAGAACCTTCGGAAACCTTTGAAGAAGTTTTTTCTGACATGTGAGTTCCTAACGAAAACTATTAATATCAACAGCGGTGCTATCATGCACAGGAGTGACCGTCACACTGAATAGCGCAACAAGAGCTGTAGCCTAGAGAAAGTAACGTGTACCTACTAGTAATCAGGGCGATCTAGAGATGACCAGTGCACTTCACTATCTTCCCACTATAAGTTATGCTATCTGTTATTTGTTTTACTGAAATACTTCCATAATTAACCGCTTTTCTTTACTTTACTTAGATTCTAGTTCCGTTTTCTGTTCTATTACTTGCTGTCCCAACTAAAATACACTCCTGGAAATTGAAATAAGAACACCGTGACTTCATTGTCCCAGGAAGGGGAAACTTTATTGACACATTCCTGGGGTCAGATACATCACATGATCACACTGACAGAACCACAGGCACATAGACACAGGCAACAGAGCATGCACTCTGTCGGCACTAGTACAGTGTATATCCACCTTTCGCAGCAATGCAGGCTGCTGTTCTCCCATGGAGACGATCGTAGAGATGCTGGATGTAGTCCTGTGGAACGGCTTGCCATGCCATTTCCACCTGGCGCCTCAGTTGGACCAGCGTTCGTGCTGGACGTGCAGACCGCGTGAGACGACGCTTCATCCAGTCCCAAACATGCTCAATTGGGGACAGATCCGGAGATCTTGCTGGCCAGGGTAGTTGACTTACACCTTCTAGAGCACGTTGGGTGGCACGGGATACATGCGGACGTGCATTGTCCTGTTGGAACAGCAAGTTCCCTTGCCGGTCTAGGAATGGTAGAACGATGGGTTCGATGACGGTTTGGATGTACCGTGCACTATTCAGTGTCCCCTCGACGATCACCAGTGGTGTACGGCCAGTGTAGGGGATCGCTCCCCACACCATGATGCCGGGTGTTGGCCCTGTGTGCCTCGGTCGTATGCAGTCCTGATTGTGGCGCTCACCTGCACGGCGCCAAATACGCATACGACCATCATTGGCACCAAGGCAGAAGCGACTCTCATCGCTGAAGACGACACGTCTCCATTCGTCCCTCCATTCACGCCTGTCGCGACACCACTGGAGGCGGGCTGCACGATGTTGGGGCGTGAGCGGAAGACGGCCTAACGGTGTGCGGGACCGTAGCCCAGCTTCATGGAGACGGTTGCGAATGGTCCTCGCCGATACTCCAGGAGCAACAGTGTCCCTAATTTGCTGGGAAGTGGCGGTGCGGTCCCCTACGGCACTGCGTAGGATCCTACGGTCTTGGCGTGCATCCGTGCGTCGCTGCGGTCCGGTCCCAGGTCGACGGGCACGTGCACCTTCCGCCGACCACTGGCGACAACATCGATGTACTGTGGAGACCTTCCGCCCCACGTGTTGAGCAATTCGGCGGTACGTCCACCCGGCCTCCCGCATGCCCACTATACGCCCTCGCTCAAAGTCCGTCAACTGCACATACGATTCACGTCCACGCTGTCGCGGCATGCTACCAGTGTTAAAGACTGCGATGGAGCTCCGTATGCCACGGCAAACTGGCTGACACTGACGGCGGCGGTGCACAAAAGCTGCGCAGCTAGCGCCATTCGACGGCCAACACCGCGGTTCCTGGTGTGTCCGCTGTGCCTTGCGTGTGATCATTGCTTGTACAGCCCTTTCGCAGTGTCCGGAGCAAGTATGGTGGGTCTGACACACCGGTGTCAATGTGTTCTTTTTTCCATTTCCAGGAGTGTATATACTAGAAGATACAAAAGAGTGCAATATGTATCTTCTCCAACTTCATTCCATCTTCTTTTATCAAACTCTATCAGTCCTAACAATGATTTTTGTAATCCTTTGTTATTTTTTGAATCTTTTGTTATATATTCCAGCCAGCTTAAATCTGCAGAAGACGAATACGTGTTTCATATGGTATGTTGTTGTGGTCTTCAATCCAGAGACTGGTTTGATGCAGCTCTCTATGCTACTCTATCCTGTGCGAGCTTCATCTCCCAGTACCTACTGCAACCTACATCCTTCTGAATCTGCTTAGTGTATTCATCTCTTGGTCTCCCTCTACGATGTTCACCCTCCACTCTGCCCTCCAATACTAAATTGGTGATCCCTTAACGCCTGATAACGTGTGTTACGAACCAATTTTTTCTTGTCAAGTTGTGCCACAAATTCATCTCCTCCCGAATTCTACTCAATACTTTCTCATTAGCCGCTAAAAGGTGCTTTCTTGTTTACAAATTAGGATGTTTTACTGAGCTGTACAGTTAAATGAATTTCATTTTATTTAATCTGTATTATTACTTGAACGTCATGAAGGCATCAACAGCCTCTAGGTTAGCTTTGCATCATATATACAACTGGTTGAAATACGCCTAGCAGTATTAGTTTTACATGTTATGAGTCGCTGCAGTGCAGCAGAATGAGAAGTATATTGTGTTTTTACATAACTTCTGCCACTTGTTTTTAATAACTTAGTGTAGTACTTCCTTTTACCTCTGTTGTATAGTCTGAAGATTGCTATTGCATATCCAAAAGTAATTTAATTTTCTGGCGAACTGGACACTCCAATAAAAATTATCCCCGCCTATTCCTGACATGGTATCCACTAACGTCCTTTTTCCTCAGATGAGAAAACCATTCCGTGAAAGTCACGTTTAGGACGGCAGCTAGCTTATTTTCGAGTAGAAACATTTCCTACACAGCAAAAATGCACGCTTTTAGAATAAAGGCTGCACTAATAAAACTACATAATGTATCGCGTATAGGACCTACCACAGCACATCCAACGATTTCATATTCTGGGTTTCTATTTCTATTGAATTTTATTGCAATGGATTTAATTCAGCTATTATGCAGAAAGTTTCAAGAATACTGTTTCGTGATATCAAAACGGCGTACTTACCGTCCGCTACCTCTCTGGATTCTTTCAGCCCTACAATTTTGCGTAATTACGTTACAAATTTAACTACGCAGACATTCAAACTTCAGTATTTTACTAGAAAATCTTAAATATGAGACACGCCTATAATCCTTGCTTCCAGACAAATTACGGTTTCACAAGGCTTTACCAACGCTTTGCTGAAATATTCCGTGAGGCTAATAAAATTCCCGTTGGCATGACGTTAATTTTCTGCTCACCCAGAGTCTCCATCCGGCTCAAATGCAACGGAGTCCTTATATAGAGTGATTGCAAGCCGGTGGGCGTAGTGGGAAACGCACGCCAGCGGCGGCTCCACTTTAAAATGTGGCCCCCTCCCGGTTGCAACCCTTTAAAACGCCGCCCCCTCGACCTAAATAATTCAGCCGCCTTGTGTTTCCCTCCGCAACACCACAGACTTCGCAGCCTACCACCGCCGTCCCCTTTCGGCTGCTTGCTTTTATATATTTATCCCCCGCAATCCTTCCTCCTACTTCCTCCGCCTACTCTCCATCCACTCCGTCTGGAATCATGGGCTCTCTGCCATCACTTACCGTCGGGCACTTCCTCGATACCCTTTGCTTCACTGCGGCAATTTGCAGAGGGCCTACTCGCAGCTACAGAAAGGATCGATACAGTTAACAGACTGTAACGTAATTTCCTTCGGTTAATAATTAAATGTTTTCATTTCTCTCTTTCACGTCGCTAGAGTGAGTAGTAGGACTGAGTTGCGATGTGACTGCTTCTTGCTCCTTGCTAAGATCATTTTTATTTTACTTAAACAATTTCTGAATATTTATTTCATCATACAAATAGCACAATTTAGAAATTTTGAAGACAATTACTTTTTCCAAACCAAAACTATTACAGTATGGGCAAATTCACTGAAGAGCCAAGAAAAGTGGTTGACCTGCCTCATTTCGTTTAGGGCCCCCGCGAGCACGCAGATGTGCCGCAACACGACGTGACTAATGTCTGAAGTGATACTGGGGGGGAAAATGACACCATGAATCCAGCACTGTTGTCCATAATTCCGTAAGAGTACGAGAAGGTGGAGAAATCTTCTGAACAGCATGCTGCAAGGCATCTCAGGTGTGCTCAATAATGTTCATGTCTGTGGAATTTGGTGGCCAGCGTGTAACATCATAGCTCTAATGCTGTACTGATTTATTTGCTTTTGTTTCATTTAATGTTACATCATTGAGCTTCTGTAAGTGTGTTTCATTGAATAGAGAATACAAAATTGTATACTCCTTTCTTTGTTAAAACTTTGATGTCATGATTTGATTGTATGCTGTGTAGCATAACTGTCATTTATATTCTTTGTCCCATTTGGAGTGAACAAAACTTACTATATATAATTGTAATTTCTGTGTGAATAATTTTTTGTAGAAATGTCTATATGTGCAAATGTTCTGTTTTGTTTAAAATGATTGTTTACTGTTATGTAAACTGCTGATCCTCACTTAGGGTTCTTAGTTAGTTTGTATGTAAACGGTGTAGTGGTTCCCCTCGGAAACGGAACTGTGTAGCGCGCGCAAATTGTGGTTGGCCTAGGTGGAAAGGGTGGAACTGATAGTCAGTCGGGGACGAGCCACGAGTCGGGGACGAGCTACGAGTCGTGGACAAGCTACTAAACTGTGCACTGTCATGTAAATGTTGCATATCGTGCTGGTTCCGAGAGAGTATTTTCCTGCCGCTTTCCAATGCCTCGGATGGATGGATAAATAGCTGGAACTATTCTGGAATTTGTATCTGTCGTCGCCACCAAGAAATGACAGAGTCCAGCAATTCTATCTGCGAATCCACCTACCAACATGCAGTTGCCACCACGTTGCGCAATCACTGTAACGTAATACTATAATGATGTACAGTGAAGGATCAGCTTAATGGATGTGTTATTGTGCTCAAATATAAGGTAATTTATATCTGAATTTATGTACCTACCTTGATTTTTCTCCTCATCATAACACCTCTCAGGTTCCTCTCCGTTTGAACTAAAGTGATTTCCGAGTGTCCTTACTGAAAGAAATTAAAGCCTAGAGTTTTGCTAATTGATGCCTCTTGAACTTAGTAAAAAGAAAGTTAATGTGGCAAGAGAGTGAGTTAAAGTAAATGTTGTTTGCTGAAAATAATTTTCCAAGTAAAGCTGCTTATTAATGTGTTGTCAACTTCAAATTAAAATTTCTCACGACTGAGGCTTATAAAGTTTTGCTTAGTAAATGATCACATTGCTGTCTGTAGTAAATTCAAAAAGGTGAGTCAGTTTCTTGCAATTTTGCCAACATTGTGTTTCATTGTAGTAAAAGTGGAAGACTGCAGTTGTGAAACGTTATATACTCATGTTTGTTAAGTGTATGTTTCTCTTGTGTATAGGAAGTGCATATTAATAACATAACAGGATCCACAGTTTGTCTATTGTATTAATGCTGGGTAATTAGTAATGGGAAGACCACTAATTATAAAAAACCATAATTTCTTTAAAGTCTGAAAGTAATAGGGTGTTTCGGTATCTCTTATAATTTTGCAAATAGTTTCTGCTGCTCGAACTGTTAGTTTCAATCTTACCGTAAACATATGTATGTGTCAGAGTTCATTGCACTCGCATGTGACAAAGTATAGGTTGTGTTTATTCGTTAAAATTTCTAATAACTATTTTCTTGAACGAGAATGTTAATCATTCTCTTGCCTAGTTAGGCTGGCGACCGTTTTCTTTATCAGTCGAACAGTACAGATAGGCAAAATTTTGTTTGTTACTGTTCAAACATTTACGTAATTCTGACTTTCATTTCCGATAAGCCACCTCCGTTAGGTACAACACGGTCAACAGAGGGTAACACTGCTGTGATGTGTTATACCAAAATTACTCTAAGAAAATAATTCTGTTTTGAAAACTGCCTCCAGCTTCGAGGTTATGGTATAGCAGTAGCAGACAGGGAGTGTTATAAGCGGAAGTGTTTGAACTCAAAAGAGTGTTCCTGGAGCCACTCTTTAGCAATTCTGTAAGTGTGGGGTGTCTCATTGTCCTGCTACAATTGCCCAAGTCCGTCGGTATGCACACGGATGGATGCAGGTGATCAAACAGAATACTTACGTACGTGCCAACTGTCAGTCATATCTAGAAGTACCAAGAGTCCCATATCACTCCAACTGCACACGCTCCACACCATTACAGAGCTTCCACCAGCTTGAACAGTTCCCTGCTGCCATGGATTAATCACGTTGTCTCCATACCCGTATACGTCCATCCGCTGGCTGCAATTTGAAAATAGACTCGTCCGACCAGGCGACATGTTCCTTGTCATCAACAGTCCAATGTCGGTGTTGACGGGCGCACAAGAGTTCTGAAGCCTTGTGTAGTCATCAGGGGTACACGAGTGGGCCTTCAGTTCTGAAAGCCCATATCGATGATGTTTCGTTGAATGGTTCGCTTGCTGACACTTGTTAATGGCCCAGCATCGAAATCTGCAGCAATTTGAGGAAGGGTGGCACTTCATTCACGTTGGACGAAGTTCTTCAGTCGTCATTGGTCCCGTTCTTGCAGGATCATTTTCCTGCCGAAGCGATGTCGGATTCCAGATATTCACGGTACACTCGAGAAAATGCCCACTTCGTCACTACCTCGGAGATGCTGTGTCACATCGCCCGTGCGCCTACTGTAATAACACGTGCAAAATCACTTAAATCTTGATAACTTGCCACTGTAGCAGCAGGAACCGCTATAACAACTGCTCCAGACACTTGTCTTGTACAGGCGTTGCCGACTTCACCGCTGTATTCTACTTATTTACATACCCCTGTATTTGAATACGCATGCCCGTACCACATTTGCACGCGTGTGTCTCCCTCTGATGCTGGCGCAACAATAAACTCAACACTGCATGTTGCCCCCTTTCCCTTACCTCCATCTACTGTGACAGCAAGGTTTGTGTGGCAACAATGCTATTCAATAATCAGTGTTTCAAAACACCTCAGGTATGGCATACCCGACGTCACTCACGCCGGTTTAATAACATCAGGAGACCTGCAACACAAGAGAACTAGAGATGGGTCGAACTCGTTCATTCCCGTGAAGTACTTCATTCATTTCACTCTTTGCCGTGAGGCGTTCAAACGAACTAGTTCATTCATGAAGTACGGAGGCCTGGCGAAGTTGCCCAGTTCGCCGTTCAGCTGCGGCTACGCTCGCTTCGCCTCGCTCGTACAATAAAGCTTCGTAATACTTCATATTTTTACCAACAGATGGTATTACGTTTAATCTTGCTCGACATTTTCTCATGAAGCGCCAAAAAGAGTCTTCATCTGCCAAGTGAAACCATATTTGTTGTATTTATGGACTGAAAACTAGGGCTACCAACGAAATGCAGTCCAAGTTTATGTTCCTTTTAAAATTTAATCCAAAATAGAATGAAGAAGTCTATATACCTACGTTAAGTAATTATTCAGAAGTTTTCCTGGAGATTTTATTTTTATTGAGAATAATAACCCTCTAAATTCAAAACGTAAACTGTCACCTGTAGTCATTGGTACGATTTCAGGTAAAATCCCTCTTTATTTTATTCGAAAGCAGTTTTTGTGTCTGTTCACGTTCATACAATGGCTAGCAACACGCGATCGCGTAAAAGTAGTGAAATTTGGGGTTTCTTCGCCGATTTAGGTTATGTGAAAGCAAAGTGCAACTGTTGTTCTAAGTGTATTTCACCGCGCGATTCGTCGACAGGCAGTACACGTAGGATTGAAGTGAAGGGAAAATGAGTGACGTAGCGCCAATGTAGTGGGAGAGGGGGAGGGGAAGAGAGTGAGTGAACGAACTAGAAAAAAAGTGTGGAGTGTACTATCTGTGGAGAGTTTGAAGTACCAGTTCAATGAAATTGAGTGGTTAGTTCATTCACTGGAGTGAAGCGTTCATTTAAACGACTCATTCACGAGCTCCTCATCACTAAAGAGAACAGTCTTGCATAGTAACACCCCCACACTGGCAATTCGGCTGTCTCCAGGTTCTGCTTTCGCATCTGAAAACCAGATAGCTATGAAGCAAACTGTTCTCGATCTCGCCGTACCACAGGTATCCGGCCAACACCCTTTCCCTTGCCGCGAGGGGTAGCCGCGCTGCTGAGGCGTATTGCACGGTTCACGCGGCTCCCCCCGTCAGAGGTCCTAGTCACCCTCGGGCATGGGCGTGTGTGTTGTCCTTAGCGTAAGTTACTTTAAGTTACATTAAGTAGTGCGTAAGCTTAGGGACCGATGACCTCAGCAGTTTGGTCCCATAAAACTTACCACCTCTTTCCTGTTGTTGCCGTCCACCACGGCTGCCCCGGCGTGCTTTTAAATGCAACGGTCGCTTTCACCACTGAGCTCTGACCCTGGTACATACTCGCTCACAGTCCACAACCAGACTCCTCGCATTCTTACACTACTGGCCATTAAAATTGCTACACAACGAAGATGACGTGCTACAGACGCGAAACTTAACCGACAGGAAGAAGATGCTGCGACATGCAAATGATTAGCATTTCAGAGCATTCACACAAGTCTTGCGTCGGTGGCGACACCTACAACGTGCTGACATGAGGAAAGTTACCAACCGATTTCTCATACACCAACAGCAGCTGATCGGCGTTGCCTGGAGAAACGTAGTGATGCCTCGTGTAAGGAGGAGAAATGCGTACCATCACGTCTCCGACTTTGATAAACCTCGGATTGTAGCCTATCGCGATTGCGGTTTATCGTATAGCGACATTGCTGCTCGCGTTGGTCGTGATCCAATGACTGTTAGCAGAATATGGAATCGGTGGGTTCAGGAGGGTAATACGGAACGACCTGCTGGATCCCAACGGCCTCGTATCACTAGCAGTCCAGCTGACAGGCATGTTATCCGTATGGCTGTAACGGATCGTGCAGCCATGTCTCAATCCCTGAGTCAACAGATGGGGACGTTTGCAAGACGACAACCATCTGCACGAACAGTTCGATAACGTTTGCAGCAGCATGGACTATCAGCTCGGAGACCGTGGCTGCGGTTACTCTTGACGCTGCATCGCAGACAGGAGCGCCTGCGATGGTGTAGTCAACGACGAACCTGGGTGCACCTCTTTGAAGAGTGGCCGTTACATTTCAGATGTGTCACGACCCGTGGCTCTACCCTTCACTCGATATCTGCGAAACCCCACATTTCAGCAGGATAATGCACGACTGCATTTTGCAGGTCATGTACGGGCCTTTATGGATACAGAAAGTGTTCGACTGCTGCCCTGGCCAGCACATTCTCCAGATCTCTCACCAACTGAAAACGTCTGGTCAATGATGGCCGAGCAACTGGCTCATCACAATACGCCAGTCACTACTCTTGATGAACTGTGGTATCGTGTTGAAGCTGCATGGGCTGCAGCTGTACCTGTACACGCCATCCAAGTTCTGTTTGAGTCAATGCCCAGGCGTATCAAGAGCGTTATTACGGCCAGAGGTGGTTGTTCTGGGTACTGATTTCTCAGGACCTATGCACCCAAATTGAGTGAAAATGTAATCACATGTCAGTTCTAGTATATCTATCCAATGAATAACCGTTTTTCATCTGTATTTCTTCTTGGTGCAGGAATTTTTCTGGCCAGTAGTGTAGCTGTTCTGCGAACCCTCAGTCGGTGGCGCCTGTGCGCTATCACGTAAAGCTCTATATACGGAAAGTACAGCCGACCTGTCAGTGGTAGTTATTTTGTGCCCACTGCGCCCCTGGTGATACATTGACTTCTGCAGCATATTTAGTCGTGTACATTAAAGAAGTGCACTCAGACGTCTAATGCACTGCTAAAACTGATCAGTGGCTTCAGACGGATGTCAGATGTTTAGCAACAAAAATGTCAACAAATTTAAGCTAAATGAGTCGAAAAGCATTTGTTGTTGCGAGCATGAAACGCAGCTTTTCGCTTCTATCCTTTATTAATAGCTAAAGCAGATTTCGCAGATCTTGTTTCGGTATCATGTTTGAACCCCTGTTTTCGTAATTAACTTTAAATTGGTCCTATCCAATAGTCAGCAAGAGAAAAGGGAAGCAATATTAGTTCACAAGTGCAAGTAAAAGTCCATTCCACATTTAGAGCTCTATATCGACTTGTTCCTGCTACTCGGTACTACGAAAATTTGCCCAGTGTCTGTCTTGTTATACAAAATAAAATATTGGATTCAAACATACAGGGTGTATCAAAAAGGATGGAGCAAACCTACACGGCTGAAGTACACGACAATGGAAGCACCAATGTCGCAGTAAACACGGGTCCACAAACGAGCCACTAGCGAGATAATCACGACTGTATCGTTCCACGCGCCACTGATGCCATTGTGGCCGGCCGTGGTGGCCGAGGGGTTCTAGGCGCTTCAGTCTGGAACCACGCTAGCGCTACGGTCGCAGGTTCGAATCCTGCCTCGGGCATGAATGTTTGTGTTGTCCTTAGGTTAGTTAGATTTAAGTAGTTCTAAGTTCTAGGATACTGATGACCTCAAATGTTAAGTCCGATAGTGCTCAGAGCCATTTGATTTTTTTTTTGACGGCATTGTAAACATCGTCCTTGTTAGTACACATTAATTTCAAGTTTAGACTTTACTATTGGGTTGTATATCGCAATTAGTTCACATTTCACGTACGGGGAACCTGTTAAAGGAGGTGTTGAAAGTATTTCCTTGCATCTGGATGCAATACTGTGCTCGTCTCTGCAATTTCGAATCCTTTCGAAAACCCCTGGATCATTCCGGAATTCTTGACAAGCGTGTATAACTCTGCGCTCCAATTCTTGAACCGTGTCAACGAGGGTACTATACACTTTGCTTTTGAGGTGATCCCAGATGCAAAAATCCAAAGGATATAGATCAGGTGGTCTTGAAGGCCAAGGTACGGGTCCGCCTCGACCTGTCCATCTTTGGCCGTAACTGCGCGTTAGTTGCCGTCTCCCACCAGCAGAAAACTGTGCCGCAGCTCCATCATGCATGTACCACATACTCTGACGTTGTTGAAGGGAACATACTCAAGCAATCCTGGAAGATGACGCCGCAGAAAGCTAAGGTGCCCTAACCATACATCCAGTGAGAAACGTTGATGATGTGGTGACTCATGAACAGCATGTGGGTTTATTTCACACCACAAACGTGTATTATGATAGCTAAACACATCATCGCGTGTGAATCCTGCTCCGTCTGTAAATAAAACGTTACATGCGAAACAAGGGACGACTACAGCGTGCTGTTGCAGCCACTGACAAAACATCACTCTAGGAACAAAGTCCGCGTCATTGAGACACTGGACTCGTTGGAGGTGGCAAGGGTGCAGTAAATTGCGATATACACTCCTGGAAATTGAAATAAGAACACCGTGAATTCATTGTCCCAGGAAGGGGAAACTTTATTGACACATTCCTGGGGTCAGATACATCACATGATCACACTGACAGAACCACAGGCACATAGACACAGGCAACAGAGCATGCACAATGTCGGCACTAGTACAGTGTATATCCACCTTTCGCAGCAATGCAGGCTGCTATTCTCCCATGGAGACGATCGTAGAGATGCTGGATGTAGTCCTGTGGAACGGCATGCCATGCCATTTCCACCTGGCGCCTCAGTTGGACCAGCGTTCGTGCTGGACGTGCAGACCGCGTGAGACGACGCTTCATCCAGTCCCAAACATGCTCAATGGGGGACAGATCCGGAGATCTTGCTGGCCAGGGTAGTTGACTTACACCTTCTAGAGCACGTTGGGTGGCACGGGATACATGCGGACGTGCATTGTCCTGTTGGAACAGCAAGTTCCCTTGCCGGTCTAGGAATGGTAGAACGATGGGTTCGATGACGGTTTGGATGTACCGTGCACTATTCAGTGTCCCCCGACGATCACCAGTGGTGTACGGCCAGTGTAGGAGATCGCTCCCCACACCATGATGCCGGGTGTTGGCCCTGTGTGCCTCGGTCGTATGCAGTCCTGATTGTGGCGCTCACCTGCACGGCGCCAAACACGCATACGACCATCATTGGCACCAAGGCAGAAGCGACTCTCATCGCTGAAGACGACACGGCTCCATTCGTCCCTCCATTCACGCCTGTCGCGACACCACTGGAGGCGGGCTGCACGATGTTGGGGCGTGAGCGGAAGACGGCCTAACGGTGTGCGGGACCGTAGCCCAGCTTCATGGAGAGGTTGCTAATGGTCCTCGCCGATACCCCAGAAGCAACAGTGTCCCTAATTTGCTGGGAAGTGGCGGTGCGGTCCCTACGGCACTGCGTAGGATCCTACGGTCTTGGCGTGCATCCGTGCGTCGCTGCGGTCCGGTCCCAGGTCGACGGGCACGTGCACCTTCCGCCGACCACTGGCGACAACATCGATGTACTGTGGAGACCTCACGCCCCACGTGTTGAGCAATTCGGCGGTACGTCCACCCGGCCTCCCGCATGCCCACTATACGCCCTCGCTCAAAGTCCGTCAACTGCACATACGGTTCACGTCCACGCTGTCGCGGCATGCTACCAGTGTTAAAGACTGCGATGGAGCTCCGTATGCCACGGCAAACTGGCTGACACTGACGGGGGCGGTGCACAAATGCTGCGCAGCTAGCGCCATTCGACGGCCAACACCGCGGTTCCTGGTGTGTCCGCTGTGCCGTGCGTGTGATCATTGCTTGTACAGCCCTCTCGCAGTGTCCGGAGCAAGTATGGTGGGTCTGACACACCGGTGTCAATGTGTTCCTTTTTCCATTTCCAGGAGTGTAAAATTCTCCATGCACTACTATGGCTTATTACAGTCACTGGTGTGGCAACTCATCACGTCGAGGTTCCTGGAGAGCGCCGTACTGATTCCAACACAATGTATTCAACGTTAGGCGCAATGCGAGCAGGTCTACCCACTGCTCTGCCACGTGCCAAACCCCTGTGTTCTCACAGGCCCTCATGGACCCTTTTAAATGTACTACTTTCGGGGTGTCTTCGATCAGGATTTGTTTCTTGGTACAAGTGTGCAGCCTCCGGTGCATTAGCCCTACCGTACATGAGAAGCATATCCGCACACTCTTCGTTACTGTACGGTGCATGGGGGCTTAATTAAAATGAAATGCAAATAATTTTGATTTCTTGCTTTAGCAGCTGTCTGTCCGGTTACGAAGTCTCGTAAACGGTTGGCCCTGACTGTTATTATTACGCTATCTGACTGCTTAGAACAACAACAAGGAATGAAATGGAAATTTTCATTAACACAATTAATTAATTAAGTCCCCAGAAACTATAAAACCAACGCAACAACAAGCACAAGAGTAACTGATCTGTGTGTGGAAGTATGACTCAACGTACGCATCTGGCACGGTTCTTCTTCAAAAGACAAGAATTTCAAATACCATTTATACTGAATTAATTAAAGAAAATACGAATACCATAATTACTCAAGAGAACCACAATTACACTCTAATCCAAGAACACAAGCCAGATGCTTTGTTGACTGAACCTGTTATGACACATTATTTAAAACATGGAAATAATGAAAAATAAATCAAGTTTCGTTACCTTCATATATTGACCAAAATCACTCTCATAATTACAATATATCTTCACACCGATTCGCTATTACAACATCTCAACAAGAATTTTTCAGTATCACATCTCAGCAAGCACATCTCAACACGAACTGACTACTACGAGCTCTCCCCAAGCACTGACTACTACGACATCTCAATAATCACTCTGCCAGTGGAGGCGGGCGAACAATGCTCTCTAGCGATCTCTGGCGCTGTGGCTCAGTGTAGCCACCTTTCATATGCCCTTCCTCCACGGCTAGAATTTGATGGTATTTTTGCCAGCATTGGTGGTGAAAATACCACCAAATTCGTCAAAAAAATACAGACAAAAATAAAAGATAATATTAATACGTAAATACCATATAACTAGATAAAATTTTGGATTTACACTGACCTTTCAATAACCTATTATATAGAATACAGTAAGCAATACAAATTCTTTCATGCATGTGACTTTACATAATAGTTTACACAAGTATTATGTGGTTAAACAGTTCAATCAATAGCGTCAGCAATGACGAATATGTGCAGGTAAGAGTCTCATAACTTTCCACAAACAGTAATACACAAAAAAATCAGTTTATACAAATATTCACATAAACGCTATCCATAGCCCATGAATAAGCAGTTGACAGTTCCAGCAATAGCACCCAGCAATGGTCAACAGGTGCAAATACCAACAAGTAACATTTTTTCAATAGAAACAGTCCATCAGTGGCACCCAGTACTGTTGAATAGGTGCAGACACCAACAAGTAACACCATTTCAGTAGAAGCAGTCCATCAGTGGCACCCAGTAATGTTGACCAGGTGCAGACAGCAAGAAGCAACATGATTTCAGTAGAAGCAGTCCATCAGTGGCACCCAGCAATGTTGAGCAGGTGCAGACACCAACAAGTAACACCATTTCAGTAGAAGCAGTCCATTAGTGGCACCCAGCAATGTTGATCAGGTGCACACAGCAACAGGTGACATCTTTTCAGTAGAAGCAGTCCATCAGTGGCACCCAGCAATGTTGAGCAGGTGCAGACACCAACAAGTAACACCATTTCAGTAGAAGCAGTCCATCAGTGGCACCCAGTAATGTTGACCAGGTGCAGACAGCAAGAAGCAACATGATTTCAGTAGAAGCAGTCCATCAGTGGCACCCAGCAATGTTGAGCAGGTGCAGACACCAACAAGTAACACCATTTCAGTAGAAGCAGTCCATTAGTGGCACCCAGCAATGTTGATCAGGTGCACACAGCAACAGGTGACTTCATTTCAGTAGAAGCAGTCCATCAGTGGCACCCAGAAATGTTGAGTAGGTACAGACACCAACAAGTAACACCATTTCAGTAGAAGCAGTCCATTAGTGGCACCCAGTAATGTTGACCAGGTGCAGACAGCAAGAAGCAACATGATTTCAGTAGAAGCAGTCCATCAGTGGCACCCAGCAATGTTGAGTAGGTGCTGACAGCAGCAAGTGACGTAATTTCAGTAGAAGCAGTCCATCAGTGGCACCCAGTAATGTTGAACAGGTGCTGACTGCAGTCCATAATATTCACCATAACTACTGAGACAGTTCAGTCATGAACAATAGTTTGAATGCACATACAATTTCTTTAACAAATTATTATCAATGCTCTTACACTAAACATACAAATCATAATAAACACACAAATGATATCAGATAATTGTCCTATTAACTATTACAATACACAAATAACAGTAAACCTATAACATTTATGGGTGTCAGTGCAAGCCACTACCAACAAATAAAATAATATTTAGGAGATAGGTGGGTAGGATTAGAAAAGGAAAACACACAAAACATATCCACTCATCTTTCATCCACATTAGTGCTACTGTGTAATTGAATAGTGTTAACTGTGTAAATGCAATTCTGTCAAAATTTTATGTTCATCATGTGTATCAAGTAGTAGTGGCAGCAATGTATAACAGTCAATAATAGTTAGTCAACGTCATAGTCATCATGTCAAGACCAATGTTTGCCAAGCCAGATCAAAATGTACTGTTGCTGAACAACTGTCAGTGAGCCAAGATATGCAAATACTTCCTCTCTTCAAAAAAAAGTGTATACTGCTTATTGATTTAACAAAGTGTGTGTGTAGGCAATCTTCTTTCTACTTGAGTGTTCTAGTCTGCCATCTTCATCCTCCTTGTTCCATATGGACCAACAAAAACAATATGCTCCTCATTTACTTTACCTCTTATCCACCAAACTCCAATAATCATCACTTAATCTTAATACTTCAATAATACGTCGATACATATAAACCTCAGCACCAATATCATTTCACTTCCATAACAACTCTTTCCTCTAGTCAGTCTCCTCGAACAAGTACAGATAAAATCCTAGTGCAGCTTCAATTCAGCATCCCATGCAATCCGAAGACACATTGTCCACACACAACCTCTGTGTATTCCATCTGACCCAAATTTTCTACTCATTATAAATTATAAGATACATTTTGGTTCCTTGTCCATCATTAAATAAAAGAAATGCATACATGACCTCTAACAGACTTAGTTCGAATAACTCTCAGTAATTAAGTACGATTACGGAGTGTGAATAATCATAATATTTCACAGTGTGTACACCACTTCAAGAATCATGGCAGAAGCAATCATGTGGAGTATTCCTTGTGTCAAATGTCACTTCCTATTTCAATTGCTCACGAAAATGCAGTGTAATACTGTCAATGGTCTAAACCTAGTTTTGGTCTGTCATGTCGTTAGCTTCCTTCCTATTAGCATAAATTTATACAGCTTCCATAAAACCTCAGCTCATGTGACTTCTATGACTTTCTTTTACTAATGTCGTTCGTCGAATTATAGCAGTTCATTTTCTTATCTTAAAAATATAAGGCACTGAGCGTAAGCAAAACATGCAATAGCGAGTAAATATACCAGTAGAGAACAGAATGTCAACAAGTGGATGCAGCACAATCCCTACAACGAGGCTCTGCCAAGCGAACAATCTATAATTAATACACTAGTGTGACCTAAACTCTATGTTTGTACACAGTATATCAGCATTTCTATATACTAAATTGAAGAGTAGTTATGACAACAAAACAGAAATGTGTAAATATGCAATCCATAAGCAAGGCAGCAAATATGTTATCTATCATAATAAACAGGTCATTAGCATCATATCAGCATAAGCAAATAAATGTTTATATGTAATCTTAATAAGTAAACATGAAGGCGCAAGCAGATAAATCACAAAGTATAACTTACATATCTAACCACATCAGCACAATTAATCAGGTGACAATTATAATTTAAATAAATAAGCACAGCAGGCACATAATAGAAAAATATGACATCAGTGAAAAAGCATAGCAGCCAAGCGATGCATAATATACACAAGTAATAACACTGTTCATTAATCAATAATTGTCAAAATCAGCAAATGTACACAAGCACGTCGCTTCACAAGTAAATTCATAGAACATAAAATTTAGCACAAAGTATGAGTCACGTAATCGCAAGCAGCAAATTACGTCTAAAGTACGTACCTAAGTGGAATTATGTTACCTGAAAAATAAACTCAATCAATAGTTACCCTTTTTAGTTTATTACTTTTTTTTTTCGAAATTGCCTTCTTCCTGAAATTTTCTCCATAGTAAGTCGTCTTAACGTCGGACATGCACAGAATTTACCTGAAGGTCTTAAATATTTTACACAACCGTATCCTGAAAAATACTGAACGTTAATAACATAATTTATGAAGTCCTTATAGCT
Organism: Schistocerca nitens; assembly: GCF_023898315.1. Taxonomy (NCBI): domain Eukaryota; kingdom Metazoa; phylum Arthropoda; class Insecta; order Orthoptera; family Acrididae; genus Schistocerca; species Schistocerca nitens. The sequence continues at coordinate 43,537,308 of NC_064623.1, read as the reverse complement.
TTATACAAAATTTATTCGGAGAAATTAAACTGTGTATTTATTTACGTCTGTCAGTGCATTCGCACTGAGCGTTCGATCAGCTGTAGGCGCGTGACGTAGGAAGTGATTGTTTGCGGTCAACGACTGCCTTGTGCGGCGCGCAGACTGACTGTTGCTTTGAGTATGTGCCGCCGCCAAAACACAGCGCGGTATCCTTGTACTCTCTCCATGTTTACGTAAACTGTTGGTTTCTCACAAGTAGGTCATTCCACAAAAATTTTTACGTTTGATATATGATGTATTCCTTTAGAGCGTCGTGATTTAAGAGTTTCTACTTCAACAGTGTTATCATGAATAATTTTGCGAACTCTATATGGACCGTTATAAAGCAGAAAAAATTTGCGACACAAGCCTTTTCCTTTATGAGACAAACGGTGGGACTTAATTAACACCTTCTGGCCAACTGACAAGATTTTAAACGACCAGGACGTTTAGCTGATTTCTCTCTTCTTGCAGCCGCAGACGCAATATTTCGTAGGGCCAGGTTCACAACTTCAGAATGCCGCAGTTTTCGTGAAGGCGGAAAAGGAACGATTTCAGAAATGCGATTTGTTGGTACTTTATTTTTTAATATCAATAGAGGCGGTAAAGAAGTTGAGTCATTAGGAAGTTCATTCAGAATGTTTTGAAAAATATGAAGATACTGATCCCAAGTTCTGTGATTCTGATGACAATAAAGACGGCACAATTTATTGATTTCCTTCATCCATCTCTCTGAAGCATTAGATTGAGGGTGAAAAAGTGAAATGAAGATTGGTTTAATTTTACGACGCCGTAGAGTACGAAGCCAAATTTTAGAGCGAAACTGTGATCCATTATCTGATATAACCTTGTCAACATGACCAACTTCTTTAAGAAAATGTTTGATGAAAGCGTTAGATACTGAACGAGCTGTTGCTTTGCGTAACGGTGTAAAACACACATATTTTGATGTCAGTTCCACTGCTACGAAAATGTACGCAAAACCATTAGTAGAACGAACCACTGGACCGAACAAATCGACTGCAGCCATGTCCTTTAATTTCGCTGGAATGATAGGAAACAACGGTGCTCTGTGAGAAATCGTTGGAGGCTTAGCCGTTTGACATAATTTGCATTTGGCAAGAACAGATCGAATACGTTTTTCCATATTACTGAAGTAACAATTTTCTCGTAATTTATGAAAGCATTTTCTGGGACCAAAGTGCGCATAACTGAAATGTGTGTACCAAATCAATTTATTGACCCACTCATCAGGAATACAAACTAACCAAACAGAGTTGTCGACCGATTTTCGTTTGAAAAGAATATCATTGCGAACTAAATAATACTGTCTGATCGCTACGCTTTCCTTTCTCCTCCACTTCTCCTTAATGTCCTTCCAGATTGGATCCTTATTTTGCTCCTTAGCGATGTCCTGGAGCGAAGACGAAATAAAGTTCTCAAACGCAACACCTTGAATGTACATCAAACAATAATGGTTTTCTTTGCCGTCCTCTTCAGCACTTTGTTTCAAACCCATAGGTGCACGTGATAAAGCATCAGCAACAATATTTGAAGATCCCTGTATGTAAACAATACGAAAATCAAATTCCTGTAGGTACAACGCCCATCGTGACAATCTGCCGTGAGTTAATTTTGTTGACATAAGAAATTCCAGAGCTCGATGATCGGTGTAAATCTTAGTATGTCTGCCAAACAAAAATGTGCGAAATTTTGTGAAAGCCCAAACAACAGCCAAAGCTTCAAGTTCCGTAATCGAATAATTCTTTTCGGATTTAGAGAGAACACGACTTCCAAATGCAATAGTCTTCTGTACTACAACGCCGTTTTCTTCTATCTCTTGAAATAAATGTGCACCTAGGCCTTTGTATGATGAGTCCGTCGCCAAACAAAAATCTTTAGATAAATCCGGATGTGAAAGAAGTGGAGCAGCAACTAAAGCATCACGAAGTTGTTCAAATTCTGATTGAGCTTCCTCATCCCAACACCAATTAGATTTCTTTCCAGATAGTTCACATAAACGAGGTGTGGCCAAATTGTCCAATCTAACAAAGCGTCTAAGAAAATTACAGACACCAAGGAAACTACGAACATCACGTTTTGTGGTAGGAACAGCATAATTACGAATAGCGTCTAGTTTCTCTGGATCAGGGAGAATACCTTCTGTAGAAATAATGTGACCGAGAAATTTCACCTGAGAACGACCAAATTCTGATTTTTCCAAGTTCACTGTCATGCCAACTCGTGCAAAAATACGTAATAATGAATCCAAAATTTTGTTGTGCTCACTCCAAGAACGTTTAGCAATAAGAATGTCGTCAACATAAGAAGTAATATTGTCACGAAGATAAACAGGTAAAATTTCATTTAAATTACGAATGAATGCTGCAGACAATATAGTAAGTCGAAACGGTAATTTCCAAAGTCACTTTTGGGTAAAACAGTCAAATCCGGTTATTTTTTACCTACTTTCTAGATAGATGGATAGTAAAAGAGTTGTTTTTATAGATGCAAAGAATAGTGAAAGAGTAGGCAGCGGTGCAGAAAACTAAAAAGGGAAATAAAACACCACTACAGCTCGGGGCCCTGTGAACGCTACGGCACATATTCACTTAGTATAGTGAATCCCCTGAGGACTTTAATAGCTGCACATAAATTTCAGTTTGTGACTCAGTGGCACATCTGGCGGAAGTGCGTACGTAAATTGATCTAACCATGAACATGGATTTATCTCATTCTTAGAATTACGAAAGATCTTAAATTTCCGAACAGTCAAAAAGTGTTTATAGTCAAAGTTTTCGCCTCGTGGCGACAAAGACCTACCGCGTCTGTCCCAGTTTGAATGTCGATTATTGTCAAGTTCGCGCGCCTGGCGCTCTCTTGTTGCGTCCCGTAAATGAAACAAATTATCTTCTTCAAAGCCCTCTGCTATCTGTGATTCTAAATTTCTTCTGCTGTCTTTTCCTACGATTTCACCTTCGATTTGTTTGACTTGCTTTCGTAATGCCTCTACTTCCCTTTTAACGCGTTCATTAAACTTTCCCTGATTTTCAACATGCTTATTTATGTTCTGGTACTCTTCGGTTTCTGCAAATGGTAATGGAGCTGTATCATCTGAATCTCTATCCCCATTTAAACTAAGATTTGTCAATTTATCTGAAATCTCCTCAACTCTTTCCGATAAGTCACCTAATTGCTCTTTCTGTTTATTTACGTCTTCCGTAAGTGTCGCGACTCGGGTTTCAGTATTGTCACATTTAGTAGTTAACTGTTCACACTGTTGCGTTAAGTTATTTATTCTGTCATTTGGTACGGATTCCTCGATTCTCTCAAATATTTCTTCCTTATCGTGTGCACATTGTAAATTTAACTCTGAAAATTTCTGTACTATCACGCGATCTCTCTCCTCCTGTTCTCTGTCCTGTTCCCTTTGTCTAATCTCTACTGCAATTAATCTATTATTGTGAGAATTCAAAATCGGTTGTACTTCTTCTCTGATTTCTTTCTTTAATTCATCTTTCATATTTTTGAAACATGTCCCTATTCGTGAGTCTAACCGTGTTTCCATTGTCCCCATCTGTGTTTTTAATTCAGATCTGAACCGTGTTTCCATTGTTCCCATATCAGTTTTTAATTCAGATCCCAAAGTTCCCATCTCGGTTTTTAATTCAGATCCTTGTGAGTCTAACCGTGTTCCTATCTCTGTTTTAATTGTTTCCATTCGTGTTTCCATTGTTCCCATCTGTGTTACCATTGTTCCCATTTGTGATCCCAGATTTAATATTGCACCCATCAACTGCTCCATAGTAGCCGGTTCGCAATTCTTTTCGCCCCTAACATTTCCCGCAAAACCAGTTTCCTTCGTCAAAGCTGTAAAGCTATCTGTGTTCGATACTATTTCAGAATCTTCTATCGTTAATCTCATATTCTGTAAATTTTCTGATTGAGAAAAATTTTGAAATGGTTCCGGACTATTTTCCCGACTTATTACATTGTTTTCCACTTCATTATTCATCACACTGTTTTCCTCTGTTGGCGAGTTCGCCATGTTAACAATTTCGTCATTCTCACTATTCATCATTTTTGCCTTTTTCATTGATCGCGTAATCATTTACAAAATATACAAAACTCGTCACTATATGAAAATTGCACACAATGACACTTTATCTCCAACAATCATTCACTCGAAATGTTTCCCTCAAACACGATTAACGAACAATTGAAATAATTGCACTAAATCGTCAAACGCGTATACAAGGCAATAAAAATTAAATTTTGAAAAATACCATTAGAAGAATGCTAATTACCAAATCTACACATGCAATATAGACTACAATTACTAAACTACAAATTACTACAACAATACTACTGTCTACACAATCAGAAGAATTCCAAGGGACGATCCGAAGCAGCGGTCGCCACGTGCATGGGGGCTTAATTAAATGTAATGAAAATGATTTTGATTTCTTGCTTTAGCAGCTGTCTGTCCGGTTACGAAGTCTCGTAAACGGTTGGCCCTGACTGTTATTATTACGCTATCTGACTGCTTAGAACAACAACAAGGAATGAAATGGAAATTTTCATTAACACAATTAATTAATTAAGTCCCCAGCAACTATAAAACCAACGCAACAACAAGAACAAGAGTAACTGATCTGTGTGTGGAAGTATGACTCAACGTACGCATCTGGCACGGTTCTTCTTCAAAAGACAAGAATTTCAAATACCATTTATACTGAATTAATTAAAGAAAATACGAATACCATAATTACTCAAGAGAACCACAATTACACTCTAATCCAAGAACACAAGCCAGATGCTTTGTTGACTGAACCTGTTATGACACATTATTTAAAACATGGAAATAATGAAAAATAAATCAAGTTTCGTTACCTTCATATATTGACCAAAATCACTCTCATAATTACAATATATCTCCACACCGATTCGCTATTACAACATCTCAACAAGAATTTTTCAGTATCACATCTCAGCAAGCACATCTCAACACGAACTGACTACTACGAGCTCTCCCCAAGCACTGACTACTACGACATCTCAATAATCACTCTGCCAGTGGAGGCGGGCGAACAATGCTCTCTAGCGATCTCTGGCGCTGTGGCTCAGTGTAGCCACATTTCAACGGTTCCACAGTAACTACAACACAGCACACGTGGCACTCCTCAGTCGCGACTGATACCCTTTGAGAGTGTTTACTGCATCCGTCTTGTACGTACTGCGTGTATGGTGTGATTCCAGCTCCACCTCCCGGCAATGTTCCGTTGTGTAAACAGCGACCATAGGACGTCCTCAAGTGCGCGAGGGGGAAACCGCACGATGTTACGAACGACGGCGTCTGTGGCGCCGTGGAACCATAGAGTCGTAATTATCTCGCAAGCGGCTCGTTTGCGGACCCGTGTTTACTGGGATTCAGAGCCGACGACGAAGTGAATGCAGAGGTTCATAACTTTCTGAACATCATGGCGGCGAGCTGGTATGACACGGGCATACAAAAACTGCCACAGCTGCTACAAAAATGCATTGACAGAAATTGTGATGATGTCGAAAAATAGCTAAACGTTCCAGCTGTAAACTGATGTAAACCATTGTAGAAATAAACAGGTCTATGTACTTATGAAAAAATAAGAGCCCTTACTTTTGGGATTACCTTCGTATGTGTCATGCTGCTGAAATAGCTGTACATTATACAGTAGTTACTTTACGCAACGAATTGTTGCACTGAAGACTGAATAAGAATTGCAATAATTACTCTGAGATGTATTACATTCCACATATCAATCAACCAATAGTAGCAATTTTACATATCAACTTATGCGTCACATCATACTTATCACATACCTTACTTAAGACTTACTAACAACGAATGCTTTGCAACAGAAAAAACGAGTCTGTATCAGCAGTCAGTTAAGACTGAAAAGTATCGAACTATGGTACATGTGACGGAAGAAACCTCAGATACAAGACGAGGCCATATTTCTGTTACACTTCTACATGTTACTTGTTTGCTGGTAGACAGTTATATAACTGAAGTTCCAGTTTCAAAACGCTGTGATAAACGAACCACTGCTCAAAGAGAAAAAAAAGCCCTTATCACTAGATGGCGCTGAAAATTGTAAAATATCCAAAACAACAGACGCAGGGAGTGTCTAGAGCTGCTCGCCATGACTGCCTCCATGAAGGATCGTGCATTGTTCATATTGTTGGTAAAGCTCTTCCACATGAATGGCGACTGTGAGCCAGTAGTCATGCAGAAGTTCCGGACATCGAATGCATTGAAAAGCAGTGTTGGTCCGACGTCTGCCAATGATCAGGATTTTTTTTTTTTTTGAAATACGGTAATATAGTTAACTTCACCCAAAAGGAACACTGCCTGAATTTACGTCAGTGGGTAGGGCAGGTAACCATAACACTAACAGCCACAAGGCAGAAAATTCCGCTGGTGCACCCGAATTGTAGTCAACCAATATTGTTAACTGCACCGCATGGTGGCTAAATTTCAGCAATAGAAACACTCGGTGTTACTCACAGGAAAACCTCTCCAACAGCGAACCACCGAAACATCTACATCTACATCTACATCTATACTCCGCGAGCCACCTTACGGTGTGTGGCGGAGGGTACTTATTGTACCACTATCTGATCCCCCCTTCCCTGTTCCATTCACGAATTGTGCGTGGGAAGAACGACTGCTTGTAAGTATCCGTATTTGCTCTAATTTCTCGGATCTTTTCGTTGTGATCATTACGCGAGATATATGTGGGCGGTAGTAATATGTTGCCCATCTCTTCCCGGAATGTGCTCTCTCGTAATTTCGATAATAAACCTCTCCGTATTGCGTAACGCCTTGCTTGAAGTGTCCGCCACTGGAGCTTGTTCAGCATCTCCGTAACGCTCTCGCGCTGACTAAATGTCCCCATGACGAATCGCGCTGCTTTTCGCTGGATCATGTCTATCTCTTCCATTAATCCAACGAACCACCACAACACGAGTGGACGCGGTTTGGATAGTTGAAACCCCCACTCGACTTTGACGTGTTGGGTCGGTGAGCCACGAAGCTCGTAGCGGTCGGACAGCTCCACACACGCTCCGACACTGCGCAGGGACCGCCAGCAGACCCAGCCGACTGCATCCTGCGGAGGTAACTGATCTGGTCCGCAGCAACCGACCGACTCACTGCCTATTACGCAGTCAACATTTAAAACAAATTGTTAGTGCGAATCACGCCAACTACACACAACCTGACAGCCACTTGCACACAGACCTGAACGATACTCAACAGTAACTAACAAGGGAACCTCCCCATCGCACCCCCCTCAGATTTAGTTATAAATTGACGCAGTGGATAGGCCTTGAAAAACTGAACACAGATCAATCGAGAAAACAGGAAGAAGTTGTGTGGAACTATGAAAAAATGAACAAAATATACAAACTGAGTAGTCCATGTGCAACATATGCAACATAAAGGAGAACGTGAGTTGAGGAGCGCCGTGGTCCCGTGGTTAGAGTGAGCAGCTGCGGAACGAGAGGTCCTTGGTTCGAGTCCGCCCTTGAGTGAAAATTTTACTTTCTTTATTTTCGCAAAGTTACGATCTGTCCGTTCATTCATTGACGTCTCTGTTCACTGTAACAAATTTAGTGTCTATGTTTTGCGACCGCACCGCAAAACCGTGCGATTAGTAGACGAAAGGACGTGCCTCTCCAATGGCAACCGAAAACATTTGATCGCAAGGTCATAGGTCAACCGATTCCTCCACAGGAAAATACGTCTCATATATTCTATACGACACTGGTGACGGCATGTGCGCCACATGACAGGAATATGTTGTCGACGCACCTAACTTGCACACTTGGCGAATGGGCAAAAAGATTCTTCTACCTTGCCCGATTTAGGTTTTCTTGTGGATATGATAATCACTCCCAAAAAATTGATGAAAACATAAGAGTTTGTCACATAAACTGCAACAAATGAATGCAACAGTTTCACAGTCACACAGTTTTCCCTGTGCTCTGTCAAAACATAGGTTTTTTCCGTTTTCAAATGTTTCCGTGTGTAGACCGTCAAATCCTGCATATGTCCAAGCAAATCTAAACATGTCCTGGAATTTTGGAGAGCGAAGTTGATTATGTGTGAGTGCCTGAACTTTAATAATTGTCTGAAAATAAAAAAAATTAACTTTTCACTCGAGAGAAGATTTGAACCAAAGACCTCTCGTTCCGCAGCTGCTCACGCTAACCACGGGACCACGGCGCTCGTAAGCTGACACTCTCCTTGATGTTGCCTATCTTGCGCATGGACTACTCAGTTTGTATATTTTGCTTATTTTTTTCATAGTTCCACACAACTTCTTCCTGTTTTCTCGATTGATCTGTGTTCAGTTTTTCCAAGCCTATCCCTGTGCCAACTTATAACTAAATCTGAGGGGGGTGCGATGGGGAGGTTCCCTTGTAAGAACACAGGAAGACAAATCTGGAGTCGATGCACAGACAGACAGCCGACTCATGAGCGATCGGCGAGCCAAAACGCGTAGGAGGACCGACGGACGATCCACAAAGACCGTGGCCCGGCTCAAGTGATACGTGGCGGCAATGGTCGGGCGAGCCATGTCGACGCAGACCTCACTACTCCTATCCGACTGCATCGGTGCCGCATTGCAACTCTCCAACTGGAAGGTCTGGTCTGCGCTCCAGACGAGCTCCAACTGACTAGCAGACCCGAACTCTAGACATGAACTTCCTGACCCGAACTGCCTTACGGCAGACAACGACCGGGAAGTAATAGTCGAGCAAAGATACTACGAGAGGCGATATATACACTCCTGGAAATGGAAAAAACAACACATTGACACCGGTGTGTCAGACCCGCCATACTTGCTCCGGACACTGCGAGAGGGCTGTACAAGCAATGATCACACGCACGGCACAGCGGACACAACAGGAACCGCGGTGTTGGCCGTCGAATGGCGCTAGCTGCGCAGCATTTGTGCACCGCCGCCGTCAGTGTCAGCCAGTTTGCCGTGGCATACGGAGCTCCATCGCAGTCTTTAACACTGGTAGCATGCCGCGACAGCGTGGACGTGAACCGTATGTGCAGTTGACGGACTTTGAGCGAGGGCGTATAGTGGGCATGCGGGAGGCCGGGTGGACGTACCGCCGAATTGCTCAACACGTGGGGCGTGAGGTCTCCACAGTACATCGATGTTGTCGCCAGTGGTCGGCGGAAGGTGCACGTGCCCGTCGACCTGGGACCGGACCGCAGCGACGCACGGATGCACGCCAAGACCGTAGGATCCTACGCAGTGCCGTAGGGGACCGCACCGCCACTTCCCAGCACATTAGGGACACTGTTGCTCCTGGAGTATCGGCGAGGACCATTCGCAACCGTCTCCATGAAGCTGGGCTACGGTCCCGCACACCGTTAGGCCGTCTTCCGCTCACGCCCCAACATCGTGCAGCCCGCCTCCAGTGGTGTCGCGACAGGCGTGAATGGAGGGACGAATGGAGACGTGTCGTCTTCAGCGATGAGAGTCGCTTCTGCCTTGGTGCCAATGATGGTCGTATGCGTGTTTGGCGCCGTGCAGGTGAGCGCCACAATCAGGACTGCATACGACCGAGGCACACAGGGCCAACACCCGGCATCATGGTGTGGGGAGCGATCTCCTACACTGGCCGTACACCAATGGTGATCGTCGAGGGGACACTGAATAGTGCACGGTACATCCAAACCGTCATCGAACCCATCGTTCTACCATTCCTAGACCGGCAAGGGAACTTGCTGTTCCAACAGGACAATGCACGTCCGCATGTATCCCGTGCCACCCAACGTGCTCTAGAAGGTGTAAGTCAACTACCCTGGCCAGCAAGATCTCGGGATCTGTCCCCCATTGAGCATGTTTGGGACTGGATGAAGCGTCGTCTCACGCGGTCTGCACGTCCAGGACGAACGCTGGTCCAACTGAGGCGCCAGGTGGAAATGGCATGGCAAGCCGTTCCACAGGACTACATCCAGCATCTCTACGATCGTCTCCATGGGAGAATAGCAGCCTGCATTGCTGCGAAAGGTGGATATACACTGTACTAGTGCCGACATTGTGCATGCTCTGTTGCCTGTGTCTATGTGCCTGTGGTTCTGTCAGTGTGATCATGTGATGTATCTGACCCCAGGAATGTGTCAATAAAGTTTCCCCTTCCTGGGACCATGAATTCACGGTGTTCTTATTTCAATTTCCAGGAGTGTAGATAGGCGCTGCTAGCTCCGGTCACGGTCAGAGAAAGCAGCAACTCAATGACAGTAGTAATTTGAATTAACGTAGTGAGGTGGAAGTACGTTAAAAACAGGGTGTAAAATACATTATGGTGGGGACACGAGCCAAGCACGGCTCACAAATCCTGAGAAGCAACTGCTGCAGAGGCATTTTGGAAATGCTAGAGTTATCAGCCGCCATTTCCCTGGTCGTCCAGATCACATAATTATAATCCGTGTGAGATGTGGCTGCAGGGTTATCTGAAAGATGCTATGTTCAGTGCTCCGTTTACAAACGTAGCTCAATTGAATACAGGTATGCGCAACATATTCTGAATACTGAGACACTTCGATCTGTTGGGCAACACGCTGTTTCTCGAATTCAGCTTGTGTACTTGTGGCAGAAATCTCTCGACAACATACTGAACGTGTTTTGCTAGTCTCATGACAATTAAAATCCGATTTAGTTGTTGCTTTAAATGCGTATTTTGGCCTCGGAGCAGTTACAAGCCGTTGTCATTGTTGCATTGTATGCGGTATTTGGTCTCAGGAGATTTAAAAACCGATTTTTCTAGTCCTATGTCGTATGACCTTGCCGCTGTAGATGGGCTTACCTAATTAATAATTCCACAACTGTTGAATGCCGAATTTGTGTGATCATGCAGATTGCACAGACGATTGGTTTAACCCTCGCAGTACTTAGGGCGAGGGGAGGGTGGAGGTAAATATTACTTTTATTCCAATATTTTGAAAATATTGTAATTTAGTGATTTACTTTATACACTCCTGGAAATTGAAATAAGAACACCGTGAATTCATTGTCCCAGGAAGGGGAAACTTTATTGACACATTCCTGGGGTCGGATACATCACATGATCACACTGACAGAACCACAGGCACATAGACACAGGCAACAGAGCATGCACAATGTCGGCACTAGTACAGTGTATATCCACCTTTCGCAGCAATGCAGGCTGCTATTCTCCCATGGAGACGATCGTAGAGATGCTGGATGTAGTCCTGTGGAACGGCTTGCCATGCCATTTCCACCTGGCGCCTCAGTTGGACCAGCGTTCGTGCTGGACGTGCAGACCGCGTGAGACGACGCTTCATCCAGTCCCAAACATGCTTAATGGGGGACAGATCCGGAGATCTTGCTGGCCAGGGTAGTTGACTTACACCTTCTAGAGCACGTTGGGTGGCACGGGATACATGCGGACGTGCATTGTCCTGTTGGAACAGCAAGTTCCCTTGCCGGTCTAGGAATGGTAGAACGATGGGTTCGATGACGGTTTGGATGTACCGTGCACTATTCAGTGTCCCCTCGACGATCACCATTGGTGTACGGCCAGTGTAGGAGATCGCTCTCCACACCATGATGCCGGGTGTTGGCCCTGTGTGCCTCGGTCGTATGCAGTCCTGATTGTGGCGCTCACCTGCACGGCGCCAAACACGCATACGACCATCATTGGCACTAAGGCAGAAGCGACTCTCATCGCTGAAGACGACACGTCTCCATTCGTCCCTCCATTCACGCCTGTCGCGACACCACTGGAGGCGGGCTGCACGATGTTGGGGCGTGAGCGGAAGACGGCCTAACGGTGTGCGGGACCGTAGGCCAGCTTCATGGAGACGGTTGCGAATGGTCCTCGCCGATACCCCAGGAGCAACAGTGTCCCTAATTTGCTGGGAAGTGGCGGTGCGGTCCCCTACGGCACTGCGTAGAATCCTACGGTCTTGGAGTGCATCCGTGCGTCGCCGCGGTCCGGTCCCAGGTCGACGGGCACGTGCACCTTCCGCCGACCACTGGCGACAACATCGATGTACTGTGGAGACCTCACGCCCCACGTGTTGAGCAATTCGGCGGTACGTCCACCCGGCCTCCCGCATGCCCACTATACGCCCTCGCTCAAAGTCCGTCAACTGCACATACGGTTCACGTCCACGCTGTCGCGGCATGCTACCAGTGTTAAAGACTGCGATGGAGCTCCGTATGCCACGGCAAACTGGCTGACACTGACGGCGGCGGTGCACAAATGCTGCGCAGCTAGCGCCATTCGACGGCCAACACCGCGGTTCCTGGTGTGTCCGCTGTGCCGTGCGTGTGATCATTGCTTGTACAGCCCTCTCGCAGTGTCCGGAGCAAGTATGGTGGGTCTGACACACCGGTGTCAATGTGTTCTTTTTTCCATTTCCAGGAGTGGATTACTGAACTTTAAAAAAATATTTATTGTTTTTAATCATTTATAATAGTATATTCCGTCACTGGTTTCAATTATTCGGTAAAACGTAACCCAAAACCATAAGTCTTACTTCATTTTGAAAAGTGAAGAAACCGCAGGACAGTTGCTTAATCCAAGATCTTTTAATGGCTATACGACCGGTTTCTCAGCACTTAAAGTTCCATCGTCGTAAAGTTCCAGCATCCATAAAAACAATTCCCCCGTTCTGCTCGTCGGGGAACATACCAGATAATGGAACCTTAAGTGTTCCGAAAACGGTCGTGTATCCAGTAAAAGACTGTGGATTAAGCAACTGTCCTGCGGTTCCTTCACTTTTCAAAATGGACTTGTACAGTTGCAGAATTCTAGAATTCGAATCGAGAACAGCTGCCAACATGAGTAACGTAGAAGTAAATATCCTCGGAGTAGTGAAGTAACTTAAATCACTTAATAAAAGCAAGTCTTCTAGTCCAGACTGTATACCAATTAGGTTCCTTTCGGAGTACGCTGATACATTAGCTCCATACTTAACAATAATATACAACCGTTCGCTCGACGAAAGATCCGTACCAAAAGACTGGAAAGTTACACACGTCACACCAATATTCAAGAAAGGCAGTAGGAGTAATTCACTAAATTACTGGCCCATATCGTTAACGACGATATGCAGCAGGATTTTAGAACATATATTGTGTTCGAGAGTAATGAATTACCTCGAAGAAAACTATCTATTGACACACAGTCAACATGGGTTTAGAAAACATCGTTCCTGTGAAACACAACTAGTTGTTTATTCACATGAAGTGCTGAGTGCTATTGACAAGGGATTTCAGATCGATTCCGTATTCATGGATTTCCGGAAGGCTTTTGATACTGTACCACACAATCGGCTCGTAGTGAAATTGCGTGCTTATGGAATATTGTCTCAGTTATGTGACTGGATTTGTCATTTCCTGTCAGAGAGGTCACAGTTCGTAGTAATTGACGGAAAGTCATTGACTAAAACATAAGTGATTTCTGGCGTTCCCGAAGGTAGTGTTACAGGCTCCTTGCTGTTCCTTATCTATATAAACGATTTGGGAGACAATTTGAGCAGCCGTCTTCGTTGTTTGCAGGTGGTTCAAGTGGTTTAAATGTCTCTGAGCAGTCCTTTAGAATTTAGACCTACTTAAACGTAACTAACCTAAAGACATCACAGACATCCATGCCCGAAGCAGGATTCGAACCTCCGACGTAGCGGTCTCGCGGTTCCAGACTGCAGCGCCTAGAACCACACAGCCACTCCGGCCGGGGTTTGCAGATGGCGCTGTCGTTTATCGACTAATAAAGTCATCAGAAGATCAAACAAACTGAAAAACGATTTAGAAGAAGTATCGGAATGGTGCGAAAAGTGGCAGTTGACCTTAAATAAGGAAAAGTGTGAGGTCATCCACATGAGTGCTAAAAGGAACGCGTTAAACTTCGGTTACACGATAAATTAGTCTAATCTAAAAGCCGTAAATTCAACTAAATATCTAGGTATTACAATTACGAACAAGTTAAATTAGAAGGAACACATAGAAAATGTTGTGGGGAAGGCTAACCAAAGGCTGCGTTTTATTGGCAGGACACTTAGAAAATGTAACAGACCTACTAAGGAGACTGCCTACACTACGCTTGTCCGTCCTCTTTTAGAATACTGCTGCGCGGTGTGGGATCCTTACCAGATAGGACTGACTGAGTACATCGAAAAAGTTCAAAGAAAGGTAGCACGTTTTGTATTATCGCGCAATATGGGAGAGAGTGTCACAGAAATGATACAGAATTTGGGATGGACATCATTAAAAGAAAGGCGTTTTTCGTTTCGACGGAATCTTCTCACGAAATTCCAATCACCAAGTTTCTCCTCCGAATGAGAAAATATTTTGTTGACACCGAGTTACATAGGGAGGAACGATAACAAAGGTAAAATAAGGGAAATCATAGCTCGTACGGAAAGATATAGGTTTTCATTCTTTCCGCGCGCTATACGAGATTGGAATAATAGAGAATTGTGAAGGTGGTTCGATGAACCCCCTGCCAAGCACTTAAATGTGATTTGCAGAGTATCCTTATAGATGTAGATCCACAAGAAGAACTTTTTGTTTAGTTTTAGCAGTGAATGTGACTTCTCGCGTCAAATGTCATAATCATATTTTCAAGTTCAGCATCCTTCTCACACATCTACACTATGTGATCAGAAGTATGCGGAGACCCACAAAAACATACGTATTTCGTATCTGGTGGATTGTGCTGCCACCTACTGCCAGGTACTCGGTATCAGCAACCTCTGTAGTCATTAGACACCATGAGAGAGCAAAATGGGGCGCTCCGCGGAATGGACGGCCTTGGACGTGGTGAGATGACTGAGTGTCAATTGTAACATACGTCTGTACGCGAGATCACCACTCTTCTAAACATCCGTAGATCCACTGTTTCCGATGTGATAGTGAAGTGGAAACGTGCCGGGACACGTACAGCAGAAAAGGGTACAGGCCGACCTAGTCTGGTGACTGACAGAGCCCGCCAACAGTTGAAGAGAGTCGAAACATGTCAGGTGTCCGGATACTTTTGATCACATAGTGTACTTATTATTAAAAAGTATGTTGCGAGTAAAATTCAACAATAGTTAACGAAATTTGTATAATTTAAATTTTTGTGTGTTTATCGTCATCCAGTCATGAAAACTGACAAAGGTGAGGAGAGCGGTGTGGTGACCATACGCCCCTCCGTATCCGCATCCGCTGGCGCCGTTAGTCTGAGGATGATACGGCGGTCGGTCAGTACCGTTTTAACTCTCGAGGTCTGTTCGGAGGGAGAATGTTTATACTACAGTACGCCTCTTCTATGTGTACGCTACATAGGAAATGCGTTGGTGTTACAGATATTGTGCTAAAAGACATTCATCAATACCCAGTACGTGCCTCATACATCAGCACTTATTTAAAAAGTGCTTTTGTTCATAAAAGTTGCAACAGCTAACGAAATTTAGGATTTCTTTGTTTTATTTTGTCGGCACCAAGCACCCCCACTCTCCCCACGTTAAGGCCGCCCGGGGTGGCCGAGCGGTTCTAGGCGCTTCAGTATCGAAGCGCGCGACCGCTACGGTCGCAGGTTCGAATCCTGCCTGGGGCATGGATGTTTGCGATGTCGTTAAGTTAGTTAGGTTTCAGTAGGGGACGATGACCTCAGAAGTTAAGTCCCATAGTGCTCTGAGCCATTTGAACAATTTTTTTTCTCCCCACGTTATGGAAAATAAGTTGGTACTGTGTAGGCATAGTACGAGGTGTGGCTAGAAAAAAACCGGACTAGTACTGGTGAAACAATAAAACGAATGCAATAAGGCTGAAAGTCGCGTGGCCTGTCACGTGACTCTCGTTCCGCCTACTGTTCGAGTTTCATATGCCTCCTGCACTCAGTCTGCCCGTGGCGTCTGTTTTAAGTAGTTGACGTTTTGTCTGTGCGTCGGAAAATGTTGAGTGTACAGAAATAACAGCGTGTTAACATCAAATTTTGTTTCAGACTAGGAAAATCTGCAAGTGAAATGTTTGTAATGTTACAACAAGTGTACGGCGATGATTGTTTATCGCGAACACAAGTGTTTGAGTGGTTTAAACGATTTAAAGATGGCCGCGAAGACACCAGTGATGACACTCTTACTGGCAGACCATTGTCAGCAAAAACTGATGCAAACATTGAAAAAATTGGTAAACTTGTTCGACACTTTCCTTGTCAACTCCTGTTAACTCAGACACTGCTCTGGTTGTTAAACGGCGATCTTGTCGAACAAGTTTACCGATTTTTTCAATGTTTGCATCAGTTTTTACTGATAATGGTCTACCAGTGCGAGTGTCATCACTGGTGTCTTCGCGGCCATCTTTAAATCGTTTAAACCACTCAAACACTTGTGTTCGCGATAAACAATCATCGCCGTACACTTGTTGTAACATTACAAACGTTTCACTTGCAGATTTTCCTAGTTTGAAACAAAATTTGATGTTAACACGCTGTTCTTTCTGTACACTCAACATTTTCCGACGCACAGACAAAACGTCTACTTAAAACGACGCCACGGGCAGACTGAGTGCAGGAGGCAGATGAAACTCGAGCAGTAGGCGGAACGAGTCACGTGACAGGCCACGCGACTTTCAGCCTTATTGCATTCGTTTTATTGTTTCACCAGTACTAGTCCGGTTTTTTTCTAGCCACACCTCGTATAGTGATTTGTCATTTGTAGCCGAACCATTTACATTTTGGCGCTTAAAGAGCCATCTAGTGGTAAAATCTCCGTTAATTTCTTTTTTTCATAAAGTTTCTCCAATTTTTTGTAACATTCCGTTCAAATTTGATGCTATTCTGAACAGCGATCTTTTTGTAACACCGTTTTCGAACTGGAACTTTAATTATGACCGCCATGTAACACAATTTGGTAATTTATTAATAAATTTTGTTTCATTAAAATCGAAGCTATTAAATTATATCAGTAACTGTCCAGCGTTCGATGGGAGATATTGGTGTGGAACGACGGATCGAAGCCAGAACAAAGAGTGTACTAAATTAACAATGGCAAATTATGTACGAACACTTAATAAAGGGTGGCGGGGTGGAGCTGTACGTGCAGCGGCTGTGGCAGCAGTGGTCGGGCGACCGCAAAACAACAACGATGGAAGCTGCGGCGGCGCGGAAACCGCATTATGGACAGACCAGGTTCCCGAAAATTCGTGCCCGCGCGGCTGAAATATTCACACCGCGCCGGGCAGTGATTTCTGTGTTGGAGCAGCGGTACGGCGACCCACACACGACGCCGGGGTCGACCGCGCTGCGTGGCTCCTCAAATATTCACGATCCCGCGGCTGTCAGTCCGGTCCACGCCCCCGTGTCGATGGAACCCTTTCCGCCTCAGGCGAAGGTAGGAGACACAGTGGACTGGAACTATGAGGGCACTGTTTGTCGTGTTGTAAGTAGGCTGTTTAGGTTTTTTTATTAGTAACGCCACCTCTGTATGAAAATCACTGGCTGTGCTGTGTGCAGTCTGTGGCTGCTTTGCATTGTTGTAATACTCGCCATTGTAGTGTTAGGCAGCTGGCTGTGAACAGCGCGTAGCGTTGGGCAGTTGGAGGTGAGCCGCCAGCAGTGGTGGATGTGGGGAGAGAGATGGCGGAGTTTTGAAATTTGTCATGAACTGCTATATATATTATGACTATTGAGGTAAATACATTGGTTGTTCTCTATCAAAATCTTTCATTTGCTAACTATGCCTATCAGTAGTTAGTGCCTTCAGTACTTTGAATCTTTTATTTAGCTGGCAGTAGTGGCGCTCGCTGTATTGCAGTAGCTTGAGCAGCGAAGATTTTTGTGAGGTAAGTGATTTGTGAAAGGTATAGTTTAATGTTAGTCAGGGCCATTCTTTTGTAGGGATTTTTTTGAAAGTCAGATTGCGTTGCGCTAAAAATATTGTGTGTCAGTTTAAGGACAGTCGTGTATAATTGTTCTAAGGGGACGTTACATACAATTATACACGACTGTCCTTACATATGTAACGTCCCCTTTCAACAATTATACACGACTGTCCTTAAACTGACACACAATATTTTTAGCGCAACGCAATCTGACTTTCAAAAAAATCCCTACAAAAGAATGGCCCTGACTAACATTAAACTATACCTTTCACAAATCACTTACCTCACAAAAATCTTCGCTGCTCAAGCTACTGCAATACAGCGAGAGCCACTACTGCCAGCTAAATAAAAGATTCAAAGTACTGAAGGCACTAACTACTGATAGGCATAGTTAGCAAATGAAAGATTTTGATAGAGAACAACCAATGTATTTACCTCAATAGTCATAATATATATAGCAGTTCATGACAAATTTCAAAACTCCGCCATCTCTCTCCCCACATCCACCACTGCTGGCGGCTCACCTCCAACTGCCCAACGCTACGCGCTGTTCACAGCCAGCTGCCTAACACTACAATGGCGAGTATTACAACAATGCAAAGCAGCCACAGACTGCACACAGCACAGCCAGTGATTTTCATACAGAGGTGGCGTTACTAATAAAAAAACCTAAACAGCCTACTTACATAGCCCCCATGCTCCCCACAAAAAATTTTACAAATTTTGTTGGGCACGGGCCAATACATATATGTTAAAAATTTGTTTCACAATTACAATAGCAAAGAAATCAAATGCACACACTTATTGATACAATGTTGGTCAAAAGCTAAACTTTCTCACAGTCCATAAAGACAGTCCTAATCGTTCATCACAGTAAAATATCAGTGTTTTTCTCAAAGACTGAGCAGTAAAAGAAAATGCACACGGAAGTAGTGGATTTCCATGCAGTCTTGAAGAAGTAGTGTTGTCCTTCCAACGGAAAGACAGTGCTGACTCGACATGCAGACAGGTAATGGGCCACAACAGAGCAAACCCACAGCAGAGTCAGTCGAAGTTTTGAAGAATATTGGTAGGTAGGTCATCACAGAGCAGACCCGAAGTAGTGCTGGTAGAGATTATGGTATTGGTGGGCCACCAGAGGCGCAGACCCACTGCAGTCCTTGCAGAAATAATGGTCCTGGTGAGTTAGCAAAGACGCAGACCCACTGTAGTCCTTGTAGAGATAAAGGTACTGGTGGGTCATCAAAGATGCAGACCCACTGTAGTCCTTGTATAGATGGCCAGCAGCCATCTGCTGCGACTGTGCAGGTGCACAGATATTCCAGGTTTGTATCCTGGCAGGGTCGCCATATGTAACGTCCCCTTTGAACAATTATACACGACTGTCCTTAAACTGACACACAATATTTTTAGCGCAACGCAATCTGACTTTCAAAAAAATCCCTACAAAAGAATGGCCCTGACTAACATTAAACTATACCTTTCACAAATCACTTACCTCACAAAAATCTTCGCTGCTCAAGCTACTGCAATACAGCGAGCGCCACTACTGCCAGCTAAATAAAAGATTCAAAGTACTGAAGGCACTAACTACTGATAGGCATAGTTAGCAAATGAAAGATTTTGATAGAGAACAACCAATGTATTTACCTCAATAGTCATAATATATATAGCAGTTCATGACAAATTTCAAAACTCCGCCATCTCTCTCCCCACATCCACCACTGCTGGCGGCTCACCTCCAACTGCCCAACGCTACGCGCTGTTCACAGCCAGCTGCCTAACACTACAATGGCGAGTATTACAACAATGCAAAGCAGCCACAGACTGCACACAGCACAGCCAGTGATTTTCATACAGAGGTGGCGTTACTAATAAAAAAACCTAAACAGCCTACTTACAATGTTTATGAACCGCAGCCCCCAAGTGCGAAAGAAAGGTAATGGCAGTACACAAGGTCAAGTACTTACATGATTCATTTCATTGTAACATGGTGCGGACCTACTCTGCCCATACTGACTCGGCAGAAGCTGATCAGCACATGCCCATGTGGAGCTGTTGCTACGCTTGATAATTTTGTAGTATATTGCAAATGGGTTAAGACACGTGTCACTTAAAGTAGTAGATGAGGTTTGCTATTTCGGCAGCAGAATGACTGATGACTGCCGAACTAGAGACGATATAAAATCCGACTGGCAACGGCAAAAGAACCATTCTTGAAGAAGAGAAATTAATATCGGATATACACTACTGGCCATTGAAATTGCTACACCGAGAAGAAATGCAGATGATAAACGGGTATTCATTGGACAAATGTATTATACTAGAACTGTCATGTGATTATATTGTCACGCATTGTGGGTGCATAGATCCCGAGAAATCAGTACCCAAAACAACCACCTCTGGCCGTAATAACGGCCTTGATACGCCTGGCCATTGAGTCAGAGCTTGGATGGCGTGTGCAGGTACAGCTGCCCATGAAACTTCAACACGATACCACAGTTCATCAAAAGTAGTGAGTGGCGTATTGTGACGAGCCAGTTGCTCTGCCACCATTGACCAGACGTTTTCAGTTGGTGAGAGATCGGGAGAATGTGCTGGCCAGGGCAGCAGTCGAACATTTTCTGCATCCAGAAAGGCCCGCACACAACCTGCAACATGCGGTCGTGCATTATCCTGCTGAAATGTAGGGTTTCGCAGGGATAGTATGAAGGGCAGAGCCACGGGTCGTAACACATCTGAAATGTAACGTTCACTCTTCAATGTGCCGTCAATGCGAACAAGAGGTGACCGAGACGTTTAACCAATGGCACCCCATACCATCACGCCAGTATGGCGATGACGAATACACGCTTCCAACGTGCGTTCACAGCGATGTCACCAAACAAGGATGCGACCATCATGATGCTGTAAAAAGAACTTGGATTCCTCCGAAAAATGACGTTTTGCCATTCGTGCACCCAGGTTCGTCGTTGACTACACCATCGCAGCTGCTCCTGTCTGTGATGCAGCGTCGAGGGTAAAATTACTACACCACAAAGATGACGTGGTACAGACACGAAATTTAACCGACAGGAAGAAGATGCTGTTACATGCAAATGATTACCTTTTAAGAGCATTCACACAAGGTTGGCGCCAGTGGCGACACCCACAACGTGATGACATGAGGAAAGTTTCCAACCGTTTTCTCATGCACAAACAGCAGTTGATCGGCGTTGCCTGGTGAAACGTTGTCGTGATGCCTCGTGTAAGGAGGAGAAATGCGTACCATCACGTTTCCGACTTTGATAAAGGTCAGATTGTAGCCTATCGCTATTGCGGTTTATCGTATCGCGACATTGCTGCTCGAGTTGGTCGAGATCCAACGACTGTTAGCAGAATATGGAATCTGTGGGTTCAGGAGGGTAATACGCAACGCCGTGCTGGATCCCAACGGCCTCTTATCTCTAGCGGTCGAGATGACAGGCATCTTATCTGTATGGCTGTAACGGATCTGCAGCCACGTCTCGATCACTGAGATGGGGACGTTTGTAAGACAACAGCCATTGCACTAACAGTTCGACGACGTTTGCAGCAGGATGGACTATTAGATTTAACAGCAGGAGTGAAAGATTACGTCCCTGTCTTCTACACACTTTTCAATCCGAGCACATTGTCCTTGTCTTATTATTCCCTCTTGGGTCTTGCAAATATTGTATATTGTCCGTCTCTCCCTACAGCCGTATTTTCTCAGTATTTTGAACATCTTGCATGATTTTACATTGTAGAACGCTTTTTCCAGGTCGACAAATCCTGTGATCGTGTCTGGATTTTTGTTTAGTCTTGCTTCCACTATCAACTGCAACCTCAGAATTGCCTCTCTGGTCCCTTTATCTATCATGAAGCCAAACTGATCGTCGCCCAACACATCCTCAATTTTCTTTTCCACTCTTATGTAATTTATTCTTGTCAGAAAAAGGAAGCATGGGCTGTTAAGCTGATTGTGCTATAATTCTCGAACTTGTCAGCTCTTACAGTCTTGGAAATTGTGTGGATGGCATTTTTCCAAAAGTCACATGGTGTGTCGCCACACTCATTCGTTCTACAGTGACGTACAAGCGGCAACTAACGAAAGAGAAGGAAAAGAAAGTAAAAAATGAGGAAAAACGGAAAGCAGCCAAAGAGAGTAAATAACGAGGAAATTGATAAGTGCGGCAAAACCAATCTTAGAACAAGTCTTCTTGTATTTGCGAATAAAATTTTTCAAATTCAATTAAGTACGATCTCCCCTCTCTCTGCGCTCACGAACACTATAGAGAATTTGAGGCCTACTGTTAGTTGTGACATGTCTACTTCGAATCAGGTTTCATAATAGAATATATTCGGGTCTTTGTTAAAACAGTATTTTATCCCTTATTTTTGATTTAAAGATAAGTGGGCACTTCTCTCGCTGACGTGTGTTAAGTGGCCATGTTGCTGCTGTGTGAAAAGTCAGTTGTTTAAGGTACTTAATTTAATCCTTAGGTAATGAAACTATTCGGTATTATACGTCAGAGTCTCGGATTATAATGATACATTCTTAGAAATGCAGTGCATTGCTAGTCAGCTTAAAAATAGGAATATCTTTACCTGGCTCTCCAGCTGACCTTTCAGCATTCTTTTGATTAGGTACGAGATTGTCCATTGTTACCTTGCTAGGTACAAAGAACTTTAGCCCTTTTGCTGCTACAGACGTGCTCTTTGCAATCCGTCCTGAAGCGCTTTTGTTGTCGCTGTACAGCTCGGCAAATACTGGTGCCTGTCTGTTCCGAGAGACGACTTCCCGGCCGATTTGAAATACTTATCATCCGAGTTTTCAAAAACTGTTAGGTGAAAGAAACTGATTTTTGCAAATCTTATAATCCAATATTTTCGCTCGATGGAGA
Source organism: Schistocerca nitens (assembly GCF_023898315.1). Lineage (NCBI taxonomy): Eukaryota > Metazoa > Arthropoda > Insecta > Orthoptera > Acrididae > Schistocerca > Schistocerca nitens. The sequence continues at coordinate 43,514,483 of NC_064623.1, read as the reverse complement.
ACTGAAATTCTTTTCCTTATCCATCATACTGCGCTTGGATCGAATTACGTAAAACATTTCACGAAATTTTAAACAGTTCGCAGATGTAAAAATCAATTTCGTAGGCCTACCGTATGGTTTATTTTAGCTCTCACACTGAAGTGAACGAAATATACCATATTTTAAGGACTATTAATGCACTTTCTTCTTCGAAAAATCGCCTCCAAAATCCAGGTGCGTCTTATATTTGAAATTAATTTGGAAATTTGTGTTAAGATCTTATGGGACCGAACTGCTGAGGTCATCGATCCCTAGGCTTACACACCTACTTGATGTAACTTAAACTAACTTACGCTAAGGACAACACACACACCCATGCCCGAGGGAGGACTCGAACCTCAGACGGGTGGAGAGCCGTCGAAATTAATATAAAAATGTCCATTGTTTGATTTAAAATTCCCGCCCGTTTTAAGAATGGCCATACACTCGTTGCCGCAGGAAACCTCTCTCTATCTGGCTACATTGAATTCAGCTGGCAGCATCATTGCGCCGAAACGACGAATATGAGTTGCGGGGATTCACAAGCTTGCTAACATTGCCTCTCTACCGCCCCGCCATTGTAAACCCAGTACGCTGTCTAGACGATGATACGTCACTACAATCTACGGTGGCAGTGAACTTGAACTGAAAGTAATACGTACGTATGCGTCGCTATCTTTGGCAGCAAATGTTAAAATTTGTGGCCATAGGTTATCCGTCTTCAGTTGACTACTATTAAATTAAAAAGGGTTATACGACACGCGTTTCGCTTTTATTTATAAAGCATCTTCCGTCGTTATTCTGCAAATTGGGTAATTACGTTTGCACATTTTTGATTGTTTTATGTTAAAAACAGCGATTTGTTTATGAAGTTGATTTGCAAGCTACTTACGGTGTTTCTTTACAAATGTTAAGAATATGTTTTTGACTGTTTTAGGTTACAAACACCTTTTGTTTATAACGTTGGTTTGCACGTTACTTACGGTGTTTCTTTGTATATGGTTTTAACCTAAAAAGGGTTAAAAACAGCGTTCTGTTTATAAAGTTGGTTACGAGTTACTTACGGTGTTTCTTTATATATGTTTTTAACCTAAAACAATTGAGAAAATACAAACGTATGTACCCAATTTGCCGAATTCCGGTGGAAGATGGTTTATAAATAAAAGCGAAACGATTCTGGTATAGTTCTATTTGGTCAAATTGCAGTCAGCTCAAGACAAATAACCTATAATACATGAATTAAAAGTGATTTGTGTTATCGGTAATAGCGCAATATTTTTGTTAGTAGCTTGTCTCGTAGTGACAAAAAATAAAAAGTATTCATATGATGCGGGCTACAAATTGAAAGTAATAGTATATGCAGAAGGATATGAAAACAGAGCAGCTGAGGGGTGTTTCGGCCGTCCACCAACAGAAAAAGCCATTCGCGTTTGGTGGGCTAGTGAAGAAGAATAGAAAAAAATGAGGAAGACTAAATGTGCAAATAGAGGACTGAACGCAAAACGCTCAAAACTAGAAGATGGCGATTTTCGGGCATTTTATTTCCAGGTTTTCAGAGGTCAGTCGGGTTTCATGAACAAACAATTTTTTTTAGTCTGGCTCTGCAATCTAATAATCAAAATTGTAGAAATCTCTTTTTTTTAATTGCTTGAAAATTAAGATCCGTTACGTAGCGTCTCATATTCCGTAAAGTACCGTAGGTAAGATATTGAGATAGTATCTCATATCCTTCTCGAGTTATTGGGTTTTGTATCCAAAGAACAGTGGCCGGTGACGAGCCCATGCACGTCCTTGCGCATCGGAAATGATGTGGTCTTGACAATCGTCATATTTCATAAACGTTTCATCGAAACCAGGTTTTTTGCACGCCGTGAGACACATACGTTGTATGATGAATACAGGAAGCTTTCTTACTCAACGAGATATGGAATTAACTCGTCTGTAGCAGTTATAGGTCGGCCGCTCAGGACGTGTTCAGACGTCATAGCACTGTAGGTAAACCCAAGAGCCTACGTTTCTACAACACCTGGCAAACGGCGTAGCAGGTTTCGTATACACGCCGGCAGCAGCGGAAAGGTTAGGCAAGGCGTACAGTGACCAGTGACAGAACAGTTCGGGTCAAGTTACAGTGTCACCGAGTGTGGCAGAGCGGCATGAAACGGTAACGAGGCGATACCCGAGGTGACTATCGGGAAATGGACGAAGAGACGCGCGTGACTCGGTGTCCAGTTTCTGGCCGGTGCACGCGACTAATGCCCTGTACTTGCAGCGCGCTTAGTCGGCGTGCAGCGAGCGCGTAGGCAGCAAATTAAATTCTGAATTATGAACGAGTGACGCAGCCGCTGCGCCCTCTGCCGGCAGATCCTGCAGCCTTCACGTGCGGACCGCGCCGCGCTGCTGGTTTATACAGGCAGGATGTCGAAACGTTGCGCCAGCGGAACCGAGGAAACCGCGCCACCTACTGTCACGTGGCTACGGAAGTCTGATTCCAACAACAGTGCCAACACTGGAATGTAGATGTAGTGGCCACAATCTGTTACCTACGATACTTTTGTATATTCCCCAGAAGTGCTAAGTGACTAGAAAACGCACGGGTGACTCTTGTCTCAAGTACACTAGAGGGGAAAAAAACACCAAAAAAATAATTAATGTAGAGTAATGAAGAGTAATGAAATTTCACGAATAGATTTGTCGAGGTAATTAACACTACTGGCCATTAAAATTGCTACACCACGAAGATGACGTGCTACAAATGCGAAATTTAACCGACAGGAAGAATATGATGTGATATGCAAATGATTTGCTCTTCGGAGCATTCACACAAGGTTGGCGCCGCTGGCGACACCTACAACGTGCTGACATGAGGAAAGTTTCCATCCGATTTCTCATACACAAACAGCAGTTGACCGGCGTTGCCTGGTGAAACGTTGTTGTGATGCCTCGTGTAAGAAGGAGGATTTCGTACCATCACCTTTCCGACTTTGATAATGGTCGGATTATAGCCTATCGCGATTGCGGTTTATCGTATCCCGACATTGCTGCTCGCGTTGGCCGAGATCCAATGACTGTAACAGGATATGGAATCGGTGGGTTCTGGAGGGTAATGCGGAAAGCAGTGCTGCATCCCAACGGCCTCATATCACTAGCAGTCGAGATGACAAGCATTTTATCGGCATGGCTATAACGGATCGTGCAGCCACGTCTCGATCATAGAGTCAACAGATGGGGACGTTTGCAAGACAACAACCATCCACACGAACAGTTCGACGACGTTTGCAGCAGTATGGACTATCAGCTCGGAGACCATGGCTGCGGTTACCCTTGACGCTGCATCACAGACAGGAGCGCCTGTAATGGTGTACCCAACGGCAAACCTGGGTGCACGAATGGCAAAACGACATTTTTTCGGATGAATCCAGGTTCTGTTTACAGCATCATGATGGTCGCATCCGAGTTTGGCGACATCGCGGTGAACACACATTGGAAGCGTGTATTCGCCATCCCCATACTGGCGTATCACCTGGCGTGATGGTATGGGGTGCCGTTGGTTACACCACTCGGTCACCTCTTGTTGGCAATGACGGCACTTTGAACAGTGGACGTTATATTTCATATTATTACGACCCGTGGCTCTACCCTTCATTCGATACCTGCGAAACCCTACATTTCAGCAGGATAATGCACGACCGCATGTTGCAGTTCCTGTATGGGCCTTTCTGGATACAGAAAATGTTCGACTGCTGCCCTGTCCAGCACATTTTCCACATCTCTCACCAACTGAAAACGTCTGGTCATTGGTGGCCGAGCAACTGTCTCGTCACAATACGCCAGTCACTACTCTTGATGAACTGTGGTATCGTGTTGAAGCTGCGTATACACCGTCCGACCTCTGTTTGACTCAATGCCCAGGCGTATCAAGGCCGTTATTACGTCCAGATGTGGTTGTTCTGAGTACAGATTTCTCAGGATCTATGCACCCAAATTGCCTGAAAATGTAATCACACGTCAGTTCTTGTATAATATATTTGTCCAATGAATACCCGTTTATCATCTGCATTTCTTCTTGGTGTATCAATTTTAATGGCCAGTACTGTAACATTGCAAGTTAGCAGGTTAATGTAAGAACGAGATTAGTAATTGAAAATCTGATACAGTGGCTCATTAAAACCTGTGTAGCAAGACGAATGTTGAATTCAAGCATATAATGTGCATGCCTTCTGCTGTATAATTGCCGGGTGTCAGTTTGTTGGCTAGACATTCGTGCCTGTTACCCTTTGTCGGTCAATATAGGGACGGTTAATGCTGTTCGCGAATGACGCTGGAGTTGTCGTGCAACTATGTCCCATATATGCTCCATTGGAGACACATCTGATGACAGAGGAGGCCAAGGCGACATGTCGACACCATGCGCAGCATGTTGGGTTACAACAGCAGTATCTAGACGAGCGTTATCCTGTTGGAAAACATCCCTTCATTGCTGTTCATAAATGGCAGCAAAATAGGTCGAATCACCAGAATGACGTACAGTTTTGCACACAGGGTGCATGGGATAATTACTGAGAGTGGTCCTGTTGGCATACGAAATCGCATCCCAGACCGTAACTCCATGTTTAGGTCCTAAGTATCTAGCACGCAGGCAGTTTGGCTACCGGCCCTCAACTGGCCTATCTTCTAATCAACACACGGCGATCACTGGCCCCAAGGTAGAACCAGCTTTTATCAGAAACCACAACAGCCCTCTAGTCTGCTCTCAGTTGACACCACTACAGTTGCAAATGGCAATGGTTTGTGGTTAGTTGAATTCACACTGCAGTGCGACTGGCTCGTAGCTGTTCTTTAAGTGACCGATTTGTAACAAAAGCTGCGACATCGTCGCGAAAAAACACAGTGACCCGTATATGTAATAAGTTTCCTTTAATTTACGTCTATGGTCACAATCTTTTCTGTTTAACAGATTACCAGTTTCGGTCTTTAATGACCATCATCAGATCTGTCTCATAAAAACAAAGTCAAAATTCACTGCAGCCATAGTTCACTATGCCACTATCGCTGCAGTGCATTAGGACTTTGTTTTTATGAGACAGATCTGATGAAAGTCATTAAAGACCGAAACCGGTAATCTGTTAAACAGAAAAGATTGTGACCATAGACGTAAATTAAAGGAAACGATTTGTAACAGTTCGTTGTGTCACTGTGGTGCCAACTCTTGCTCAAATTTCTACTGCAGATGTAGGACGATGCGCCACAGCCCATAAGCGGAACCCGACGGCCTTTCCTCTCTGTCTTCTTGCGACCATACATTCCTCTGGTCTCCGCTTTATCTCGCCATGTGCAGTAGCTGAATTCCTCGCAGGTCTTCCTGCAATATCGCAGAAGGAACATCTAGCTCATTAGCTCATGATAGTCCCAGTACACGACCCCGTTCAAAGTCAATTAGGTGTTGATAACAGCATTTTTGTCGCCTTAACGGCATTCTTGACTAATGTCAACGTTCCACGTGCCAAACCTGATTTTCATTCTCATACTGGCGCCACTCTTATGCGACTGACGAGAAATCTAAATAGACATCATTTTTCAGATGTGGAGACATGACTACCAACTTTCGTTTATGTCGCACTACCCCTTCTTGGTGTAGCGATTTTTTCCCTCGGTGTAATAATGCTATATCTGATACGTCTGGTAAATATCCATGGCAAAAATGGAACATTTTTGTAGCAACTCCATTGTTGATAAGCTTGATTATCCCTAGGATCATACAAAAAATTTCAACGGTGTGCAACGTACAGTTCATTGTTAACAGCCGTCTGAATTGGACAGTGTGTTAACTGCGACTGCAAGTGGAGAAAATCAAATTTCGTGCAGTTGTTAACCAAATTCATTCGAAATGCTGGACTGTCGCAGACATCCCAAAAGATCATTTACCTTGGGATTAATAAATTCATACGTGGTCTGACAATCACCGAAGACGAAGTACGTTCCGCCCATAGAATTGAGGTCGCCACGCAGGAAACCATTGTCAAATCAAAAATGGTTCAAATGGCTCTGAGCACTATGGGACTCAACTGCTGAGGTCATTAGTCCCCTAGAACTTAGAACTACTTAAACCTAACTAACCTAAGGACATCACAAACATCCATACCCGAGGCAGGATTCGAACCTGCGACCGTAGCGGTCTTGTGGTTCCAGACTGCAGCGCCTTTAACCGCACGGCCACTTCGGCCGGCCATTGTCAAATCCTTGATATGGTGAAGCAATAAAAATTCTTGAGAATGTAGACGCCTCAACTGAGCGAGCACATAATATTCTGTACGGAGTGTTGGCTATGAAGAAAGTGTGTGCAACTTGGTTGCCGCTAAAGTTCAAGTCGGCCAAAAACGCACCCAGTACAACATTTCAACACCATGTCTTGTGACGGAAGGGGTCATAAATTGACATTTCGAGAAAAATAAATAAAATTTTTTGTGTGTTAAATAATATGAAAGACTACGTCCGTGTGCGCTACGAATATAAAATGGTTCAGATGGCTCTGAGCACTATGGGACTTAACATCTGAGGTCATCAGTCCCCTAGAACTTAGAACTACTTAAACCTAACTACAGGATGTCACACATATCCATGCCCGAGGCAGGATTCGAACATGCGACCGTAGTGGTCACGCGGTTCCAGACTGAAGCGCCTAGAACCGCTCGGTCTCTGAGACCAGCGAATGAATATCAAATATCAAAAAGTGTAAAGCTCGGAAACAGCGATTGATTTTAACAAATAGCCTTTTTGTATAAAGTATCTGTGCAACGAATATGAAGAAGGAGATAATTTTTTTTGTAAGTTATCAGAATATATGTCTAACTGTTATTAGAAAATGTTGGTTATTGAAGTAGTGAGGACCTCCCGTAATAGCCACCATTAATTGTAATTAATGACTCTATTTCAGAACTTCGTGTTGCGGGGAGTTTTTTTTCCCTAGCAGCATATGATCGGCCATTGCGCTGACGATAGTTTTTAGCTAAAAATTCCGTCTGTAATATTAAATGTAAATGCGGGAGACTTCTCTACTTTGATCTTTTAATAGCTACAAAGCTAGTAAAGTAAAGACAAATTCCATTCATTAACGTTTTCGTTATGAATGAGTTCAGTACGTTTAAGATTGGCCGGTTAACGGCAGATGAGATGCTCCTCAATTTTTGCCTTGCAGATAAAGAAAAGTAAATACAGAAAAATATTCCGTTTAATAAGCGTAAAAAATATCTCTGTTATTTGTGAAAATTGGTACATAAATGACCAGTAGCCTCTGAGAATCAAATTAATCATTACAGTTTGCGTAAAAGCACGCATATTTTCTCTCCATAATAGAATCGCACACGCGAATTATGTGTTAGAAGCCCGTGAGTCGCACGCTGTGTATAAAATATTATTTAGTGCGTACTTCGGAATAGCCGATGTTCGTACGTATGTTATCGTGGTATTGGGTTATTTCAGAGTCTCATGCTAGCCCGCAATATTTAACAGAGTACATAATATTGCAGCATTCAGTATTTATTTTTTTGATTAATCACTGTAAATATAGAATTTCACAAAACTACCAATCCCGTGTACCGCGATAAGTGACGCCCTCGAACATGGGGCTCGAATTTTTATGCAGGAAAGTTATGTACATAAATATTCGGTACATAAAGAATAACTGAGGTATGGTTGTGTTTATGAGAAAAATTTTCATAAATATTAGTAAAATATATTTCTGTGTATGTGATAATGTGTCTGGTGCAAGAACTAATCCTGTACATGTGACACTGTTCCATGCACCCCAGCATAAACACTTGCACCTGAACGAGAACTGTACGAGGCAGATGCAGTGAAGATTTTGGACCTCCAGCTGACTCAATATATACAAGTGTCTCAACCTAGATATACGCGGCAGCTCACAATACCAGTTACTAAAGGTAAGGGTGTGATTTCATGTGCCTCTGAGCTCGAACCAAGAAGAGGTAGGAATCAGGGGGCCATGCACTGTGCTGACTGTGTTGGCGCAAATTTGTCACAGTCTTTTATTTAAAGTAAAATTACAGTCTTTTGCCACAGTGAATTTTAGTCAGATTTATTTGCTGTAACTTGTGAGTAAATGAGTTTTAGAATTTGCTAAACAGTGAATAGTGTTTGAGACATAGGTCACACAGTCAGTGTGTGTTCAAATTAACTCAAGTGCAATTAATGACAGGTTCACTTGCGTGTGTACTGCCGTCAAAGTAATATTTCTGCATAGATAGATTTTTTGGCAGTACACTATAAAAGTATTGTGAAAGTTTTACACTATAAAGCCAGTGCAAAAAGGTGGGTTTTAGTTTCGTTTGAAGTGATTGATAGTGTTTCTTTAGGTTATTTGAATATTTTGTGTGTGTTTTGTATATTCTGTGTATTTCTTGTGTGCATGACATTTTGGGGGAACCAGATTTCTTTGTATATTTGTGTCCAGATAGTGATAGTAGATTTCTGCAAATATGGTTAAGACACGCAAAGAAAAGCTAGCTGAGAGCAAGAATATGTCTGGGTATGATACAGATGACAATGTACAGGAATTTCAGTAACTAATCAATCCGAAATGTCATGCTCTCAAATTCAGTGAGCAGCATGTGACCGATAATGGCTCTGAGCACTATCGGACTCAACTGCTGAGGTTATTAGTCCCCTAGAACTTAGAACGAGTTAAACCTAACTAACCTAAGGACATCACAAACATCCATGCCCGAGGCAGGATTCGAACCTGCGACCGTAGCGGTCTTGCGGTTCCAGACTGCAGCGCCTTTAACCGCACGGCCACTTCGGCTGGCTGACCGATAATGTATCTGGCAATGCTGACGAGCAGGGTCAGATGAGCAAAGAAGTTCACTCATTTGCTAGGATAGGTTAAGGTGATTCAACAGCATCAACTGCTGATATTGTACAAGCACCAGCACCAACCGTTGATTTTCTGACTGGATTTATTGCCCAATTAGATCTCATAGAGAAGCAATGCGAAGAGAAAGAAAGGCAAGAGCGCTTGATTCGCAAGCAAACTCTAATTTCACAAGTTAAAGATATTATAGGTGTAGACCGAGTGGAGCGTGAGGAGAAAGAGAAAATAGAACGCGTTGCTCGCGAAGAAAAAGAAAGACAGGAATGCCTACCTCGCAAACGCAGGGAACAGGAGCGTGATGCTCAGTTTCTGCCAAAATTGAACGAAATTTTAGACCAACGTGACAAGGAGATCGATGTTGTAAAACAAGTCGCGGAATTAGTTGAACAAAACAAAGACATTCCGCAACAGGTGTCACACTTGGATGAGCGTGTGGAGCAGTTGGACAAGGTTCTTAGCATTTCGGAAAACCAGGTATAAAACATCAATGAAACTGTTGTTAATATGTCGAATACTTTAGAGCAGAAGAGCAGATGGCGTCATCTAGGATATGGCGTGGGTGGAGGTGGAAGTGCGGACGGAAATGTACCACTTGATACATACGAAGCAGAAAAATCGGACTGCGAGCGAATGCAGCCGCTCTCTTTGGTGAATTATCCAGGCATTGTCTCTGCAACAGAGGCCGGAATGCTACCAACAGAAGCACAGGTAAAACATGGAGAATCTTTAACTAAACACCGGCAATTCCAAACGTTTCGTGACGAAAGGAAAAACGTAACTCCCGTGATTTTTGTCAAAAGTTTTCGAAACGTGTTACCTGTGTCATGGACTAAACACCGGAAAATTCGCTCGTGATTTCATTTATACAGGAGTAGCGGCATTGTGGGCGATGGAGACTGCGGAACAGTGTCGGACGTTCTCGGAATTTGAGAACAAATTCCTATCCAGGTACTAGTCTAGGTCTGTACAGGAAAGACTGCGTAAACAGGTGTAAACCCCGAACCTCTAAACTACCGCTTTGCCTATCTGAGGAAATACATTGAAAGATATTTGAATAAGACGAAGTATTGGGATGAACCCATGCCCACGAGAGAAAAAAAAAATGCTTGTGAAATCTTATGGGACTTAACTGCTAAGGTCACCAGTCCCTAAGCTTACACACTACTTAACCTAAATTATCCTAAGCACAAACACACACACCCATGCCCGAGGGAGGACTCGAACCTCCGCCGGGATCAGCCGCATTGTGCATGACTGTAGCGCCTAAGACCGCTCGGCTAATCCCGCGCGGCTCCGCGAGAGATGTTTTACGGATCTTAAAATGGAAATTACCAATAGTGATTCGGGAAAAATTAGTGCACGTCCCAGATACAGACCTAGAATTTTTCATGGCAACAATAGATTCTCTGTATTTGATACACGAGGATGCCCGGCAGAATGAGCAAGGGAACTCAGGTAACGGCGAAGGGAACAACAAAACAAGAAGGGAATGATAGCCCCAGTAAAAGTGGTTTTGGCGAAAACAATGAATATTCGCATGGAGAGAACTCCCATAAGAATGCGAATACTAACTGGAGATAACTGGAGTAGCAGTGGTTATAATGCAAACCAGTATGCCCGGCAGAATGAGCAAGGGAACTCAGGTAACGGCGAAGGGAACAACAAAACAAGAAGGGAATGATAGCCCCAGTAAAAGTGGTTTTGGCGAAAACAATGGATATTCGCATGGAGAGAACTCCCATAAGAATGCGAATAATAACTGGAGATAACTGGAGTAGCAGTGGTTATAATGCAAACCAGTATGCCAACATGAACCAGTCTCCACCAAAAAAAAGGGGGGGGGGAGGGAGGCAATTATAAGCGAAAAAAAAGAGCGAAGGGGGAGGAAACTCCAACTTCGTAAATAAAAATATGCGAACAAACAGTGAGCAGTGGCAACGGGCAGTGCCAGCGAACTAGCAAGCACAACAAGCCATGCCTGCAGGTCATGTGCCTGTCAACCACGTTAATGTTGTTCCTACGCCACCGCCCCCAACTCAGCCGCAGAATAGTCAGCCATATGTTTATGTCGCTCAGGGTACATCGAAAACTGTGACTGGCGGGGTGAGAATCACAGACGTGACAGACCGAGTATCGGCAGAGTGCGACAGCCCGTCAAACACGGCCGACTTCTGTAAGCCCTTCCAAGATGGTCGGCAAGGTTAAAGAGGGGGGCAGGCAGAATCTGCGTGTGAATTTACTCCGTTATAATGACGGATGCAAGAGTTAACAGTTGATACACGGTCAGCGGAACAAAAGGATGTGGGTCATGTGCAGGCTGCATTTATCGTAAAAATAAATGGAATAGAAGTGATAGTAATCCTTGAGACTGGGGCAAGCGCCTCTGTCATAGATGAGAAATTATCCAAAGTATTGATCGTGTAAAGAAACTACACATCTTGCCAGTGGAAAATTCAAAGTTCATAGGTGCTCTACGGGGCAGAGTGCCAGTGATAAGGAATCAGGTACAGGCTGAGATCGCCACGGAAAAAGAAGCAATATTATGTTCATTCCTTGTGGCAAGGAATCTTTAAGTGCCTTGCATCTTGGGACCGGATGCGCTTCAGGAAATGAAGGCGAGAATTGACCTTTCCCGAGCCACATGCACTTTATACTATCGTAACCGGCAAATTGACCTGGCACTGATTATGACTCCGGACACATGTATAAATTACCGTCGGAATGTCCGAGTAACTGTCAACGGTCCTTATACATTGTGTACCAATGACTTTACCATTAATCAAAGCAATAATGAAAAGAACCGGATTGAGAATTGAAGCTATCATTATTAAACAAAGAATCGAAGAAAAAGGAGCCGAATCCTCTTACTTAAGCCAGCCACAACAAGCTGACTTAAGACAGTTGTTACATCAATTTGTGAAAGCATTTTCAGAAAAACTAGGAATTACTGACGGATATGAATTCGTCATGCAGGTGAAACCCGATCAAACATTCTGTCGCGCTACATACTCTATACCGTGGACTAAAAGGCCAACCGTAGGAAAAGAGATACAAAGGATGCTGCGTTGGCAGATAATCGATCCTTCAATGTCACCGTACAGTAGTCATCTGTTAGCAGTTATGAAAACAGACAGCAGTGTTCGATTAGTGTTGGACATACGGGACATTAATAACATAATAATGCCCGTTCTTACCAGGCCCGAACATATAGAAGAACATATATATATATATATATATATATATATATATATATAAACAAAGATGATGAGACTTACCAAATAAAAGCACTGGCACACAGACAAACACAAACATACACACAAAATTCAAGCTTTCGCAACAAACAGTTGCTTCATCAGGAAAGAGGGAAGGAGAGGGAAAGACGAAAGGATGTGGGTTTTAAGGGAGAGGGTAAGGAGTCATTCCAATCTCGGGAGCGGAAAGATTTACCTTAGGGGGCAAAAAGGACAGGTGTACACTCGCACACACGCACATACACACAAGAAAATCATCATATATACACTCCTGGAAATTGAAATAAGAACACCGTGAATTCATTGTCCCAGGAAGGGGAAACTTTATTGACACATTCCTGGGGTCAGATACATCACATGATCACACTGACAGAACCACAGGCACATAGACACAGGCAACAGAGCATGCACAATGTCAGCACTAGTACAATGTATATCCACCTTTCGCAGCAATGCAGGCTGCTATTCTCCCATGGAGACGATCGTAGAGACGCTGGATGTAGTCCTGTGGAACGGCTTGCCATGCCATTTCCACCTGGCGCCTCAGTTGGACCAGCGTTCGTGCTGGACGTGCAGACCGCGTGAGACGACGCTTCATCCAGTCCAAAACATGCTCAATGGGGGACAGATCGTGCTGGCCAGGGTAGTTGACTTACACCTTCTAGAGCACGTTGGGTGGCACGGGATACATGCGGACGTGCATTGTCCTGTTGGAACAGCAAGTTCCCTTGCCGGTCTAGGAATGGTAGAACGATGGGTTCGATGACGGTTTGGATGTACCGTGCACTATTCAGTGTCCCCTCGACGATCACCAGTGGTGTACGGCCAGTGTAGGAGATCGCTCCCCACACCATGATGCCGGGTGTTGGCCCTGTGTGCCTCGGTCGTATGCAGTCCTGATTGTGGCGCTCACCTGCACGGCGCCAAACACGCATACGACCATCATTGGCACCAAGGCAGAAGCGACTCTCATCGCTGAAGACGACACGTCTCCATTCGTCCCTCCATTCACGCCTGTCGCGACACCACTGGAGGCGGGCTGCACGATGTTGGGGTGTGAGCGGAAGACGGCCTAACGGTGTGCGGGACCGTAGCCCAGCTTCATGGAGACGGTTGCGAATGGTCCTCGCCGATACCCCAGGAGCAACAGTGTCCCTAATTTGCTGGGAAGTGGCGGTGCGGTCCCCTACGGCACTGCGTAGGATCCTACAGTCTTGGCGTGCATCCGTGCGTCGCTGCGGTCCGGTCCCAGGTCGACGGGCACGTGCACCTTCCGCCGACCACTGGCGACAACATCGATGTACTGTGGAGACCTCACGCCCCACGTGTTGAGCAATTCGGCGGTACGTCCACCCGGCCTCCCGCATGCCCACTATACGCCCTCGCTCAAAGTCCGTCAACTGCACATACGGTTCACGTCCACGCTGTCGCGGCATGCTACCAGTGTTAAAGACTGCGATGGAGCTCCGTATGCCACGGCAAACTGGCTGACACTGACGGCGGCGGTGCACAAATGCTGCGCAGCTAGCGCCATTCGACGGCCAACACCGCGGTTCCTGGTGTGTCCGCTGTGCCGTGCGTGTGATCATTGCTTGTACAGCCCTCTCGCAGTGTCCGGAGCAAGTATGGTGGGTCTGACACACCGGTGTCAATGTGTTCTTTTTTCCATTTCCAGGAGTGTACATAAAAAGTGGAAAATGTGCACTGTCTGATATATAACGACAAGAAAAGTGACCTGATAACCTTACCTTGCCGGGAACTTTGCCAAGAAAAAAATATGATCATCATCAGTAAGTGGTCATATAAATATCTGGAAATGGCATTACAGTGTGATAAATCATAAAGTATGTTCACTCAATAAAGGGTGGTATGGTGATTGCCTTTGCTATTTCTGGTTCTCAAAGTTTCGACGTGTACTACATTGGGGTGAGGAATGCTGCGTATTCTATATGGAACTGCGTATAGAATCTCAAATTTACTGCATCTACTCTTTCATCTGTTGGATAAATAGTGTGTGCGTACTAATATCTTGTCTTATGTGAAAGTCACGCCGTGTACAAACCTGTTTTTGCTGTCTTCTCCGGCGCTCTGTGGCACGTTTGATGTTGTTGAGTGCAATGTCAATTATTTCATGGTGGCGTAGTCGACGAGATGTAGGAAAAGATACTAATTCTTTAATTTTGTTAGGTGGTTCAACATTTTTCAATATAACAGTCGGAGATAACATAGTAGATTCATTCGGTATGGAGTTAATTACATCCTGGAATGAGAGTATGAGTACGTCCCAATCAATATGTGTTTTATGGCAGTATATTCTACATAGTTTACCAAATTCTTTCATCAGTCGTTCAGAAGGGTTCGAAGCAGCATGATACCTGGATATATAGATCGGAGAAATGTTTCTAGCTCGTAACATACGTGTCCATATCGCAGATCGAAATTGTGGTCCATTGTCGGAAATTACTTTCAATACATGCCCTACCAGTCTCAGGACTGAAGACCACAACAACAACAACATGCCCTACATGAAGTAAAAAATGTTTTACAAATGCATTCGAAATAGATTTAGCAGTAGCTTTGCGCAACGGAGTGAAGGTAACAAATTTCGAAGTGAGTTCAACAGCGACAAAGATGTAGCAAAAACCTCTATTAGTTCTGGGAATCGGTCCAAAAATGTCTACAGCGGCCATGTGTCTCAATTTAACGGGTACAATGGGATGTAACGCAGGAATATGTGAAGTCGAGTCTGATTTAGCTTTCTGGCAGATTTTACATGACGCTAAAATTCGAATACGTTTCTCCATGTTCGCAAAATAAAAGTTCAGTCATTTTCTGGCACCGTAATGTGTGTAATTTAAATGACTATACCAAATTAATTTATTAACGAGTTCGTCAGGAATACATAATGACCAGTTGTTGCTGTCAGGGTGAGAGCGGCGAAACAGAATGTTCTTGCGTACAGTATAATGGTTTCTAATGGTAACGTTATTCCTATCTTGCCAAAGGTGTTTAATTTCTTTCCATACGTTGTCTTTGCTCTGCTCTTGTGCTATGTCTCGTAATGATGACGAAATGAAATTTTCGAATGCAACTTGTTGAATATACATGACGCTAAAATTTGCTTGACAGAAGTTGGATCCAATGTCTTGCTGATTGTTGCTGAGAGAACGGGATAGTGCGTCTGCTACAACATTTTGTGTACCTGGAATGTGAACAATTTTAAAATTAAATTCCTGTAAATAAAGTTTCCATATGCTTAATCTGTCATGTGCAAATTTAGCGGAAAGTAAAAACTGTATAGCTCTATGGTCTGTGTAAACGGTAGTATGTATTCCATAAAGAAAATGCCTAAATCTGGTAAATGCCCATACAACACATAATGTTTCAAGTTCTGTAACAGAATAATTGCGTTCAGCAGGTGACAGAATGCGACTTGCAAAGGCGATGTTTTTAATTACTGTATTACCGTCTTCTTCAATTTCCTGAAAAATGTGTTCGCCTAAAGCAGTGATAGAAATGTCGGTGGCAATGGAAAGATTTCTGGTAGGATCAGGGTGTGATAAAAGTGGTGCGTTCAACAAAGCTTGTTTTAGATTGACAAATTCAGACTGTGCTTGGCTATCCCACGACCAAGTAGCGTTTATACCCGTCAACTGACATAATCTAGGGATGTCTAAAGCAGAGTTATGAATAAATTTACGGAAAAAGTTAATTAAACCCAAAAAGCTGCGTAGTTGTTTCTTCGTCGTAGGAACAGTAATGTCACGTAAAACTTGAAGTTTTTCCGGGTCAGGCGCAATGCCTTCTGCTGAAATTACATGTCCAAGAAATGTTATGGAAGTTTTGCCAATGTGTGATTTGCTAAAATTAACTGTGAGTCCTTGTGCACGAAAAGTTTGCAACAGTTGTTCAAGAATCAGATTGTGTTCAGACCAGTCAGCTTCTGCGATAAGGATGTCGTCTACATACGTTGTGATTCTGTCTTTGAGTTCTGTCGGGAGTATAGTATTTAAACCGCGAATAAATGCTGCTGAACAAATTGTTGATCCGAACGATAATTTGCAAAATTGATAACAATCACCAAAACAGAGAAAAGCTGTGTACTTCCTGCAGTTCGGATGGAGCTGAATTTGCCAAAATCCCGATTTCAAATCTAATGTGGAATAAACAGCAATACCATGAATTTTCTGAAGAAGTTCTTCTAGTGTCTGTGGCCGATCTGTTTCATTAATAATAATGTCGTTGACATGACGCGACTCAAGTACGAGGCGAAGTGAGCCATCCTTTTTCTTAACAATATGGAGCGGGTTTATGTACGGAGTAACTGCCGGTTCAATAATACCTTGGTCAAGCATAGCTTGCAATTCTTTCTTAACTTGTTCTCTGTGAATATACGGAATAGGATAATGTTTGGCTTTAAACGTGTCGTGCTGTTTAACTTGAAATTCATACATGAAACCGGACTTAGTACCAGGGATGTTGTCAAAAACCAGAGCTTGCTGTAAAAGAATTTTGCGTAGCTCTGTACGTTCGTCGCCTGTATTTGCACTGCTTACTTTATCAGAAATCATTTGCATAACCTCATAGTCAGCTTCGTCTGGTGTATTATAGTTGTGTACGTACGTATCTGTGAACAATGTGGAATGACAGTCCGTGTTACGAGATGTAGAAATGACCTCTGTTCGATTAATTGCCTGTTCATCTGCAGATAAAGCGTGCTGAAATTCTAATGCTAGTTGTACATTCTCATCCTTTAGCATTAAATAGGAATTTTGAAAGTCAATAATTGCGTCATGCAGTACCAGAAAATTCGTACCTAAAATAACGTCTGTTGTCAATAAGGGAACAATCCAAAAATTTGAGTGGAACGTATGACCTGCAATACAAAATGATAAGTGTGTCTGTAGTTTTACATCTGCTCTTCTACTAGATACTGCTCCTTTTACTTTAGTTTTGCCTAATGGTAACGTAGGATAAATAATCTCTTTGTTACATTCGTTGAAAGTTTCTTCATTTATAACTGACATAGGTGATCCAGAACCGATTACTGCTGAAAATGTGGATGATCCAATCTTCACTTCAATGACAGGGTGGGAAATGGTTTTTTGAATAACTGGTTTTTCATGCAAAAGTGTGTCTCGGATATCGTCAAAAGTAATAACATTTTCGTGAACAAGAGTCTGAGTATCAAAAGCATTGCTTACGTTGCTGGAAGATTCAATCTGTACCGTATCTAGTCAAATTCTATCTGACGTGCTGTTATTTGCGGGAGAATGCTGTGGCATTTCAACTATTTGTACTGTTCTGTTATTTCTTCCTGACGTATTAGGTTCAGGATGATACCGACTGTCTGGTTCATTCATGATAATCTGTTGTTGCGGGTGATTCTGCTGCTGGTAAGACTTACTGTTATTATATGTACACTGAAATCTGTGCTCATTACTTTTACGTCTGTCATGATAGTCATTGCTATACGGCGCGTTGCGATAGGAGTTGGAATGGTTTTCTGTACGTACTGATTTCCTTGTTGCGGTGCGTTACTATTTGGTGGAGCCAACGCTATACGTGTAGGCGGCGAAACATTAAAGCTTGGTTGACCTTGCACATTACATTGTTGGTTAGGTATGCTAACCGGCTGGTTTTGTTGCTGTTGTGAGGAAAAACCTGTATTGTTACCAAAATGTGTTTCCTGCTGCTGTTAATTTTGACGATACTGACAATTAAAATTTTGTCTGTTATTAAAGTTCTGGTGGTTGTCGTTCCTGGAGCGTCTATTACCTTTGCTATTGAAATAGCGTGGCTCATCGTAATTAAGCATTCTGAAATTCTTCTACCGAGTAGCATTGTCTCGCGATCGGTCTCATACGAGTGGCCGGTTCGACTCCCAAACAACTGCAAATAAATTCAAGTTTGTGTGTTACGGGCCAAGTTGGTGGAAAAGCAAAGCTAAATTGTTGTATCCAATCCAAAGGGTGAATCTGTGTTCTGTCGTTTTTAAATACCTTAACTTTCCTAACGGATAGAAAGTGCTTGTAATCAAAATTATCGTCTCTGAAAGTCTGAACAGGTTCAGGATTGTATGATAATCTGTTTGTCTATGACTGTTCGGAATCTAAGTCACATACTCTGTGTAAATTACCTAAGCTATACTGGCTGTGTAAGTGTGACAAATGTTCAGAATGTGGCATATGCGGTGACGTGTTAGAGGCTGAAATATTTTTCATTTCTGTCACTTCTTGCTGTAAAGATGACAATTTTCTACGCAATGTATTGTTGGACGAACCTATTTCACTAATTGTCTGCTGCAAATTTTGGAATTCGGGTGTTTGATTAAACGAAACTGGTGAAGTATCGTCTGATTTGATGTCATTGTTATTTTCGATAACGTCAATACGACTGGCCAATTCATCAAATTTTTCAGTCAGTGCTTTAACGTGATCGTCGTTTTTAGTGTCACAAGCATTAATTCGTTTTTGTATTTTACATGTGGTTTCATTCAATTTCTTAACGTCTGCCTTGATGGCATCAGTATCCTGTATTAATTCTAATTGTTCAAGTCTGTTGGTCACTGTCTGGAAGGCTACTGTGTGTGCGTCTGTTTTTGTTTTTAAGATCGGAGATTTCATCATGCAAATCGGTGTTCAACTGTTCAAACAAATTTCGGGCTTGCAGCCGGTCGTCGTTCAATACTTCGTACCATATTCCAACTGGGCACCTGCCAGTCATCTTCAGGTGAGCCGTCGCAGACTGGCGATAAAGTTTTTTTTTTTCCTTTATTGTATTTCAATTCCCCATCGGGGCGGGCTGGCAGCAGCATAGGCGCTGCTCTTCAGCCGAAAGACATAGAACAAAACAAAGAAGACATATAAAAACAGCAAAGGAGAGAATAAGGTGAACCTAGATATAAAAAAGGGGGAACATCATGGAAGGCAATAAACAAAAAACGGGGTGCTGTAAAATGGAGATGAAAAAACCGTTTAAAAGTAGCACACACAAAAAGCGACACACTGCGACAGTTAAAAGAACACAAGGCACAGTATGACTGGAGCATAAAGGTAGCGACGGATGGCATAGCACATAACGTAACACTGACGGCGAACCTCAAGGCAGGACACAATTAAAATCACACCTCGTGACGCACACGATAAACAGCACTAAACACAACACTGATGTGGCACACTGAAGATGATCAATACAGAGGATCTGCCAGGCGCTAGGAGATGAGGGAGACCTGAAGAAGGGAGGGAGGGGAAAAGATGGGGAGGTGAGCAGGGGACGCGCGGAAGAGGGCCAGGTACGGAGGGATGTGGGAAGGAGAGAGGTAAGTATGGTGTGCAGGGTCTCAGGGGAAGGGGGGACGGAGGAAAATCCGCTCTGGGAGAAGGAGGAAAGAGGAAAAGGGGGCCCTGGGGAGGGGGGGGGGGAACAAGGCCAGGTTATAGTTGGAAGGAAGGGTAGATGTCACGGCGAAGTTCGTCATCCGGGAGGGGGAGGCATTGGAAATTGCCCTGATGAAGGAGATGGAGGGTGTGGAGGTGGAGAGAGGGAGGGATACAGCGATAGAGGCGCGGCAACGGGCGGGGGGTGGAGAGGAAGGAGTAAACCTGAGGGTGGGGGGGGATCAAGCCTGCAAACAATGTAAAGGATGCGGAGATGTTGGAGGAACAGGAGGAGGTGGGGGAAGGGGATCAGTTCATACTGGAGCCGTGTGGGGGAAGGAAGGCGGATACGGAAGGCAAGGCGGAGCGCATGGCGTTCAAGGATTTGGAGGGCCGTGTAAAAGCGGGTGGGGGCATAGATCCAGGCAACGCTGGCATAACAGAGGATAGGACGGATGAGGGATTTGTAGGTGTGGAGGATGGTAGAAGGATGCAATCCCCATGTCCGGCCAGACAGGAGTTTCAGAAGGTGGAGGCGGGAATGGGCTTTCCGCTGGATGGTCAGGAGATGAGGGGTCCAGGTGAGGTGTCGGTCAAGGGTGAGGCCAAGGTATTTCAGGGTGGGGGTGAGTTGGATAGGACGACCATAATGGGTGAGGTAGAAATCATGGAGGCGAAAGGAGCGAGTGGTGCGGCCTGATTGCCTGGGTTTTGGAGGGGTTGAGACGGAGGAACCACTGGTTACACCAAGTGGTGAACTGGTTAAGGTGGGTTTGGAGGATACGTTGAGACCGTTGAAGGGTAGGATAGAGAGCCAGGAAGGCGGTGTCATCAGCGGCGATAAAGTTCTCCGCTCCGCAATATATAGCGTACTGTAACTATTCTGCGCATGCGTCGAAAACTTAATAGTTGAACCAACACTGCCCGCCGGCAGCGCCCTCGCTGGTGGAATAGCGGAACTCAGTCGCCCTCTGCGTTGCTGTTTGCCACGGCCGTCGACGCACTCTGTCGTCTTCGGTTTGAGAAAATCGTGGAGATGATGGGATTCCATGCACTGTCCAGCTGGTAGCCGCTGTCACGGTTTAAGAGATTTTCCGCCAGTCGTATTTCTACGGATTCTTTAATAATGGAGTCCCAGAAAGACGTTGCTGTAGACAAAATCATTGTTTTCTCATACTCCATTGAATGTCCAGTAGAAATACAATGTTCAGCAATAGCGGACTTGCTTGGCTGCAAAAGGCGGGTGTAACGTTGATGTTCAGTGCAGCGTTCTTTCACGGTGCGTGTGGTTTGACCTATGTAAGCCATACCACATTGGCACGGTATCTTGTAATTTCCGGCCTTTCGTAGTAACAGATTGTCCTTAACTGATCCCACAAGGTCCGCAATCTTCGATGGTGGGCGGAAAACCACTTTTACCTGAAATTTTTGGAGGATTCTTGCTATTTTAAACGAAGTGTTGCCAACGAAAGGAAGAAAAGCTAAAGATTGTTCCGGCATGTTCTCCTCTTTATTCACTTCCTGCTTCTTAGTTTTAACTGTTAGTGCCCTGTTAATCTGCCGAATGGAATACCCATTTTCGCTGAATACTCTCTTTAGATGGGCGAGTTCTTGAGATAAGCTATCTAGATCTGAGACAGTATGAGCTCTATGAACAAGCATTTTAAGCAAACTCATGGTTTGCGATGGGTGATGGCAACTCGATGCTTGCAGGTACAAATCAGTATGAGTGGGTTTCCGGTAAACTGAATGCCCTAGAGAACCATCATTCTTCCTTCGAACCAGGACATCCAAGAAAGGCAAACAACCATCTTTCTCTATTTCCATGGTGAACAGGATGTTGCTATGAATGGAGTTGAGGTGATGTAGAAACTCCATTAATTTATCTTCTCCATGAGGCCACACTATGAAAGTGTTATCCACATACCGCCAAAAAACTGTTGGCTTCAGGGCAGCTGATTCAAGCGCTCCCTCTTCAAAGTCCTCCATAAAAAGGTTGCCGACCAAAGGAGAGAGGGGGCTACCCATGGCGACACCGTCAGTCTGTTCAAAATATTCTTGATTAAACAT
The DNA here is from genome assembly GCF_023898315.1 of Schistocerca nitens. Lineage (NCBI taxonomy): Eukaryota > Metazoa > Arthropoda > Insecta > Orthoptera > Acrididae > Schistocerca > Schistocerca nitens. Next base: position 43,492,878 of record NC_064623.1, on the reverse strand, counting down.
AAAATAAGTTGAGGAAAGTGCGTGCCTGAACAAAGCAGTAATATCAACAGGAAACATGTTACCAATCAGTGTCAAAGAATCTGCAAGAGGAACTTTTGTAAAAAGTGAGACCACATCAAAACTTACTAGAAGGTCTACACTGCTAAGACGAAGAGCCCCCAGTCTATTGATAAAATCAGCTGAGTTTCGTATGTGATGTGATCACTTGCCTACGAAAGTTCTCAGTAAGGAAGCGAGATGTTTAGCTAAATCATATGTAGGAGCTCCAATGTTGCTCACTATTGGACGCAGAGGAAGACCCTCTTCATGAATCTTTGGAATGCCATACAGTCTTGGAGGTACACAACCATGTGGTTTTAACCTCTTGATGGTCTCTTGCGGTAAGGAGGAAGAATTTAATAGTGCTGAAGTTTTTCGTTCCACACGTCCTGTAGGATCGTAATCAATCCTCCTATAGGTAGAGTCACTTAGCAGACCATACATCTTATCTTTATACACACCACGAGGTAACAAAACAGTTGCATTACCTTTGTCAGCTTTCAATACCACTACGTCAGGGTCCTCTCTCAGATTTCGTAATGCAGCCCTTTCTGCAGAGGTTAAATTACTGCGTTGAGTAGGAGCCTTCAACAGATCACGGCAAGTTTCCCTTCTTATTTCGTCTGCGGTATCCAAAGGAAGACGTCGTACAGCTTCTTCAACACCACTCAAAATACTTATTAATGGTGGTGCTGTAGGTGTAGGTGCAAAATTGAGTCCCTTGCTTAATACAGACAGCGTAGCGTCGTCCAAATTCTTCTCCGTGAGATTGACAACGGAACGTCGTACCAATATCCCTTCTGGCGACGGCTTCTGTGGCAACAGTCGATCAAATTTTGATATCTGCCGACAATTAGCATCATTATGGATCCACTCGAACTGGAGAAAGATACCTTGCAACCTTCAGATGTAACTGGTAAAGTTCTGCTGAAATAGCATCTAACCTTCGTCTTGTATAGCAAATCCTCTCCTTGACAATAGCATGACTAGCCTTCTCAGTAATCTTCCATGCAGTAGCGGTCTTAATGAAATGAGTCAATCTAGCAAATTTTGGTATTATGCCATGGTCCCGACATCTCAATAAAAAGGTTAATGAACTTAAAAGCTTTGCTCTTTTACCACGTAGCTTCTCGAAACATCGGATATGTGAGGCCATCTCCTCCCCGTAAAGGCGTCTGATGTGAATTTTAAAATTTTTGAACAGTCAATTCGCCGGGAAAATTTTAAAATTCACATCGGTGTTCAACTGTTTGAGTTTGTCTGATACTGTAGCAATATTGTTGTCTACGTATGTTTTTGCCTTCGTAAACATTTTACGCTTATCTTCCTGTCTCTGTGCAGTAATTCTTTCCATGACTTGTTTCTTTGCTTTGTTCTGTTCCTGTATGAATTTACGGTAACGCGTTTCACTGTTTTGTAGGTGGTGATTAAAACGTTCGTCAATTAGGCTGTTTTGTTGTTCAAATTTCTTGTCGACTTTCGCATCCAGCGTGTGTGAAAGTTCTGCTGACATTAATTTAAACTCGTAGCGTAACTGTGTTGCGTTTTCAGATCATTGTTTAGCAACTGCACTAATTTCATCTCTAAGTAATTTAGTTGTGGCAGCATGTATATTGCGTATCTCTTCACTATTATTCCTGGCACAGGCCTTAATTTCCTCACGTAATTGTTTTTTAATTTCATTACATTGCTCCGCTACGGCTGTAATCTGTTCACTAAGTTGTTTGTTCTGTTCATTAAGTTGTTTGAAATTTTTGTCTTGCTTATCATTCGACTGTTTGATCGATTCATTAAGGTTGTCCTGTTTTTCATTCAACTGTTTGAAATTTTCATTAAGTTGTAGCAATACTGCCATAACTTGATCCATGCCAAAATTAGCTGCTGTATTCTCTGTGCTGTGTGATACTGTATTTGCATGTGTCATGTTTTGCGTAACCATTTGGTCATTGTCTGATTCACAAAAAGGTTTGTCAATCGGATGTGCACTGTTGGTCATTACATCGGAATCAAATAAATCTGACGTATTTTGAGTACATTGTTCACCTTCGTTAGAAACAATTATCTGTTCGCTACGTAAATTTTGCAAATCAGGTGTGTCAAGCTGGGCAGCGTTCATTGTAACGGAACGTGCCGCGTCATCAATTGTCGTTAAATTTAGTGTGAACGTAATTGAATTAGTTTGTCCATCATTAGGATTAAAATCATTACTGGTGGTCGGCACGCACTGATTGTCTGTAACTGGAGGATTATCATTAATATACTGAGTGTCGCTAGTATTATCAGTCAAATTATTCAAGTCGGCTTTTTCACTCATTACGGATCGCGATGTACTGTTGGCAGTTTTTCGTGGCATTTTCACAAGTCAAAGTTAAGCACAAAATCAGACGAAGCAAAAATCGATCAAATACAATTACAACAAAGAGCAAGAAATTGTCGATGATCTGTGAAAGAAAGAGTGACAAATTAGTAAATGCGTTGCGCCAGATGCAAACTACGTCTAATATTAGGTAAATAAGAGCAGATATATAACTGACTACTTCTCAGAAATTCACAAAAAATACGATCCTGGCCGGTTTTCGCCAAGTGTAACCTCCTAACAGTAAAATAATATTATATATAATTCAGATTTAGTGTAACCTCAAAATAAAAAAATAATTATATAGCATTCACATTTAGCATAACCTCCAAACAGTAAAATTTCGTAACCTACCAATAATACAATGTGACTAACCTCTCAATTCAATTACGACTCACTTAAAACCTTTCAATAATTGACTGTGAATTTAAACTGGTAAATTTGGACGTCAGCAGTGCTGCGTCATGGCCCTGAAAATTCATTCTGAATAAATTGAAACATCTTACCTCAATCAGGTCGCCGGATAACGCGTATATATCTGCTACTATAAGAAATTTTTCTGCCGCAGCTCAGTGCAATGCTGGCCGATAGATTTTTCATGTATAAGAAGAAACAACTGATTTTTCCTTTCAATAATCGGGATGACCAAGGATTGGAGAAATTAGTAAATTCTTTAAATTCAAATGAATGATTATTAAAAGCTACTTTTTATGAGAAAGATTATTAATAAGCGATTTTTTTAAACATTTACATGGGACTTGATATAACAAGGCTACATATGCGCGAGGCTGCTTCTACCTTATACTACAACGCTCAGACCCCGCCATTGCTCCACCACAACCGGCCCAGTCAACACGATACACCACACTGCTCGCTAGCAACAACTTACTCCTACTACTACACAGTTCCTACTACATACAACACGGCTCTCTGGTCTGAGATTCTGTTATAGCTTACATATCGCAGGCAGCGCGAGAGCAATCCATCTAAACTACATCTGCTCGAGCGCGCTAGTAACAAATTCTTTGATCATGGACCTCTTACAATATCTTTTGCTAAAATCAGAAAAGGAGGTGTCTGTTTATCTGATTTTTCATTTAACATTATTTTAGAACGTATGTGGGACAGAAGCTGCATGGGACAACGGGGGCCATTATATGACGCTCGTTTTTTGTTGTAGGTGGGATCGCGTCAGAGATACGAAGGTCAACTTTTTTTTTTTAATGGGATGCTACAGTTTCTTATTTTCTAATAGCGGCTATCGAGACGAATACAATGATGTGTAACAGTAAGGTCTTTGAAGGTCAACGAAGGTCAAAAAGGTGGCATGAACGTCCATTTACAGAAGGTGTTCTAAATGATGACCATTGGTATCAATGCAGTGCTGCAATCTTCTTATCACATCTGCACTTACCGAAGCACATGCCCTGAGAATTCTCTCACGTATATCGTGCAAATAGTAAGTATTCGCCGAATACGGCGTATCCACCTCACGTGTCATTGACATGTAAACTCCACTCGACGGTTACGCTATACAACACTAATAGAAACGGTAAGACTAGTATTGTCTAATCGAGCGAATGTGAATGATGTATTCCTTCGAAGAACAAGTAGACATACTTCTTCTTTATGGAGAATGCCAACGAAATTCAGTGAGAGATGGAGACTTATACGCTGAAAGATATCCTCAACGTACTCATCCTACACGTCGTACATTTAAATATGTGTATGATCAATTGAGAACAACTGGATCTTTAACGCATCGGAAACATATCCGGCAAATACGGCAAAGGAAAGTTACTAAGGAGGAAACGGAAATTGGTACCCTTGCCACTGTGGTTCGAGATCCTTGTGTTAGTTCGCGTCAAATCGCAAGTGAATCTGGCATGAGCCAGAGTAGTATTGTTCGTGTTCTGCATCGCCATAAATATCTGGTTCTGGTTCAACTGGCTCTGAGCACTATGGGACTCAACTGCTGTGGTCATAAGTCCCCTAGAACTTAGAACTACTTACACCTAACTAACCTAAGGACAGCACACAACACCAAGCCAACACCCAGCCATCACGAGGCAGAGAAAATCCCTGACCCCGCCGGGAATCGAACCCGGGAACCCGGGCGTGGGAAGCGAGATCGCTACCGCACGACCACGAGATGCGGGCCCATAAATATCATCATTTGCTTATCAGTCTCCACCAAGAATTAAATGGTACGGATTGTATGCGTTGCATTGAATTCTGCCGATGAGCTCAACTTTAGGTTCAGAGGGATGACACATTTATTAGTTTTATTTCTTTTACTGACGAGGCTACATTCACGAACCATTGAAATGTTGATTTGCATAACATGCATTATGGAGCAACTGAAAATCCGTGTTGGCTGCGCAAGTTGCACACCAAAAACCTTGGTCGGTGAATGTATGGTGTTGTATTCTGGAGGACAGAATTACAGGCCCCTATTTCATCGAAGGAAATCTTAATGGTAGGAAGTACACCACATTCCTGCAAGATGATGGAGAGGTTTGTATGGGCGCACGATAGCATGGTCTTCAGCACCCACTCAAAAACAGATTGAGATTGGCGTCAAGAAAATTCCCAGAACGTTACGATGAAACGTAAAACACAGGTAACAAAGGTTGGAAAACTAAGTGCGTATCCACACCGAAGCAAGGGACGAAGTATGGCGTCAGCAGTAACCGGAAGAAATACCTTTAGGAAAAATGAACAAGGTGTGGTATCAACACGATGGTCGTCCGGCACTTTTTTTCTCTGATGGCTAGAAATGAGTTGCAGCAGAAATTCCCAAATCGTTGGATTGGACGCGGAGATGTTTCGTGGCCGGCTCGTTCGCCGGACTTGATGCGTCTATATTTGTTCTTGCGAAGATTCCTAAAAGACATGGTTCATAAAAACGTTCCAACTACACCTGAAGATAAGCGGGAGAGAATCGCCAGAGCATGTACTTCGATAAGTGCCGATGTGATAAGGAATACCACCCAATCCAATACATGGAGATTGCAGCACTACAGTGACACCAATGGTCATCACTTCGAATACCTTCTGTAAATGGACGTTCATGCTATCTTTGTGACTTTCGTTAACCTTCAAAGACCTTACCCTTACACATAAGGATTCGTCTCGATAGCCGCTATCACAAAATAAGTACCAAACTACAGTATCCGATTTAAAAAAAAAAAAAAAAAAAAAAACATTCATATCTCTGGAGCGACCCCACCTAGGAACAAAAAAAACCAGCATCATATTATGGCCCCCGTTGTCCCATGCTACCTTTGTCCCACAAACTTTTCAGCTCCTGTCATACTTTCGGATTTATTCTTGGTGGCAACAGTTAGTGATATATACACTCCTGGAAATGGAAAAAAGAACACATTGACACCGGTGTGTCAGACCCACCATACTTGCTCCGGAAACTGCGAGAGGGCTGTACAAGCAATGATCACATGCACGGCACAGCGGACACACCAGGAACCGCGGTGTTGGCCGTCGAATGGCGCTAGCTGCGCAGCATTTGTGCACCGCCGCCGTCAGTGTCGGCCAGTTTGCCGTGGCATACGGAGCTCCATCGCAGTCTTTAACACTGGTAGCATGCCGCGACAGCGTGGACGTGAACCGTATGTGCAGTTGACGGACTTTGAGCGAGGGCGTATAGTGGGCATGCGGGAGGCCGGGTGGACGTACCGCCGAATTGCTCAACACGTGGGGCGTGAGGTCTCCACAGTACATCGATGTTGTCGCCAGTGGTCGGCGGAAGGTGCACGTGCCCGTCGACCTGGGACCGGACCGCAGCGACGCACGGATGCACGCCAAGACCGTAGGATCCTACGCAGTGCCGTAGGGGACCGCACCGCCACTTCCCAGCAAATTAGGGACACTGTTGCTCCTGGGGTATCGGCGAGGACCATTCGCAACCGTCTCCATGAAGCTGGGCTACGGTCCCGCACACCGTTAGGCCGTCTTCCGCTCACGCCCCAACATCGTGCAGCCCGCCTCCAGTGGTGTCGCGACAGGCGTGAATGGAGGGACGAATGGAGACGTGTCGTCTTCAGCGATGAGAGTCGCTTCTGCCTTGGTGCCAATGATGGTCGTATGCGTGTTTGGCGCCGTGCAGGTGAGCGCCACAATCAGGACTGCATACGACCGAGGCACACAGGGCCAACACCCGGCATCATGGTGTGGGGAGCGATCTCCTACACTGGCCGTACACCACTGGTGATCGTCGAGGGGACACTGAATAGTGTACGGTACATCCAAACCGTCATCGAACCCATCGTTCTACCATTCCTAGACCGGCAAGGGAACTTGCTGTTCCAACAGGACAATGCACGTCCGCATGTATCCCGTGCCACCCAACGTGCTCTAGAAGGTGTAAGTCAACTACCCTGGCCAGCACGATCTCCGGATCTGTCCCCCATTGAGCATGTTTGGGACTGGATGAAGCGTCGTCTCACGCGGTCTGCACGTCCAGCACGAACGCTGGTCCAACTGAGGCGCCAGGTGGAAATGGCATGGCAAGCCGTTCCACAGGACTACATCCAGCATCTCTACGATCGTCTCCATGGGAGAATAGCAGCCTGCATTGCTGCGAAAGGTGGATATACACTGTACTAGTGCCGACATTGTGCATGCTCTGTTGCCTGTGTCTATGTGCCTGTGGTTCTGTCAGTGTGATCATGTGATGTATCTGACCCCAGGAATGTGTCAATAAAGTTTCCCCTTCCTGGGACAATGAATTCACGGTGTTCTTATTTCAATTTCCAGGAGTGTATGTGTGTGTGTGTGTGTGTGTGTTAAAAGGAAAATACCCAGTATATACATGTATAAAGAACGTGAGATTTCTCCCTAATGGTACTCGTGCGTTGATTGCTACTGGCCCTGTTCTCTCTTTCCCTGCGTTAGTTAAAACTTCGTTAGTCATATACGAACTCCTTTTCTCTTACATTAAATGTTTAGGATAAATTCGTCTTTCCACTGCACTACACATCATATAGCTGTTCACCCTGTCGAACGTCGTTTCATTATCTAGAAATGCAATATGAGTCCCCAGGTCATGTTGTCGTCTCTTTTCAATTGTCTGCCCCTCTGCTGCAATATTCCGCTGCGAGATCGCCATTTTCTAAAACCGTTTTGTACCTCCAGTAAGAGAGCGTCAGCTACTCTCTTCGGCTGTTATTAATTATTGATGTATATATTTTCCAATACCAAAGAAAGCAGGTGTTGACAGACGTGAAAATTACCGAACTATCAGTTTTAATAAGTCACAGCTGCAAAATACTAACGCGAATTCTTTACAGACGAATGGAAAAACTGGTAGAAGCGGATCTCGGGGAAGATCAGTTTGGATTCCGTAGAAATGTTGGAACAAGGTGGCAGGGGTAAAATACAGGGAGCGAAAGGCTATTTACAATTTGTACAGAAACCAGATGGCAGTTATAAGAGTAGAGTGGCATGAAAGGGAAGCAGTGGTTGGGAAAGGAGTGAGACAGGGTTGTAGCCTCTCCCCGATGTTATTCAATCTGTATATTGAGCAAGCAGTAAAGGAAACAAAAGAAAAATTCGGAGTAGGTATTAAAATTCATGGACAAGAAGTAAAAACTTTGAGGTTCGCCGATGACATTGTAATTCTGTCAGAGACAGCAAAGGACTTGGAAGAGCAGTTGAACGGAATGGACAGTGTCTTGAAAGGAGGATATAAGATGAACATCAACAAAAGCAAAACGAGGATAATGGAATGTAGTCAAATTAAATCGGGTGATGCGGAGGGGATTAGATTAGGAAATGAGACACTTAAAGTAGTAAAGGAGTTTTGCTATTTAGGGAGTAAAATAACTGATGATGGTCGAAGTAGAGAGGATATAAAATGTAGACTGGCAATGGCAAGGAAAGCGTTTCTGAAGAAGAGAAATTTGTTAACATCGAGTATAGATTTAAGTGTCAGGAAGTCATTTCTGAAAGTATTTGTATGGAATGTAGCCATGTATGGAAGTGAAACATGGACGATACCAGTTTGGACAAGAAGAGAATAGAAGCTTTCGAAATGTGGTGCTACAGAAGAATGCTGAAGATAAGGTGGGTAGATCACGTAACTAATGAGGAGGTATTGAATAGGTTTGGGGAGAAGAGAAGTTTGTGGCACAACTTGACTAGAAGAAGGGATCGGTTGGTAGGACATGTTTTGAGGCATCAAGGGATCACAAATTTAGCATTGGAGGGCAGCGTGGAGGGTAAAAATCGTAGAGGGAGACCAAGAGATCAATACACTAAGCAGATTCAGAAGGATGTAGGTTGCAGTAGGTACTGGGAGATGAAGAAGCTTGCACAGGATAGAGTAGCATGGAGAGCTGCATCAAACCAGTCTCAGGACTGAAGACCACATAAACAACAACATATTTTATAGACATAATTTATCAGACTTATTGCTTTGAAATTTTCACCAAATTTTTAATTCCGTTTTTACAGTGTGGCTTTATTTATGTTGTTCGCTAAGAGACTTGTATCATTATAATTTCCAGTATTCATTTAATAAATGCAGCATTATCAGTTCTAATAGTAGTACTCCACTTTTGATAAGTCCTGTGGTAATATTATTGGGCCCGGCTGCTTTCTGTTCTTTATAAACTTCAGTGATTCTTGTATTGCCTCCGATTCTTCGTTAAAATCCTTGCACTGTATCCATAATTTGGTCTTTTCCTCAATTTTTGTTAATAGTATAGCGCTACTGTATTGATTCTTCCTTTGAAAACACCACGGTCGATAACTTTTCACATCATTTTTTCAATCTGCTCGTCGTGGACGCCACAATTCATCCTAACCTGGTCTTCTTTCTTTCTTATCTCTTTCCTTTCTCTCGACATACCATATAAGTAATACAATAAATTGTAAAAGGGATACTGAACGAAGAATAAACGGGATGTGTGTGTATGCTGCTTTGCAGAGAAATAGTGCCCACATATTGCACGTTCTCCGTACTGTGGTGTTTATCGCACATGTTTTCTGGTAGTTTCACGGCGAGGTTATACACTGTATTTTATTCCGCAGTGCCGCGTGTAATATTACAGGGAGCAGAGGAGAAATTGCTACGAGGACGGAGAAGAACGTGACCGAGATTTCGCAGTCGTCTTCCAGTACAGGGAAACAGTGCCCATGTATGCAGAATCCTGGAACATGTTTTGACTTGATACACAATAACTTCGCTTCAAACGAAAGTGTTTCTGTCAATAAATCAGTACGTATGTAGGACATCGGTCGAGAGCAACAAGGCAGAGAAATCTCCCCAGTTTGTTCTGCTTTGTTTCCGAAATAACTGTATACTACAGTACGAAAATACTTTCGTCGAGACTGCCACACAATATTTATTAATCGAATGAATGTTCCACAGGTGAAAAGAAAACCTCTGAACTGGCCGTCTTCCTCAGCTTGCCAGATGGAAACTAAAGATGCTACTGGCGCTCCACAACGAAGTGTTGCAGAGAAACGTGTTTGCAGAATGTATATAATCGTCACGTGAAGTATACTGCTGCATTATGATACGTTTTCTCGAAATTTACTGTTAGCTAAACGTTGTAAAGTGTACACATCGCAAACGTACAGGGCTATTGAAAAAGAAGGAACAGACTTCAAACCTTTATTGCTTGCAAACTGTAAATTCCAATGTTCCGGGAAGGAGAAAAGTTCACTTTTTCTTGCACTCTATGTGAACACCATGTGGTACATGACAAATATCAGAGCGGTGGCTCATTTCCTGCCACACGCGAAGCGGCTGGTCTCTCTTTATCGAATTCACACCTTCACCTGAGAGCCGATGACGATGTTGCACGTACGAATATTATAAAATTGGCGCTGCACCAAACTAGACAATGAATTTTATCCATAGTGGATGCTGTCGAACTCGTGACTTTTCCTTTGTAGGGTGTAGAAAAATATCCGCTACCAGTCACAATAAAAGGTTATTTATTTGTCACAGGACCGGTTTCGGGCTTGCGCCCATCCTCAAGTGTTTATACAGGGTGTTTAAAAATGACCGGTATATTTGAAACGCCAATAAAAACTAAACGAGCAGCGATAGAAATACACCGTTTGTTGCAATATGCTTGGGACAACAGTAAATTTCAGGCAGACAAACTTTCGAAATTACAGTAGTTACAATTTTCAACAACAGATGGCGCTGCGGTCTGGGAAACTCTATAGTATGATATTTTCCACATATCCACCATGCGTAGCAATAATATGGCGTAGTCTCTGAATGAAATTACCCGAAACCTTTGACAACGTGTCTGGCGGAATGGCTTCACATGCAGATGAGATGTACTCCTTCAGCTGTTCAATTGTTTCTGGATTCTGGCGGTACACCTGGTCTTTCAAGTGTTCCCACAGAAAGAAGTCACAGGGATTCATGTCTGCGAATAGGGAGGCCAATCCACGCCGCCTCCTGTATGTTTCGGATAGCCCAAAGCAATCACACGATCATCGAAATATTCATTCAGGAAATTAAAGACGTCGGCCGTGCGATGTGGCCGGGCACCATCTTGCATAAACCACGAGGTGTTCGCAGTGTCGTCTAAGGCAGTTTGTACCGCCACAAATTCACGAAGAATGTCCAGATAGCGTGATGCAGTAATCGTTTCGGATCTGAAAAATGGGCCACTGATTCCTTTGGAAGACATGGCGGCCCAGGGATGCAGGGACGATGGGACTGCAACATGGGGCTTTTCGGTTCCCCATATGCACCAGTTCTGTTTATTGACGAAGCCGTCCAGGTAAAAATAAGCTTCGTCAGTAAACCAAATGCTGCCCACATGCATATCGCCGTCATCAGTCCTGTGCACTATATCGTTAGCGAATGTCTCTCGTGCAGCAATGGTAGCGGCGCTGAGGGGTTGCCGCGTTTGAATTTTGTATGGATAGAGGTGTAAACTCTGGCGCATGAGACGATACGTGGACGTTGGCGTCATTTGAACCGCAGCTGCAACACGGCGAACGGAAACCCGAGGCCGCTGTTGGATCACCTGCTGCACTAGCTGCCCTCTGTGGTTGCCGCATGCGGTCGCCCTGCCTTTCCAGCACGTTCATCCGTCACGTTCCCAGTCCGTTGAAATTTTTCAAACAGATCCTTTATTGTATCGCTTTTCGGTCCTTTGGTTACATTAAACCTCCGTTGTAAACTTCGTCTTGTTGCAACAACACTGTGTTCTAGGCGGTGGAATTCCAACATCAGAAAAATCCTCTGTTCTAAGGAATAAACCATGTTGTCTACAGCACACGTGCACGTTGTGAACAGCACACGCTTACAGCAGAAAGACGACGTGCAGAATGGCGCACCCACAGACTGCGTTGTCTTCTATATCTTTCACATCACTTGCAGCGCCATCTGTTGTTGAAAATTGTAATTACTGTAATTTCGAAAGTTTGTCCGCCTGAAAATGCACTGTTGTCCCAAGCATATTGCAACAAACGGTTTTTTCCATCGCTGCTCGTTTAGTTTTTATTGCCGTTTCAAATATACCGGTCATTTTTGAAACACCCTGTACATTCATGTACATGTTTATACTGCTGGAGATCACTGTATAAATACAAAGAAAAATATTTGCTAGTTACTAAACAGATACAAGTGGGACAATTGTATGTGGCAAGGCAGTATTTCGTCAAATTCTGCCTTGACACTTACAATTGTCCCAGTTGTATCTGTTTAATCACCGGCAAATAATTTTTTTACATCTGTACAGTGATTTCATGCAGTATAAACATGTACATGAATGTATAAACAGCTGAGGATGGGCGCAAGCCCGAAACCGGTCGTGTGACAGATAAATAACCTTTTATTGGAACTAGACAATGCTTATATTCTTTCTTCGTGGAGTCAGTAAGTTTCTTACACCTTCACGCTGAATCGGACGGACGGATTTGGATCAACTTTGGCATTGAAGTATTTTATATCCAGAATTAACACATAGACTCCCTTTTATTCCGAAAAAAGGCGACTGCTCCTACGGGGTGGCCTAGGTGACTAATGTTCCCGTAGGATGGATAAGACCCATTTTACAAGACTTCTCGAAGTGCGTGCGCCATTCGAGCCTGCGTGTATATCGGCAACAAACCACGTCTCGAGTGTGTCTCTGACGTCAATAATATACAGACTGAGCCGAGTGTGGAGTTCTAAATTTTCAAGTATGCTGCACACTGCGCATGCGCAGAGACAGAGGCTATAGCGACACCTGCTAACGAAGGAAATTTTAACCTATTTTGGTCGAGCTCACTCCTATTATAAAAACTGGTTTGCGCCTACGTGCCTCTTTAATCTATATTACGTTGTTTTGTTTTCGTGGCACTGAAAAGCTACACAGAGTACTGGTATTTTTTTCCTTCTAGTGTTCTGTTACAAGAGAGACAAAACACCTGAAAGCAATCAGAATTTATGTTTTACAGAGAAAAATATTCACTATACAAAAACACGAAATTGAACAGATTACCGTGTTGTAATGAAAATTATTTCAGTAACGGAAAACTGAAAATTATTGGACGAGAAACACAATTTTCGCTGTTGTTTGGCACTAGGCAAGGAAGCAAGATACTAAGGACAATGCAAAAAGGCGTTCTACATAGTATCTGATGTGATAGCAAACATATACACTCCTGGAAATGGAAAAAAGAACACATTGACACCGGTGTGTCAGACCAACCATACTTGCTCCGGACACTGCGAGAGGGCTGTACAAGCAATGATCACACGCACGGCACAGCGGACACACCAGGAACCGCGGTGTTGGCCGTCGAATGGCGCTAGCTGCGCAGCATTTGTGCACCGCCGCCGTCAGTGTCAGCCAGTTTGCCGTGGCATACGGAGCTCCATCGCAGTCTTTGGTAGCATGCCGCGACAGCGTGGACGTGAACCGTATGTGCAGTTGACGGACTTTGAGCGAGGGCGTATAGTGGGCATGCGGGAGGCCGGGTGGACGTACCGCCGAATTGCTCAACACGTGGGGCGTGAGGTCTCCACAGTACATCGATGTTGTCGCCAGTGGTCGGCGGAAGGTGCACGTGCCCGTCGACCTGGGACCGGACCGCAGCGACGCACGGATGCACGCCAAGACCGTAGGATCCTACGCAGTGCCGTAGGGGACCGCACCGCCACTTCCCAGCAAATTAGGGACACTGTTGCTCCTGGGGTATCGGCGAGGACCATTCGCAACCGTCTCCATGAAGCTGGGCTACGGTCCCGTACACCGTTAGGCCGTCTTCCGCTCACGCCCCAACATCGTGCAGCCCGCCTCCAGTGGTGTCGCGACAGGCGTGAATGGAGGGACGAATGGAGACGTGTCGTCTTCAGCGATGAGAGTCGCTTCTGCCTTGGTGCCAATGATGGTCGTATGCGTGTTTGGCGCCGTGCAGGTGAGCGCCACAATCAGGACTGCATACGACCGAGGCACACAGGGCCAACACCCGGCATCATGATGTGGGGAGCGATCTCCTACACTGGCCGTACACCACTGGTGATCGTCGAGGGGACACTGAATAGTGCACGGTACATGCAAACCGTCATCGAACCCATCGTTCTACCATTCCTAGACCGGCAAGGGAACTTGCTGTTACAACAGGACAATGCACGTCCGCATGTATCAAAATGGTTCAAATGGCTCTGAGCACCATGGGACTCAACTGCTGTGGTCATCAGTCCCCTAGAACTTAGAACTACTTAAACCTAACTAACCTAAGGACATCACACACATCCATGCCCGAGGCAGGATTCGAACCTGCGACCGTAGCAGTCGCACGGTTCCGGACTGCGCGCCTAGAACCGCGAGACCACCGCGGCCGGCCCGCATGTATCCCGTGCCACCCAAAGTGCTCTAGAAGGTGTAAGTCAACTACCCTGGCCAGCAAGATCTCCGGATCTGTCCCCCATTGAGCATGTTTGGGACTGGATGAAGCGTCGTCTCACGCGGTCTGCACGCCCAGCACGAACGCTGGTCCAACTGAGGCGCCAGGTGGAAATGGCATGGCAAGCCGTTCCACAGGACTACATCCAGCATCTCTACGATCGTCTCCATGGGAGAATAGCAGCCTGCATTGCTGCGAAAGGTGGATATACACTGTACTAGTGCCGACATTGTGCATGCTCTGTTGCCTGTGTCTATGTGCCTGTGGTTCTGTCAGTGTGATCATGTGATGTATCTGACCCCAGGAATGTGTCAATAAAGTTTCCCCTTCCTGGGACAATGAATCCACGGTGTTCTTATTTCAATTTCCAGGAGTTTATTTTCTAGAGCAAATAAACATATATATTCTGAAACGTCTGGATGCCACTCCTCGTATTCTTTCAGTTCTCAGGAATGCAACCAATTCATCGAACGACATTTGACAAGAATTTCCACTATCAACTCTGCTGTTGTCATTAACCAACTCTATTACCTTTAATCATCATGTGGTGCAGTTCTTCTTGTTATGTCCGTCTTGCTACGACAATGGGATGAGAAGTTCCGCGTCATGCAAGACACCATTTTCTGCTTTGTTTCACCCATACATGTTTCAGCACATTTGTGCTGTCATCAGTGGGTTTAATTTTTATTGTTAACTGTAAAATTGTTGTTACATATTAACGATTGTGTTGTTTATAACATTACGTCGAAGTTTCATTTATAGCTCAACGTGGCATACGGAACCAACAACACAATACAAAGCAGACTTGGAAGAAATACCACCAACACCGACAAATACAGCTAGTCCAGTATATACCAACTTAATTGCAACTGCTGTCAATTTGTATATGTGGGCCATACATGTAGGAATTTCAGAACCAGGTATACAGAGCATCTCAGAGCTCTGAAAAGCAATATTTGCAGACCACCTGATAGCACCAGTCACCACCCAACAAACACTGAAACTGACATTTTTTTTTATTTTATTTATTTATTTATTTATTTATTTATTTTTTTTTTTTGTGTCATCAGTCTACTGACTGGTTTGATGCGGCCCGCCACGAATTCCTTTGCTGTACTAACCTCTTCATCTCAGAGTAGCACTTGCAACCTACGTCCTAAATTATTTGCTTGACGTATTCCAATCTCTGTCTTCCTCTACAGCTTTTGCCCTCTACCGCTCCCTATAGTACCATGGAAGTCATTCCCTCATGTCTTAGCAGATGTCCTATCATCCTGTCCCGTCTCCTTATCAGTGTTTTCCACATATTCCTTTCCTCTCCGATTCTGCGTAGAACCTCCTCATTCCTTACCTTATCAGTCCACCTAATTTTCAACATTCGTCTATAGCACCACATCTCAAATGCTTCGATTCTCTTCTGTTCCGGTTTTCCCACAGTCCATGTTTCACTACCATACAATGCTGTACTCCAGACGTACATCCTCAGATATTTCTTCCTCAAATTAAGGCCGGTATTTGATATTAGTATTCTCTTGGCCAGAAATGCCTTATTTGCCGTAGCGAGTCTGCTTTTGATGTCCTCCTTGCTGCGTCCGTCATTGGTTATTTTACTGCCTAGGCAGCAGAATTCCTTAACTTCATTGACTTCGTGACCATCAATCCTGATGTTAAGTTTCTCGCTGTTCTCATTTCTACTACTTCTCATTACCTTCGTCGTTCTCCGATTTACTCTCAAACCATACTGTGTACTCATTAGACTGTTCATTCCGTTCAGCAGATCATTTAATTCTTCTTCACTTTCACTCAGGATAACAATGTCATCAGCGAATCGTATCATTGATATCCTTTCACCTTGTATTTTAATTCCACTCCTGAACCTTTCTTTTATTTCCATCATTGCTTCCTCGATGTACAGCTTGATGAGTAGGGGCGAAAGGCTACAGCCTTTTCTTACACCCTTCTTAATACGAACACTTCGTTCTTGGTCGTCAACTCTTATTATTCCCTCTTGGTTGTTGTACATATTGTATATGACCCGTCTCTCCCTATAGCTTACCCCTACTTTTTTCAGAATCTCGAACAGCTTGCACCATTTTATATTGTCGAACGCTTTTTCCAGGTCAACAAATCCTATGAAAGTGTCTTGATTTTTCTTTAGCCTTGCTTCCATTATTAGCCGTAACGTCAGAATTGCCTCTCTCGTCCCTTTACTTTTCCTAAAGCCAAACTGATCGTCATCTAGCACATTCTCAATTTTCTTTTCCATTCTTCTGTATATTAATCTTGTAAGCAGCTTCGATGCATGAGCTATTAAGCTGATTTTGCGATAATTCTCGCACTTGTCAGCTCCTGCCGTCTTCGGAATTGTGTGGATGATGCTTTTCCGAAAATCAGATGTTATATCGCCAGACTCATATATTCTACACACGAACGTGAATAGTCGTTTTGTTGCCACTTCCCCCAATGATTTTACAAATTCTGATGGAATGTTATCTATCCCTTCTGCCTTATTTGACCGCAAGTCCTCCAAAGCTCTTTTAAATTCCGATTCTAATACTGGATCCCCTATCTCTTCTAAATCGACTCCTGTTTCTTCTTCTATCACATCAGACAAATCTTCACCCTCATAGAGGCTTTCAATGTATTCTTTCCACATATCTGCTCTCTCCTCTGCATTTAAAAGTGGAATTTCCGTTGCACTCTTAATGTTACCACCGTCGCTTTTAATGTCATCAAAGGTTGTTTTGACTTTCCTGTATGCTGAGTCTGTCCTTCCGACAATCATATCTTTTTCGACGTCCTCACATTTTTCCTGCAGCCATTTCGTCTTAGCTTCCCAGCACTTCCTATTTATTTCATTCCTCAGCGACTTGTATTTCTGTATTCCTGATTTTCCAGGAACATGTTTGCACTTCCTCCTTTCGTCAATCAACTGAAGTATTTCTTCTGTTACCCATGGTTTCTTCGCAGCTACCTTCTATGTACCTATGTTTTCCTTCCCAACTTCTGTGATGGCCCTATTTAGAGATGTCC
Source organism: Schistocerca nitens (assembly GCF_023898315.1). Classification (NCBI taxonomy): domain Eukaryota; kingdom Metazoa; phylum Arthropoda; class Insecta; order Orthoptera; family Acrididae; genus Schistocerca; species Schistocerca nitens. Next base: position 43,475,561 of record NC_064623.1, on the reverse strand, counting down.
ATTCCTCTTCAACTGTACTGCCTACTGCGCATTCCTTATTGCTGTATCTATAGCGTATCTCATCTTTCCTTAGTACTTCCGTATCCCACTTCTTTGCGTATTGATTCTTCCTGACTAATGTCTTGAACTTCAGCCTACTCTGCATAACTACTATATTGTGATCTGAGTCTATATCTGCTCCTGGGTACGCCTTACAATCCAGAATCTGATTTCGGAATCTCTGTCTGACTATGATGTAATCTAATTGAAATCTTCCCGTATCTCCCGGCCTTTTCCACGTATACCTCCTCCTCTTGTGATTCTTGAACAGGGTATTCGCTATTACTAGCTGAAACTTGTTACAGAACTCAATTAGTCTTTCTCCTCTTTCATTCCTTGTCCCAAGCCCATATTCTCCTGTAACCTTTTCTTCTACTCCGTCTCCTACAACTGCATTCCAGTCGCCCATGACTATTACATTTTCGTCCCCCTTTACATACTGCATTCCCCTTTCAATATCCTCATACACTTTCTCTATCTGTTCATCTTCAGCTTGCGACGTCGGCATGTATACCTGAACTATCGTTGTCGGTGTTGGTCTGCTGTCGATTCTGATTAGAACAACCCGGTCACTGAACTGTTCACAGTAACACACCCTCTGCCCTACCTTCCTATTCATAACGAATCCTACACCTGTTATACCATTTTCTGCTGCTGTTGATATTACCCGATACTCATCTGACCAGAAATCCTTGTCTTCCTTCCACTTCCCATTACTGACCCCTACTATATCTAGATTGAGCTTTTGCATTTCCCTTTTCAGATTTTCTAGTTTCCCTACCACGTTCAAGCTTCTGACATGCCACGCCCCGACTCGTAGAACGTTATCCTTTCGTTGATTATTCAATCTTTTTCTCATGGTAGCCTCCCCCTTGGCAGTCCCCTCCCGGAGATCCGAATGGGGGACTATTCCGGAATCTTTTGCGAATGGAGAGATCATCATGACACTTCTTCAATTACAGGCCACATGTCCTGTGGATACACGTTACGTGTCTTTAATGCAGTTGTTTCCATTGCCTTCTGCATCCTCATGTCGTTGATCATTGCTGATTCTTCCGCCTTTAGGGGCAATTTCACACCCCTAGGACAAGAGAGTGCCCTGAACCTCTATCCGCTCCTCCGCCCTCTTTGACAAGGCCGTTGGCAGAATGTGGCTGACTTCTTATGCCGGAAGTCTTCGGCCGCCAATGCTGATTATTTATCAAAATTTAGGCAGTGGTGGGGTTCGAACCCGGGACCGAAGACGTTTTGATTAAGAATAAAAGACGCTACCCCTAGACCATGGGTACCCCTGAAACTGACTTACACAACCTTAAAACTAGTAGCAGCTTATACTAAAAATGAAATATGGAAGAAAACTACTACATCCAAAAATCAATAGCCCAAGGAAAGAAAGTACTGAATGAATACACATCACCGTGCAACAAAACCCTCTCCGTCGCAATAGAAGAACTATACAAATAACACCCACACCAAAACTACTCATAGGGAAAAGAAAACATAAAACATTCTACCTCTCCATCGATCTCTCTCCGTCTGTCCCTCCCTCCCTCCCTCCTTCCCTCTCTCTCTCTCTCTCTCTCTCTCTCTCTCTCTCTCTCTCTCTCTCTCTCCTGAACACACACAAACAAACACACACACACACACACACACACACACACACACACACACACACACTCCCCCAGGACTCAACACACACACACGCAAACTCACGCAACTGTACACCACTATCACCAAATACAATTCAAACTCGCGCGCCTCACCCAGCAAAACGCGCTACGAAACAAATGAACATCACACAGCCACAACAACAAGTAATGGCAGCGAAAACTCCACCTATGTTTTCAGAAATCGAAAAATTGCAATGCTCAGCGACCAAAGGTCACGAAGTAACCTTATTTCCTTCGCCAACAACACAGGAGAACGCACCACAACTCCAAACTGCAAGTGACACAAAAAAGCGATACACACTCATTTAGGTTTATAAATGCATAACAAACAGAAAAATTAATTACGTTTTGCTGATTGCAGATGACAAGTTGTGTATTGTGAAGCAGAATAGCTACCAAAATAAGTGTACAATAGCATCATGTATGTTAACGATTGCATACATCCACTTTTCGACCAATAAGCTATAACTGAAACTTTGACATAACGGTATAAACAACACAAATGTTAATATGTAACAACAATTTTACAGTTTAAAATGAAAATTAAGCCCACTGATCATGGCACAAGAGTGCTGAAACATGTGTGGGTGAAACAAAGCACTCCGTCTACAGGCCACAAGTGGCCCATCGGGACCATCCGATCGCCGTGTCATCCTCAGATGAAGATGCGGATGGGAGGGGCGTGTGGTCAGCACACCGCTCTCCCGGTCGTTATGATGGTTTTCTTTGACCGGAGCCGCTACTATTCGGTCGAGTAGAAAAAAAAAAAAAGTGTCTTGCATAAGGCGGAATTCTCATCCCATCTATTGCCAGTGCTTGTTCCTAAATTTTGTTATTCTGTTTGGATTTTTCCGTCAAAAAGTAGTCCCTCACAACCTCACTTTCACCATTCAGATGTCAAACAGCACAGCAGACGGCTCTCACAACATCGGCAGTTTTAGAGTTGACATGTAAACGATAATGACAACTGAAAGCAAACATGACCGAGTACAGGAATAAACTGTCTGGAGTGGTCAGTTGTGACAAGAAAGTCGATCGCTTAAAGAGGGGCTTAAAGTTACTGATAAGTCGTCCACGATAATTAACTTTTAATTGCAACCACAGAGTCCACACATATAATTTTTTCCCTACTTTAGTAACAATGTACATTTAAATGAAGTGTATAAGTATGTTGTGTACGTTATTGTGATGTATATACGTTTTAAAAATTTTCTGTGTGCAAAATAACCAACAAAAGAGAATGTAAAGAATTGTAGTAGACGCCCTGGCCAATTCAGGGATTCTCGTTATGTAAACCAAAGAGGTGATTGTTATTGTCTTACTGTCGCTGGGCGCAAGAGCTCGGCGCAACCGGGCAGTGTTTGTCAGGTGGTAAAGAGAGTCGGTTAGTAGCGAGCGAGCGGGTCGGACGGAAAGGAGGAATTCTGCTGCGAGTGGACGCAAGACTCGTTTCACTGCCAGATCCCACGTACGGTATGGCCAGGCGTAATGTGGAGGAAGTAACAGGGCACAGCGCAAAAGATCAAGGATAACCAGTGTTTAAGGAGAGAGCTGGCATTCCAAAGTGAATTGTAGTGGCCGCACGTTGTAGTAGTATAATAGACGTAGCCGCACGGACCTCACTGCTATGAAGCAAGAGCCCGCATCTCGTGGTCGTGCGGTAGCGTTCTCGCTTCCCACGCCCGGGTTCCCGGGTTCGATTCGCGGCGGGGTCAGGGATTTTCTCTGCCTCGTGATGGCTGGGTGTTGTGTGATGTCCTTAGGTTAGTTAGGTTTAAGTAGTTCTAAGTTCTAGGGGACTGATGACCATAGATGTTAAGTCCCATAGTGCTCAGAGCCATTTGAACCATTTTTTTGAACTATGAAGCAAGACCGGACTAGTTTATTATTTAGAATTGTAAGGCTTGCAGTGTTAGATGCGAATCCTATATTAACAAATACTTTAGCAACTTATGTGTGTTAAGGCGTGTACTCATCAGTAACAGCTACCTGACAAGATCCTCTCCTTATCCATAACCAACGGAGTGTGTCATTAATGAACTGAAAGTAAATGATATAAGAGAGAAGTTTATCGAATTGATTAATAATTGAAATGAAAGCGAACAGAAATGTCACTTTCTTGGACTTGCTAATTAAGTGCTGATTACTGACAAATAATTTGACATAACAGTGTAGTTAACAATACTTCATGTTCACACAATTTTGTGTGAGAAGTAATTTACGTTACAATAAGTCAAAGTAACGAACTCCGTAATTTTTTTAAAAGCAAGTTATTGTAGTAGGATAGTCCTATTAAATACTAAAACCATTCTTTTCGAAGAGTTTAGCTTTTCGAAAACGGTTTAATAACAGCATTACAATGAGAAACTCAGTGTAGTTGTTAGGTAACTGTGCAGTTGTTAGGTAACTGTGAAGACCTGGTAATTAGTTTCATGAAGTAGTTGCAAGTCTGCATTTGTCCATGAAAACTTTGTCGATGATCACTGCGTTTTGATAACGAGCACGAGTCAGTGCCTTTGCGACTATCCACGCCTGCCAACATGCTACAATCGTAAGGTATTTTAATTCCAAACTCAGGAGTTGCAACTGATTTCTCTCACTCTAAGTGAGCTGGCGACCATTCATGTACAGTCGAAATTAATTCATCATTTTGGGCCAGCATTTCACTAGCTAGTTTCCGTATTATTTTGTTTTTATTTCTGCTGATCGTTACTGCGCGAAGTAAATCGCACAATAACGATCAAGTGCCTCGTGCCTTAGTACCTGCAAAAGACAAGACAGAAATTCTGCGATGGTGAACGCATGTGGTAGTGTGTTTCGGCATTCAAATTTCTTTGTAAATAACTCTTCAATCGCGGGTAACACCACAGGGCGCAGCTAGGACTAACTTGATTTTCAGTGGTAGTAATAGTTGCAGAAAAAATTGTAGTGGTGAGAGTAGTAACGGGTACTTATTATATTGTAACAGTTATATTTTTTGATATTGTAGTAGTAGTAGTAGTAGTAGTAGTATATGTTGCTGTAACGGTACTACTACCATCAGGTATGAAGATAGGTATAAAATTAGTGAAGATAATTTGGAAGACTGAAACCTATTGCTGTTTTCCTGTCACAGTAAAGCAACATCCGACTGCGAGTGGGAAATGATGCCAAAGGAAAGCTGAAAGAAGCGTAGCGTATAGATCTTCATCTGAATGTTACCTCGACAGAAGTAGAAAGCAATAAAGATATGAAAAAGATGAATGAGATACATTGCAAACATAGTTGAACGTTCATAATAGAAAAAAAAGGAGAGAAAAAATAGATTACCGTGAAGATAAAGTTCTAGGTAATTCTACAGGGTGGTCCATCTGAAGTGTCGGATGACATTATCTCGAGAACTATAGATCGGGTAAAAATAGTAGGTAAGACAAGTTCGTAAGCTCAAAGGGAGGCATGAAATGAAACTACACGTGACGCGCAGCCACCGCCCCCCCCCCCCCTTGGGCGTGGCGGGGGGCAACATTAAAATCTTAAATGGAAACACCCATTTTTATTGCAGATTCTGGATTCTCCATAAAAAAGTAACCAAGTTTTGTATGAAACATTTTTTTTAAACCATTGAAAGGTGGCGCTGAAATCGAGAAAAATTAAAATTGGAGAACTCCGATTTATTTAGAATGATCCGATATTTTACATAATGTATCCTACCCGCCATAGTTTTTAAAGGAAGGAGGCTGAATGGTATTAAAATCTCGTTAGGGAACTCTTCACAATAGCATTACTCACCTGTGGCGCTACCGCCGCCAAACTAAGAACTATGGCCAGTATAAGGGTCGGTGCAATGCGAACAGGCGTCACTTCACTTTCAGATTGTGAACTAGATGTTAATTTTAGGTGTGCAATTGAGGACGGAGCAGCTCCCCATTATACTAAAAATGTGCGAAACGTTTTAAATTTACAGTACCCTGGTCGGTGGATAGGACGCAGCGTACAAATTCCGTGGCCTCCACTTTCACCAGACCTAACATCTCCTGATTTTTCCTTGTGGGGTTATTTAAAAAATATTGTTTATGAAATACAACCCAGAACCAGAACGATATGGAGCAATGCATTCCAAGAGCGTGTGCAGCCATACCACAGGATGTGCTGCTCAAAACTATGGACAAATTTCACAGACGATTGACTTTATGCATTGAGGCAAATGGGGATAATTTTGAACAATTTCTTCGTGTCTAATTTCATTAATTAAGTACAGCAAATTATAAGAGGCAAAGGGACTCACACTAATAAAGCACCGCATGGGAACATCATTTCTACTACGTCCATGTCGTTATTCCTGGGTAACGCTAAAAGTAGGATACAGTACATTTTGTACAAAAATAGCTCAATTTGGCGTAACGAAAGAATTGGTGCACTTTTTTATCGATTTGATACGTCTTTCTCGGAAAATTCTAAATAAATCTTAGTTCTTCCGCAATTTTTCTTTCACCTGTCAATGGTTTAAAAAATGTTTCAGAAGAAACTTGATTACTTTTTTGTGCAGAATCCGAATCTGCAATAAAAATGGGTGTCTCTATTTAAGAATTAAAAGTTGCCCCCGCCCCACCCAAGGGGGCAGGGGCTGGAGGTCATGTGTAATATCATTTGATGCCCCCCTTTGAGATTACGAACTTGTCTTACCCACTGTTTTTACCCGATGTATGGACCACACTGGACCACACTGTATATCTAATGGCCCACTATTTTCATTGAAAAGATAAATAAGTAATACTAACAAAAATTGTATTTTTTTATAACAGGGGCAGTGAAATGAAAACCTGAGAAACGTAATAAAATTGCTGTTTCCTGTGCCACTGTTCTGCAAATGGGCATTGTGGTGGTATGCATATATTGGTATTACAGCCAGTCCTGCCTCAGAGACGTCTTTACGATATATGGTTTGCAGTGTTCACCATATAAGGATTCATATGTAATGATAAGTACTATTGTGTGTTCTATTCGTATTTAATTGTTTCATGTGCGACCAGACCAGATACAAAAACCAGCTGTATGCGGAAACCCAGACATCAGTGTGGCACGAGTGACAACCTCGCCCTGGAAGAATAAACCAACATCACTGTTCTTGTTTCCTGCACTAAGTATTTTATTAAATATGTTGATATGGAAAAAATAATATTTTCTAATATGATTTAAGTTAGTCACTGTTTGCCTTCAGCCACGATACCTTGCAATCGTATAGTTTTGTATGTTTGACGTACATGGCGTAGTCTTAGCTATACTCACTCAATAAAATAAGGAAGTGTGAAAAGAACTGTGAATTAAACTGAATATAAAGTTGTTATGAATGTTCATATAAACTGTATACTTGTTGGAGAGAAAGTAGTTTTATTTCAATATCTGAAATAATAGTGTGTGGCATTAATTTATTTCAGTTTATGTGAGACGGTTAATTACCAAGTATAATGCCCCTGACCAACGTCAGTTACGACAAACTACACGAGATCTGAACAGTAGTCAATTGTCAGCACGTCGCAATATTTGGGACGTTCTCAGGTTTAGAGAAGTGTCTGCATGGGAGATATCATCGAATCGCACTTGAGAACTGAAACTTCGACGTGAAGAACTTTTTCTCGGAAGCAGATGGTAATGGCTTCGTTCCAAGACACGAAACGTGTGCTCACTACCACCAACCCGAAAGCAATTGAGCGAGCTAGTAAAACCCAAAAACTTGCGGCGTAGCCATTTGCAAGTGGCTCTAATTTTGGATGAACAAGACGATGTCCCGGAACACTACACATCTAAGCCAAACGAGTATGTGACACTTGTGGAGCGATACGAGGCACTTACGGAGATAACACTACAGGTAGTTTTTTTGCTTTCCATTCCGGTTGCTTCGCGAACTCACAAGCGAAATGTCACGTCCCAATCCAACCCAGACATCGGGATTAACTACATCTAAATGACTGCACCACCCTCCCCCCCCCTCCCCGCTATGGCGAAACAGCGGAAGAGTGTAAGACGTCGTGCAGTATAAGGGATGACAATCCATCGCCGGTTATTACGGCATGGGTTACGCACGCGTCTTCGCGTCTTCCACTTCTCCACCTACCTTTGACGAATATGCAGATGGTGTATGGAATGATGTCACTGGGGACATGAATTGTATGAGATAATGTTTTCGGACGAATCCTGTTTCTGTTTGTTTGGTGGCCGCAGGCAGGTGGCGCAGCATTACAGTGAGTGCATTCGCACAAGACATACAGCGCCGACTCAAAGTCGTATGGTGTTGGGTGCTATGGAGCATAACCACAAATTACAGTTTTTGGGTGGCCAGCGCACTGTGACCAGTGTTACGGGAGTGAATGACATCCTGCGTGCCGTAGGCGCACCCTTTCTCCACAATCCTTTGTACACAACACCCTAGACGCCACTTTTCAGCAAGACAATGCACGACCACATGTTGCTGCACGAACAGGTTCCTTGTTGGTGTCACAGTAAGTCTGCATTTCGCCCCGTCCCAACACTTCACCAGACCTGTTGGAAGTCAAAAATGTTTGGGATACGATGAAACGACGGCTGCAGCACTGTGACCCAATGCCAACCACCACAGATGAACTTTGGAACCAGATAAATACAGCATGGATGGCTGTACCACAGGACGCCATTCGCGTCTTATGCGCGTCGGTGCCATCACACATGGAACAAGTCATCAGCGCCCATGGCGGATCCTGTGCCTACCAGGCAACGGGGCACATACTAAACCGAGGTGACTGAAATGCTAATCTTTGCTACAGAACAATCTAATGTGCATATCTTGTGAATATGAACGTCCTATAGTAGTTAAAAGTCTTCTAATAGTTACTATTAAAATCAGTCTTCTTTGAGCTTTTTGACGATTTGCTTTAGAATGCTCACTCTTCTATCTCTCATTTGTTAATAAATAATTCAAACCTCTGTAAAACATTTTATACTTTGTAATCTTTATTAATTTGGCAAATATTATTTTATGACTGACAATCTATTTTTATAATGTTTACTTCTGTCTTGCTTTAAGACTGCATAATGTAAATTCTAATTTGGCAAATATTATTTTATGACTGACAATCTATTTTTATAATGTTTACTTCTGTCTTGCTTTAAGACTGCATAATGTAAATTCAGATCCTTTCAATATTCTGACCCTACGGCTTGTAGCATTGTATTTTAAATTCCCTCCACTTTCTGACTAATGCTATATACACAATTTATGTTTCTATATTTGGGTCATAAACGTTTTTATATACTTATGTGCAAGTGATATTATTCTATATTAACATAGTCTGTCTCATAAGTTTTAGTCACTCTTCAATGTTTCGTTTTCCTTTACATTTTACAAAGAAACAAAAGTTAATATAAACTGTTACTGTATATATAATTTTGTGCATATTTTTATTGACCAATAATGCATGTCACTTGCTTCATTGCTTCAGTGTTTGTCACAGGTACCTGTTAATTCCGTACCTTATATTCTCATAGTTTTATTCTTAGTCTTCTAGTACTACTTTTATACTTTAACTACATTATTTGTTTACATGTCTGTAATGTAAGATAAAACGTAGCAATACCGTTTAATATGGTCACATGTAAAATTTGCAATATATATAGGAGAGTCATAGGTAGTATTTTAAGAATATGCACAAGTGCGCTCTGGATGACTTTCTTTCTGAGTTTTCATCTGCAAGAACAAATTATTATCTATCGAATAATCTCTAGAAATGTATGTTTCTTGTTAGATGTTGAAATTGTATCTGTGCTGCATTTACTATTACATGTCAGTTAACGATTTTTTGCAGCCTCCTTAATAGAAAGCGCCCTGGTAGAGACTCTATCGTTTTCATAAAAACATGCTGCTGTTCATGGTACGTTTGCCTATCGATATTACAAAAACCTTGTTGGAGAGTAGCCTGCTGCCACATCTTTGGAATGGCGTCTATACTTACCATGGCAACCAGTAGTTTCTAAATGGTTCTCCAACTGGCCCAGAGAGGGCAACCCATGTACTGCCAAAACGATTTTTATTTGTCTCATATGTTTAATATTTTTACATATTTTATCTGATAATAGCTGTTGAACCAGCTAAGTTCCACCTTTTTTTTATTTTTCATTCTTGTCATTGTTCTTTTAATTACAAAATTTTACGTTATTATTTGACTTTTAACGCATTGGTTAGCGATGACATCATTCTGTCAAAAGTGAGCGGAGCTTCCAGTATATAAGTAAGACGTGCACTGCTCTATCTAGCAGCGATTTACCACCAGAAAGAGGCACCTGCTCATACAGCATTTTGGTAATTCATCGTTTTATAACTTTGTAGTTTTATATAATGTTCTTTAATGTATGTAGCCCTCTGATCAGATTTTGTATCTGACTTGCGGGACTGAAGATGACCACACACGTGGTCGAAACTGGTTACCAGAAAAATTAAATTTGTGATAAAGACTGATTTCAATAGTATTACGGTATATTGATAATTTTTACTTATGGACCGTCTGACAGCAACTGAATAAGTAAAAATTATCAATATACCGTAATATTACACGCAAATGAGGAAGACAGGACCAAAAGAGGTGACTGATTTTAATAGTAACTATTAGTAATAACATTGATCACTGTCTGCTCCCACGATGTATTCAAAAGTGATTAAAAGTGTTCTTTTTTTTTATGAACACCAGCGTAGTTTGCAGACAGTAGCCGGATACACGAGTACTGCTAATAGCAAAATTATGTCGCTGTGCAACACATAGTTCGGAAGATATGACGTCATACGCTCAGATATGTCAAAAAAATTGAGATTTTTCTTAAACCGAACGAAATTACACCAACTAGATGAGTCTAGTGTTTGAATTTCCCGCCTTCGGCTTTAAAGCATGACGCTGTTTTATACTCGGGAGTTTTATGCCTTACGGACGGCTGGTTACTGACAAACAGTTACCGTAATGAACTTACTCGCTAAGCACGCGAAGTCCCACTTCATGCGACTCAGTTGCTGCTACACCGTTTCTTACATCTGCGAGCCGGAGCCGGGAGAGAATTACGCTCGTCTGTATGTCCCTGATTTCGCCGCCAGACTAATGAACTTGCCGCCGCGCGGGACGCTAGAAACGCTCTCCCACGCGCCCCCGAAGTATCCGTCAGCACTCGGCGTCGTGTTGTTATGAACGACGTTCCGCTTTGGGGACGGCATGCAAATGAGCTCGCATTTACATATTCCCGACAGAAATGGATGAGATTATGCGGGCTCCGAAATCAGCGCGCAGGGCGTCACCGCAGCGTTCTGTTGGCGGTCCAGTCTCTGCACTAACCACTGGCCCGTCGTTTCATTGCATTATCTCCCCCATTCACGTGTCCACGTAGAACGGATAGTCGCAAAATATCTGATTTGCCGTGTCATACGTTCCGCTCAAAGCACAGAAATTATACGAATTACGAGTGGCAGGAGAATGTATATAATTGGCTAGCCAGATATTGACGTAAAACATGGCTGTAGCATTCCAGCAGGAAATTAATTCCGCCCTTTCGGTACCTGCAGAATTCAGATATTTTATCATTTTCGTTGCGCACTGAACTGAAAATTTAATGTTTATCATCAGAAATGAAATTATAAAATTCCGCAGTGAAGTACCGAGTCATAAGCTTCCTTTTGACATAAAAACATTAAAAAAAGTTCATATGCACGTGGCCATGAAACTCCTTCGTCGGGGACGTTAAAAGGAATAGCCTATTGTGGTATCTGGTTGTGAAATTTACTTCAAATGTGCATTTCTACTCACTTACTTGTTTACAGTTGATCATAGCATTTGTTTTGTTCTTTCTGATCGTACTTTATTCTCTTTTGCTGTAATGCCCTCTTGTATCACGACGAAAAAGACCGTTTCAGATGTGTGATAAATATTTACTTATAAACATACAAGTTGTGAGGCATAAGAGCCACATTTCTAGGGATGAACGTAGCCACAGCTTCAGGGGTGAACGTAGGTTTCATTTCCTACCAATCATTTGTTTTATATTTTTGTATTCCACCTGCTTCACACTTTATCCTTATTCTATCCCGTTGTTACTATCGATATTTTTTACCGTCACAATATTATCTTTAGGTCTACAGTGTCCCCAAAAATTGATACCATCTACCATTACGTGGATTGAATTTTTTTTATGGTATTTGTTTTATTGCAATTTATTTCAACTTGTTGACAACTGCTTTAATCAAAATGTGAGCTATAAGAAAGCTACAAACTAGTACAAAATGTGTTTGTTTTAATGGCTATTTTTTCAGTTCACAATGCAAAGTTAAGTTTAAAGCAATAAACTTTCAATGTTAGTAATAATTTTTCTCTTGGCTTCATCTCCCAAGTTAATTAAGGACCACATTAATTGATGAAAGAACCAAAGTAATTTTAAAGTATAGTATAGAAATTAACAATCATTACCTTATGCTTGCAGAAATCAGAGTTTTTAAAATATTGTCGTTTTGTAAAAACTTACTCTTTGTTGCACTGTATAGATAATGTCTTCTATTGAGAATGAGTTTTACAGACATATGTCTTACATCTTGACCAAGTGAGTGACAATTGTTGTTTTTATTTCTTGAGCAAAGACTACACCTTTGGCATTTTTTAGGCTCACTAGAGGTAGATGTTTGGATTTACTCGTTGATTTCTGATATTGCTTCTTCAGTGACTGAACAGTAGGGGCAAAAGAGTGCATCCCCGACTTACACCGTTTTGATCCGAGTCTTCCAATCTTATTGTTCCCTTTTGGTTCCGGTGCATTTTTGTTCCGTGTATCACTTCTTTTTTTTCCTCTAAATTACTCCTATTTTCCTCAGAAGATTCTCTGATGACACTCTACCCTTAGTAAAACTGAAGAAGATTAACAGTAACTGATGAATGGAATGAAGTGTCTAATGAGTGAAGAATATGAGTAGAGAGTAAACCCGAAAAAGACGAAAGTAATGAGAGGTAGCGGAACTGAGGCTAATAAGAAACTTAGCATTAAAATTAGTGATTATGAAGTGACGTAGTTACGGAATTTCGATACTTTGGAAGCAAAATAGCTCATGACGGAAAAAGTAAGAAAAACACGAGAGGCGGACTAACACAGGCGAAGTGGGCATGCTGGCCAACAGAAGCTGATTGGTAAGAGAGGCCATAATTTAAGGAAGAAATTTCTGAGGATGTACGTTTAGAGCACATTTTTGTACGGTAGTGAAACATGGACTGTATGAAAACCGGAAAAGAAGATAATCATTGCGTTCGAGATGTTATACTACAATGAATGTTCAGTATCAGGTGGACTGAATCGGCAAAGGGAGTAACATATGCAAAACATTGAGATGAAGAAGGAACAGAATGAGAAGACATCTGTTAAGACGTCAGGGAATAACGTCATCAGTTAATACGCCAAGGAATAACTTCCATGATACCAGAGTGACCTACAGAGCGTAAAAGTTGTAGAGGAAGACACAGATTGGACCACGCGAAACAAATAATTGAGGACTTACGGTACAAGAACTACTGTGAGATGACCAGGTTAGCGCAGGAGACGATTTTGTTGAGGACCGTATCAAACGAGTCAGAAAACTCACCCCCTCCCCCCAAAAGAAAAGGAAAAAAAGGAAAAAAAAAGAAGGGATGGGGAGTTTTGCACTGTGGAACACTTTTTGGATCTTTTCACTACCCAGCCGTGTAACACAATTTTACTGTATTTTCTTATACCATTTTCAAATGATTGCATTCACTTCTTACGTGCTGCAGCCTTTTTCTGATATTGCAAAACTTACTTCAGAAAATTAAATTTTTGCTAAACGTGAACTCATGAACACACGAATACTGGCTTCTAGTTACATGTATATGTAACTATAAGTTAATATTCTATTGAAAGATAAAAGTGTTGCACTATAGAAAGTCTACTTCATGTGGACACAATTGTCCACCTGTTACAATGCATACTAGTAATTAATCAGTAAGTGAAATCAAGTAAATATTAGGTTTTATCAGAAGCCAGTTATTTAAACTGAAGCTATTGGAATCTAACGCAAATTTCCATTTTCAACGTAGGTAAAATTGTATAAACATTAGCGGAACCTACATAATTTCCAAATATAGTAAAATAGTTCAAAATACAAGATGATGCAAGAGCAACGAAGTATGTCTTAACCGTTCATACGTTATATGACTAGTTTTAAGAATTTATTGCCTTAACGATGTGTAACGAAACAATTAACAATATCCTCCTAATAGAGGTAATATATCATGCAGTACTTACATGTGCAGATCACGCATTATTTACGGATGTTGCATCAAACGCAACGACATGTCTTACAACAATAGAGACCTAGGAGAATTGCGCCAACTGCTTATGACGGTCTCTCGTACACATTCCTTTAAGTGGTTCTAAAAGCAGTAATTAAATTGCTCTCACTTACACTAATCTATAGGTACAACGCTCTCCGTTACTCAATGTGCCACTGTTTAAAAGTCGTCTCACCCACCTTTTCGCATCGTAAAAACCCTAAAATTGATGAATTTCGAAGGTAAAGTGTCCATCATGAATATAATTACACGACAATCTCTAAAAGCGACCAAAATGAAAATATTGAAGAAAAATGTGAAAAATAAAATACTTTATCTGCACGACCAGTTTCAGTCCTCTGAGGACATCAGGCCCAGAGAAATATTTACAGCTCATATTACCCAAAATATAAAATCAATATCGTTAGATGATAAAAGTATTAACAGCAGCACACTGTTATCATATCATAGTAGCACAATGTAAATACCAGAATTCTGTGGTAGTTTTCACTGCAAATATCTTCTTAAAATGTGGTTCCACGTCATCCGTCGAACTGATAAAGTGAACTACAGTGAAATGGCGTGTACCGTTTATGTTGTCTGTTGGTCTGATTATATGGAAGCACATTTTAAGAAGACACGTTTGCAAGGGTGCGAGAGTAAAATTTGAGTATTTTTAAATGTATTTTTTTCTCGATTGTTTTTAGAGATTCTTGTACACTAATTCTGATGATGAACGTGGATGAGCCGCTGGTAACAACCACGAATTATTTTCCATTGTGGATAAAATCAAAATTATTCAATGTTTCCAGAATGCGTCTTGGCCATTCCCCTCCCTCCCCCCCTCCCCCCCCTCCCCCCCCCTCCCCCCCCCCCAACACACACGCGCTGCTGTGAAATAGCATCACTGTAGCTATATTTGGTACTCGACTGTTAAACGGCAGGACAATTGCAGCAGCGGAGGTAGCCCTGAATTTACGGTTTGAACCGAATCTCTCTCTGATGCGAGGTATTGTATAACCGCGTAGCCGCCATCGAAATGTGAGGACAGTCCGTTAAAACAGCGTTCGGCACTCAGCGTAATCATATTTACGCGCATTAATTGCGGCGAATATAGCCACCCCGTTACGAAGCCAGGGCGGAATTTATGGACTGTATAAAATAACCAAGCATCCGTTTCGGCTATATACTGTCTCCTCCTCCTCCTCCTTCTCCTCAATCTCTTTTACACCAGAGCGTGATCAACGCGTCGGGTTTCCAGTTGGAAAAGTATATCGCCATAGTGATTAGTGGCTCTAGGCTTTTAAGTTTTATTTCGATTTTATTATTATTTTGGACTGGATCGATAGTAGAAGCAACCTGCTCGTGTAATCGAATAACAAGTGTGTCTCACTGGAAAAATTACGATCCATAAAACCTTGTATGCACCGTATATTACGTAAAGAAGTCATTGTAGGAGCGTATTGAAATATTACGAAGACACCATGCCGTGCGTGGCTCATCTGCCCGCCATCGTGTATTTTACACCCTGTTTTTAACGTACTTCCGCCTCACTACGTTAATTTAAATTACTACTGTCACTGATGAAGGCAAACAAATGGAACGCTGGGTTGAACACTACCTCGAGTTGTATGCAGTCGAGAATGAAGTTAGCAAGGATGCATGTGACGCCATCAAACAAATGCCAGTTATGGATGAACTTAGTAGAGAAACAGATTCTCTTGCTAACGGAAAGGCCCCAGGTGAAGATGGGATCCCTGCAGAGGTTATTAAGTACAACAAGTCTGTTATTCTCAAACATTTATATTCACTTATCACAACCAGCTGGGAAGAAGGTTATGTCCCGATGAGTATGCGGAATTCGAGGATAGTTACTCTATATAAACAGAAAGGGAACAGAAGTGACTGTAACAATTACCGAGGCATTTCATTACTAAGTGTAGCCGGGAAAGCTTATGCAAGAGTCATCCTAATGCGATTACAGATCTTAGCTTCCAGAATCTACCCAGAATCTCAGTGTGGCTTCAGGCCCGGCCGATCAACCGTAGATATGATCTTCTCCTTAAGACAGCTACAAGAGAAATGTCGTGAGCAGCGGAGGCCACTTTGTATTGCTTTCATTGGCCTTGTTAAAGCGTTTGATTTAGTGAGCCGAAATGGGCTTTTCAAACTGTTGCAGAAGATTGGATGCCCACCTAAATTACTGCAGATAATTGTCTCTTTCCATGAGAAAACACAAGCAACAATTTGCTTCAACGGTAAAACATCAGAAGCATTCCCTGTCAATAGCGGTGTGAAACAGGGGTGTGTGTTAGCTCCTACATTGTTTGGGATTTTCTTTTCCCTTCTGGTCAGATTTGCCTTTGAAGACTGTGAGGAGGGAGTGTATCTACATACGAGGTCTGATGGAAATCTTTTCAACATTGCTCGCCTCAAGGCCAAGACCAAAGTAAATACAGTCGTTATCCGTGAGTTGTTATATGCGGACGATGCAGCTCTAGTAGCGAACACAGAAGATGAGCTGCAGTATATAATCAACAAATTATCAAACGCCTGTGAAAAGTTTGGTCTACTCATCAGCCTTCAAAAGACTAAGATCATGGCGCAGAGCTCTACCAACCTTCCATCCATTAGCATTGATGGCAATCCTCTCCAGATAGTTGATGACTTTACCTACTTGGGATCCACAATATGTAGCAACTTGTCCATGGACACTGAACTTACTAACAGAATCGCAAAGGCACCATCTGTCATGGCTAGACTGAAAAACAGAGTATGGAACAACGGAATGCTTACCACAAAAACTAAATTAAAAGTCTACAACGCTTGTGTTATAAGCACCCTTCTCAATAGCTGTAAGACATGGACAACTCTTTCTAGGCATGAATCTCGACTCAACAGCTTCCATCTCCGCTGTCTCCGGAAGATCCTTCAGATCTCTTGGAGAGATAGAGTACCCAACACCGAAGTCTTTCATCGTGCAAGCACAACCAGCATCTTTGCACTCCTGAGTCATCGACGTCTAAGATGGTTGGGACATGTCAGGCGCATGGATCCTGAGCGGATACCGAAACAGCTGCTGTACGGCGAACTTCAGGAAGATGTGAGGCCAGTGGGACGACCGCATCTTCGTTTCAAGGATGTCTGCAAGAGAGACCTGACCAAGACCAGAATCAATCCAAGCCGCTGGGAAAGCATTGCAGATGACCGTGTCAAGTGGCGAGTAACTGTGCGCAACGGCGTCAAGCTCTCAGAGGACGAACGCACACAGGAACAAATCAGGAAGAGGACAAAGCGAAGAGACAGAGCGGCTTCTGTTCGAAGTCCCTCAAATTTCACATGTCCAAACTGCAGTAGGGACTGCCACTCTCGAGTGGGACTTTTTAGCCACAGCAGACGCCGCAGACTCTGAACCAAGAATGCTACACCATCATCCCTCAAGGATGGACGGATGCCATTATATGTCACTGAGTTGCTGCTTTGCTTGATCGTGATCGGCGTTGGCAGCGCCTATCGATAAATCCCCTCTCGTAGTATCACTGCTCGACTGCTATTACTTCCCGGTTGTTGTCTGTCCTAAGTCGGTTCGGTAATAGAGTTCAGGTGGCAATTTCGGGTATGTCAGTCAGTTGGAACGCGTCTGGGGCGCAGTCCGGACCTGCCAGTCGGGGCGTTGCAATGCGGCACTAGTGCAGTCGGGTTGGAGCAGCAGTGAGGTCTGCGTCGACATGGCTCGCCCGACCATTGCCGCTACGCATCACTTGAGCCGAGACACGGTCTTGGTGGATCGTCGGTCGGTCGTCCTGCTGCGTGACGCGTTTTGGCTCGCCGATCGTTCATGAGTCGGTTGTGTGTGTGTGCGTGTGTGCATCGACTCCCGATTTGTCTTCGTGTATACTTAGTTATTGTTGCATATCGTTCAGGTCTTCGTACAAGTGTTTGTCATGTTGTGTGTGTAGTTGGTGTTATTTTCACCGACGGCTATTTTAGATGTTGTCGGCATTCTGAGAGAAGTCGGTCGGTTGTTGCGGACGAGAGAAGTTATTTCCGGCCGGTGCAGTTGGCTGGGGCCGTTGACAGTCCTTGCGTAGTGTCGGAGCGTGTGTGGAGCTGTCCGTTCGCTACGAGCTTCGTGGTTCACCTACCCAGGACGTCAAACTTGAGTAGTGGTTTCAACTATCCAAGCCACGTCCGTTCATGTTGTGGTGGTTCTTTTCGGTGGTTTGCTGTTGGAGAGGTTTTCCTGTGAGCAACACCAAGTGTTTCTACTGATGAAATTTAGGCAGTATGAGGTGCAATTAACTACACTCCTGGAAATGGAAAAAAGAACACATTGACACCGGACACTGCGAGAGGGCTGTACAAGCAATGATCACACGCACGGCACAGCGGACACACCAGGAACCGCGGTGTTGGCCGTCGAATGGCGCTAGCTGCGCAGCATTTGTGCACCGCCGCCGTCAGTGTCAGCCAGTTTGCCGTGGCATACGGAGCTCCATCGCAGTCTTTAACACTGGTAGCATGCCGCGACAGCGTGGACGTGAACCGTATGTGCAGTTGACGGACTTTGAGCGAGGGCGTATAGTGGGCATGCGGGAGGCCGGGTGGACGTACCGCCGAATTGCTCAACACGTGGGGCGTGAGGTCTCCACAGTACATCGATGTTGTCGCCAGTGGTCGGCGGAAGGTGCACGTGCCCGTCGACCTGGGACCGGACCGCAGCGACGCACGGATGCACGCCAAGACCGTAGGATCCTACGCAGTGCCGTAGGGGACCGCACCGCCACTTCCCAGCAAATTAGGGACACTGTTGCTCCTGGGGTATCGGCGAGGACCATTCGCAACCGTCTCCATGAAGCTGGGCTACGGTCCCGCACACCGTTCGGCCGTCTTCCGCTCACGCCCCAACATCGTGCAGCCCGCCTCCAGTGGTGTCGCGACAGGCGTGAATGGAGGGACGAATGGAGACGTGTCGTCTTCAGCGATGAGAGTCGCTTCTGCCTTGGTGCCAATGATGGTCGTATGCGTGTTTGGCGCCGTGCAGGTGAGCGCCACAATCAGGACTGCATACTACCGAGGCACACAGGGCCAACACCCGGCATCATGGTGTGGGGAGCGATCTCCTACACTGGCCGTACACCACTGGTGATCGTCGAGGGGACACTGAATAGTGCACGGTACATCCAAACCGTCATCGAACCCATCGTTCTACCATTCCTAGACCGGCAAGGGAACTTGGTGTTCCAACAGGACAATGCACGTCCGCATGTATCCCGTGCCACCCAACGTGCTCTAGAAGGTGTAAGTCAACTACCCTGGCCAGCAAGATCTCCGGATCTGTCCCCCATTGAGCATGTTTGGGACTGGATGAAGCGTCGTCTCACGCGGTCTGCACGTCCAGCACGAACGCTGGTCCAACTGAGGCGCCAGGTGGAAATGGCATGGCAAGCCGTTCCACAGGACTACATCCAGCAACTCTACGATCGTCTCCATGGGAGAATAGCAGGCTCTATTGCTGCGAAAGGTGGACATACACTGTACTAGTGCCGACATTGTGCATGCTCTGTTGCCTGTGTCTATGTGCCTGTGGTTCTGTCAGTGTGATCATGTGATGTATCTGACCCCATGAATGTGTCAATAAAGTTTCCCCTTCCTGGGACAATGAATTCACGGTGTTATTATTTCAATTTCCAGGAGTGTATTTTGGTCGACTGCAATTTGAGTGCACCAGTGGACTTTTCTTTCTTGTGGCCGTTTGTTCTGGTTACCTGCCCCCGGCACTGACGTAAATTCAGGCAGTGTTCTTTTAAGTGAAGTTAACTACGAAGGTAATCCCAAAAGTAACGTCTCCAATTTTTTTATAAGTGCATAGACCTGTTTATTTCTACAGTGGTTTACGTCAGTTTACAGCTTGAACATTTAGCTGTTATTCGACGTAATCACTATTTCTGTCGACGTTGTGGCAGTTTTTGTATCCCCATGTCATACTAGCTCGCCGCCGTAATGTTCAGAAAAGGAGAATGTGTACGCCCTTGCTCGACATTCCTCTTTCCCGGTTCTGAATTGACCGTTTGAGTTTTTTCAGAGTCTCACAGTACCTATCAAAATTAGTTGTTGTCCCATCGATTCAGCTCCGAAAACGAGGTGAAAGAAGAGGTTCATAACATTCTGAACAGAATGGCGTAGACCTGGTATGACATGGGCATACAAAAACTGCCACAGCGTCTACAAAAATGCATCGACAGAAATGGTGATTATGTCGAAAAATAGCTAAATGTTCAAGCTGTAAACTGATGTAAACCAATGTAGAAATAAACAGGTCTATGTACCAATAAAAAGACAGGAGACCTTACTTTTGTGATTACCCTCGTATATTACCGTGTTTCAAATTCTAGTGTACCAGCGGAATTTTCTGCCTAGTGGCCGTTAGTGTTCCGGTTAACTTCCCTGGCCACTAACGTAATTTCAGGCAGTGTCCTTTCCTCACCTGTTGTCGCTGTCCAACATAATGTATAATTTTGACAACTAATACATACTCTATTGTGGATTATCACGTTTGTAACATTGCGGTTTGAGTTCTCATGTACTTATTGACGTGAAGCAAGTCGTGGTGTCGGTCGGTCCGTGGCTGTCCCTGGTTGGATTCCGACGGATAAAGTATAGTTGGGCTCACCACCTGTCTCACCTAAGTGAACGAGGGAAGGCCGACCTCTCTGGAGGCTTCTGAGTGCCACCGGTGTTTAATTATCTGTTGTCAGCTACTTTAAATTCAAGGCTTAAGGTTATTTTTTTAATTTTCTTAAAATTTTGTAACAATTTTTCACAAGCTGCGACATTGTCGCGAAAAAACGGTGACCCGTATATGTAATAACTTTTCTTTAATTTACGTCTATGGTCACAAACTTTTTGTCAACAGATTACCGGTTTCGGTCTTTAATGACCATCATCAGCTCTGTTTCTTAAAAACCAAGTCCTAATGTACTGCAGCCATAGAAAAATTAATTTTTAAATTTGTCTTTGAAGCTTAAACACTGCCGCCTTCTGTCTTTAAACCATTATGGTAATATATTTTAAAATTTTGAAACTTAATTGTGGCCTTCAGCCATTGGTAGTGCACCTTGCATATGTATGTTCTATCTGCTTAGCCTTAAGGCTTTCCACGTAGCCGTGATACGTCTTTTTTAATTATTTTATTTGTTAATTGCTTTTTAATCATGTTGATTTTTAAGATATCTTATTGTTAAACCTTCTGGCCTTCGGCCTTTAAAGAGTCTATGGTAAGATATTGTAATATTTTGAAATTTAATTGTGGCCCTCAGCCATTTGTACTGCACTTTGCATATGTTTGGTGGTTTTCTTTTAAATTATTTTATTGCTACCTTAATTGGATTTTATCTTGTTGAATTTTTAAGATTTCTTGTTTGGAGGATTTCAGCCGTGAAAGAGTTGCATTCGGTAAAGGTCCGAGTATGTGCCGCTTTGGTTGTAAAGGTTATTAAATTACAGTAAATGACAATTAGAAGGAGAAACTGACCTCAACCTTTGGCCTTTTCCACAATCCTATTACCTGTTCTGCCCAGCTGGTGTAGCGGGGGTTTCAGCAACAATCACTAAATTTCCATGAAACGTAATACATAGTTGGATATCCACATGATTAGCATTCCAGTGCAACTACAGCAGTTTATTTGGAGAAACGCCATCTACAGTCTGCATTTCATGAGAGATGAGGATATCATCTGGAGTGCCCATCAGACGGATAGATTGAGCAGCAGTTTGCGACTGTTTGCAGATGTCTGTGCAGTGTACTGGAATATGTCGTCATTGGGTGACTATGGGAGGATACACGATAATTTAGATGGAATTTTTATTTGTTGTGATGAATGGCATAGAGCCCTGAATGTGGAAAGATGTAAACTACAGCAGATGGGTAACAAAAAGAACCCTTCAATGTTCGAAAACTAGTGTGTAGCTCCACACAGTGGATTCAGATATAAAGAAGACCGCATACACAATACTAGTGCGACCGATTCTCGGGTACTGCTCGAGTGTCTGGGATCCCCAGCAGAAGGGATTAAAGAAGGACGTCGTGGTAATTCACAGGAGTGGAGTTGCATTTCTTACCAGTATCTTCTATCGTCAAGCGAGTATTACTGAAATGATCCATGAACTCTAATGATAAACTTTGGGGGAAAGATAAAGTTCTTTGCACAAAATACAATTGAGAAAATTTAGAGTACCGGTATTTGTAGCTGACGGCAGGATCATCCCATTGCCGGCAACGTTCATTTTGTTAATAGACAGTGTAGCAAGGTATGAGAAATCGGAGATTGTAAGGACGCATGTACACCGTGCAACACAAATGAAAGATCACTTTTTCGAAATTCCCCATTGCGATATGTAGGTTTGTAAATTTAGCTCAAAAGTGCTTTCGACCTTCCTCTGTAATAGTGCAAAACGTGGCGCTCTTCGACTTCACCTTCGGACTCAATGACACTTGAAACAGCAAGACGTCAACACACGCAATAAAGAAGGCCATATATCAGAGGATCCTAGGAGATGTATGGTGGGTTAATGACGTCACATTGGCAGCAACTTGCACCATAGAACTATCCAACGCCCCACGATTGGAAGATCCACTCACCAGCTGTTTCTTTCTATCGCCTCTGTGGGGTAGATTCAGAGCTTCGATGTACAACATTGAGACCATGAAGCTTTCTTATTTGCGGCTAAGTTGTACGTGTCAGACATACTGCTACTCAGATTCGACACGAAGAGATGCTGGAGAAGACTACCACCAGCCAGTGTTTTATGAGCAGTTTAAGACAATAGCTGTTGTACTCTGAGGGGAGAAATTCATGGCACAGCAATCTGCACTTATACAGATAGGGTAGTATCACACAAGGTGGGAAATGGCAGCCATTGGTGGGCGCCACTGGCTCAGGTGTAGTATTGACCATCTTGCGGCCCCATTGCCAATATCTGTAAGGAAGAGTTGGTGTCTGTGGGTTATGTCCTTAGGAGGTCTTTGCTTGCCGATATACACTCCTGGAAATTGAAATAAGAACACCGTGAATTCATTGTCCCAGGAAGGGGAAACTTTATTGACACATTCCTGGGGTCAGATACATCACATGATCACACTGACAGAACCACAGGCACATAGACACAGGCAACAGAGCATGCACAATATCGGCACTAGTACAGTGTATATCCACCTTTCGCAGCAATGCAGACTGCTATTCTCCCATGGAGACGATCGTAGAGATGCTGGATGTAGTCCTGTGGAACGGCTTGCCATGCCATTTCCACCTGGCGCCTCAGTTGGACCAGCGTTCCTGCTGGACGTGCAGACCGCGTGAGACGACGCTTCATCCAGTCCCAAACATGCTTAATGGGGGACAGATCCGGAGATCTCTCTGGCCAGGGTAGTTGACTTACACCTTCTAGAGCACGTTGGGTGGCACGGGATACATGCGGACGTGCATTGTCCTGTTGGAACAGCAAGTTCCCTTGCCGGTCTAGGAATGGTAGAACGATGGGTTCGATGACGGTTTGGATGTACCGTGCACTATTCAGTGTCCCCTCGACGATCACCAGTGGTGTACGGCCAGTGTAGGAGATCGCTCCCCACACCATGATGCCGGGTGTTGGCCCTGTGTGCCTCGGTCGTATGCAGTCCTGATTGTGGCGCTCACCTGCACGGCGCCAAACACGCATACGACCATCATTGGCACCAAGGCAGAAGCGACTCTCATCGCTGAAGACGACACGTCTCCATTCGTCCCTCCATTCACGCCTGTCGCGACACCACTGGAGGCGGGCTGCACGATGTTGGGGCGTGAGCGGAAGACGGCCTAACGGTGTGCGGGACCGTAGCCCAGCTTCATAGAGACGGTTGCGAATGGTCCTCGCCGATACCCCAGGAGCAACAGTGTCCCTAATTTGCTGGGAAGTGGCGGTGCGGTCCCCTACGGCACTGCGTAGGATCCTACGGTCTTGGCGTGCATCCGTGCGTCGCTGCGGTTCGGTCCCAGGTCGACGGGCACGTGCACCTTCCGCCGACCACTGGCGACAACATCGATGTACTGTGGAGACCTCACGCCCCACGTGTTGAGCAATTCGGCGGTACGTCCACCCGGCCTCCCGCATGCCCACTATACGCCCTCGCTCAAAGTCCGTCAACTGCACATACGGTTCACGTCCACGCTGTCGCGGCATGCTACCAGTGTTAAAGACTGCGACGGAGCTCCGTATGCCACGGCAAACTGGCTGACACTGACGGCGGCGGTGCACAAATGCTGCGCAGCTAGCGCCATTCGACGGCCAACACCGCGGTTCCTGGTGTGTCCGCTGTGCCGTGCGTGTGATCATTGCTTGTACAGCCCTCTCGCAGTGTCCGGAGCAAGTATGGTGGGTCTGACACACCGGTGTCAATGTGTTCTTTTTTCCATTTCCAGGAGTGTACAATTGAGAAAATTTAGAGTACCGGTATTTGTAGCTGACGGCAGGACCATCCCATTGCCGGCAACGTTCATTTTGTTTATGGACAGCGTAGCAAGGTATGAGAAATAGGAGCTTGTAAGGACGCATGTACACCGTGCAACACAAATGAAAGATCACTTTTTCGAAATTCCCCATTGCGACATGTTGGTTTGTAAATTTAGCTGAATAGTAAATGTGGCGCTCTTCGACTTCACCTCTGAACTCAGTGACACTTGAAACAGCAAGACGTCAACACACGCAATAAAGAAGGCCATATCTCAGAGGATCCTAGGAGATGTGTGGTGGGTTAATGACGTCACATTGGCAGCAACTTGCACCATAGTGCTATCCAACGCCCCACGATTGGAAGATCCACTCACCAGCTGTTTCTTTCTATCGCCTCTGTAGGGTAGATTCAGAGCTTCGATGTACAACATTGAGACCACGAAGCTTTCTTATGTGCGGCTAAGTTGTACGTGTCAGACATACTGCTACTCAGATTCGACACAAGGAGACGCTGGAGAAGACTACCACCAGCCAGTGTTTTTTGAGCAGTTTAAGACAATAGCTGTTGTACACTGAGGGGAGAAATTCATGGCACAGCAATCTGCACATATACAGATGGGGTAGTATCACATACACAAGGTGGGAAATGGCAGCCATTGGTGGGCGCCACTGGCTCAGGTGTAGTATTGACTATCCCTCTTGCGGCCCCATTGCCAATATCTGTAAGGAAGAGTTGGTGTCTGTGGGTTATGTCCTTAGGAGGTCTTTGCTTGCCGATATATATGGGCGGTTCGCTGGCCCGAGAGGGAGGCACGACGTTTGGGAATCGGCGGTAGCGTCGCGACAAGACGTGGCCACGAGGTCCAACCGGTCGAAACCACGAGCGGCGCAAAATATAGAACGTTCCAGACTTTAAATACGTGTGAGAAGTAGTCCAGCCAAACTCTGTGGAAGAGAAAACTAACAGAAATAAACGAAGAAAAATGGATGTAACATTGCACTTAACGAATAACATACGCAATAAAGCATCCTTATATATTAATACAAAGTAGAGAGATAATACAGTGGTGTTTAAAACCGGGTATCTTTACGCCTTACCATAATCACAGGTACGCTATTAAATAATTTCGAGAAAGGTGATAGGAGAATAGTTTCAAAAAATTTTGGCTCAAATTCGGAAATGGGATTGGAGGAGTAGGTGCATTGTTTAAGTTTTATGGCAACTTTAGTAGAGTGTATAACAAAAGGCAGATAAAAAATTAATCAAAATCTGACAGAAACTGCAAACCTAAAATGTCGTCATTTGTGGAAGTTCAGAAAGTTTCACAGGCTTTGGGTATGACAGACAAAGGCATAGAAAAGAGGCTCCAGTTCAGGGAACAGATATAAAAAGTCAAGGGATTCTAGATCAAAACACAAAATAATAAGAGGAAGGACATTGACAGAGGGAAGAAAAAGAGAGTGTGAATGAAGAAGTATTGGGAATCTAAAACGCGAAAGAATAAGATGTTATTGATCATGTGTTCACCTTGATTGTCCGTTGAACAAATTCGAATGACAATAATAATTATAATAACAATAATAATAATAAATTGGTTATTTGGAAATTTATCTCACGTTTCACGTCTTTTCGGAGTAGATGTATTTGCTATGAAGATTATTTGATATTTTGTATAGATCAAGGTATGTTTCACACTGTCATGACATCATAGTAACATTCAACTTCGTAACATTTCACTTCCTAAAATAATTAGGCAGCTATTCCTCGTCGTGTGTAGTTTATGTTCTGATTACTCACAAAACCGAACTGCGTTAAGATATGTGTCACACGTGCCATTCATCATTAATTTCAAGAAACGCAAACACCGATTATGAAACGACTGATGGCATTCATTCTGTCCACACACAAAAATTTTGACGCTTTTTACAGAGCTGGGGTCTAGGGTGTTGAAAAATTGCAAACCATGGCTCCCTTGTCTTTGTTGCCCTGTCCTGTCTTTTTAAATCATGCAAGACAATTTTTTCATTAAGATAAAGATAAGTAATTAGAAATACTGAGTAAATAAATTCACATATCTCTACACGGTGCATTTCCAGAAATATTCACTTTCATAGTACTTACGTTGCTAATAGCACTAGACAGATCATTATCCTTCTTGTGTATAGTATGGTTACTTACAATATACAGAGTGGTTTCTCAGTAGGCGACAGAGAAAATAACATACCTGAAAAAGAAAGAAAAAAATAATTTAGTATGTGATGGTCGATTAGCGGAAAAATAAGCAGTGAACTTAAAACTGGATATCACCTACTAACATTTAACTGAAGGTGAATATATTTTTGTACTGTGAGACCTATGAAAGAAGTTATTGTGAGGATGTGGCTACCAGTGAAATATGAATTCGTTTGGCTGTCGGAATACAGTTTTCAACAAACATAGCGGTGGAAAGTCAGATGTTAAGGTGGAGTTATATCTACATCCTTCTTTTCGCATTACTTTATGTATGATGAGTATGTTATTAAATTTTCATTATTGTGTTATAAGATCGGAAAAAAGTAAAGCAAAATGGGTAGTAAACAATCTACGAAGGATAAAACCCATTTTCATTTAGATTACACGTGTAATTTATTCCATAAACCAAATAGTACGCGCATTTGTAAACGTGAAATATATGAGTGAAATCTAATTTAAAGTATTTTACATAAGAATGGAATTATTTCACAGCTCGGTCGTGAATAACTCCTGAAGGTTAGGAAGAGGAAAAATTTTGAAATTTTATTCTATCATTTATGAAGAGTGTAGCTGGGATATTACTACGTCGTTATTTATCAATATTTCGCCTGACAATATTTCATCCGTTCTCAATGTGAGTCGCAAGATTTTTAAGGCATTTAACACGATGGAGTAAACGCACATGCGCCAAAGGTAATACTGTTTTCCACAAGAATGTCAGTCGTGCATAAAACTTTACACTTCTAAAGCAAGTGTAGAGTCAGCGAATACAGGGCTTATGAAGTATTTGGCTGGTTATAATGGCTGGCACATGTTGGTATTTACAGAGCTGAACACTGTATTTCCACTTCTAACACTACAGTAAGATGACCAATATTTCTCTTCTGATTAATTATATTTTTATATGAAGTGTAATCTGTGTAATATGTACGCTGTAATATACTATGACATGTTTTGTCTTTCTTATATCCTCTCTTTGGTTATCTTTAAGATTGAATAATTTTGTTTAAATAATTTTTTATAAAATTGTAAATATGTGCAAACTATATGTTTTGGTCAAAATATCTTGTTAAAACTGTGTGTAAGTTGATCTTCACTTAGGGTTATTAGTTATTTATATGTATAAAAGCTGTTGTGGTTCCCCACGGGAACGGAATCATGCAGCGCGCGCAAAATGTGGTTGGCATAGATAAAAAGGTGGAACCAAGAGTTAGTCGAGGGCGAGCTACCAAACTGTCAACTGCTCATGTAAAAGTTGTGTATTGCGCTGGTGCCGATAGAGGCTTTTCGTGCCGTTTTCCAATTTGCCAAAGCCTCGGATGATGAATAAAGAGCTGGAACTACTCTGGAATCACGGCCAAGAAATGACGAGAGTCCAGCATTTCCACCCGCAAATCCACCCACCAACATGCACTCGCCACCACGTGGCGCAATCACTATAACGAAACGAAGGAATTGTAGAAATGTACAGTGAAGGATCAGCTCATGTGGATGATTTATTAGTTTTCAATTATAAGGTAAACAAAAATACTATTTATGAAAATTTCCCTTGATTTATTCTCTGTCACATTTCCACTTAGGATCCTTCCCATCCTAAAGTGATTACCGAGTGTCTTTACTGAGCGAACATTAAACCCCAGTGTTTTACTAATTAATGCCTCTTGAACACAGTAAAAAGAAAGTTAAAGTTAATGTGGCAAAAGAGTGTGCTGAAGTAAATAATATTTCCTGAAAGTAATTTTGCAATTAAAACCATTTGAAGTTTGTGGGCTTGCTAAAAAAAATAAGTGCAAATAAGAATTTAAAGTAATAAAGTGTACAAAGAGGTATTAAAACAGTTGCTGTCAACTTCAAAACTGAAAGTTCTTAAAATTGAGACTTATAAAGTTTTGCCTAGTAAATGATCATAGTGCTGCCTGTTGTAAATTCCAAAAGGTGAGTCAGTATCTTATAAATATGTCAAATTTGTGTCTCACTGCAGTGAGGGTTGAGAACTGTAACTTTGGGAAGTTTTATACTCATTCTCGCTAAGTGCTTGCTCCTCTTGTGTATCGAAAGTGCATATTAATAATGTAATAGGATCCACAGTTTGTCTATTGTGCTCGTGCTAGATAACAATTAACAAAAAGACCACTATCTATGATAACAGTAACTTCTTTTATTCAGATGAAAGTGAGAAATAATTTGCTAGTGAACTCTTTTGTTATTCCCATGTCAGATAGAAAAGTAATTGGTAAAAGAGAGACTAACCCAATGCCCAATTTATAGTTTTGCAGTGAGCTTTATTCACATTTCATGTCAGATAGAAGTGTGTTTGAAAACTGATATTAAATCTATGTCCAATTTATAATTTTATAGTAAATATTAATAGGAATGTTATTGAAACCATTCAGTTTGACTAAGACCTGAAGACAACAGTGTGTGTCATAATCTGTTGTATTAATGCAAATAGCTTTGTTCTTCTATAACTGTTAGCACTTTCTCTAAAGTCAACATCTGCTAGTGACAGAGTTCATTGCACTCTCGTGTGAAAAAGTATAGGCTGTGTCTGTTCGTTAAAGCTGCTTTTACCTTAATCTTTGAAAAGAGATCTTACACATTTCTATGCCTAATTAGGCTGGCGACCGTTTTTTCTTCATTCTTTGAACAGTGTGGGTAGGTAAAATTTTGTTTGTTACTGTTTAAATATTTACGTAATTGTGACTTTCACTTCCTTACAGAGGGTAACACTGCACTGTTGCTATATATCATAACTGGTCACCAATACAGTGTCAGAACGTAAATAAAGAACAGTGGTAGTGTTATACACTGACCATTCCAGGGGTTACGAGGCAATTAAAATGATGTCCACAGACTCGTCCTACTGGGATTCCGTGTTCAA